>NC_136068.1:123112527-123733155 GCF_964261635.1 Lissotriton helveticus
TGACCCTGTACCACAAATGCTTGGTTTCTAAAATAAAATAAATAAGTAAAACATAAGTACAGGGATCAATCTCTATTTTCTTCTAATTCAATATTTGTCTATAAAAATGTTCTGGAGTCATATTTTGTAATAGGGATGTCTATCAGTTCTTAATTTGCAAAAAAATAGTGACCCGAAAGTTTTACTATTGGTGCCTAGTTTAGATTCCACCTCACACCACTTTCTTCCACCACCCTTCACTGCTGTCTTTTTACATCATTCTGAGGGGTCTTTTTGATTCCAGTTTTCTCCTTATGTCACAATGTTCCTATCTTTCCTAGTCTCATTCTCTCTCCCTTTTGCTTTCTGTTCTATTATCTTGTTCTGGTTCAAAGTGTGATAAGAAAAAAATACATCCCAGTACCCCCAGAAAATGAATGCTGGTCCCCACCACCTGCCCCCACAGGCACACAGTGAGCATTCCATACCCCACAATTCAATGCCATAACATTACAAATTAGGTGTATGTGAAATTCGTGTGATGTGCTTTCGTGTATATGCAACATTTTAACAACCAGGTTACATTTTTATTACGAATGGCCCATTCACAGTATATTTTTACCCCGAGTGGCACATAATTATGTAACATGGATAATGATGTCATTTCGAGGATTTCACTTAACAAACATAACGCGAAATCCCCCTAATTATGCCAGCATAATTTTAATTTCACCCAAGCCTAATTCTGATATTCAGCGCCTCATCACTCTTCTGTTGACACTTTTAGAGCTAATCAATTGTTCTTTTTTGGGGGGGTACAGGAGCATAATTTGAGTGGTCAATTATCACCCAATATGCCTGTGTGTGAATGTTCCTTCAGGGTCTCTGCCTGCTTGCTCAGCCTCCTGGCAGAAGGTGCGGCACCCAAGCCTGAAGGTGATGTCTACATGTTTGACGCAAATTACCCAGCAAACAGAAATGCAGTGTCAAACCTTATGTGAAACTTGTGGCGTTAGAGTTTTTCTAAAGCCAATCGAAGTGCCTATAGTTGCCTCCAAATTCATTAGTCCTCACATAATGCAGTGGTGCCCTAAGAACTGCAGAGAACTTTTTTAAAAATATTGTGTTACAAAGAAGCAAATGTTGACAAAATTATTTTCCACCTACGCACAAGAACAAAAGGCTCACAAACTGGTAATTGACATGCTCAAGCTTTTGAGTGGTGCTCATTAGTGAAATGAGGTCCAGTGAGAAGAGCAGAAAAAAAGAGGACCAAGAGAAGCAGCGCCATCAGGAGAACATAGATCAAACAAAGAAAGATCTACAGGACTGGGACCACAACCAACCACAAGTTCAAGACCACAACGACGAGAAGGAAGAGGAGGAGGAGTTGAACAACAACCAGGTGGAAGTGTAGTGTAGCTCCTATTTTCCCAATAGGCTCTGCGCATTGGAATAGTACCTACAGCAGTAAAGGCCTAGGCCAGACGTTAACTAGGTCTACTACTGTCGATACTAGACTTAATTTTTGGGTTTGCCAGCTAAGCTCAGAGTTCGCTAGAAACTTTCTCGAATGTTCAAGGAAGGATTAACTTCCCTGATTAGACAAGAAGGGATTTAGTTTCTGACAACCATAGAACATGACAACTTTGCTCTCCCCTAATCAAGAGTCAATCTCAAGAGTCGTGTGAGCACAAGGCAATTATTTTACTCAGTCAGTACGTGCATTCTTAGTCTCATCAGAATGTAGAGAAAAGGAAGAGACGGGCGTGTTCAATAAAAGATGTTATTTATTGATCAGTCTCTTTTCTCGTACAAGAGAAATGGATCGATATTATTGCGATACTTATAGTTAAGTAAAGTGCATACATTAGAAGCAATAGTATAAAATAATACTGTAAAAACATTGATATGGTTTCTGAGCCATATGATGTTTAAAATGATTAAAATATATTTACATACACATATACATTTGACTAAACGTACTCAACTGGTGTTTCTAAATACGCCTACCCCGTGTACCTGACCTAAGTCTAATACGTGGGCGGGAATAGAAAGTTACAGTTTAAGTTAAGTTTGTTTTTGCCAAGTGAATAACTAAAGAATTCTCTAGGAGGGGTTATTCAGTTCTGTACCTGGAATTTAGGATGAATGAGGAATGGTATCTCTTTCTCTGCTCTCGATATTCCAGGCTGCCTGCGAGGGCTGCCCAGAAGCGCCGGTGCTGGGTCTCTCGGCTTGAGATAGCAGCGCGTCTCTCAGCGCGTCAGGAAGGCGGGGCTGCTGCCTGCGGGGTCTGCTTCGGCTCTCTGCTTCGGCAAGTATGGCTGCTCCGTCTTGTCACCACGCGTGTGTTTTGCATAGGGCAAGGTCGGCAATATTTATACCTTAAAGGTGCCGGGATTGACGTAAGGATGGACATAGGTACGTCAATAAAGATGTCATACGACTTGCTCGTTAGCACATTCTTTACTAAAGTTCTCTGTGAAATCAAAACAATGGCCGCACGGATTATCCAGGTTGTCATAGGTTTGATTTGTTATGAGAACGTCGTATGCCTTATCAGGGGCTGGAGGAATATCGCTTGTCTAATTAGATCTCAAGCGTTATGACCTAATCAGATAACACGTTCCTGTGCCGTAGTGTGACTGCGTCAGATAACGGTATCTGCATCATGGGGGATTTCTTGCCTCATGGGCTGACTGTTAGTTAACTAGCTAGTAAGTTTAACCAGAATAGGGTCAGGAATAGGGGGATCGATTCAGAACCTATAGAAATACACGACACCCACTCCACGCTAACTATGGTCATATCTACTAATCTATGCATAGTATAACATAGTACAACATACTATAGAGTATAGTGTATACCTTACCACCCCAAAATACATAAATGCATTTTGAAATTTTCAAATATACTGAAAAATTGCAGTCATATA
This sequence comes from Lissotriton helveticus, assembly GCF_964261635.1. Lineage (NCBI taxonomy): Eukaryota > Metazoa > Chordata > Amphibia > Caudata > Salamandridae > Lissotriton > Lissotriton helveticus. Next base: position 123,115,445 of record NC_136068.1, read on the forward strand.
TATTGTATGCACTTAAGCTATGAATTAAATGCAAAAGTAAACACGCATTGTTATGCATTATTGCTTGTTGGTATATGAGAAATACACATGAAATGGCTCTTAATATGGCTATACAGAAAAAAAAGTCGAAACCATTTCATCACATAAAATCTATTGTGAACATACCAGTGGGCAGCTAAAGTCTATATAAAGTCTATAAAGTATCTAAAAAAATAGAAATCTTAGTTCTCTAGGAATAGTTTCTTACTTTAAGCAGAAGATCAGTGTCCCGGGAAAAAATATATAGAAAAATATTTTAGGGGCTTGCTGAAAAAAGTTGCTGTCCGTGAACTGGATTGTAATTGTTCATGTGACTTTATTTTTAAAGTTGAAGGCCGAATTCAGGGAACGCCGTGTGCGAGTTTACTCAAAAGTCTCTATTTCTGTTCCGGAGAGAACATCATATCATTCAGGCTTTCGAAAAAACTGTCAACAGCTTCATGGGAAAGTTCCTCTAAGTCGGAAATAGGGGTAACCATGCATTCGTGCGCATGATTGTCTCCATTGACATTCTGATTTGCATTGCTGACAGAAGGTCGTACCTGTTCGATGCCGCTTTCATCTTGAACTTCACTACTCTTCAATCGCAGTGGTGAAGATTCCAGGAATGCCGTCATCAGAATTGGCAGCCTTTGAGGGCAGCACAGTGCGTGAACCTTGGTAGGAACCAACAGTGTATCTGCATCCACCGGCGCATCCGATTGTAGCGTCAGACAGGTGTCTAACACGCATTCTTCTCCGCATAGCAGACACCTTAGTACAGGTAAAACACACCTTTGCCACATTGGTCGAAAAGATAGAAACCAAGTCATGTTCAGGTCTCTAAGCCGGGAGAGTCCCAGGATTTTTGATATCCGGTCCCGGTATCCAATGGCTAGGATCGTATCTTCCATTGTCGCGAGATTTTGTTCTGTGACATGGGTTGCCATAACGAAAAATAAGGACCAGGAATAGGATTCCTGCAATTAGTCCTAGGATCAGGGGAAGTCCGCCAAAAATCGAATGGACGAAATCTGGAAAAATACCCAGTATGGCTTTGAATGGTGTTAATGCCATCGAAAATACTGTCTTAAATACCTTTGAGACCCCAGTGGTATCAGAAATATTTAAGATTTCGCTCAGGATTTCCGCGAAATGTACGGGGGAATTGGTTGATAATAATGTATGTATCTCTGCAGTCGTCCTTGCGACTTGTAGATCATACGTTTCTTTAGATGACGTGAGCCTTGTAGGCGTCTGAAGAAGCACTGTTTTCATTCTGCTTAAAGTGTCTATTCGAAAAGAAGTAATTTTCAGACCGGGCCATGCCCTTGCCTCCCTGTCTGGAAAGGAGCTGGGGAACAAAGAACGTCCACAGCACTTGACCTTCGCCGTCGTAGTGACGAGATAAGGAGTCCCGGGCATAAGACTACAGCATCTGCGGTCTACAATAAGAATGTAACTCCCATTATAGAGTCTTTGAAAGAATGGTTCTATTTCAGTTGCAGGTGCGCCTTGCTGGTGACATGAAAGGTTGTATGAATTCCCTTCACAGGCTCCGTGCAAACTAATACCGTTACACAGAAGCGTGCCGCTTAGTGACATAGCACAATTGTTGCCACTAAGAAACACTTTCTGTCCTTTGTTACTGACACATGCATGTGAATAGGGCAGGTTCCAAGTTGTTTTAAGGTACCCCTTTCCCAATTTCTCGTACATGCCAGCCTGTATATATTTTTGGCAGTATTGAAACCTGAAGGTTGAGATTGGAATATTTATGATTCCGTGGATTATCCATTCACTGACAGGTCGTTCTGACATTGTCATTGGTAATCTTTCTAGTTTTTCAATGCTCAAGATTGTATAATCAGCACCCTTCTGCGCCATACCGATTTGTCTATCAGTAAGGTTAAAGATTTGGAATAGTGACGTTGTGTTGATTAAACGCCAAGGCACGTAGCCTGAACGCAGATTTTGTAACGTCCAGCCAAGCTGTACAATAGAACGCAATTGTGACTGACCATGTTGTAATAACAGTAAGTCTTGCGATAATATATCGATTGCTGAAGACACAATGCTGTCCAATGAAAAAATTCTGGAGGACAGAGTCATTAACCCATTGTCCACTACAGAAAGTGATTTTTCCAAATTAATACGGTCAATTTCCCGTATTCTTTCTGCTGTCTCAATTTGAGTAACCTTCCAGGCCTCATTGTATGCTGCATATACAGAGGCTGCTATGAAACGCTTATGACGCTGTTTGCGTGGTCCCAGTATGAAATCACGCAAGTCAGCACCATCAGTAAGTAAAGTTAGGTGTTGCTTAATTTCAGGCAGTGTGGAAGTTTGTAGCCATTGAAGGCATAATTTGCCCACACTGTAGGTTGTTATTATCCCTGGGTGATGTCTTTGAGGATATCTAGGGTCTGGCCTGTTCATTTTAAAACCCTGTGTTTTATTCAGGAATCTATCTTGACAGTTATTTGTATCTGTAGGCCAGATCAACCATTGTTTCCAATCAGGATGTGTTCTGTTTTTGTTTAATATATGGTTTACGTCTATATCAGAGTTATTGCTAAACATTGTTGGCTTTGGAATAGACAGGTTATTTAAATCTTTGATTTTTGCTAGGCCAAGACAGGTGGTTTGTTGAACGGTGTCATTTAAAAATATCATTTGTTCTGGGATCATGCAGGCTCTAAACAAAGCTTCTAAACCCTGTACTTGCCATTCTTTTGTACCCCAAACACTTTTCAAATCAACATTTTTGTCCCAATAATCAAATCCAAAAGTATTCATTTTTTCAAAGAAAGAATCTGAATATATCAATTTTGTGTTGGTTATCATGGTTTTCATCCCTGTCTTGTTTGACAATTTGTAATAAAATGTTTCAGCATTAGTTATGTTAAAACCTGAAAAATATGAATATTTGTCATAAACGGTTCTAGAGCTCCCTTTTGGAGGTGTAGCACAATGTTCCCATTGATTATAACTTAAAACATTTCTAGGTTGTGCAGATTTATGCACGAAATGGTTACCATAATGGTTATAGCAGTACATGCTGTCATAATTTGTAGAACCCTGCAAATAATCATGTTTTGTAAATTTAGCAGACATTACTAAGTCAGACATCATATTGTTAATACTTTCAAAGTCCCAATCATCAGCAAATGAGTTTGGTTTTGCAAAGTCACTCAAAGAGATCTTAATTTGGTGTGGATATTTCAGGATCTCGACCGGACCATAAATTTCATAGTCAGTGTTGTCCCAGGCTACCCCACCAGGTATTGGAATTGCTGTGAAGTTGGCTGAAGAAAGTTCTGAAGAAAGTTCTCGTTTCTCGACGTGTGAAGATGTGTGTGGTTTGAGGACCAAGTTGATGTTCTGACTTGCTGTGTCCATTTTAGCATATTTTCCCTCAATGAAGCGTCCCAAGGTAAATACCATGATGAGCCAAAGTATGAGGATAAATGCACCAAAACCCACCCAAAATTCAATCCATGGAGAAATCAGATATGTTTCTTTTAGTTGTTTCAAAAGTTCCTTCGCTTTGTCTTTAAAGGATTTTGATGATGGCTGTGTCTTTTGTTCGCTGAAACCGTCGGAGGAATCATCGAAGTTGATGAAGTAACCGGATGCAGTTCTGTCAATTGTTCCAATTGGTTCAGGATTTTTGTTTCTTGCATTTTCACTTGGTACTTCTGTATAGATTGGTGTGTCTCTGCTAAATGTCTTTATTTGGGTTTTCAGAGGACTTAGTTCTATTGCATTGTTGCATAGTCCTTGTTGTTCTTCTGTAGGCGTTTCGAATGTGATGAGCCTCTTTGATAGGACCTCTGTACTGGTAGCAAACCTTGGTGTTCTGCTACTTATTGGGAGTCCACTTGGCCTACCGTTGGTTATCGGCCACATGTTGTGGTTTTACCAGGTCGATGGATACAACTCGGTTCTCCTTTTTTCCAGCAAGTGGCGGTAGTACAACTGATCTTGTCCCGTTGACAGACAATACAGGAACTGCTTTTCTGTAAGAAGGCCCAAATTCCTTCTTTACCGCGATCTTCTCCCTGACTAGATCCCCGACTTTTGGAATCCAGACAGGTCTTGCTGGGACAGGTGGTGATTCTTCAGTGGTTGTTGGCTGTTCTTTCAACTGTATGTTGCTCAGGTCTTTTCTTGTTTTGTTTAAGTCCTGCAAAATAGCCAAACGGTCTTTGACATCAAAGCTTTTTTCTGTTACCACTGAAGTCTGACTATCAAGGTCAGAGATCAACATCCTAGTTCCGAATAATAATTCGTACGGACTGAATCCCTTCAGAGAATTTCTTGGCAAGTTATTTAGACTACGTTGGACACTTATTAGATGTTTGACCCACCCAGCTCCCGAACCTAATACCTTTGCCGTTATAGATTGCTTTATGTCACGGTTTTTTCTTTCAACAATTCCGTTCCCCTCAGGGTGAAATGGACAAGAGTACCGCAATTGCACGCCCATGCTGACCATGGCCTCCTTATAAGCCCGAGAGCTAAAAGCAGGACCATTGTCCGAATGCAGAATGCCAATTGCGTATGTGCCGATAAAGACCCGCAAATCTTTTATAACAGTTCTGGCGTCAGCCGTTCGCTGGGGCCACATCCATATGAATCTCGTGCATGAGTCCACTGCGACCAAGATATATTTATAGTTACCATCCCTTTGTAAGGGACCACAGTGGTCTAGATAAACACAGGCTAATGGTTTATCCGAGATTAGAAGGGGCGTCTGTGCTGGACGTCTCACAGTTGATACTTTCATTTTTTGACATATTTCACATGCTAGAACATAGTTCCTTGTTTGTCTTCTCATTTGCGGCCACCAGTATCTCTGTTTTAATAATGATACTGTGGCTGAGACGCCAGCATGGGTAGAAGCAAGCCCTTCGTGTGCCGCTATTATTAGTCCTAATCTGTGTTCCATGTTTGGAATTGCCCTATCCCCCACTCCAGGGATTTGAGCAAAAGGAACATTGTTTGCATCTGTTATGTATGAGTACTTTAATGGAAAGCCTTTAGGGAGTGGTTCTATCGAATCCTTTTCAGAAGCGCTGACAGCTTGTAATATTTCGCTGTCTATTTTTGTTTTTGACCGGGTGATGGCAGCTACGGGAGCCGTTTGCACAGCTGCCTTCGCGGCCTCATCAGCCAATGAATTCCCTGCAACGTGAACGCCATCACGTTGATGACTCAGTGTATGTATCACGTGAGTCTTTGGTAGTTCTTTTTGTAAAAGAGCTACTTGTTCCCATAGCATTTTATGCTTCATTGTGCCTCCTTTCGCATCCTTGAAACCATTTTGAAGCCAGATCTGCAAGTATTCATTATAAGATTGAACGCAATAATACGAATCGCACACTATGAGTGTGGGGAATTCTCGATCGGTATTTTCAAGCGCCATCTTGAATGCTAGTAATTCAGCTCGCTGAGCTGTGCAATCTCCTAGAGATTGGGTCTTAGTTAGGGTTGGTTTAAATTTCCCTTCGTGCCAACGACCTTTAACAATCGCGCACGCAGCACTGTAAGCTTGTTTACCCCCTACTGCGGGTTGTGCTGATCCGTCTGTATATATTATACAGCCGTATTGGTCTAGAGGCAGAATTTCGGTTGGCAGAGGACATTCGAATTCATATTGTAGAAATTCTTGTGTTTTTAAGTAAGGATCAAATTCGTACACCACGTCTGTTGCAGCAAGAGAGTTAGCCCATTGTATCCATCTCGGATGGAGTGCTTTCGCATTTGGAATGCTTGCCTTTGTTACCGCCTCTAAGGCTGGTATTGGTGTCACGATTATTATTCGTTTACCTTGTGCCAGGGCTCGTTCTTTTGCTATAGCTGTCTGTGTTGCTGTAAGAATTTTTTCCGTTGGGCTAAATTTCATTTCAGCCTTAGTGTACAAGTGCGATTTAAATGCAATTGGTACCTTATCTCCCTCATTAGAGGTTAGGTATGTGAATCCGCATCTCCCTGGGATGACTCGGATCACAAGGTTGCGTGTATTATCACGGGTTTCTAATTTTGTTTTAATTAGCATGTCTGTTTGTAAGGATCTCAAAATTTCTGTGTGTGCTTGAGTCCAACTGGATCTTTTAAAGTCTGGTTTAATTAGATCATAAAGGGGTTTGACCCTTTCTGCGTAATTTGCAATATATGTTCTTCCGAAATTTAGGAAGCCTAGAATTGACTGTAGGTTTTTTAGGGTTTTAGGAGCTTGGATTACGGCACATTTCTCTAGGAAATTGTCTGCCAGGCTTTTGCCTTCACTTGATAACTCATATCCTAAGAATAGGACCGTCAGATGGGCAATTCTGGACTTTTTGAAGTTGAATTTGTAACCCTCTGCAGCGAAACCAAGTATTATGGTGTTCACTCTTTTCAAGTGAGTCTCCAAGTCATCATCTGTTAAGTAAATGTCATCGACATAAGATAATGCTTCATCATCATATAGTTGTAGTAATTCTGTTACTCTCGCTGAGAATACCCCCGGGCTGTTCTTGTACCCCTGGGCTAACCGACAGAATTGTTTTTGAGTGCCATTTACTGAGAATGCAGTTAAATATCTGCTCTCTGGTGCTATGTTTTGACAAAAGAATCCGTTGGAGATGTCCAAGGTTGTTTTGTATTTTTTGCGCACTATGTTATTCATTAGTGCAGCACTGTGTGAGTTTTGCACTGCAAAAGTTTTGCAACATGTGTTAAGGTGTCGGTAATCCAAAACTAGACGGTACGAATTGTCTGGTTTGGAGACCGGAAACAAAGGATTGTTCATTTGTGAGGTGCAAGTTTCAATCACCCCCTGGTATTCTAGCTGATCTAGTATTTCATTTACTTGTTTTTTAGCTTCTTGCTTAATTGGGTACTGCCTTTGTGCAGTAGGTTGTGATTTTAACTGGATTTTGTGAGGAGGAGAATCCTCATCCCATCCTACATGATTTTTATATAAAGCAGGTGCTAAGGCCACTGCCCACTTTCTAGCAAGTGTATATTTTTTATGAATCGGTATTTGATTCGAGAAGGCAGGCATAATTACTTCTTCGCCATGAGGGCACTCCCTGACAAACTCTGGTGGCCAGTCTTTTTCAGCTAGAAGGATGTCATAGCCTTTGGATAGGTTATCCCAAAATAGTCCCCTTATTTTCCTAGTCTTATCTCCCTCTATACGTAATGTTATCTCGTATATTTTGTGGGGCTTGCTAACTCTGGTATCTGCAGTTTCCACTTGAAGGTATTCATTCGTGTCCACTGTCTCCAGATGATCCATAAGGACTTTGCGAGCTATGCTCACCTCTGCTGCGCTGTCTAGCATTGTCTGAGCCCATTCTCCGTTTTTCAGTTGTGTCCTCAGTATTCTCGGCATTGTTAACTACCTTGATACTGGCTACCTTCTTTTTTGGAAATTGTGATTTCTTTTTCAGTTGAGCAGGTTCCTTGTCTTTGGACTTGGCGTGCTCTTCTGATCGTCCTCTTCTTTCCGATTTCTGCGAGGAATTCTGAAAAGATTGAGAGGGACGTGTATCAATGTCTTGATATCTATCAGGTTTTTTAATATTATCCCTATTTCTAAGGTTATATCTATTCCCAGAGGGTTCACTCTGAGGTGACCTTTGTCTCGGGTTTGGAGATTTCTCCCTTCGCCTAGGAGACCTTCCTCTGGACTGGAATTTCTTTTCTTTTGGATTGGATTGTTTGTTTCCATCCCAGTTCTTTTTTGGTGAATTATTATTATTATTAAAAAACATTTTTTCTGGACTTGTAGTCAGTTGCGGTTTTACTGGTATTCCACCTAGACTATCTCTGCCTAGTTCTTCATAGGATTTTTCTATGATTCTGGCAATTTCAGCTGGTTGGTCTGCTATATCTGTCTCTTTTAACCTCTGGCGGATCGCCACGTTTGCTGCTTCACCCTTTATGTTGGCTAGTAATATAGCCGAGACCTGCTTGAAGTCTTTTAGTAATTTCATACCAAGAGTTAAAGCAGGTTCTGGACCATATTCATCTTGAATTTGTTTTAGCACATCTGGTATTACCGAAATGGATGGAACACCGTGCGTTTTTGTGTAGATGGAAGCAAAGACTGTACCCCAAGTGTCACAGTCCTCAATGTGTGGTGCGATTCCCATTGGGAGACATATAGTCAGAATCCTGTGTTTTTCTAATGGGGTGGTGTCAGGAAACACCGCCTCTATTTGGGTAATTTTCTGTGCCAACCAGAATGGTATCTGTTCCCGTTTAGCTGGAACTTTACCTAGGCAGGATTGGATGTTCTGTGGTGTAATTTTATTTGTGTTCCCCTGGTGAGGGGTCAGCTGTGGAAGTTTAATCGCTGGCTGAATTGTTGAAGTCCGCATTACATACTGAACTAATTGTCTGTGAATTTTTAGTAGTTGTTTTAGCTGTATTAACAGCTCTGCTGCAGGCATTCTTTCGATGTCTGGATATGGTGTGTATCCGGCTAAGACCGGCCACGTTGCTCCTGGTCTTCCTAAAGGACCGAGCCTTGTAATGTGATTATTATGTTTTAGGGCGCCATCAAATAAGAGCAAATGCTCTTGGAATTTGAGTGGTACTTCCACCTCCTCGAAAGGAGTGTACTCATTAGGAGGTTCCTCTACTTTGTAATAGTGGAAGTACTTTGTTATAGTATTAGCTGCTGGAAAATGTATCCATGTATAGTATACCTCTGTCTGCCGATATTCGTGTGCCTCGATTACGAATATGACTGTGCCACCTCTAGGTGTCAGTCCATTTTCTATAAGTTTTAAGGTTATAGATCTCCTTTTGGCGACCGGAATGAGTATTATATCCGCGTCTGCTGCTTGCATGGTAGCATCAGCATCTGCTATTTCAGTAGCTAATCTAGTAACCTCTCGTTCTTCATCGCTGTCCATTTTGCTGACAGGATGGTATAATTTTTATTTGCAGATCAGGTTTCTTTATGGAAACAGAGATTAGGTGCACAATATTTTGGAACTGTTTTATCCTTCAACGTTGACTAGACCAAGAACCATACATAGGAGTTCCCTCCTGCGAGGTTTTGGAGGATATTATAACCTTTCACCCACTCCAGACGTCTTTGGAGTATTTGGGAAAAGGGGTCTGAGTGAGAAAGCACGACTGAGTTACTCTAAATGTCTTACGTTAGTTTTATCGCCCTTTCCAAACGCGTTGGGCGCCATGTAGTGTAGCTCCTATTTTCCCAATAGGCTCTGCGCATTGGAATAGTACCTACAGCAGTAAAGGCCTAGGCCAGACGTTAACTAGGTCTACTACTGTCGATACTAGACTTAATTTTTGGGTTTGCCAGCTAAGCTCAGAGTTCGCTAGAAACTTTCTCGAATGTTCAAGGAAGGATTAACTTCCCTGATTAGACAAGAAGGGATTTAGTTTCTGACAACCATAGAACATGACAACTTTGCTCTCCCCTAATCAAGAGTCAATCTCAAGAGTCGTGTGAGCACAAGGCAATTATTTTACTCACACCGGGCGCCGCGGAAGGACGAATAGGTCCAAGGAGGAACCAGACCGAACTACTCGGTCTCTTTCTCTGCCAGGCGACCCATGAGGCTTTTTACAGAGAAATAACAGAACAAGCCTGAGGGAATCCCCCTCTAACAGCTACAGCGCCTTAGCGAGCGCAACACATAGCCAACAAAAACACAATCACTTAATATAGTTTATTAGTTTATTATTTAATTGCACTTTTTCACTTAACTCTTTGGTCCTGAGGAAAGCCAGCTTATAATAGAAAAGGCACTGGCAGAAACATGTAGACCACACAGGACATGGGAGATCATTAATCACTCCACTTTGTCCTTTCGCCTTTTTAAACAGCTAACGGAGGCCCAGTTTATTAAACACTTGTTAACCCTCGGGTGCTGGGACCGCTTGTATAGCTTTTTAAACTTTCACTTCTCACCCCTTCACTGCACACGCAGCAATATACCAGCTCCGCAGTCTCCTGGCGTTGCAGCACACCCGGGGCACATTCGGTGCCACTGTGGTGGGCCCGATGATGAAGCATGCCACCGACTAGGTCGGTGGGTGAGGGCTTTCAAAGGAAAACAGTGCGCTTTCCTTGTATTGTCTGACGTACCTGAGTCACTCTTTTTTCTTCCCCTTAAAGTTAGCTAGCCCCCATTGATACTTACAATTATTTTACTCAGTCAGTACGTGCATTCTTAGTCTCATCAGAATGTAGAGAAAAGGAAGAGACGGGCGTGTTCAATAAAAGATGTTATTTATTGATCAGTCTCTTTTCTCGTACAAGAGAAATGGATCGATATTATTGCGATACTTATAGTTAAGTAAAGTGCATACATTAGAAGCAATAGTATAAAATAATACTGTAAAAACATTGATATGGTTTCTGAGCCATATGATGTTTAAAATGATTAAAATATATTTACATACACATATACATTTGACTAAACGTACTCAACTGGTGTTTCTAAATACGCCTACCCCGTGTACCTGACCTAAGTCTAATACGTGGGCGGGAATAGAAAGTTACAGTTTAAGTTAAGTTTGTTTTTGCCAAGTGAATAACTAAAGAATTCTCTAGGAGGGGTTATTCAGTTCTGTACCTGGAATTTAGGATGAATGAGGAATGGTATCTCTTTCTCTGCTCTCGATATTCCAGGCTGCCTGCGAGGGCTGCCCAGAAGCGCCGGTGCTGGGTCTCTCGGCTTGAGATAGCAGCGCGTCTCTCAGCGCGTCAGGAAGGCGGGGCTGCTGCCTGCGGGGTCTGCTTCGGCTCTCTGCTTCGGCAAGTATGGCTGCTCCGTCTTGTCACCACGCGTGTGTTTTGCATAGGGCAAGGTCGGCAATATTTATACCTTAAAGGTGCCGGGATTGACGTAAGGATGGACATAGGTACGTCAATAAAGATGTCATACGACTTGCTCGTTAGCACATTCTTTACTAAAGTTCTCTGTGAAATCAAAACAATGGCCGCACGGATTATCCAGGTTGTCATAGGTTTGATTTGTTATGAGAACGTCGTATGCCTTATCAGGGGCTGGAGGAATATCGCTTGTCTAATTAGATCTCAAGCGTTATGACCTAATCAGATAACACGTTCCTGTGCCGTAGTGTGACTGCGTCAGATAACGGTATCTGCATCATGGGGGATTTCTTGCCTCATGGGCTGACTGTTAGTTAACTAGCTAGTAAGTTTAACCAGAATAGGGTCAGGAATAGGGGGATCGATTCAGAACCTATAGAAATACACGACAGAAGATAAAGAGGAGAACCACATGCAGGAGATTTGCCAGGAGCTCCAGGAACACCCTACTGCAACCAAATCGCCCCAAAAAATTACATTTTGTTCCAAGGAGATTGGTCTCCAGCAGGAGCCAGATTGATGTGGCATGGCATTTCGAAAACTGAAAGATTTCCCCGGTTGGTGTTCCTTCCGTTTTAGAATAGAGCAAGTGGTCATTTTATTAATTGAGGGAATAATGTTGATATTGTCAGTGACAATCGCTGTGAGGGGCGTCTCTATGATATTGAATTTGGTGGTGATGTCTTTGGTGGTATTCGCATGGGCAACTGAAGGTTTTTGTGCAGTGCAAGGACTCTGGGCATGTCAGCAGAAAATTTAGAGTAACCATTAAAGCCAGTGAAAAATCTATTGCCTGAACTAAACAACTTACAGAACATACTGTAACCAGGGGAGTGGAATATAGTGCACTAGTGAAAAATCATGTTCAATCATTCAGGTCTAGATGAATAAATCTGAAGTATTGTCATGCTTGTTTTTGCGAAGTTAAGATCATCCTGATTCATCACGTTAGCCGCCTCCTCGGTCTTATGCTCAGGAGGGTCCCCACCTCCAGCCTCAGCTATCTGGCTGGGATTGGGCACCAGCCCAGCATCAATGTTGTTTTCTCCTGCCACTTTCAGTGTATCTGCCTCTGATTGTTGTCTTCTTCAGGTAACTGTGCTCCTTTCATGCTTTTTAAATCAGTTGTGAACTATGCACAACGCACATGTATGTTTCGAAATGGCCCTAGTGTTTTAGTAGATATGAGTGACTCTTGTTGCCGATTTGGAAAGATGGTCACCTGTTTAGTGGCTGAAATTAATAATGTAATTTTAAATACATTTATATAGTGCTTACAACGCACGACGAGGCATTGAAGCATTTTTTTGGAAAGTAGCACGCATTTTCATTAGTAGGTTAGTAACATTTCTTTTCTTGTGAATTGGTTGTGTTAGACTTGTGCTCCTGATTTCATGCGTTTGTAGTAGAGTTTTGGAGTAGAGGCAGAATGATAGGGATGGGTTTGAAAAGAGGATATTTGGAGTAGGAATAGAATTATAGAAATGGATTTATACAGGGGCAGTAGTTTTTTTGCAAGTAGTTGTGTGTGCTTGTTAGTTGGATGGGACAACTAAAGGAGGGGTGAACGTTTGAGAATGATGTTTGTGAGTTTATAGTAGTCAGAAAGGTTTGAGAGGTGACAGAGTGGGGATGGATGCGAAAGGTTGGAAGGGTATTTTTTAATAGCAAGGTGTAAATAATTTATAGATATATATGGCACTTGTATAACAACTCTTTTCCTTTACTGTGAGAAGTATAGTTTGTAATTTTTGAGTATACTCTTGTGGAATATTGATATTCTTTTTTTAAAAACTTTTTTTATCGAAGTTACCATTACTGCTGGCATCAATCTACATAACAGCTCAAATCAATAAATCAACTGTGTTTCTCATTTCCAGTTCGGCATATTCAGCGCCCAACCACCCCTCCCTGCACGTCATTGGTTACATCTGCGAAATGTCCTGACTTTAATGATCCCTTCCCTTGGATGGATAGGGATACACAAATATCACCCCTATGTGTGTTCTATTTTCCCCATACTCGATCCCACTTCTGAGGGCACCCCCAGGTTTTATATAACACCTTTTCTGCGATATGCACCAGTCCATGTCTCTCTCCCACTCTTCCAAGGTTGGTGACTTGGACAGCCCCACCTCCGCGCGATGTTTCGGTTAGCAGTTATGAAACCAATGGTGATCCAGATTTGATCCATGCGAGTCATGTCAGTGGCCTCCCATATAGGAAGTAAACACAATTTAGGTGACAGCGTCAGGGCACCACCACTGACCTCTCTCATGCTTGCAATTACAGTATTCCAGTATCACCGGATAACCGAGCAATCCTAGAGTTTAAGACAAAAGGTGCCACCCCCCCCTTACACATCCTTCTACACTCTTTGTCAACACTCCTTCTCATCTTACCCAGCAATGTACATGAGATATATGTTCTATGGGGGGGCCGAGCCAGCCGGCAAGCGAGATGGCCGCACTCTGAGCGAGCTCCTCGCCTGAGCCCGTATAATCCTACAGAAACATCCTGCATCCTTATTCCCACCAACACTGCTCCCACTGATTAGCAGCCAGGGACATCTGGGCATTGACCGACGGGGGTTTTGACATCAGCCGCGGCCCTGTCACACAGCGACATCGGCCTGAACCCGCGGTCCTGGTGCCGCCGCTACAGGGCGGGGACCCCGGGCTCGCGTACGAGTAAGGCCGCGACGCAGGCTATGCAGGCTACGCACGGCGGCTACACTGCCGGAAGGCCCGGCCCCCTATAGCCGCGATCGCGGGTGTGGCCCTGTGGAGCGGCCGCCCCGTGAAGATCTGAGGGAGTGAGACGCGGCTCCCGTGCATGAGGGGGAGGCGGGGGCGACGGGGGGGGGATCAGCCTCGGTGCCTGTGATCGTGGAGACCGGAATTAACCCCTGCTAGACCTGAAACGGCGACGGGGGCGCTGTGACCCTCTAGGCCCCTCCTGGACCTCTGGAGAGCTGAGGCCACACAAAGTTGGCAGCGACTCGTTGGGACAGCTGGACTAGCGCCACCCCTGGGCCCGGTTGTAGACGAGGGGCCGTATATGCGCCTGGAGGGTGGTATGAAGACGGAACCCCACCTGCGTGGCAAAACGACGTGAGTCTGCCAGCGCTCACCTCACTGCATAACTGAACACCCCTCTCCTTCATTGCTCCTGGTGGTGCGGTGGAGTGCGGCTGTGACGCACCAGAACTCGTGGTCTGGACATAACTACGGAGTAGCCCCATTACATCCACCAAATCTCGCAACTTTTATAAGACACTCTTGGGGCCTGTCGCATATCATTTGAAGCCCATCATCGGGGCCACCTGTGTGCCAGTGGGACGGAAGATTGGCCTGACATAAACCTAGTGGCGCCAAGGGCTGTAACGCTACCCTACAGCGGCGTTTTCTGCATCCTGGATTGGCGGTACGCTCACGGTGTGCTGACGGAGGGGCCTGGTGGGGACTACGGCACTAGCTTGAGGCGACGCGCTGTCCTCCCGGCGCCCCCGAGGGCTGTCCACTTCCCTGCAGTTACTATAGATTGAAGAGGCTCCACCATGGGGAAGCCGGACCGCAACCAATCGAAATTAACCTTCGAGCAGACAAAGAAACAACAAGATAATGCCACAGAGTCACGGACCCCGTCTCAGCCCATGAGGTCAGAGACCGGTGGGACAGCAGGCGACGCCATACAATCCATGTTTCATACTATACAGACCTCCCTCACGAACATGAATGGTAAAATCGACTCCCTGACCTACAGGGTAGATCGTATGTCGGAACATCTCGATAGACATACTGAACATATAGACATGGCGGAACGAAGGGTTTCAGAGGCCGAGGACTCTCAGATGCAAATGGATGCAAAACAAACTAGGATGGAGAAGCAGTTGGCGACCATGGCGGCGAAGGCAGAGGACTTGGAAGCCAGGTCTCGAAGGTGCAATATCCGCCTGGTGGGTGTTTCGGAAACCACGAATACGGGCCCAATGGAGCAATACGTTGAGAAACTGCTGATTACCTAGTTGGGCCGAGACACTTTCTCCGATGTATTTATTGTCGAAAGGGCGCACAGGTCACTGGCCCCGAAGCCGCCTGCTGGGTCCAGGCCGCGGCCCATTATAGCCAAGATACTAAACTACAGAGACCGCGATGCAGCACTGCGGAAGGCCAGGGAACTTGGTAAGCTCACCCACGAGGGGATGGATCTGTCGCTGTACCCGGACTTCACATCAGCGGTACAAGAAGCTCGCAAAAAATTCATGGATGCGAAGCAGAAATTGTGTGAACTCAACATTCCATATACAATGCTGTATCCGGCGAGGCTCAAAATCGCGGTGGAGGGCAAAACTCGGATATTCAATGATACGGTGGAGGTGCAGAAATTCCTCAAACAGAAAGCGAAACTGGGCGTGCGGAGAAGATCGCCGCGTAGCGAACAGGGAGAGCAGCCGATCTTGTCTGATGTGGAATAGCCCTGCTCCGAGACTGCAACAATGCCACTAGAAGGTTATACTCCTGAGCGATATACTCAACTTTAAAGATATTGGACATTGGTGATATGGACATACCTATGCAGCTGACGTTGCAACCAGATAAGTGGACATTAGTTTAATATGTTGGGGGGCCCGTCTGTACTTCCTAATATACTGGGGACACTGGCGGCCCAATTCTGTAGTTAAATACTGTTGCCACGGGGACTCATATAAGTGTTAAGAAATAGATATGTGGGGACTGGATAAGGTTAACTAGCATTGGGCTCAGACTCATGTAACCTTGGTTACAAGTAACGGGTGGGCAGCTCCGACCCCCACGTGAGCACCACACAGTTAATAGTATTAGTTTTCTTTTTTTCCTTTGATTTCTGTTTTGATTAACAGGGAGGTAAGATGGTTGGTGTGGGAGATGTCTCCGCCGAGTTGGGGGTGGTGGAGTGGGAGGGGGTTGTAAGGGGTGAAACAGAAAATTCTGACCTGCAGATGGACGATTGTACTACTTGTGATTGACATGTTCCAAGGACACGACAGTGGGAGGCTACGAGATGCCCCTGGTAGGCTCAGTCCACGCTTTCACTACACGGTAGGGGCGATAATTTGAAGGAATGCAGGCTACTCTCTCTTCTCTCGTGGAATGTGAGGGGCCTACACAACCCACAACAAATACGCAAAATACTGACATATTTAGATCGACACAAAATTGACGTGGCCTGCTTACAGGAAACACATCTCACTGACAGTCGTGAACAGCACATGGGTAATAGGTGGGCCTCATTTCGTCTGGCTTCCTCCTATTCATCATATGCCAGAGGGGTCCTAATTTGGGTGAAGCGGTCAGTACCATTTACACACATAAAATCTATACGGGACAACCATGGACGCTATGTGATATTAGAAAGGAACTACGGGGGCACCACATTAACTATAGTGAATGTTTATGGTCCGAATAAGGATGACCCCGTTTTTTATGCCCAACTTTGGTCGGTGCTGAGAGAAATGCAACCTGGCACGGTGATTTGGGGTGGAGACGTTAATACATGCCTAGACCCTGCCATGGACAGATCATCTGGCATAGACCGGTATGGTAAGCGGTCGGCTAAAGTCCTGCGAGATGAGATGTCCGACTGGAACCTGGTGGACATATGGAGACAGAGGAACCCTACTAAAAGGGAGGGTACCTGTTTTTCGGCAACACACCTTACATGGTCCAGACTGGACTACTGGTTAGTCACTCAAGACATTTGCACATGGGCTGTCGAGGTATCGCACATGCCTAAAACCCTCTCAGACCATGCACCGATCTTACTTAAATTAAATATCCCGACACATACACCGAGACAATTCACGTGGCGATTGAGACCCTCGACACTACAGGATCAGGTGTTCCGGGAGGACCTGCGGTAGGCAATCGTGAGTTTCTTTGAAACTAATACTGGCTCAGTTCAGAGTAGGCGAACCTTATGGGAAGCCTTCAAGGTCACGGTTCGTGGCCACTGTATAGGTGCCCATGCGGGCATATTGCGGGATATACAGCGCCAACTGGAAACTACTGAGAGGGCTATCCGGGCCTTCCGATGCACTATTGGCAGACATACGAAAGCAGATTGATACATATAATGATTTTGCTGCGGACAAAGTCAAATATCTTTTGCGCAAATATGTGGCTTGCACACAATACGACACACATTACCGAAATTATAGATGCCAGCAATAACAGAGTGTATGACACACCAGCCATACTCAATTGCTTTACAGAATACTACACACAGCTATACACGGCTAGAGTCGCCCCCCCCCCCCTCCCGCCTCCGATATAAGATATAGGCCTTGCTTGGCTGTCTGATACTCACAGACGATATTTTTGCCTGCCTATATCTAAGGAGGAAATCACTGACGCTTTTAACTCTCTTCCTAATAATAAGGCTTCGGGCCTGGATGGGCTCCCGGGAGAATTTTATAAAGAATATCGCGACTTACTAGTGCCATACTTTGCAGAAATGCTTGAGGAAGCGTACGAGGAAGGCACACTTCCGATCACTCTTTCGGAAGCATTGTTGATAGCGCTCCCCAAGCCGGGGAAAGATCCACATTACTGTGATTCATACCGGCCTTTATCTTTGATAAACATAGATGCAAAAATACTGGCAAAAATAATAGCAAATAGAATACAACCACTCCTTTGCAACTTGGTGCTACCGGACCAGGCAGGCTTTATGCCAACACGATCCACGGCCCAAAATTTGCGCACCATCTTCTCTCTATACCATCAACTAGACCCGGACGTGCCTGCGGCTGCAGGTTTGCTGGACGCCGCCAAGGCGTTTGCCTCCGTAGAATGGGGCTTCATGTTCGTCACTCTGCGTAAGATGGGGTTCCCAGAACCTTTCCTAAAGTGGATTTCCCTATTGTACACGGCTCCGAAGGCAAGGGTCGGCAAGGGTCCGCATTAACGGCCTAACATCTACTCCCATCCCGATCACAAGAGGGACGAGACAGGGGTGCCCACTGTCACCTATGCTCTTTGTCCTAATTCTTGAGCCACTGGCTTGTAAGATTCGGCAGAAACACTCCGCCACGGCCCTACAATTCACTCTCCGACCTATTGGCATTTCGCTATATGCGGACGACATGGTCCTCTATACCACGCACCCGGATGAGAACCTGAACCCCCTCATTCGAGAATACGTACAATATGAACAATAAGCGGGTCTCTGCATAAACTGGGATAAATCAGTAGTGATTCCGCTCACTGAAGTTACGGTGGCACCAGAACTAGACTACCCCCTAAAATGGTGTGTTGACCCGGTTAGGTACCTGGGGATATGGATACATAGAGACCCAGAGGTGGTTCTACGGGAAAATTACGGCACGGCAATGACAAAACTGGAGGACCAGGTTGACAGGTGGATTAAACTGCCACTTTCCCTGGCGGATAGGATAGCGCTCCAGAAAATGATTGTCCTACCCAGATTTTTGTATTTATTCTGGAATGTTCCTATCTGGCTAACAAACTCCTTCTTTTACAGACTACGCTCTGTCCTCCAGAAATTGACCCGGGCTGGTAAACAGGCTAGAATAAGCTGGAAGGTCCTCGCCCAACCGTATCAAATGGGAGGCTTTTAGGCGCCCGACTTCCAACTCTATTACATTTGTGCGCAGGCCTAACATGCACACTATTGGACGAGACCGCATGCCTTCATCCCACATGTTGCGGCGGAGAGTGATAGTGTTTCCCCCATGCCGCTGATGGCGCTACTGGCCAACCCGATACGACATACACCACATGACACGATACACCCAGCTAGGACTACCTTGAGAGCGTGACAAGCCTTAGCGCGCAGAGCGAATAAATTGCCAATATACGCACGAGCACTACCAACAGCCAATCACCCCCAGCTTACGGTGACACAAGAACCAAACCTGCAGACATTCCTGGTAGACATGGGCTTCCAAACCCATGGCCAAGTGTTTCCACATACTACATTTCTTAAATGGTCAGACCTTGCCCTCTGTGCCCACCGGACCCCTCTGAAAAACTTTGTATATCTGCGCTTTCATGCGGCCCTACGGGCGTTATACGCCTCGTTCCCATCTGAGCCGAACAGCTGTTGTCATTGCAGATACTCCTGACGTCCCCTACCCGGAAAAACCTAGTGTATCGACTATACACTGCTGCTCAAAATGAACAGGTTGATGTGCCTATGATGGCGAGGGCTAGGTGGGAGCGGTCACTAGGCGAACCTATTGACGAACAAGATTGGCACTATAGCTGTACGCAGCTCACACTTCTCACATCGAACTGTAACCTGCGCATTATGCACTTTAAATTCCTTCATCAAATCTACTACACCCCACAAAAGCTACACAGATTGGGACTTCGGGACACTGACTCCTGCTGCCGATGCGGTGCGGCAGATGCAGACTTCATACACGTAGCCTGGTCCTGCCCTGTCTTACAGCCGTATTGGCATGCAGTCACGGATGCGTTAAGCACCATGCTCTCGGAATGCATCCAAAACTCGCCCCTGACTTGCCTGCTGGGTATCAAAAAGCTCAAACACGCTAGGCGTGGGAAGTTCTTGGCAGTGGCATTACTCCTTGCAAAACGGCGCGTGGCAATGAAATGGGGGAGCAAGAGACCACCTAGACTGAATGACTGGATAATAGATATGACCTATTGTAGAACAACACTAGAGAGTTATGCGGAAGTCCTACGACTAGCATCACGACCAAGAGACTTTTGGGAACCATTTGTGCAATACTTGCAAAACACTATAGACTAACTGTCCTCTCCTCGTACTGACTGCCCGACGGGCGCATGACCTGGGTTGGGAGACCGATATAAGCATATGATATTGATGGAGATGTGATATTGCATATAAGTCGTAGATGTGGAACATATGACGCCAAACGCATGCTAATAATATTGTTCTAAGTAATATATGCTGTGTGTTGTATCTGATTACTGAGCACCTACGTTGTGTTTTCATAGATGCAGACTATACGTTGATAATACTTGTTGAACTATACTGTATGATGTACAACTCTGCCGGTTGGAAAGAAAAATAAAATACTAAAAAAAAAGATATATGTTCTATGCAGAATCTTTAGTTGGATTAGCCTCACCCGTGATGATATGGCGACCTTCTGATGGGGAGGATAGCGCGTCACGCCAGTCCTCCCCCTCTAGGTTTCCTCTAGGTTTCCCAAGTCTGCCTGCCAGCATTCTTGAAGGGGCTGTAATGGGTCAGGAGAGATGTTAATTATCTTCTGGTAGGTAAGTGCAATTAACCAATGGTCTATGTGTTCCGTCAGCAGTCTATCTTAAAGTTGTGAGGCCTCTGGTATTTCACTATCTACCTGGAGCACTGCCATCAGAGCGAGTTGTATTTGCAAGTATCTAAATGCTTCCCCCTTGGACAACTTGTATTCTCGTTGTAAGTCAGCAAATTAGATTATTTTCCCCTTTTTAACGAGGTCCCCAACTTCTGATATACCAATGGTGTCCCATTTGTCTAATCCCCGGTATTTACTTAGCTTGCCCAATATCTCCGCGTGCCACAGGGGTGTATTTAGCGTCACTTTATTATTCCAGCCTAGTTTTCTCATGATATTGTGCCATAGGGCCACAGTTAGGGCCATTGGGCCAGTGAGCTGCTGTCTATTCAGCTTTGTATATAGGGCCTCCCTGAATCCCCTCTTCCCCATTATCCATGCAGTAGGCCGGTTCATCATGTGTGTCATATATCCATTTATTGATGATCGATAGTTGAGCTGCCCAATAATACACTTGGATATTTGGTTGAGTTATTCCCCCATCGTACCATCCCCTAACCAACTTATGGGCTGCAATGTGGGCGGTTTTCCATCTCAGAGAAGGGTTCTAACTTCCGCGTCTATCGATTTGAAGTACGGCGTATGGCGTATTTTGCAGGGCATACAGGAAACGGGGTAGTGCCATCATTTTGAACACCACCGCTAGCTCCAATAGAGACTTTGATAGTGATCTCCAGTGTCGGAAATCGCCTTGCAGCCAGCTGTGTTAAGGGGCCCGGAGATCCTGCTCATAGAAAAGTACCGGATTAGCCGTAACAAATATTCCTAAATACCGAAAGCCATCTGTCACTATATTTGCTTCGCATTCTGCAGGCAAAACTGGGGGTGGCCCAAGTAATAGGTATATTACAGATTTGGACCAGTTAATGGTATATCCTAAGTATCTTCCAAAGTTGGAGCGAATCTGGAGGACCCTATTAATCGAGGATCAAGGGGACGCCACATATAGCAGGATGTCGTCGGCGTAGAGAGAGATTCTATCTTCCCACCCATCCGTCCACTTCAGCCCTCAGATCAAAGGATCTCCTCGTATCCAGCTCGCCAGGAGCTCAAGAATCAGTGCAAATATAATCGGTGACAGAGGGTAACCCTGTCTTGTCCCTCGGTTTAGGGCAAATATCTTTGATGTATGCCCATTCACCACCAGCTACGCGAGTGGTTTCTCATATAAGGAATATTGATATTCTTGAATTGTTAGTATAGTCTCATGTGGGTAAGAGCCAGCTCTTGACTAATCTTCTGATGTGGAGATGGTTGTCTGTGGATCTTATGTTTGTAGGTAGGGAATTACATAGTTTGGCTGCTTGAACAGAAAAGATGTCTCACCCATGTTTTATTTCTTATATATAGGAATTATGAGGCCTGGAGCCATTCTTGAGTGTAGGCTCCTTTGTTGTATGTATTTGTTTCCCTGATGAAGAGTGGTCCAGTGCCATGTATTGCTTTGTGTGTGATACAAAGCAGCTTGAAGAGAGATCTTCTTGCAATCGGTAACCAGTGTAGCGCCCTAAAAGCAGGGGAGATGCTTGTGGCTTTACATATAGGAGGGGTCTAGCTGCAGCATTCTGAATTCATTGTAGTCTTCTAGTTGACAAGGTTGAGCCATGATAAAGTGTTGTATGACGGAGGCACGCATGGCAAAACCATGTGTGCCTCTACAACGCAGCCCGTAGAACAAATGCGTCAGGACAACGCATTCCTTTACCACGCATGCATTTACCACGCAATTTCGTGGTAAAGTCATGACTTGTAAAGGGTTGTGTGGTAAAGATCACACCCCAGCCCTCTGCCCTCAGCCTTAAAAACTATCTGGACTCCCCCCAGAGCCTTAAACACTATCCCGACCCGAGCCCTAAACATTACCCTGACACCCGCTGAACCCTAAACAATACCCCGACCCGAGCCCCAAACACCACCCCAACCCGAGCCCAAAAAACTACCCCGAGTCCTAAAAACAATACCAACCCTTAATAACTACCCCCAAAACCAAGCCCCAGCTCCACTTAACAGACCGTGTCCTCTCCCGATCCTTCCTCTTCCTGTGCCCGCCCTTCCCAGCATCTAGACCACGCACTGCCTTAATCACTCATATGCGTGGTTAAGGCATCTGCGTGGTTCAGGTAAGCGTGGTTCCTCTTGTGAGAAAACAGCATGCGTGGCTCAGCCCACTTTATAAAGGCATTTTCCCATGATACAGACGATTAGCATAGTTCAGTTTTGGTAGGACAGGAGCTTGGACCTTGTGTAGGAATCCTAGGTGCAGAAGATCTGTTGCTGTGCTTTCATCATGATAAAGATTGATTTGGCTATCTTATCCACTTGTGGATTCATTGATAGTTTGGTGCCATAGTAATTCCAAGGCTTTTTTTTACCTCATTGGATATTTTGGAAGGTGGTCTTAGATCATCAAGCTATGTGAAGAGATGGTCGTAGGTTTTCCATTCACCACAGGCTTGTATATCAGTTTTGGGGGCATTCAAGTTGAGATGGCTCCATGTCATCCATTTCTCAACAGACTGGAGGCATTCGATGAGTTTTGATGTTTTATTGACCATTGGGCTTTCCAATTTGAGGCATATGTGCATGTCCTCTGCGTAGTTATATCAGGTTATGTCAACCCCCTTGATCAGATCTAATAAGGATTTCAGATAGATGTTGAAATGCATGGGTGAGATAATTGAGCCTTGGGGCACTCCTGCTTTAATGTATATTTTAAATGAGAATGGGAGGTATGTATGATATGCGTTATGTTGGGTAGGTAGGATGTGATCCAAATGACAGCTGTGCCCTCTATTCTGGCTTCCATAAGTCTTTGGATGAGTGCATAATGATCCACTGTGTCAAAGGCCACTTAAAGGTCAAATAAAAGAAGGGCAATAACTCTATTCTGGTCCACTGTGGTTTTAAGGTCATCCCAGATAGAAATTAGGACTGATTCAGTGCCTCTTCCTGGACGGAATCCTGTTTTGAAGTTGGAAAGTACTGAATTTTTTGAATGAATTGTGACATCTGGGTGAAAGCTGTTTCTACTATACATTTGCCAGGAATGGCCTGTTTATAATGGATCTCTATTTGTTGGGGTCTTGATTGTCCAGATTAAGACTTTTTTTTAAAGGGGGTGCATGTATTTCTTTTTAAGATCAGCTTGGAAAACTGTTGTTAAGGAGTTGTTGACGAGTGTTCTTCCTGGGATGCTGCTAAAGTTGATAGTAGAATGATTTTAATGATTTGAGGTGGACAAGGGTCAGAGGGGCAGCAGACTGGCTTGCTTGCTTTGACAAGATCTAGAAATTAAGTTGGTGATAGTTCTTTGAACAAGCATAGTTGCTGTTTTTACCTTTAACTGGAGGATATTGTGGGAAACTGGTTGGGGCTATTGTTTAAGTAGGTATCCAACATCATTACCTTCGATATGTAATGGTTAGCCAGTTTGGCACTAAAACCTTGAGTAATGGGCTTGGTAGCTTCTGTGCATTTTGACTTTTAGAATTTAGTGAGTATATTATAAAATTCTCTATTGGCACACTTTGCATTGTGGGTTGAGTTTGAATAGTATAGTTGTTTTGCTTCTTTATTGTTGATGTGTACATGTTGTGTCTGTGTACGTATGTCATTAGGTTTGTTTGGTTTGAGCCAGTTGTGTTGAAGCGTAGCATTTTGTTGCTGTATCTTTTTTAATACCGCATTTATCCAAGGCGCGTGTTTTCGTTTGTTAAGCTTAGATGTCTTCAGAGGAATTTAGAGATCGAAAGCTCTCTGGAACCATTCATAGAATGTTTGCAGACTTGGTGGTGACTAGATTTGTGTTGGAGGTAAGCAGCTTTTTTTAGTTAGTCCAAATTCAGCTTGCTGCATGGTCGTTATGTGGTTGGGGGTAGACAGGTTTTAGTTGTGGTGTGTTTTGGTGTCTTGTGTTGGAAGGCAACAAGGAAATGGTCTGACTAAGTACAGGAGTAATTCTTTTGAGTCTTACTATCTTTGGTTTGGCAAAAATGATATCTAATGTGTGTGTGGGTTTAGGAATGATTTACTGTAGGCTGTGTGTGTCTAGAGACCAATAAAGTTGGTTCTGGGGTGTGGCATATTAGGCTTGTCAAATCATACATTGATGTCACCAAGGATGCATAGGTTTAAGTATATTGTAAGAAAGTTAGAGATTGTGTGCCTATGGCTTGCTCACCGTGCAAATGCAGTTCGAGTGAGCCCTTACATTTGGCGAGCGAGAATTGGCGTCCCCTCACATGATTTTTTTCTCGCTTGGACGGCACCTGGCTAGATTTTCTCAACATGGACTACCGTCACTGTTTCCGTCATGGTGAGAAAGCTGCCACTCGAGTAGAAAATCAACTCGAACGGCAGCAAAGATGCAGAACCCTCTGGCGCACCCCATGGTGCAATTCGTGCTGATTTTGCAGCATGGAGCAAGCTCCTGGCGCTAAGAATCAGCACAATGTGCCGATTATGCCCGCTCGTGGAACTCTGTGGAATCTCACAGAGTTTTCTTGTAACCCTGCGGAATTCCGCCCACCCTTAAAAAAATAACAGTTTAAGGTTAAAACTGCACCGCACAAAGTGTCTACTCTTACCACCTTTCCTTTGGCTTGCTCTCTGGAGGTTCAAGCCCCACAGAAGAAAATGTAGGTGGCTACCTTGAGATTCTTTCCACAAACTTAAATGGGTGTGCCAGGTGTGAGGAGAGGGTGGAGGCCTGCTCGGGTGGCTGTGGGCCAATCAGTAAAGCATAAACTGGTATACAGAGGGGTGGGACATGCTCTGCAGCTTATAATCTCATTGGATACAGACAGGCCAATTACACACTTTCCAGTTCCTGTTCAACAGTATAGGTAGGGGCCGCTTTTAAAACTCAAATTTTGTATTTTAATCTAAGAATCATTATATGAGTTAATGTTTACTGCCAGAAAACAAGTCTCAAGGGAACTAGCTGCAGCCATTAAAAGATGTTTTTTCTACTTAAACAAAATGTGCTCAAAAGAATTAATATTGTGATATCTATTTTTGTGTCTCTATACTGTACGTATAAATGTGTGCACAAAATGTCATACACACACCCACATGCACAAGCATGAAGTACTATATCTCTATCTCCCCTAAAGGAACCAAAAACCCCCGCTTTTTTTAAGGAGGACACCTCCCAAGGGAACTAATATCCCAAGTGTTTCGCAGGAGCGAAGAAAATATGTTTCTTTTTTGTGAAGGACCCTCACTCACCACTAGTTGGTGGCATGCTTCATCATTGGGTCCCCGCTAGGGTGGCCGAATACCCCCCACCAGCGTGCTACAATGCCTGATTACAGCGGAGCGGGATGTGGTGAGTGCAACAGTGCCCAAATTAGAATGTGATTATAACTATGTGTGCAGAATTTAAAAAATGTGAGATTGTAGCCTTTACAAAAATCTTTAATAATGGCCAACCTGCATTTGGATTAAAAACAAAGTGGACGGACTGCCAAGGTTCTGTGCTAGGGTTTAGAAATAAAAAATGGTCAACATGTTTCTGCTGGTTTAAATGCAATTTGCTCAGCATTCGTCAGGACCTATCAGAAAAGTCCTCCGGTGGTGTACGCGCGCTAAGGCGCACCCTCCCGTGAGGCTCTACGTGTGAAAAAATATCTTACTTGGTGGATTTCACGGTCAGTATCTGTGGTTATTCACTGCAATTTGCAGGAATATACAAAAAACTTAACGAGTGAAATAGACTCGCCCCTTCGGTGAGGACAGCGCGGGTTCACTTCACGCGGTGTCTCTTTTGGCACTCACGACTCCCCGCGGTATACCTGCTCTCTCGGCTGCTGTCTCCCGGAAGACAGCAGCCAAGAGAGCAGGTATACCGCGGGGAGTCGCGTTAAGTTTTTTGCCTATAATAATGCCTATAATGTCGGCAAGACCGAAGTCATGCTGTTCGGAGAAGCTAAAGTTCTATGGACCCCGGACTGGTTGCCCCAAGATCTTGGCCCAGTCCCAGAACCTAAGCAGGTTGTAAAAAATCTAGGAGTCAGACTTGATCAGGAACTCTCTTTAAAGCAGCATTGCAATTACATCGTGGGCTCTTGCTTTCACGTAATTGGTCTCCTACGGAAAGTATAGGAAAACACTGGTGCAGGCTCTTGTCTTAAGCCGCATAGACTACTGCAATGGCCTGTTTCTGACCGCAAATGAAGGAGTCTTGGCTAAACTCCAAGTGGTCCAGAACACTGCAGCTCGATTAGTACTCAACGCCCCCTCCCGAACCCCCTCCAAACCTTTGTTGGCAAAACTCCACTGGCTGCCCATAAAACAACGAGCCAAATTCAAGACCTGCTGCATTATCCACAAATGCCTCTATGGTTCAGGGCCTGAATATCTAAAAAACAAATTCATTCCCTATACTCCCTCACGCTCCCTCAGGTCCAGTGACCAGAATTTTCTATGTGTCCCCCGAACGAGGAAAGCCAGACACGGCGGTAAGGCACTGTCTGTGGCCGGACCGTCTCTGTGGAACAGCCTTCCTAAAGTACTCAGACAGTGCACAGAACACCTACAATTTAGGAAACAACTCAAGACCCATCTGTTCCAACTTTAATTCCAACTTTAACTTTAACATCTGTTACAACTAAAGTTTCTATTTCAGTTAACCATTGTGGCTGCCAAAGCGCAGAGATACTCCTCCGGGAGTCGAATTTAGCGCTATACAAACCCGCAAATAAATAAATAAATAAATAAAAGGCAAAATTTCCGAGTCACATTTGGAGTTCTGATGAGAGGCAAGACTTTTCTGAGAATGCAACAGAATTTAAAGAGCATCTTTTCTCTCATGGTCAATTTTTGCCCACATATGACAAAAGTGAGGGGCAGTGGCGGCTCCTCCGCTAAGGCTGAGGAGCGTTGCCCTACTGCTGCACAGCAGTGAAAGAAAGAAAAAATACAATGATAATAACTCAAGGCTATTATCATTGTATTTGTTCCTGCCGCGCAGCTTTGCGGGGTGGGCGGGGCTGCTCTGCTCTCAGAGCAGAGGAGGATTGGTTTGCCCACTTCAAGTGCGCAATGACTGTTTGGCCGGCCCTCTGGAGCCATCCAAAACAGTCATGCGCACTTCACATGTTCTCCATGTAGGCTGCATTACAGCCTGCGTGGATAAATTGCCCAGGCCAATCACAACACTGCATTGCAGCATTGTGATTGGCTTTGGGGAGGGAACCTGGCTGCTTCCTATTCCGGCCCCAGAGGGGAGAGACTGAGACAACCTGCGGGAGAGCGGCAAGAAGATAAGTCTTTTGTACTTTTTTTTTTTACATAATCCCCTCTCACCCCCCAATCCGTGCCTGCCGCTACTGGTGAGGGGAACCTAAATCTGCTCTTAAATAAATCTCTCTCTCACGAAAATGAGGATGCAAATAAAGAGAAGCTATTACATAAAACAACCAAAGGCGCTTCTTAGCGAATCTGTTTTGTCAAAATGTTACAAAATATAGAAAACGATCCAAATAGTTTATTTACATTTAATGGTCCACAGGAATGGGAATAACCTTGAAAAAGAGGAAAAAATCATCACAAACGGCTGATCAAATTCCAAGCCTAGACGATCATTGAGTATTATTTTTTTCTAACAGTGCAGCCGTAAAATATATAACAAGCATTGGCAAACCCAATATCTCTCTCCTGTGCAAGAGCTATTGGCTTTGATAATGCCGTTTACCCGTGTTGTACAGCAGCGTTTCTGTGCAACATGGCTAAAAGTTAGAAAAAGAGCCCTATGACACAGCCAGGGCGTGCCACGTCATATCACTTTTTTCCTTATGGCGGTTGGTGGGAGAGCCATACGGACAGTGGGAGGGAGGAAAGGAAGGAACAAGCAACTCGTGCAAAGGGAGGGTGGGAGTTAAGAATAAACAAGGACAATAGGAGGGTAAAAAAGTATCTATTACACGGCCAACACTGTCCTAGTGCTTTATGTTCTTGTGAGGTGTGAAGCAAGACAGACAATGGGATGGAGGGAGTGAACAAGCACAATGACAATGGGAGGGTGTCAGGTTGGAGGGAAGAATCAGAATTACCAAGGAGAGGGTAGGAGGGAAGAAGCAGCAAGAAATATGTGATGGTGAGAATTGGGAGAGAAGAAGCAACACGGACAACAGGAGGCTTGGACGAAAGAAGCAACAGAAGGGTGGAAGGAACGAAGCAACACCGACAACAGAAGGGTAGAAGGAAAAAAGCAACACAGACAACTGAAGGGTGGGAGAGAAGAAGCAACACAGACAACTGAAGGATGGAAGGGAAGAAGCAACACAGAAAACAGAAGGGTGGAAGGGAAGAAGCAGCACAGACACAAGAAGGGTGGAAGGGAAGAAACAACACAGACAACAGAAGGGGGGAAGGGAAGAAGCACCACAAGCAATGGAAGGGGGGAAGGGAAGAAGTAACACAGACAACTGAAGGGTGGGAGGGAAGACGCAACACAGACAACTGAAGGGTGGAAGGGAAGGAGCAACATCAAAAACTGAAGGGTGGGAGATAAAAAGCAACACGGATAATGACTAGAGTGAAAGAGTAAAGAAAATATAGATCATCAACGGTTAACATGACTTAAATCATCTTTGCCATATATCAATCAAGTCCTTGTCATTTGCTGGTCATAATTCGGACACCTTTTGCTGTTGAGGCCATCCTCCATGCCACTTTTTTGGTTCCCTGGTCCCCCCCATTAATGTATGCAGATTGAGCAGTGGCAGGGGGCCTGAGCAGAAGTGTCCTCACTTATATTCAGGTGTGATTCACCAGTGTAAACTAATCTGTGGACAAAGAACCCTGCCAACATTTGCATTTATTTATCTATCTCAGAGAAGTTAAGAAACCATGCCTCTTTTAGAGAACCCACTCTTTATTTTCATAATACTTAAAATACTGAAGCAGTGTTTCACAAAAACGCGTAATCTGCAAATGTGGGCCACTTTTTCGTAGAATGCCCGGGCTTACTTTTGATCCTAATCCAACCCTGTAGGCGAGGCTGTATAGAAAACACAAGGGAAAGAAGAAGCCATGTGGTGCTTACAGAAAAACAACTTTTTAAATACAATTTCAAAATAAAAGGTATTTGCCAAATTGGATTAGAAAATGTGGTAAGTGCCATTTATCTTGCGATCATTTTGAAGATTGCACAAAAAAACATGTTTTCAGCCAGGTTCACCTGGTTAAAATATTGCCTGACTCCACCACTAGTCACACGCATTCTTCTCGCCTATTATGAAGTGATGAAAGAAACCAGGCCCTCCCCACCTATTTCCTGTCAGTAAATGTAAGTTGCTGTGACAGCCCTATACAAATGTTTTTATGGTTGAAATCTCTTTATTGAAATTTGTTGACAAACAACACGTCTGGCATCTTAGAATATGTATCTTAGCAAAGGCAATACAGGCTAAGTGGCTAAATACTAGAGCCAAGAAGACGTAACATAAATAAAATACCTAAACATAAAAGGAAACTTATTCTAAACCCCTTCCCTCCCACCCGCTCCCCATTCTCGTCCACTGGGTTAGAGCAAAAAGAAGAGCTGTCCAGAGCTCTGTAGGGGAGCAGGACCCCATGGTCACTGTCGGCTGCTGATCGGGGAGTCACAAGAGACGCAGATATCTGTCGCAGGTAACCTCTCGAAATTCGGAGGCCAGAAGAGACAGGAATGGCTGCCAGAGCTCTCCAAATGTAGAGCCTTTCCCGGCTAGCGTAAGGGTCAGTTTCTCCATCCCTAAAATGTGCCATAGTCGGTATAATCAAGTCGTGAATGTAGGAATCTGAGAGGTGCCTCAATGCATTAGAATGTTTTGAACCGCGGAACCTAAGGCATTTGCAATCAAGCGGCCTCTGCGGGATTTAAGAGCGTACGTCAGGGTGTTCCGGAGGCCTAGCAGGATGTATGCGGGAAACCATGGTAGCCGTGTGTTGAGATTCTGTCCACCTCATCAAGAACTTGAGTCCAGAACACTTATATATGTTTGCAGTCCCAAAGGATGTGTACCAGGGTGCCCACGCTTCCACAACCCCACCAGCAGTCAGCGCTCTGTCCTGATCTAGTGCTGAAAGTTGCTGTCGTAGAGCTTTAAGCTGGCGCCACACCCTAGGGGCCCCTGTCCGCTGGTTCATCTGTTCCACCTCCCTCATTCTCTGAGTGAGATTGTCTCTCTTACGTCTAAGCTCTGCATTTTCTGCTGTAGAAAGGGCCACAAGTTCCCCGTGGACGACCGCTTTGAGCGCTGCCCACTGCGTAGAGAGGGAGGTGTCGTGATTGGCGTTGTGTGAGAGGTAGTCCTTGATGGTCTTTTGGACCTGTTCGACCACAGATGTAGGGTGTAATAGGGTGTTGTGGAGGCGCCACTGGTGGGTGGGTCGCTGCAAGGGAGGATGTTTAAGGGTAGCAATTACTGGGGCATGATCAGAGAGCGAGGCAACAGCTATCTCTTTGCCAGTTATGAGTGTGTGTAGAGTCGATGTACCTAGGAGGTAGTCTAGCCTACCTTACGTTTTGTGTGCATTAGAGTAATAGGAGTACTCGCGCTTCTGGGGGTGGAAGCAGTGCCAGAGGTCTTTGAAACCTAAATCCCGCAGCCGAGCTAAGCTTGTCGCAGAGATTGCACCCGTCTGACTAGTTCGCTGGCAAGATCTATCCATGACCTTATCAAAGACCAAGTTCAAGTCATCCCCCAGCAAGATCCTGCGCTCCGTTGTCCCCGTAGCCTCCGGGAGTGCTGCATGTAAAAACTTCTGCTGTCCCTCATTAGGAGCATACACCGACCCAATGATAAAAGTCAGGCCACCCAGGGAAAAATGGTAAGTGAGTAGTCGCCCCTTAATTTCGGCCCCTTTTAGAAGGACCTTTCCCCGAAACGACCGGGAGACCAAAATAGCTACGCCAGCAGATTTGACAGGGCCGGAGGAGAACATGTGCCTGGGAAACAAATGTGATTTGAGGCGGTGGCAATCTTTTGACAAGAGATGCGTCTCCTGTAGGAGGCAGGCTTTGGTATTCTCAAGGCAGGATAGGACCGCTTTACGCTTAACGGGGTTGTTCAGTCCCCGCACATTCAAGGTGAGGATTGTAAAAGCAGTAGGGAGTATCTATCTGAGCGTAGGTTGGTGGGAAGCAATAACAAGGGACCGGAACTGCCCCCAATGTCTCAAGGAGGGTGCATCTACAGCGTAAAGGCTCCCCCAATATTTGCTCAACTGAGTAATAAAAAAGGGGTGGACGAGGGATCCCAAAACCCAAGAAAATAACCCCAAACAAATATCTAACTAAGAAGTATCCACATTAGGCGGATTTAAAGAAGAAAAAGGTTTTAAAGTTGAAGTTCAGTCCATCATTCGTAGATGTTTGGTGAAGAATCATCGTGGAGGTCGTGTCGTGGCCAAGGACGTCCCTCCGTACCCCCGCCAGCCAGCCAGCGGCAAGGTTTGCACCAAGTAATAGTCAATGGACCATGCGTCTGTCCTGCAGGCTGTGTTTTTGCCAGTGCATCGGGTAGAGCCTCCAGTGCTGCTTTCTGTCCCTGTGCAATCACTGCTGGATCCGGACGCTTTGGACGCTGTCGCCGCCCCTGCTGTCTCCATCGCGGATGTGTGTCTATCTGCCCGGGGGTGGAGCCGCTCTAGTCATCTTCTTCATCCGGAATGTCTACTCCTAACAGGCAACTTGCTTCTGAAAGTGAGCGGAGTTGATAGAGTTTGCCTTCCATGTGAAAGATGAGCTGGAATGGGTGTCCTGGACACAGACCGATATGTCCGGCGGCGGAGCGTTATCGGAACGAGGAGGACCTACTCTGTGCGCTCTGTCCAACGTGAGTTCTGCTTCAGGGGGGTTGCCTAGAATATGATTGGAAAGTTCTCTGACATATTTGAAGATGTCGCCAGTCTCTTTGTTGGCCCTCATCCTGCGGATGCAAATTTTGTGGCGTCGGCAGCGGTTCTCCAGGTCCTCGACTCGAGGTGTGATTGGAAGTCCACCTGCTGCTCATGGATTCGGATAATCTCTTGTTGGAGGACTGTCATCTACATGTCCCTCACTTTGCCTTTGTCTTCCAGTGCGGCGACCCTCTCACCAATGCTATCTATGTCTCCGCGAACATCTTTACTTTCTGCGGTAAGGTCACGCTTGAGTGTCTGCAGATCGTCCCTTAGTGTCATGAACAAGGATTCCCTAGTTACCGGCTTCTCTCCGTCGCCACCCAACTTTGAAAGGGGATCGTCTCCTGACGGTGTGGCACCCACGCGGCTCCCTCCCTGGGCTTGTGCAAAGAGATCTGTCAATGTTTTATCTTTTTTCCCCCGCCTGCGAGTGGGGGCGTGCTGCCTCTCTGTGCCGATGCCCTTGTCGTAGATGGGCAGGGTGAGCGGGTCCCATCCCAGTCCCCAGAACGTGAAGGAAGCCCGGTGCGTCTCCACATGGTCACCCTCTAAGGGCACAACGGATCGTTGTGGCTCCGCTGATCTCGGGGTGTACCCGGTCCACTCCTGTGGGGACCCAGGAGATCCGGAATAGGGCACCAGGCGACCATAGGGCGCTGTCAGCACTAAGGACATGCCGCCTGAGGGCTGACGGAAAACCACGCAGAGCCCGGCGTTGCTGGGTGCCGGTTCGCCGCACCCACCTCACTATCCTTGAGTCGATGCGTGCGACCCAGGTCCCAGGTATGGCCTCCGCCCTCCCAGCTTCCCAAGAAGGCCGAAGCCCACTTCCAGGCACACGCAGCCATAGTGCCAATATCTGCACACTCCCCAGCCCTCCCACAGCAATAAATGTAATAAATAGACACAACACAATATTGGTGGAGAAAATTGCTGCAGGTTTATTTGCATAACAATATGCCAACATGGTGGGTTAACTTACGGGCGATCCCAGGGCAGGCCGCCCCTCGCCGCCTGCCCACCTGATGAGCCATAAAACCCGGTGGCCCTAACCGGTATTGTCATTTTGGGGGAGGAGATACCCCCTCCCTCCGGCAGACTGCCAGTCCACCCCTTACTCACGCCCCTCCCCGCTACGGGGGGCAGAGAGTTGCAGGCAACCCCCGGTTGCTCAGGTCCACAACCGCCCATAGCACTAACGGGGCGCCGTCGCTTCTCCAAGATCCCACGCGAGGACCTCCCTGGGGATAATTGGCTTTAGCACCCTTACTGTGCTCCTGTAGAGGGTACCCTTCTGTATCTTACCGCTTTAGGATCGCCCTGTAACTCTGCCTGCAATACAAAGTAAAAAGGTTTCGTTGAAACACCCCCCCCCCCTGCCCGTGCGCCGGGTATGCGGTGGGGAGGGAAAACAGCGTCCGGGCAGCCAGGCAGGAGGGGCACCGCCGACCAGAAACAGGAAAAGAGGGCGGGAGAGGTATAAGTACCTCTCTCCCTCTCCCCCCTCTTCCGGAAGTGACGTCACAGGGGACCCCCTCGGGTCCCCCAAACACTGCAACGCTGGCGAATGTGCCATCTTGTGGCACTAAGGGTGGCCGCCCTCTTAGGAGGGCCCCCTTCGTGGGCCCGGGGCAGCCTAGCAATCGTGGTCCACACATCACCGCCCTGGCTCCTCACTCCTCTGCACAGTGCGGTAATGCCACAGGTCGTTGGCCCAGGCAGACCCTCAATGGTAGGCTGCCGGGAACCCAATGTAGTCCTCTGAGACCCTCCAGGGGGGACAACTGCGTGGGGGAATGTGAGCGTCTCCCACAGCAAATCCCTATGCTGGATCCAAGGGCAGGGACCAGTCTCGCCGGGGTAGGGCGCAGCAGCACTCCAGATCTCCCCGGCCTCCTCTCCGTATCAGCGCAGTCTCCCAAATCCACACCCTCACTCAGTGCCGATGGCGCATTGCGAGTTTCCCGGGGAATCGCTCACCTGCCTGTCCCGCTGCAAGGCACCAAGGTTTCCGGGCGGGCTCTGAGGGCGCGGTTCTGCTGCAAGGCCGCACCTCTGTTCTGTTCTTGACTGAGACCTGGATGGACAGCGCATCCAACCCAGATTTAGTGGTCGTGGTCCCCAGCGGCTTTAAGGTCTATAGACAAGACCAGGAGCGCAAAAAAGGGCGCGGGTTAGCCATCATTGCCCATGACACCTTTGTTGTCAGGACTTCCCAGATCCCTTCATCCACCTGTGAAGCCATGCAACTGAAAGCCCTCTGAATATATACCCCCAAATGTGTCAATGCCATACTTATTCAGTACCTGCAAACCACTAACACAGTGATGGCACTAATCACCCTCCAGCACATGCGCGACTACCCAACACGCGCGCACCCCCGTAACGCGCATGCGCGGACATAACACCACTTCCCGCGCATGCGCTATGCGAGCGTTTAGCACCACGCATGCGCGAACGCTCGCCACTGCTCCTTAAGCACCTGGGCGCCCTCGCGAGCGCAATGACTCGGCAGATCGAGTCTCTCTACCCTTGCCCCTACAATGCAGGTGCGAACAATTACACAATCCACCACAGTATAAAACCTGAGCAACAATGGCCATTACTCACCGGTTCTGCGAAGGAGGCACTACAGGTCCAAAGCAGGCTCTGCCCAGTAATTCTGTGAGTATGATGATCCACCACCTTCATCACTGGTAAGCGCTTTTCTCTCCTACAGGTCTCCTCAAATCTAAGTGGCCAAAACCTGTTTTTTTTCCCCACAGGGCCAACCCTTGCCACTTCTCAGCCTTGAAGTAGCACATTACCAAAACTAGCGTAAGAAAGAATTCTTGCGTTCTCATTTTCTTTACCGCTATTGCACTATTTATGTACATACTGTGTTTTAGCCACTTCACTCTCGAACTTCTAGTGCGAACCCCACCATAATGGTATCACCAATACCATTACACTGTAGCCGCTTATAGCCTGCACTCACAACGCTATAAAGTCGGCAGCCAGATGTATACAATGCAATACAGCCAAGTGACTCTCTTTTTTCCTTGTATGTTTTGTCCTTGTCTTTACATGTTATATGTACAGGTGTTTTGAGAAGGGAATCCCCCTCTCACACATAGAAAAACACTTTAGGGCGTGTATACACATAGTCTGAAGTATACACCCACTAGTTTTAATCACACACACATATTTTAATCCGTCCTGAAGAAAGCCAGCTTACTCATAAGGCACTGGCTGAAACATGTTGACCCGTTTCAGGATGTGGGAGGTCGTAACTCGCCTCTAACATCCAACAGCCTTATTTTTAACCGCTGACGGTGACCCAGCTATTAAAGTCTAATTAGCCTTCGGGCACTGGGACCCCCGCCAAGCCGTTTTAATCATCATTCCATAACACTCTTCACCGCACACTCAGCGACATACCTGCTCCGCTGTAATCAGGCGTCGAAGCACACCCGGGACACGCTAGGTGTCACTGGGTGGGCCCGATGATGAAGCATGCCACCAACTAGGTTGGTGGGTGAGGGCTTCATGAGCACACCTACCAGGTGCCACTACCCCGTGACGAAACATACTTGAGTCCTTGAACTAAAAATTAAAAACTAATTTTTGTTAACCCTGTCTATTCGAGCTAGTCTCCTTTTGATTAACTACATATAAACCCGGGGATATGGACTAGCTATCTGGTCCTCTCTCTCTCTCTTGATACACGAAAAAAGCCATGCAATTTGCCATTAGATTCTCCCCTTCCGATAATCTCAAAGGAGTACTCCTATACAGGCCTCCTGGAGCACGGTCCGAATTTATCGCAGACTTTAGTACCATTCTTGAGCCCTTAGCTATTGAAAAATCTCTAATGGTATTAGGGGATTTTAACTTCCATTTAGAAAAACTTGAAGATAGGGATACTATTTCCCTTCTATCTGGTATGAGCACCCTAGGACTTCCTCAACTGGTTAATTTCCCTACGTACGATGGTGGCCATACTTTGGACGGCATTTTCTCCAACCTCAACGGTTTTCACATAACTGATAGCCTTCCACTTATATGGTCAGACCATCATGCAGTTATTGGCACAATTACCCCTGATGAAGTTATCACTGCCAATGCACCTATTTCCAATTACGAACCTTTCAAGGCTTGGAAAGATATAGATATTGCTACTTTAAAAACTTGTCTTACCAACTCTCAGCCGATATTATCCTCCGATCCCAACACAGCTACTAAGCAATTTCAGGACTGGCTGGGTTATGCCACTAATTCTCTTGTACCTTTTAAACGTGTAACAAGAAACAGACCGACTCCCTCCGCCCCCTGGTTTACCGAGGAGCTCAGGGACCAAAAGCAGCTTTGCAGAAATAGGGAGAGGCATTGGCTAAAGTCGTATAATGACGAAAGTAAAACTCGCTACAAGGAGATGCTGGCCAAATATAAAACCATGATTGCTGACGCCAAAAGGAAGTATTTCAGCGAACGGATAGAGCAAGCCAAGAACTCAACTAAACAGCTCTATGATACTACCAAGTACCTAGCCGGATATTCCCCCGACATAAATCCTACTCCCTCTCAATCCCTGTGTGATGCATTGGGAACTTTCTTTTTCACTAAGGTTAATGATATTTATACCGCTTTTGCTGCCAATATTAATAACTCTTCAACAACCACTCACTCCACACTGCCTGCTTCTTTATTTACACAATTTAAAGATTGCACAGAGGATCAAATAGGGCATATTATTTCCTCTATTAAAACCGGTTCAGCATTAGATCCTTGCCCTGTCAAAATTCTCCCACCAGTTATGGATATTTTGTTACCTGCCATCACTCAAATCTGTAATGGCATGTTCAGATTGGGGATCTATCCGGAAACCTTGAAAAAACCCTCCTCAAACCACTTTTAAAAAAGCCACATCTTGATAAGAATGACCTGAAAAACTACCGACCGATAGCCAGCCTTCCATTCCTGGCGAAGGTAGTAGAAAAAGCGATGAATCCACAGCTGTCTGAGTTCATCGAGGAACATCACTTACTGGACGACACCCAATTCGGGTTCCGTAAGTTCCATGGCACCGAAACCGCCCTGATCAAAGCGGCGGACGATATCAGGGTCATCCGAGATCAAGGAGGAACAGCAGTATTGGTGCTACTCGATTTATCTGCAGCCTTCGACACGGTCGACCATTCGATCTTGGTCGACCGTGTCGAAAAAATGGGCATTCAACTAGTAGCTAGGGATCTACTGGCCTCGTTTCTGGCAGGCAGAACTCAGGCCGTCACTTTGGGTTCTTTCCAATCAACTAATCTGGCGCTGCCATGTGGGGTCCCGCAAGGCTCATCCCTGAGTCCGACACTTTTCAATATCTATGTGTCGGACCTAGCCAATATCATCCGAGCACACGGGATGAGCCTTACCTCTTATGCAGACGATACACAGTTAGTCATGTCCATTAAAAATAATGGACAAACGATGGCAGAGGGTTTCAAAGACTGTATGTTGGCAATTGGAGACTGGATGGCCTCCAATTGTCTAAAACTTAATTCCGATAAGACGGAGGTTGTCATCTTTGGACAACTCACATCAAGCTGGTCCCCCGCTTGGTGGCCAGCGTCTTTCGGAAACCCTGCCTAATACCACCTCTAAGGTAAGGAACCTGGGAGTTGTCTTTGACGACCAGCTCAACTTCGTCGCCCACGCCAACAAAGTAGCATCTTCTGCCTTTCATAAACTACGCTTAATAAGGAAAATCATCCCCTTCCTGCCTGAAAGTGCCGGGAAAACTCTGGTAAGTTCTCTAGTGCTGTCCACCTTGGACTATCGTAATGGTCTTTTTGCCGACGCCCAGACTAGGGTAGTCAACAAAATGCAAACAATACAAAATGCGGCAGCAAGACTACTTGCCGGAATTCCCAAACATAATTCTGCTAAAGACACCATCAGAAGACTTCATTGGCTGCCAATTAGAAGCAGGGTCAAGTTTAAAACTCTTTGCATTGTATACAAGGCACTGCATAAACAGGGACCTCAGGTCACCAGAGAGATGTGCTGGTCCGAATTGACTGAGGTAGGGTGTTCCACAATTTTGGAGCGGAAACCAGGAACCAACCGTCTCCCCAGGAGACAGTCCTGGTACGAGGCACCACTAAGTCATTGAGGGTGGAGGATCGCAGTCCCCTGAGGGGACGATAAAGGGTCAGCTGGTCTTCTGGTCCTTCCGTAAACAGCTAAAAACCTGGCTGTTCAACCAGTAATGTCTTAGATGATACTCCTGCAGTTGAGAATATGATGCAAAGCCGCAGCACCGAGACGCCCAAGGGCATTTGTTCGCGCTTTATCAAATTTCATAAATAAATAAATAAATGTGTCGCTACCAGCGCTGTCTCAGCGGGAGCACACAAGTGCCATCTCTGGTCTAGAGCGTGCCCGGTCCCGCTCTCCGGTCTCGGTAGGGCACCGGGCCCGCGACAGCGACCCGCTGTCACTCACAGACGAGTCGGCCCATGCTTTCCTAACCTCAGCCGCAGTGCTGCCAGGCCACAGCCCCAACAGCTCAGGATATGGCGTCTCCGCTGCTTAGGTAGGGCTGACTGCAGTCCCGTCGATCGCTGGCCGCCTCACGGGTCCCCGCACCCCTCACAGCGCCGGGGCACTGCTTGCGGCGGGTCGAGTTGCTTTAGAAGGCAAACCGCTTATGCTTTGCCGGGCTGCCGACGGGAGAGACAGAACAATGCGTCCTATCGCGCCATCATTTTGGCCACGCCCCCCATACAAATGTTTTTAAAGGTATTTTCAAAACACATATAACAGAAATATCTTGTTGTCCTTTTTGTACACCGACTGGTTTGTGGCCTGAAAATATTTTTGGTCTGTGACTGATCCCATATTCAAAAAAGTAAATATGTCCCTCACAGACAGCGACGGTATGCCATCAAAGCGTTTTGGCGTTTTGACCTCAACTGCACTTGCAAAACATTGAAAAATGTCCTTGTGATTTGTGAGTAGGGGACACGCCCCTTCCATGATCCTCTCTTTTTGAATTGAAAGAAGGTACAATGTATGTATTTTAAGTCACAAAAACAATTTGCGGCTTGAGATATACCTTTTCTACATTGAAACTTAGGTTTTCGCAGTTTCAAAGCATTCAGTTTTGCAAATCACAAGCTTTGTGACTGCAAAACCAATTAATACATCATGTCCATGCTGTGAAAACTGCACTGGAAAACGCAGCCGGATCCCAGGCCTGACACAGTGACATGGAGAGAACGGAAGAAGATGGGCGGCTACATCTAGCTCAGAAAATGGCCAGAGAATGTTGGACAGGCAAGGGGCACCTGGTATGGTATTTCCGATTGTATTTACAGGGAACTTGAAGACTAAGCTGATGGAATCTTCCCCCTTATAAAGAGCTTTAAGAGAAGACACGCCCTTTAGGGTGTTTCAAAGAAGAATAACTGATCTAAAGTGAACTAAACAGATTTCGAGACAGGCCAGTGATCCCTAGCTTGGCATTTAAAACACTTTCTCCAAACTCCGCTGGCCTTTCAGAGACACCTGATGTCAGGAAACATCAAAAATTCCCAAAGTGCCTGTCCACTACTGCTGAAACAAAACAGGAATGGGTGTCTCCATTAGTAGGTTCTGTGCAACAATCATCCTCCATGAATATTTAGGAATCCTTCACTCCCCAAGGAGTGATTTGGATAAAGTCACAAACTTATTCCAAGGACCCAGAGATGCAAATCCTATGTATAAGGTGATCTATGACAATGGAGAACCTGCCAGACCACATAGTCCTTGGTGGAACCTAGTCCTAGAGGGACCGCTACACGTATATAAGACTGAAGCAGCCACCCATGGAAATACCATACTAGACCTCCTTTTAATAACCTATTTATATATTGCACCCAGCATAGCAAACTTTCTCTTTGCATCAAAGATATATTGCTGTGGCTTCCTGATTTAATCATCATGCCTCAATCTTGCCCGTCCGAGATGTAAATTTCAAAATTAACACCCAACTTATCTTTTCCTGTTTTTCTTCCAACTTCTTAAACCTCCAGCAGTGTAGCCATTTGGAAACTTCAACTGCGAGGAGTGGAGGGGTTGAGAGGAACAGGACTTCATCCGCCATTGATGGGCATCAACTAGATGGTATGTTAGGTAGGGGGACATAAGCAAAAGGTGTTTTGAGAGTGGTAACTGGGAAGAGTCTAGGATATGAACCAACTTCAGAACTTTACAAGACTTTTAGACTCTCTCCAACATAAAACATTGCGTTTTACACAAGATCTGCTCTACATGTTTTTGTTATCCCTTTTTACTTACAGACCTTTTTTATCTTTTGCGTCATCGCATATTTAATTCCCGGTTATGGCTCAGAAATCTCATTATGTTCTATTTGCTGTATCGGATTATTCTTGTGCTGGTATTTTACTTTCTTTTTTCTAGTACCATTGTGATATTCTTTTTTCCTCTTTTACCCATGTTATATGTTAACTAACTATGTTTTCGAGCTGCTCAACAAAACTTCTTTGTTGCTGTTTTGAGTTATCTATGTAGTATTGTATTCCTTCATGTGTTAGATTACCCAGGTAATGTTTTATTTTCACCTGCTTTGAGTTACCCGTAAATGTTATCTTGTTCCTTCCGAAAGTTACTCAAGAAATGTCTTTGTGTGCTATTTCAGGTTATTTTCTGAGTTGGTTTAATAATTGAAATGTTCCTTTATTACTAGGCTTGCTTAATATTGTTTTATCCTTTTCACCGAGAGGATATTTTTCCTTTTCCTTTCCTTTTTTCCTTTTCCTTTTTAGGTCTCGCTGGCGTTGCAGCGCGAAGCGCTGTCGCCAACGAGACTTATAGCTGCCGTGTTTGCCTCCAAGGGAGCCAGGCCTGTGCACAAGCAGACACCGGTCTGTGAACGCGCGGGAACGCCAACGTGCACGCTCACGGGGTCACGCTCCTGTCCTCCCGCGTCTCTTCCGAGGCGCGCTCCAGGCCGACTTGCGGTGTGCGTGCTCCAGCGTTTCTGTGGCCCATTTACCGCACCATGGTACCAACGGGCTTGGGGGCTGGAGGTAGACGACATGTGGTAAGTGAGGGCCGGGGGGATTTGTTTGCTTGTTTATTTTAAGTAGCCAAGGCTTGTTGCATTTGTACGTGTCACTGCGTCGGGATCTGGCGAGTCCCCTCACTGTATTTTCCTGGTAATTATCTGCAGCGCTATGAGTCCGTTAATAAGGTAGAATGTGTAAATACAAAAGTGGCTGTTCGTACAAGTGCATATGCTATACATGTGTGGTCACATGCGTGTAGGTGAAGTTGAATTTATGTAGGGGTTTCTGACCAGACCAACGAACATAGCTTCATTCTGGACTTTGCGTACAACAGTTTTACATGTATGCTAGTACACGGCACAACTAACAATGCACACTAGTAACTACTGTGGAGTTTTCTGTACAATACAGAATTATAAAGTTGTGTGTGCATGCTAGTAGCTCCTACAGTATGGAGACCATGTTTGTGTGCGCGAGGGTATATGTTTACTAAAAACGTTTGTACACATTTGCGCTCATGCTTTTGTTACACAGTTTGTGCGTCTTGGTGCATACTTAAAAGGAAATACTTGTTTCGAGTGTGCGAACTGTGTGTGTATAACCATCAGAGTGCATTTGTTTGTTTCGGAGTATATTTTCTTGTAAGTGGCTTACGTTTCAAACTAGTGTGAAATTAGGCGCCACAGGCACTTTGAAGTTTGACTTTGGAGTCTGTGAAAGGCACTGGAACGACCGCACTAGAGGTTAAGGATGGACATGTTTTACCTCTGGAGTTTTGATGTTCGTTTCCACCTTTTGAGTGCTGTGTTGCTGCTAGTGTCTTGATGTAGTAGCTCTCCATTGGTTGTGATCCCTGTGATGCAGTGAGTTGTTTTTCAGTATTCTGAGGCTCTGGAGGTTTGAAGTTGGGAAGTGTTCTGAAGCAACAAGTATTGTAAATGACTGGTCTTGTAAGCGTCTCCTGTTTTATTATTCTGATGCTGTGAGAATTTGAACATGTTT
This sequence comes from Lissotriton helveticus, assembly GCF_964261635.1. NCBI lineage: Eukaryota > Metazoa > Chordata > Amphibia > Caudata > Salamandridae > Lissotriton > Lissotriton helveticus. The sequence goes on from NC_136068.1 coordinate 123,157,614, forward strand.
ATTTTGAGTCGTGATTATTTCTTTATATTACAATTCAAACATCAGCTGGGGGGGGCACTTGCTTTATTGCACTGGGGCTCATGACTCATTGGCTTCGCCGCTGCTGGTTCCCCATGTGCATCTCTAGCCACTAGATCACATCTCCTCCTGTGAAAACTCAGGTCATTGAGGTTCGGGGTTCCAAGAGGACTTCACCCTGAGCTGTTAGTGGCTCGCCCACTTCTATTGAGCGGTGTGTGAGCTCACCTCTCAACACCAGTGGGGGCAAGCTCAGTTGAATTTCATGCTTTATTTATGTAAAAGTGTGTTTGTGGGAGCCTATCTGAAAGTGGTTGAATGTGGCACTTAATTTCGAAAGAGGTGGCAGTGGGAGTTTGTGTCTCAAAGCCTGGTTATGTTATGTGTCATGAAATGTCAGAATGTGGTTCTCCAGTAAAACGTAATCTTGATGGTATGACTGACGCTTTAATATTTCTAATCCGGAATAACTATTGTGATGCCAAAAACAGTATTTATTAGCACAATGAAAGAGTCACTATTGTGTTTCTTGGTCAGCAGAGCTATACATTAGATGGGACTGGCCCAGGAAAGATTGTTGTCATTCATCATATTTAGATATTGTATCACTATACATTAGGAGGCAGAGGTGTACACTTTCTCGCTCTCCCTCAATAGCTGCTTTTCTTAATCTACTTCTTACCTCCCTCCTTTCCTCCTCTCCATTCTCCTTTCATGCACTGCCTGTTTTTCTTCCTACTCTTTGCTCTCCCCTCACCAATTGCTTTTCACTTTCCTGTCTTTCCCTTCCAATTTCTTCTCTCTCTCCTTTTACTCTAGCCTCTAGGTCAGTTTTCCCCCGCCCCCTCTTTCCACTTGCATAATTTTCCTTTCTTGCGCTCCAAAATCAGCTTTTCCCGGTTCTCTTCACTCATCTCATTCCTTGTTTACCCAATTTGTCTGGTTTCCACATACGTCTCGTCCACCATACGCTGGGGATGCCTGGTTTCACCCTGGAGATACCCAGTAGGGTCCATCTCGCAAGGAAAGCCAGGACGGGTTCCCCAGCGGTCTACAGCGCGGAAATACCCCTTGTGGGGTGATTTATGCGCTTTACAAGACATCATTACATTACATTACATTACATTACTCCCTTTATTAGGTCTCGACGATTCTATCCCGCAAGGGATAAATAGACGAGAGTATAGAGGGCAAACCAAGCTCTGAAACCATCGCGGATTGCGTCCAGTTCATGTGGTGCACTCGTGCGGAACGCGCGTCCACATCAAAGCCATCAGCCTCCCTCCCACAGGCATCTGAAGCTTCCCCAGCGTGCACTCGGCTTCAGGCATTGAAGCGTGAAGCTTCCCAAGTACGCGCTCAGCCTCACTTCTCCTCCCCCCTCATTCACCCCTGCCAGGACCCTAAGGCTGACCTCTTAGGACTGACTTTTCCAAATCTCTGTCCCTCACCCCTTCTTTATTTATTCTTTCTCTCACCCCTTTGTTTCTTTTCTCGTCTGCTTCTTTTCTATGTTTACTTCTCTCACCCCTATCGTTTTCTCTCGCTATCTCACACTTTGTTTCTTTCTCTCTCCACACTATTCTTTCCTACTTCCCCCTGTATTCTCCCTTTCATCCTCATTCTTTCTCTTTCATTTCCCCTCCCCTTCTATCCTTCCTGCCTCTCTTTAGCTCTCTCTTCGTATTGTCGCGTCTTCTCCGGTATCTCGCCTTTTCTCTTGTTTGTTCTCTTTCTCACCCTCTCTACTGTCGTTATCTCCCCCGCTGCTTCTCAAGTGACTGAAAGGGTGTGTTCTGAAACAGACGATTCAATAGAAGTTGGAATTTACTTGAAAAACCCACTATAAGCTACAACACAATGCATTTAAACCTGCGAGGATTGTACCTCGGGAAGACTGGGATAATTGCCGGCTTTGACTTTCTGCCTTTGCCCTTTCATGAATACATGCCCTCTTTTGTTTGGTTTCAGTGCGCCACAGTTGTCTTCTGTCTGTGTACACACATATACAAACAAATCAGCCACATGAATGCACATGAACAAATGCTCCCACGTGCAACATCTCAGATACATATCTACCACGCAAAAATACACACACACACACACACACCTAAACAAACAACCACACAAACAAACGCACACGCAACTACCCAAATATACATACACGGTTACACACACAGACGCAACTACTCAAATACACGTATCTGGGCAAGCAAATACACCAGACGCCTCACAGACACAAACAACCACATTAATACACCTACTCTGCGAAACGCTTAAACGCAACCACAACAATACACTTTGTACCCATGCAAATATATCCACACGCACAGACGCAGCTACGCAAATACACATTCGCACACATTCATAAGCTTCCATATACACACCTACCCGCACAACCACATAAATACGCACACAGACATACGTACATTAGCAAATATACCCACGCGCACAGACGCAACCACACAAATAAGCATAGATTACACCCACGCACACAAACATTCACAAACAACCAAATGCACATAAACCCCTACACACAAACGCCACCACACAAAATACATACGCGCACACAAATGCGCGTACATACTTACACACACACACACTAAAACATGCTCACATATACACAGATATGCTTGCATATACACGCATGCCTACACGTATCCACACACACATACATACACGTGCATAAATACCTTCAGCGGTTCAGTTGTTTGATTATTCGGTAGTCACTGAAGCAATATTCTCGTGGTGTTTAGTAAATATGTATACTATCTGCCTGTGACGTTTCTCTGGGCTCAGATAGCTCGACCAAGGAATGTAATGTTTATGAAATGCGTGAATGGCCCCTCCACTGTTTTCCTCGTTAGAGTCAACAAAAAACAATATAGGGTTATACCTAATGTTTATGAAAACACAAGTCCTATAGCAGGACCCATGGGAGTCAGGAGAGATACAGGCACAGCCTACGCTTTCAAAGTCATTGTCTTATCAGAATGTTCGACCGTCACCATCATTGGTCGCATTAGGACACAGGTAACTGGAAACAGATAGGGAAAGGCTGGGGATTTCGAGCACATAGAGGCAGTAAAGGCCTGTGTAGCCAGAACCACCACAACACCACTCAGCACCACCACAGCATCACTCAGCACCACCACAGCTTCACTCAGCACCACCCCAGCGCCACCCCAGCACCACCCCAGCGCCACCCCAGCATCACTCAGAGCAACCCCAGCATCACTCAGCGCCACTCCAGCATCACTCAACGCCACCCCAGCATCACTCAGCGCCACCCCAGCATCACTCAGCGCCACCCCAGCATCACTCAGCGCCACCCCAGCATCACTCAGCGCCACCCCAGCATCACTCAGAGCCACCCCAGCATCACTCAGAGCCACCCCAGCATCACTCAACGTCACCCCAGCATCACTCAGCGTCACCCCAGCATCACTCAGCGTCACCCCAGCGTCACCCCAGCATCACTCCGCGTCACCCCAGCATCACTCAGCGTCACCCCAGCGTCACTCAGCGTCACCCCAGCATCACTCAGCAGCACTCAGCACCACCACAGCAGCACTCAGCACCACCACAGCACCACTCAGCACCACCCCAGCATCACTCAGCGCCACCCAGCATCACTCAGCACCACCACATTATCACTCAGCACCACCACAGCATCACTCAGCACCACCTCAGCACCACCACAGCACCACTCAGCAGCACCACTCAGCAGCACCACCACAGCACCACCACAGCACTACTCAGCACCACTCAGCACCATCACAGCACCACTCAGCACCACCACAGCACCACCACAGCACCACCACAGCACCACTCAGCACCACCACAGCACCACTCAGCACCCCCACAGCACCACTCAGCAGCATCACTCAGCACCACCACAGCATCACTCAGCACCACCACAGCACCACCACAGCACCACTCAGCGCCACCCCAGCATCACTCAGCGCCACCCCAGCATCACTCAGCGCCACCCCAGCATCACTCAGCGCCACCCCAGCATCACTCAGCACCACCACATCATCACTCAGCGCTACCCCAGCATCACTCAGCGCCACCACATTATCACTCAGAACCACCACAGCACCACTCAGCACCACCACAGCACCACTCAGCACCACCACAGCACCACTCAGCACACCACAGCATCACTCAGCACCACCACAGCATCACTCAGCACCACCACAGCATCACTCAGCACCACCACAGCATCACTCAGCACCACCACAGCATCACTCTGGAACACTACAGCATCACTCTGGAACACCACAGCATCACTATGCGCTACCACAGCATTATTATGCGCCACCACCGCATCACTCAGCACCACCACAGCATCCCTCGGCACCACCACAGCATCCCTCAGCACCACCACAGCATCACTCAGCACCACCACATCACTCAGCACCACCACAGCATCACTCAGCACCACCACAGCATCACTCTGGAACACTACAGCATCACTCTGGAACACCACAGCATCACTATGCGCTACCACAGCATTATTATGCGCCACCACAGCATCACTCAGGGCCTCCACAGCATCACTCGGGGCCTCCACAGCATCATCACTCGGGGCCTCCACAGCATCATCACTCGGGGCCTCCACAGCATCATCACTCTGGGCCTCCACAGCATCATCACTAGGGGCCTCCACAGCATCATCACTCGGGGCCTCCACAGCATCATCACTCGGGGGCTCCACAGCATCATCACTCGGGGGCTCAACAGCATCACTCAGGGCCTCCACAGCATCACTCAGGGCCTCCACCACTCAGGGCCTCCACAGCATCACTCAGGGCCTCCACAGCATCACTCAGGGCCTCCACAGCATCACTCAGGGGCACCACAACATTACTATGCGCTACCACAGCATCACTGAACGCCACAGCATCACTCCGCGCCATCACAGCATCAATCTGTGCAACCATTCAACAACAACTGGTTCAAATATGTTCTCTCAATGTTTCAAGCTTTATTACAAATGTCACAAAAAGATGTTAATATTTCACTTCTGTTCTTGGATTTTCGTCACAATAAAATACACTGAACATAATCTTCACAAAAGTTATTTACAAAAGTTTAATCTATTGCCATTATAAATTACAATCACTTTTATTTAAGTATTAATTATTTAAAAAAATTAAAAGTCATTGTTATTTGTAATATCAATACATCTAAGTCACGTAAATACAAAACATGTTGCATTACAAATGCTATAGGTGTCACATTTGCGAAAGTTATAACTATTGGCATTGTAAATGACAAAGCTATTAATTTAGCTATTTTCAAAACAAACACATAAATTAAAAAATTGTAGTTTACAAGACCAATAGCTCAAACTTTCCTAATGCGAGACCTATTGCATTGCAAATACTTGTTTGGATACCAATGTACTATTATTTTCCTTCTGTTTGAGTCACCAGTGTAAAATTATTTTGTGCTATTATTTTGTGCTGTTTGAACTTATGTTTGCCGCTTTGTTGTATTTACTGTTTTGTTACCCATAATCTTGTGAACGTATTAACCATGTGATTTTTTTCTGTTTTTGAATTACCTCTGTGTTATTATTTTATTGTTGTTGTGGGTTACCCGTGCCGTTTTATTTGCTGTACTGGAATCTCTAGTAATTAGGTTTCATTTAAAATGTTTCTTTCACCTATATAAGATTTTTCCTCATTTGTATTTACATCATTCTCTGCTTCTTTATTTGTTAACCATTTCATGTTCTATTATTTGCTGTTAGTGGCCCCATTCTCTACTTTATCCAGGTGTCATAACTTTTGCTATTTTTTGTGAGCCATACACCTTTTTATTTGTTATTTTGAGTTTCCATGTCATTATTTTTTGTACTTCACCCAACCTGTTTGGGTTTGTAGTATTATTTTCTTTTTGTTTTGGGTGACCCATTTTATTGTATTTGTTAATTAGCGTTTCTATGTGCTCTGTGTGTGAAGAGTCAGGAAAAGGAGAAGGGGAATCGGACCAGGGAGCAGACCAAGTTGCATCATGGAGCTCAAGGCGGAACCCGAACCAGAGACTATGATTGAGGAACATGGCTGGAGTTGGCAAAAACTCGAGTGGTACCAGACGCATCACGGCGAAAGGCTTGGAGCTCATTTCAAGGAGGTATCCACAGCACTCTGGTCTCCTCTGCCCCCCATTATTACAGGAATGCCACGGGTAAGGTGCAAGGAGACACCAATTCTGAAGAAGGGCGATGGGCTGAACGATCAAGGAAGAGGAGGTAGAGGAGAAGGAGGAGGAGGAGGACACCCACACTTTTGCAGGTCTCCAGGTGCAGTACCTTTAACGGGGTGGTGCTGCACTCATGGAGAACTGTGGAGACATGAGGGCTGCAGATCACGACCACGTACTACCATTGAGTTGGGTAACAATAAACATCTTTTATTTAGCGCCAGTATACCCTTATGGGTAAAAATGTGCTTCATAAATACATCTTATGTAATGTTATGTGCTCTGAATCCTGCCTGTGGCTGGGCAGTGTTTAGAAGGGGTCTCAGGAGACATGAGTGGTTGACACAGAAGATTTGAACCTTATTGAGGATGTCAAGTGGACCTGTAAGAGAATAGAGCCTTAACATTCCCGAGGTCTCTCCGTGAGGGGGCATGGGAAGGAGGAACATATGACCAATGAGCATTCAGAATGAAAGATTGCTGACACCCCCCGATCTTTGCCACTCACACCACAGGAAGAGCAGAGGGGGGAATAAGGCTCAGCTGAGAGGAAGTTGACGTAATAAAACAGCACAGCCTCATCAAACATCTCCTGCCATATTAACCAGTAATAATGAAGTAAAAAACAATAAGACATCAAAGAAGGACTAAAACTAGCTTAAATAACACTGTAGGGCAACAATCATCCTAAACTATTACATTATGCCTTAATGTTGTATCTTAAAACAAACACCATTACCTGTTCTTCTGGCATTAAATAATACACTTTATGATAGAGAGATGGTTATTTTCATTATTTAATGAGTGTCTTAAAGTCCTACATCCCTCCCACAAGATTTATGCCATGAAATATTCTTTCTTCCCCTTTAACCAATGTGATATTCTATTTTCCTTTTTGGGTTATCCATAATGTTACGTTGGTGTTTTAGAACACACCTGCATTCGCATGTCTGACTTCATGAATCGCCCCGGCCTATTCCCTTCTACCCCCAGGCCCACAGCGCACTTCCATCCCTGACCACTCACCAGATTCTGGAGCTCCACGTTCACCACCGCCTCATACTGCTGCAGGATCATGGAAATGTTGCACCCTTTCTTCTTCTCGCTCAGCATCGACACCACCAGCATCCCAAGCATGATCGCCCTCAAGAAGACCCTGGGGAGAGTCTGGAGGAAGACAGCAGAAACCACTGAAGCATGTTGTGCAAAGGCCATGGGACTATAGAGCTAAACAGACTACCCCACAGCCAGGAAGCTTTGATCTGCCCTGCCTTTTTTAGGTAATGACTCTCCTGAGAGAGGATGAATGGACTCCCTATCCAACCACAGTTCCACCAACTTCTAGAAACATAATACCGCTGGAGCTGCTTGCACATATTTGGGGAAGTTGCTAGGGGCTTAGCATGGTCAGTATGATTTGGGGGGATGTGAGCTCCAGATTTCGGTGTGCTACTGGATTCAAGCTAGCATGGTTGATGGCCGGTGATATCCCGAAACCGGTCCTAGAATGCTTGTTTCCAGTCCAGGGAGGACCTGGCCTTGCAGTTCGGGCTGGACTGCTCTCATGGGGAGCAGGGTGAAGACTGATTTGCATATGGCTGAGTCCAAACTGGGGTGGCATGGTGAGCAAAAGAACAATGGATTCAACCCAGATCTCTTGACTGGGGGTGAGTGTTTGAAAAGTTTCAGCACTCCATCCATCATCTTGTTGTGTTTGCTAGCCTCAGATTTCCCAACAGCCACGCTAGGACATCTTGTTAAAATACATTCTATGAGAAGCAGGACATGAGGGGTACTTAATGGGCAGTGGAAAGAGAGAGAAGTGTGAATTGTTAGGGGTACTTAACACTCAATATTTTTCTAACTAATTAACATTGTTTAAGGCCTTCTAAACATAGAAGAGAGAGAGTGTGTGTTTTTGTCAGTGTGGGCATGTAAAAATACCAGGTGAAATCCGATAGACACTTCACATTACCTGACTGAAACCAATTGCACCCAACTATTTCCTACATAATACAGGTTTAGGGGGTGTAACACCCCAAACACACCTCAAGTAGCTACGGCATTGTAAGTTGCACAATTACCACTTTATGATCTGTAGGTTTGAGTCCAGACTTAAATGTATGAACTTCGGATCCTTCAAACCCTTTTCAGCTTAAATGCATCATTCATTTTTAGTAACTGCTGATCTGGAATATATTTTCCCTTCTTCCAACAGCAAAGAATGCGAAGACATCCATACAAAGTCAGAACTGTTGTTAAAAGCAGTCTGTAAAAACCCTACTACAGACACAGGATTATTGAAACAAAACTCGGTTAATTTTTGTCGAGGCACTACAAGTATGCAGGATAATAAACAGAGAGCATAGCCTGAAAGCATGCATCATACACCAAATAAAGGGAGAACCTTCAAAGAGCCTTGGATTGCACTGCGGATTAAACAGACTCCAGCAAAATAGTCAAAGATAAAGAACCTTGAAAGTGGCTGCAAATCCAATGTGTTAGGAACGCCTCTGTAATTTGCTACTCATAAATAGGATGCCTCTTTAGGATAAAGTAATTTAGACTGCTTCATAGGGAAATAGAGTTCTGGCCTCAAACCATATCTCCTAAACAAAGTACAACCTTTCTTTTAGCAGCAAGTTCATCTAATGTCTGTTTCATTTTATCCAAGTCTATCCTTTTAACATTTTTGAGCCCATTCTGTGCCCTGTCTTTGATACCCTGGAATGAGATGGAATTTCTATTAAAGCTTCTCAGATAGAAGTGTGTGCTACACAGGAGGGCTTTGCGGGGGGGAACAGTTTCTATTAACTAATTCAAAACAGCCTCTTCTGGTTCCTCAAGCATCGAAATTTGAGGGATGCTTGTATACCCTGCGCCTGGATACCCTCATGGGTGACAAGTAGCACTCTACAAACCTACTGATTGATTGATCGCGATCCACTAAACACCCTATAGCACCCTGTCAGCCTGTCTCCTGTCCTTTGTCCCTTTCCACTTCAGACCAATCACTCAAGTTCATTCATGACCATCACCTTTGGTCATTTATTAAGGTTCATGACACGTGTCCACAGGCCCAAAGGAAATTGATTCAACGATGAGGCGCTTTCCTCTAGTACACTGCTTTTCAAACATTTTAGAACCATAAACGTTTGCGACCCGCCTAGCTTTAATGGGCATGAGGTGGGCTTTTTTATGTGACTAAAGCACCATGTGGTAACACACTCTCATTTACAGACAACATTTTTTCCATTGAAATGGCCACTATATTTGCACGGACATGCAGTTTTACTGATGAAACTATATAGCAAACAAATGATAATGTATGGAAATCAGGTTTCAGTGAATATCTATCATTTGCATATCACCAAGTAAAGTGTTATGATTTGTTTTGTTCCTATTAAAATATTTATTTGCATCTCACTTCAGAATAACAAAATAAATGTGCCTCATTTTTTCTTTCCTAACTGCTGAATATATAAAGTTAATTTACAGGTATTTACATTTTCTTGGGCGTTACAAACAAATGACATATTACAGGCTTTCCTTTCACACTCCCAGAACCCCAGCAAGATTGTCATATAACTCACTTTACTTATCTTTCTCTGACTGCTAAGTAAGAGGAGTATGTAAACACCAATCCCCACGTATCAAAAAACATAAGCACCAATTTGCCAGAAGGCATAGCCTGACATTTGACGTCTATCTTTGAAGCACAGAAAATGTGACAAGATAAATACTGATTTTAAATGCATCTTAATTTATTGCTTGGCCTTTCACGACCCACCAAGAATCCGCTCACGGCCCACAGTTTGTAAAACACTGTTCTAGTATTTGGTACAAAGTGTACCCAGGGCTAGTAAGTTAAATGCCACTAGTCAACTGCAGCACTTAGTGTTCCATCACTACTGTGACAAGTAAAGCATAGCTCTAGGTCTGCCAATGCAGCCTAGTTGGGCCCCTGTTAAACTGCCAACCTGAATGGAAAAAATAAACCCTTTTGCTTTTCAAAACCATTAATTTTAATATGTATAAGTCACCGCAAGGAATAGCCTTAGTAACCCACAAGGCATGGTGTTCAATATTAAATAGAGGTACATGTTTATTTTATACTTTACATGTCCTGACTGTAAAAACTCAAAATTGTAGCAAGGCCAGTGGCCTTATTGACTAACGTGGAGCTAACCACCCGATTTAGTACTCCAAGGTATCAAATTTATTGTTACATAAACCTGCATTAATGCTGATGTCAGCTTTAAGGTAACTTTTATTACCAAGGTGACTTCAGGAATTGACCACTTTCTTGCCCCAAACATCTAGTAGCCACTTCTGATTAACTGCTGCAGTTGTCACCCATGACAGTGTAAGAGGTGTGAAGTGCTCCCAGGAAGGGGAACAAAGATTCTGCTGGAAGGAGGAGATGTGACTCCTGGTGGGAGGACCTACCTGAGGTCCTGTGACTGTGTCCAGCCGTGAGGGCAACGGCTTAGCGGGCGGAGCATTCTCTTTGCTGTCGGGGGACAGCGGGACCACTTTTGCGCCGTGAGGGAAACGGCCGCGAGAAACTACAAGCCCCAGGTGCCCCGGGACCCGCGGCGCACTCCACACGCCACCACCAGCAACCGGAGGGGCTACAAAGCACCGGACTGCCAGGTGCTTCGTGGGAGGACCTACCTGAGGTCCTGTGACTGTGTCCAGCCGTGAGGGCAACGGCTTAGCGGGCGGAGCATTCTCTTTGCTGTCGGGGGACAGCGGGACCACTTTCGCGCCGTGAGGGAAACGGCCGCGAGAAACTACAAGCCCCAGGTGCCCCGGGACCCGCGGCGCACTCCACATGCCACCACCAGCGACCGGAGGGGCTACAAAGCACCGGACTGCCAGGTGCTTTGTGGGAGGACCTACCTGAGGTCCTGTGACTGTGTCCAGCCGTGAGGGCAACGGCTTAGCGGGCGGAGCATTCTCTTTGCTGTCGGGGGACAGCGGGACCCCTTTCGCGCCGTGAGGGAAACGGCCGCGAGAAACAACAAGCCCCAGGTGCCCCGGGACCCGCGGCGCACTCCACACGCCACCACCAGCGACCGGAGGGGCTACAAAGCACCGGACTGCCAGGTGCTTCGTGGGAGGACCTACCTGAGGTCCTGTGACTGTGTCCAGCCGTGAGGGCAACGGCTTAGCGGGCGGAGCATTTTCTTTGCTGTCGGGGGACAGCGGGACCACTTTCGCGCCGTGAGGGAAACGGCCGCGAGAAACTACAAGCCCCAGGTGCCCCGGGACCCGCGGCGCACTCCACACGCCACCACCAGCGACCGGAGGGGCTACAAAGCACCGGACTGCCAGGTGCTTCGTAGGAGGACCTACCTGAGGTCCTGTGACTGTGTCCAGCCGTGAGGGCAACGGCTTAGCGGGCGGAGCATTTTCTTTGCTGTCGGGGGACAGCGGGACCACTTTCGCGCCGTGAGGGAAACGGCCGCGAGAAACTACAAGCCCCAGGTGCCCCGGGACCCGCGGCGCACTCCACACGCCACCACCAGCGACCGGAGGAGCTACAAAGCACCGGACTGCCTCCCGCCCCGCGGGACGCGCGCGGACAGCGCCGGGCGGGCCCTCTGTGGCCCTCGGAGGCCAGAGGAGGACGGAACGGGCCACCCCCTTTCGATTTTTGCCGCTTGCTCAAGGTAAAAAAGAGGTGCTATAACTAAATATTTCATCTAAGTGACTGTCTTCATACTTCCCTTGGTTGGTATCCCTAACTGAACTATCCTTTTACCTCCCCGTTGTCAGACTATTGGTGCATGTGTGCTTTAGCTTAGCCCCCTGTCATACATTTTCTCCCCCCAAAGTTACCTATAATATGACTGACAAAGGGCTTCGCACGAACAACAACCCCCGGGGGGGCCACAGAAAGGGACATTGGACAATTATTTAATTAGGACTACATCGGCCATCGAATGCGGTATAGAAAGAGTAGGAAAGAGTCTCTGTATAGAAACCGCATCCAACAACCTCTCAGTAATGGAGCCACAAGACCAAACACAAACAAAAAACTTTTCTTTTTTGGATGAACTAAATTTGCTTTGCAAAACGGTGTATATTAATGTTGATAACGGGAATGACTTAACTAATGCTTCTGCAGGCGCTTTGCGAAATACCAGCCCCCAATCTATTACCACTTTTGAACTAAACTCAAGCCACTCTGGTACTCTTTCTCCCTCAACACCTACAGACATTACACAACGTCCAGTAAACGTTCAGGCATCTTATCCAAACAGAAAGCGCAAAGGGCCTAAACAGAGGGGAAAAGTAGCTAAAATACAGAGATTGCATCAAAGCCTCCTGTTAGGCACTAAGAACAACCCTAAAACATCTGAGGTATGTTCAAACCTGGAGCCGACCACAACCACTACTTCATCTGAACTACTGGCCCAGATTGAACTCCTGGTCAAGGCTTTAATTTCCCCATTGGAAAAAAGAATCAAGGCTATAGGGGAAAAGCTCTGCATCATAGAGGAATCCACCAGGGCGAACCTAACAATCATTAAAAGTATTGAAGGGAAAAATCAAGCTGAGACCCTAGTCACTACCGATATCCCAATTCTCCCAGTACAAAGTAATATCGTACATACTCACGCACTTGCTCCCAAAACATTTAAAACATTAGTCACATCAAACCCCCCGTTAACCCAGCATTTTGCTCCCAGAGACAGGCATTTTAAACCACTCACGCCAAAAAAGGGGAAGTCCCAAATTCTTTGTAACACGCAAAGAAGGGTTAAACATATAGATCTACCGCCGGAGGCAGCACCCTTTGTGTCCATCCTCTCGGGCGTGCCCGAGCTCACTAATAGCAAAATTGAAAGACCAGCAGACCTGGCAAACAAGGTGTCTTTCTGGTTGACAAAGAATAGACCCTTGCCACGTAACATTGATGGAACTATCTTAAATGTTAGAAGGGTAGGGTGGTTGGGATCTATCCCCAAGGACATACTGGGAGACCTGGTTTTGGTCAACTTTAGGGACCCTCGAGTCATTCAACATCTCCGAAGTTGGCAGTCATATTTGGGAGATGGCCCAATCAGTACATGGGAACTGCATGACTTTTATCCCAGGTCTAGATACCTGCCCCCTTGTAATAAAGCTGCTAGGTTTTGTTTACGATGAATTGTAAAAATGATTTTATTAGTAGTACGAATTGTTGTTAACTTTGTACAGATAATGTCCTTGTATTGAACATAATTGACTTCTGTTTTTATTGTGTTTTTACCCTGTATGCTTTTATGAATTTTTCTACTAAATTCGAATAAAGCTTCTTGAATTGAATTGAATTGACTCCTCCTGTCAGGGTGGTCTATTGGAGGTGGCTACAGATGGCCCAGCTTCAAAACAGCTACTGCCTCTATGAGGCAAATGTGTCACACCCTAGCTTGCCCGCTCCGCTGTGTAGGTAGACAGCTGGCCTCTCCTCCAGAAAGGAAAAAACCTGTTGCAGAACCAGTTTTCCAAGAGTGGTGGCCCATTATGCTGGACACACATTAGTGGTGTGCTCATGGCTTTGTCCCAGAAAAAAATGGTTTCAAGATCTTGGATTTGGGCTAAGAGACACCTCACAAGAAATTATATAAACCTGGGTAGAGTTGCCCCCTAGAAATTGTAACCTCTTTGGCTAGTGAGTTCTCCGCACATACAAAATGGAAATTGGCATAAAAGTGACACACCTGGCCTCCAGCTTCAGAACACTGCTGAACTCGGAAAGAACAGAAGAAGGACTGCACTTATCAGACCTGTGGACTCCAGAAAGAAAGGCCGCGCCAAAGGAAGACTGCACCAGCTGCATCTACTGGTCAAGACAGGACTTCAGAAAGAGAAGGGGCTGCTCCTGCCGTGGAGAGAGAGATCCCAAAGGTTGGACCTGCTCCCACTCATGCAAAGCACTGCACTAGTGAGTGGACTCTAAGGCTAATTGGCTAGCCTCCTGCTAAGCTTCAGGGACACAAAAGCTAAAGAAGCCCTACACCTGCAGAGTGCCCAGCTGACAGTTTGCCCAGGACTCCACTGTTGTAGTCGAGAGACGGCGTCCTAGCCTCCAAGAGGTCTCTCACACATCCTGGACCCTTGGCTAGTTGTAGAGTGCACTCTTTCTTTCAATAGGACTGCAACTTGTGAGCCACTTTAACAGCTTTTGAACAGAATCTGAGGCTATTCGACTACAGCTACTTGGAGGTTTGTGGGTAGCCTCAAATGCCATTGAGAGCCAAGGCTTTCACCAAACCCCTGGACTTCACTTATCAGTTAATGTCTACGCTAAGACTGGACTTTAGCTGCAGAGAACGCAGCCCACCTTACCATCGACAAAAAAAAGATCCTGAAAATATTTGAAGTTAATATCTTTACCGAGATCAACTCCGTGGCCTCTTCCAACCCAGACTTCAGTAGCGATCAGCCTGAAACTTTGACTTTGTCTTGGATCCTTGTGTTCCAGGCTCATAGACTGTCACTAAGAGTGAACAGCAGTGATTTACAATCTTTTCCAAACATTTTGGAGTGGAAAGCAGTGATTTATGAAAATCTTACAAAAATTATATTTCTGGCTCCCTTCAGCTGATTTATGTAATTTTGGTGTCTACTTAAAGGAAATACTATATTCCATTTTTATAAATTGGAGTAGGATTTCTATTGGGTCGTGTTTCTTATTTATTCAGTTTTTTGGTGCTGATAAATACTTTAAACTTGTTTTCCCTGGAGTTAAGCCTGACCGCTCTGTGCCACAACACCAAGGACTGAGCTAAGGTCTGATTTAAAGAAACGGATTAGTGATATTAATACTTGGTGAGGTCTGCCTACCACTCCAACTTATTATCCACCTTTTTCACACCTTGGTAACATTTTGTAAATTAGGGCCCCTTAGTCGATGCCTTACAAAATTATAAAAGACCATTACAGAGTTATCAGATTTTAGTGCAGGACCAGAAACAGTGGAAAAGTGTCCTCTCTTTGGACCACAATGATGCATTCCAGTGAAGTGCTGGCGCACCAGTCATCTATATTAATCCTTTGTTTACCCATTAGTTCTTTGATAGCGGACCTTGAAGCCATGCAACTGAACCAACTAGTCACTGCCCCCACGCATATAGGAGGTCACATCCTTGACCCGTTCTTTACCACCTTGGTTCGGGCTAGGGCTTTTGACCCGGTGGCGGTGGGCTGGACTGATCATCTGTTGGTTAAAGTGTCATGTCCCTTGGATGACCAACGATTCAAACCTATGGACAGACTGACCCTTAAAAGAAACTGGCGTAAGCTTAAAA
This sequence comes from Lissotriton helveticus, assembly GCF_964261635.1. Lineage (NCBI taxonomy): Eukaryota > Metazoa > Chordata > Amphibia > Caudata > Salamandridae > Lissotriton > Lissotriton helveticus. The sequence continues at coordinate 123,173,153 of NC_136068.1, forward strand.
TGGAGGAATTCGTCAAAATCCTGGAGGCACAGCCCCTGGGCGGCCTGTCGAATGTGGAACAGGGATATGAACAGTTCTGTAACTGGGTCCGTACTGCTCTTGATTCTCTTATACCAATGCGATGGTTGAAATGTCATGCTAAAACTCGCAGTCCATGGTATAATGAGACCCTTGCCGAGCTTAAAAGAACTTGCCGGCAAGCTGAGAGGTTGTGGAGGAAATCCTTCGACCCCACATTAAAATCATTGTACTTTACCCAGCTTAAGATCTATCACAGAGCTATCTGTCACGCCCGGGCGGCATACTATGCCTCTGAGTTTTCAAACAGCCCCAACCCATCAAAATTAATATTCAAGGTGCTCAAAGATCTGATGGGTAAACGGGCCACCTCGCTAGCTATCTGCACGGACTCCCACTGTGAAAGCTTGGCATCCTTTTTTGTGGAGAAGGTGCAGGTAATCTACCGAGGGTTCATGCCATCTATGCAAGGTGACGAGCCCGGGTCCGTAAGAATCCCGGACTGCGAACCTTTGTCCTCCTTACCTGCTTTGTCAGCTGAGGCGTTTGATACTCTGAGCCTTAAAATCAAATCTGGCTCTCCTCTAGACCCTTTGAAGCCAGAGCTTATTACTCTTCTCCCGCCCCTATGCCGTGAGCCTATATTGGACCTGATCAATCGCTCACTAGCTGAGGGCGTGGTTCCGGCCTCTTGGAAGCAAGCAGTGGTCAGCCCCATTCTGAAGAAACCTAGTCTCGACCCTCTGCTACCTGAGAACTACCGCCCCATCTCCCTCCTGCCCTGGACCGCCAAGGTCACTGAGGCACACGTGAATTCCATCCTGTCTGCCCATCTCTCTCGCAATAATATTCTTGACGAGAGCCAGAATGGTTTTCGCGCACAACACAGCACCGAAACTGCGCTGCTCTTTATGAGCGAACATCTGCGTTCGGTGCTGGATGCGGGGCAGACAGCGGCGCTCCTCTTGTTAGACCTGAGCGCCGCGTTCGACACGGTGTCTCATGACATTTTGTTGCGGAGGCTGGAGGAAGTGGGACTAGAGGGGAAAGCTCTTCACTGGTTCCGCTCTTTCCTCTCGGACCGGTTTTTTAAAGTAGCCATTCCACCTGGTCAGTCCTCTTTCCATCCTTTGGGACTAGGAGTACCTCAGGGCTCTGCGCTGAGCCCCACTTTGTTTAACCTGTATGTGAAACCGCTGGCTGCTGTCGTCAGACAAAGTGGCTTAACCATGACATCGTACGCCGACGACACGCAGCTGGCGGTGACACTCAGTGGGGACCCTGAGGTGACTGCCCCCAGGTTTCGCGCAGGGCTCTTAGCCGTGGCGAATTGGATGCGTATTAACTGTTTACAGTTAAACGCTAAGAAAACCGAAGTCCTGATCTTAGGAAAGCAAGCGGAACTGTGGGGAGATCAATGGTGGCCTCCTGAATTGGGGGTGACTCCCATCCCAGCGGCCGAAGTGAAGAACTTGGGGGTCTGGCTGGATTCCAACCTCTCCTTCACCAGCCATACTAAGAAGATCGCAGCTACCTGCTATGGTATTCTGCGAGGACTGAGACCAGTCCTCAAATTTTTCGACCCCCCTACTCGGCAACTGGTGGTCCAAGCCGCCATTCTTTCTCGGCTGGATTATGGGAGTGCTCTGCTGCTTGGTGTTAATCAGACCGAGGCCACCAGACTGCAGAGGGTGCAGAATGCCGCTGCGCGGGCCATTGTGGGCCTCCCGAGGCGGTGCTCTGTATCTGCAGTTTTAACCTCCCTTCACTGGCTGCCGGTCAGACAGAGAATCAAATTCAAGGCGCTCTGTCTGACATTCAAGATCCTGAAATTCTCGTCACCTCCTGCCCTGACGGGTCTTGTTTCCCCGTATGTCCCCAGGCGGTCTCTCAGGTCGGAATCTCTCCATTTAGCGAACACGCCTAGATTCAGACTGAGTAGAATGGGCGGCCGTTCATTTCGAGTTATGGCGGCCGGATTATGGAATTCCCTTCCTGTCCATATCCGTGCCCTTGATAGCCTGACTCTCTTCAGACGTGCGATCAAAACCTATCTGTTCACCTCTACTGACTGATCCTCCTTCTTTTCAGCGGTGCTTTGTTGTGTTGTGATACTGGATCAGGCGCCAGGACGCCCCTTCGCTGGGGCAGCTGTGCGCTGAATAAAAGTTATTAACATAACATTAACATAACTTTCTATATCTTGGGGTCTCAGAAGAACATCTCACCTAATCTTGCATTGAAGCCATGCCATGATTGTTTTCTTGAGGGCCTCTCTAAATTCACTCCTAAATCTTTTTATATATTTTGCTAGAATAAAGTTTTGTATGTCCTTAATCATCTCACTGAAAGTAATAATCCATTGAGACCAAAAAACAGTTCTCTTTACCAAACTATACGTCGCTAACGATCACCAACAATAGATATTCCAGAATGTTCCTTTTATGATGTCTGCATGGGTTTTCAGACCTATTGTGACTTCTTTCACTAGTTGGCCCCTTCAACCCCTTCCATGCTGGTGACGAACCCCAGCCGTCACGCTCCACGGTGCTCGTGTGCTGATAACGGCTGGGGTTCGTCACGGCCCCGCCCTGTTCGGGCGGCGGCAGCACACAGGGGGGAATCGCGGCTGCACGGAAGGGGTTAAGTGGCAGTTTATCAACATAGAGAATGGGTTACTATGGTTTTGCCTCTCTTTGTTGTTCCCCCTGTTCATAATGTTAAAGGTTTTGCATTTGTCCTGTGGGTTGGGTGTAAGTGGAAACCAGTACACCGCCTGGGCAGTCTGAGGCATCTGGGTGAGCCATCTTCGCCTAACTGGTTCCTATGTCAGGTAGGGTTGTTTAGTCTGCCTCTTGATACCTTGGGTTTCTCTAGCCGCAACTACTTTTCTGCAGTCACTGACCAATCAGAGGACAGAGGGCATATTTATAATAAACTGGGGAGCGCAGGGTAACTACAAAATTGCTAACGCCGCGCTCCGTCAGTTTAAAAACACAGGGATGCGCCTTATTCACAAGAATGTGTTGCACCTCTGTGTTTCGCCCTGCGCCGGCGCTAAATCTAGCTGCCTAGCGCCAACACAGGCACCCTTGCAAGGGTGTCTGCGAGCAATGATTGTTCATGTGCAGGAAGGTGTTCCTTCCTGCACATAAACATTCACTAATGGCGGTTTGTAACTTCTATGTGTGCTGCTTTTTACAGCACACATAGAAGTTGCAACTTGTCATTATTTAATGATTGTTAATGTGCAGGAAGGCTTCCCTTCCTGAAAATAAACAATCACTAGTGGCGATTTGCTCTTTCTATGTGTGTTTCATAATGCAGCACACATTGAAAAATGAAGAGAAATGATACATTTCTCCTTGTTTTGCCAGGGTAAGACCAGATTTTCCCTGGTCTTATTTTTGGCGCGGCCCCATATTTACACCACCCTTGTAAATAGGGAGCAGTGTCAAAAGCAATGGGTGTTGTGGTGGAAGGCCAATAAAAGTGACTTTCTGGTGGCAATAAGCCCTTGTAAATATGCCCCAGAGTTTTGTTTACATTGCTACTTGAATACCGCTCTAATACATTATTTTCTAATCTTACAACCTTCACCCCTCAACAGCCTCCTGTTTGTTGGTGCAGGGCTTATGGAAGGGCAGGAAGTGGAACCTGCAAAAAGTAAACAGGACTCTTAGCCCCTTCGCTGCTTCTGACGGCCAATGGCTGTCGTGCGCACTACCCCCATAGTGCTGCGCACGTCCGTTGGCCATCGCAGCCCCGCCCACTGCGCTAAACCGCCACACCGCGGCGGAATTGCCGCCGTGGTTAAGCGGTTAAGGCCGTGTTTATTGTCTGCTGAGACCTCTTAGATCGGGGTAACAAGGGCAGCAGTACCAATGGTACAAGGGGCTCTATAATGCAAGCCATGGGGAACAACCTCTGCCTCTGGCTGCTCTTACCTGAGGAGCATATAGGAGTTTGAATATTACCAAATATGGAAGGCACAGGCCAACCAAGTGCAATACATGGGCAGACACAAAGGTCACTGCAGTAGGAGACCAAAAACCAGAGCACTTACCTCAACACACATACAGGAAAAACATCTGTGATACAGTGTAACCACCTATTCACGCTGAAACTATGCAATTTTATTGGTCCGAAATCTTACAAGACACAGAAAACTGGGAGCCTGCTTGTGCAATGCAAACACAACAAAAGGAGACTCCTGTCCATAGAACCTTCAAGTCTATGTGAAAGGAAGCCACTAACAGGTTGGTGGAAAGAGTTACCAGGATGAGTAAGGTGGGAGCCAGATATCACTCAACATCAGTTCCACTATTGATACTTGTGTATAAAATAACCTTGGAGCCCTCTGGCTCTGTGTGGCCTTTTGTTCACAGGAACAGCTGTGGACAAACATTTCAATGTTGGAGCACCAGGCTTCTACCAGCCATTAGAAGCCCAGAGCACGCCATTGTCTTCAATGTAGCTCCCAACATTCCAGAGTTCTAATATATATAAAAATCAAGACCACTGCTAACAACAAATTCAAAAGTATGATTACACTTCCTTATTTGTATCCAAATTCAGTTGTTCTACCAGTTTGTGCTGTTTTTGAAACAATGAGACATGGAGCTTTGCAGACATGGAGGTGCTTAGCAAGATAAAGTGAACTCTTCCAAGAAGGTTTATTGCTATTAAATGTACTCTGCCGACATCTAGGTGTTTGCCAGTCACGAGTTATAATTGGGGTTGTGTGAAATTCGTGCAATTTCCAAAATTCGGAGAAATGTTGGAAACATTAAGTGAACTGCAAATCTATCATTTAGTGCTATATTGTAGCATGAATTGCATCCTTGTGTCGGGGTGCACCACAAATTGCCCTATAATCACGCGAAGAGGCATAACGGCAACATTTTGGAAATATCACGTATTAGACATAACCAGAAATTACACCGAATATTTTGGCATAATTTAAATTTTGCCCTGGCCTATTTATAATCCCCGCAAGGATTACATCTGCTTTCTGTTAATAGAAGGTCTTTATATAGCTAACCAGTAAATTGGGAAACAGCAACATGTAATGTGCAGCGCTTCAAAATGGTAGAAGTGAGGTATGAAACATGATTTCTAAAACAAGTTCATGTAATAGATTTACAGCAGATGAGTGGTCAGACCATGAACTCCTGGACTACTTTAATATGGTCTACCCTGGCCTAGTCAACAAATAAATCTGCAGTCTGTCTGCGACAAGCGCAAAAACAGGTTCCCAGCATGTACATTAACCTAGAAGATTGTGAAGGTACAAATGCCTCTTCAAACCACTCCATGAGCCCTGAGGTGGAGTCCAGGCTTAAATCAGAAACCCTCCATACGTCACTCCAAGCTTTCCAGTAAAAGGGCCCAGGATGCCGACAGACACTGGTGATGTGTACCATTGACACCTAGCCCAATGTCAATACATCATCGTTCCAGTCCTGAACATGGACTTTGTTATTCTTTAACATCAACTATGATTCTAATTCATTCAAATGAAGCAACCCATGACTACAACTTCCAGAATGCACTGGGTTGTCAAATGAAAGCGCTGGACTGGAAACATGGTGCTGTGGTTCCCAAAATCCGGACCCTGTGGTTTTCCCGATATCGAGGTCCAATACCCGTGTCACGAAACCTCAACGTACCGAGACGATTTTGGTGTCTACGAACCGATAATGATTAGGACATCATTCCTATGTATTTGCGTTACAATCGAGGGTTGCCAACACCCCTAAATCACAGTTTCCGTCCCATCCCTCAAACTCCATTTTGTGAACGGCATCCATCTTGCATCTTGCCCTCATGATAAGTCAATTAAAGGTCGCGCTTGATCCAAATAGACACGTCCACCTTTCGTGACTTTCCCCTGACCTGTCCCAACTGACTCCACTGTCTTCGGCCAAACCTGTTTAGGCAGCTCCTCGCCCAGTGGCCGAATACGATAGCATCTACGCATAACATTCCACGAACCATTCACTACATACAGCCCATGTTTCCTTCAAACACGCACCTGTCCCCGTATCTTGTTTATGGCCCTTTTATGGCTGGGTTGTACCTTCCTTTATTGGTGGTTCATCTATATCTGATGGGAGTTCCCGATCCAACTGGGTAATCTATCAGCAAACTGGACATCTAAAATATGGGCTTGCTTACATGACTTCGCTCTTTGTATTGTTGTAGAAATATGTGTGTTGCCATACCATAAACTCAAGAATTCTTGCTTGAAGCCATATATTTGATATATAAGAAGACGGCTGGTTCTGTAAAAACGAACAGTCTCCCAAGAACCTACTCTCTGTGTGGTGTACTTCTGGGACACGTGTTACTTGGTAGCTACCAATAAAACTTGATCTTTGACTGCGACTAGAAGACTACGTGTTTCTGTGGTCCGGAACAAGGGAACTCAGAGGTCTTCGGGTGTTATCCCCTGACACCAGCGGGTTCCTAAAAACCCGTTACCTCAGTTGGCGCCCAACTCGGGGCGATATCAAGCGGTGACGGTCCAAGCCAGATGTTCGTGAGGAGCTTCGTGTGAAAATTCCGGAGGACGGCCAGCCACTTCAGCGACCCCTGTATGTCGACGTGGTTCCGAAGGTCTTTGCTGCGAGGTTCCCCGCGTCCCGACGGCTACGAAGGACTGCTGCCCTGACTATCGCCTTGTTTTGGACCCAGTAATCCTTGGTAGAGCGAAACGATAGACGAGTCTTCTAGCGACGTCATCGATCTTCAAATACTTCAGTTAAGTATAAGTGGAGCGTCTCCTAGTCCTTAGTTTGTTCTTAGTTTTTGGTATCCTTGAGATACGACTTGATTTGGAACTTGCAAGCCCCAAAGCCGAAGGACTCGTGTATTCACGAGAAATATCGTAACAGATAATCCTTTGAAGTTTGAAGCTAGACCAGTGAGCGAAGATGCCTGGGTTTAGCAAACTTGGAAACTTGTTTTGTCTTGGTTGTAGTAAGGACTCCCAGTTGGAAGATTCTTGTCCGGTTCCTCCAATTGGAACTCCAATGTATGAACTCTATGTGAAGCACGGCGTAGGTCCTATCACATATAACGAGGTATGGATAAAATACACCCGCAAGGATGGTGTTTTAAAATGGCCCCAATATGGTAGTTTCGACCAAGAAATATTAGATAACTTAGAGGTCAAATTGTTCAAGAAGAAAGCCCGGCCGGCAATGTTTGACTCTTTCCGCTTATGGCGCAAGGAAGCCAAACAGAAAGAAATAAGACTAGCAAAAAAGAATAAAAGAGGTATGTCAATGGTGCAAGCTGCCGTTGCATACAGAGATAACGAGGAAGAGCAGGAGAGCGAACAGATGCTTAGGAGCAAGAAACTAGCGATAGATAAATGTTACCCAATGCTGCCAAATAGAGGAAAAGGTCAACAGGAAGGATCCGAGAAAGATCCATTGATGTCCCACCTATTAAATTCTCCGCCACCCTATGCACAAAATGCCACAGCACCTCCGCAACCTTTCGTTGCACCTTTGGTAGCTGTAATACAGGCTCCTTTACCGCACTCACCAGCTACTCTTCAGCTGGCTCCTGTTTCTTTGGCACAGCCTCCTCAAGGCTCACCGATCACATCTATTTCTCCTACCGTTTCTTCTAAAATTTCGCCTAGCGCACCTTCTAGTCTCTCTGATACTCGTTCTACGAACATTTCTGTTTCTGCTTTGCGTGACTCTGTTCTACTACCAGCTATTCCTCCACTTTCACCTTTCGTCTGGCATAAAATGGCCAGCATTGTTACTAACTTTCCTTCACCACTTTTTCGGTCGCCTAAAACGACCCCTAACACGGAACGAAGACAATTACGAAGCCAAATGCCTGATTATCAGGAAAGGGAAACATTGAATAAGTTAGCACGAAATTGGGCTATGGATACAGCGAGATATGATGTAGAGTCTGTCATGAACGTTTTCCGTCAATGGGATGAACCAACGCAAAGATACGTCTTTGAGCAGATGTGTGTTTTCCTGTGTGAGGATTTGGAAGATAATGGTCAGAAGAGCAACCTGCAGGAGTTGTGTAGGTTACGATTTAAATTTGGGGAGGGTATGATAGTTGGTCCCGACGTTGAAAGAGCAGTAGAGATATTATTATCACATCGAAGTACAGGTGGTAATTCTGGGTCATCCTCTGACAGTGGTACGTATAGTAGGAAAAGAGCGAGACAGTACCCTATGAGAGAGGTTCCTACGGTTTGGAGGGAAGGTGATGCAAATGCAGTTCCACCGGTTCTGCCTCATTTCCAGCGTGTATGGGTACATGTCCCCTGGAAAAGATCCGAAGTTCTAGCACTCAAGCAGACACTACCCGATCCCCGTAAAAACCCGACTGGGTATTATAAGGAGTTGTCCCAAACTGCAAGCTCATGTATAATGAATTTAGCGGATATAGACATGTTGTTTGGGAACATTGTTCCACATCCTTTATGGAGTAAGATACGTCATACGGATCATGACCAAGAATTAGGTGACTCATGGGCAAACATTGCGACTACAGATGCTAGACAAATCGGTGGTTTCAAGCCTGAGCCGTTAATAGCTGAACTTCCTGGTAGAATTATCGCATACATGAAGACAATTATGCCTGAAGTACGTGTAAACTGGGACAAGCTATCCGCGTGCAAGCAGAAGAAAGACGAGAATGTGTCTGACTTCTTCACGAGATTTGAGGAAACCTTCACTGACCATAGTGGTCAGGATATGGCTACCGAGGGTGGCCAAAGACTGTTTGTAGACAAGTTTGTACACAATTTGCTTCCTGAATTGTGTGCTAAACTAAAAGACTCAGAAAGTGCTTGGGCTGTCTCTACGTCAGCGCAGATTCTAGCAACAGCCCAGTACTATGAAAATAGGCGTAAAGACGAGTTAGACAAGGCAGACAAAAAGACGAAAGATTTGAAAACTAAAGTTCTTCTCCAACAGGCCTATCAGCCTCGTATGGCTAGCCAGCCTAATTATCAACAGAATCAGCAGTACTCTAGAGACGCGCAAGGAAACGAGCTTTCCCATCAGCGTCCTACGTATGGCCCGAATCAATGTGCGTATTGCAAAGAAGAGGGCCATTTTAGGAATAATTGTCCAGCTCTTGCACGACGTTTAAACGGTGCACAAGGTGTAAGGGAAAGAGGTGTTCAGCATGCCTCTAGAGGTAGAGGCCGTGGAAATTTCACTCAGAATATAACTTCTTTTCCACCTCAGAAATCAATGAATAGCTTTGATCAACAGGGTAATTCATCGTCCAAGTCAGCTCAGTACTATGCTGACGACTATTACACCGAACACGACAATGAGGGTAACGATCGCTAGGACAGCCATGGACAAAGAGAGGGAGTTGTTTCAGTTCCAGTAGATCAGGATGGACCTTATGTCGAGGTAATTACCTCAGGAGTGTCAGAGCCATTTCTGCTGGATACTGGTGCTACAAAAAGTTCTATTATGCACTCAAAACTTCCTGGCGCACGTTTGTCTGGCGAAATGAATGTCTCAGTAGGCTTCTCTGGCGCCCCTGTTAGAAACCCGATCTCTAGTCCTGTTTCCGTTTCTGTTGGCCCCTGTGAATTAGAAGCACCCCTCATTCTTACAACAGGTTGCGGTGAAAATTTGTTAGGATTGGATTTGCTAAAGAGGTTGTATGCGACTTTGTACTGTTCTCCCTCGGGAGTACAGCTTACTTTAGGGAGAAAAGTCATTTCTCCAATGTACTTGTCAAAAGAAGGTATCCCAACCGAATTGTCATCACTTCCAGATATACTATGGGCTAATGGTTCCAACGATGTAGGTCGTTTAGAGATAGCACCGTATGTCATAACTTTGAAAGCAAACGTCAGATTGCCACGTATTCCCCAATACAAAATTTCTAACGACTGCGAACAGGCATTGTTAACGATCGTTTATGATTTGGTCGATAAAGATGTTATCGAGGAAACAACAGGAAACATTTGTAACAGTCCAGTTTTACCGGTCTTGAAACGTACTGATCCTTCACAGCCCCCTGTGTATAGGTTTGTGATTGACCTCCGAGAAGTAAACAAGGTAGTTATACCGCAGTTTCCAGTCGTCCCCGACATTACTGCTTTATTGACAATGGTTCCAGCTTCAGCAGCTTGGTTCTCGGTGATTGACCTGAAGAACGCTTTCTTCAGCATCCCGATCGCCGAAGAGAGTAGAGACCTTTTCGGCTTCAATTTAGGAGGACGAAGCTTCCGCTTCAAATGCGCTCCTCAAGGCTACTGCGAAAGTCCATCAATATTCAGTCAGGCTCTGAAAACACAACTAGACACAATTGTACTGCCAGATGGGTCAACATTGATTCAGTACGTAGACGATCTACTGATCGCTGCAGACACTGAAGAGATTTGCAAGAAAGCTACGTTGTCGCTATTACGTCACCTATGTGACATGAAGCACAAAGTCTCCCTTTCAAAACTGCAATTTTGTCGGCAAGAAGTAACCTACCTAGGTCACATCTTATCGAAGGAGGGAAGGAGACTGACACCAGAAAGAATACAGGCAATCACAGAACTAAGTGCCCCAAGGACACTGAGAGGTGTCCGAGCTTTTTTGGGCATTACATCGTACTGTAGACAATGGATACCGAATTTCTCACTACTAGCCAAACCCTTACTGTCACTACTCCGCAAAGACACGCCTAAACCTATGCCTTGGTCTGAAGATTGTCAGACGAGTTTCCGCGAGTTGCGCGATGCATTGTGTTCGGCTCCTGTGTTGGGAAACCCCAACTACAGTAAGCCTTTTACATTGTATGTCCACGAAAAAGAAGGTTGTGCATTATCAGTCTTAATGCAACTCTTTGGGGACAAACAGCGCCCATGCGCGTATTTTTCGGCAACTCTGGATCCAGTGGCTAAGGCACTGCCAAGTTGTCTAAGAGCAACAGCCGCAGCAGCTGTCTGCATTCGACAGTCTGCTGGATTAGTCATGAATAACACTCTGATCGTTATGGTTCCGCATGCAGTAGACATTTTACTAAATAGGACAAAGACACAACACCTTACTAGCGCTCGACTATCCAGTTACGAACTTACCCTGCTAGCAAGTCACATCCATATAAAGAGGTGTGATACACTCAATCCCGCTACGTTATTACCCATCCCGACAGAGACAGACAAGATTGACAAGCATGACTGCTGTTTCAGGACAGAGGAAGAGACAAAAGGGAGAGTAGACTTACAGGACACTCCCCTTCCCGAATGCAACGATACTCTATGGGTTGATGGTTCATGTTTCAAGTTGCCGAATGGTGATACGACTACAGCATATGCTGTAACGACGTTACACACCATTGTAGAGACTGCACGCATTCCCCACAGTTCTGCACAAGCTGCAGAGTTGATAGCGCTTACTAGAGCATGTGTGCTGGCAAAAGGAAAGCGAGTGAATGTGTACACTGACAGCCAATATGCCTTTGGTGTGGCTCACAGTTTTGGGAGATTATGGCGTGAACGTGGGTTCCTTACGTCCCATGGTGCAAAGATACAACATGGCCAGCTAGTTAATGAGCTCCTTGAGTCATTCACCTTGCCCCTACAAGTCGCCATTATAAAATGTAGTGCACACAGAAAGATTCAGGATGATGCTGGCCGCGGAAATGCATTTGCAGATGAGGTTGCGAAAGGAACTGCAAGGAACACAATGAATCGGATGTATGTCATGGGTCCCGCTAGATGGACTGCTGATGTAGGAATGTGTGAGGACACCATTGAAAGCGTAAAATCAATACAAGCTGAGGCCACTGAGAACGAGATGAATGAATGGAGAGAAAGCACAGGTAGATTGGATGCGAATGGTTGTTGGGTCGAACTATCGGAACACCAGCGATGGTTACTACCTAATGCATACGTACTTGCAGTGGTAACGATGGCTCACAGAATGGCACACATCAATTCGAGAGGAATATGTAAACTATTGGCCCCAGTATGGCAGAATAGCAATATCCCAAAGTACGCAGAAAACGTGGTCAGAAAGTGTATGGTATGTTTGAAGTACAATCCCGGTAGGGGAACGCCAACTCCAGCTGGTCATTTTGCGCCTCCAACGTACCCGTTCGAGGTTTTGCAGCTAGATTTCATCCACATGGAGAGGTGCAACAACCTGAAATACGTTCTCGTTGTTGTTTGCGCCTTTTCAAGGTGGGTGGAAGCGTACCCCCTTAAGGACAACACCGCCTTATCGACTGCCAAAGCCCTTGTCAAAGAGTTCTTCCCTAGATTCGGTATGCCTAGAATTATCTGGAGTGATAACGGAAGTGAATTCGTAGGATGCGTGATGGAGAGTGTGTGAGTGTCTAGGCATACACCAAAAATTCCACTCTGCGAATCACCCCCAATCGGCTGGATTAGTAGAATGCTACAATGGCACTCTGAAACTCAAACTAGCCAAAATCCAAGCCAGTACAGGTCTTAAATGGCCTGATGCCTTGCCTCTAGCACTTTTGTCAACCAGGACGACTGTCCACTCCAGGTTAGGACTTAGCCCCCATGAAATCGTGTTTGGCCGCCCAGCCAACGTCTGGGGCGTGCCAAGACCCAAGAAACTGAGCGAGATAGAGCACCCCGTACTGCTTGACTATTTGTGCGAATTGACAACTAAATTGCGTGTTTTACACCAACAGGTTCACAGTTCTTCTCCACCAGCCTCTGACGATCCAGGTCACCTCATCGAACCCGGTTCGTGGGTTTTGTTGCGGAATTTTCAGCGCACCAACAACGGACAACCGAGGTGGACCGGACTGCACCTGGTACGACTTTCAACAAGATCTGCTGTTCGGGTTGAAGGCAAGAAGAACTGGGTACATGGGACCCACTGCAAACGGGTCCCTCTACCCCTTCCATACGACCGGTGGGTCAACAAAGGACTTGCTGACTCTGAGACAGAATCCGTACCTCGCTTCATCCCTTTCAGCGATGCCTGTTTGAAAGAAACTAGCACCGAAAAGAAGAGTGATCATATTTTGCAAGGACTTGTGTCACCATCTATGCAATTGGACACTACTGACCCTGAAACGCTGTTTGAAGATCACACCGTACCTGGGAAACGACGATACAAACTGCGGTCTAGACAAAAGAACTAATAAAAGCTTGATCTAATGTAATTTCCTCTTCTCCCCTAAGAACTATTTTTGAATTTTCAGCTCTCTCGTCCCAAGGGAACTAGCTCATTTTTGATTTTTCGAACCGCCATCCGGTTCTGCTGCTAGGGTCGCGGTTGAAGTCTGGGGAGTGCAACTGGGAAGTTCTAGGTCCATGGTTCTGATTGGTCCACGGGAGTTACCCCGGACTGAGCAGAGCGCGCTCCCTGGGAGAATCAATCAACCACCGCGGGCAGCAACTAGAGGATGGAGTTTCCAAGGGTAGAGAGACCTGTCAGACTCACGAACTTCGAAAAACAGTTATGCACGATACTGTCCAGAAGAAGATTCCTGATATTATGTGTTTTAATGTTATGTAGCATACTTGTGTTTTTTATTGGTTATACCTTGTTCGTATTTAAAGTTACCTTTTCGAATGACACCCAGACACCACCTCCTCCCACTATTTCTCCACACTACTTTCACCCTTTTCCTGAACACGAGTCTGCCCGAAGACTCGAATTTGTAAACAACTCTTTCATCCAGCTTCTACACCAACACCAGTCCATAATGAACACGTCAAACTGTTGGATATGCGGACTTATGCCACACACAACCGATAAGGGTATCCCATACTTCGTTTTGCCATTTAGCTACTATGGTTCTCTGTGGGCTTTCCAGACCATGTTCCTATTCGCCCTAGAACCATACCCGACCCGTTCCGCTGCGAGCGACTCCAGTAACAAGGCACTAATTGCAGGGATAAGGAACATGAGTAGGGATATCGACACCTATCTGACAATCCCCAAAGATGAACTGAGTCCCTACACCCGTTGGAACGTGACCAAACATGGGGTTTACCTGGTCAAGAGCCAGGCAGCACAGAAATCTCGCCCAGTTTGGATAGTTCCCCACCGAGGTCACTTATGCTTACAGGGTATTGGTAGGAACCCCACAGCACAGTTAGGAAAGAGCATTTGCACGGAAACATATGTATTTGCTTCCCGAACTTCCCCGATACTCTTGGCAGCTAAAGGCACGTATTTCATTTGCCACGACCAAGCCTACACGTGGTTGCCCCCTGATTTCTCAGGTATATGTTTTATTTCATTTCTGCTGCCTCCTACCTACACGGCCCGAGCAGATTACCACCGGACAAGGACAGCTAGAGGTGTCGTGAGTAAAGACGACACCGCGGGTCAGGAATTCGCTGACTTCGCAAAGGGTTTTCTGCCATTTTGGGGGCCTATGGTGAACAACAGGAATATTCGCCAGTTAGCGAGGATAGTTGAATCCGCCGTGACCACAACGGCCGGAGCACTTGGCAATTTGACAACAGAGTTTCAGTCGGATCGACTTATGACCCTTCAGAACCGAATTGCCTTAGACATTATACTCGCCGATCGTGGTGGTGTGTGTAGAGTCAGCCAATCCAGTTGCTGCATTTTCATCCCTGATAACGCACCAACAGTATACCAGGCCATCTCCAAACTACACGAAATATCTGGTTCCCTTCACATTGAGAAAGGGGATTGGTCCCTGCTGGGGTGGTTCTGGGAACTGATCACTGCCTGGGGATGGAAAACTTTGATTTTCATCGGGATGATCTTGGCACTTCTGTTCATGTTTTGCTTGTGTATACAGTGTGCTCCTGCACTATGTGGCCTCTGTGCTACCTCGTGTGTACGGAAGCCTGTGTCACAGGACGAGCTGAGTAGCAGAATGATGCTCCAGCAACATCTCCACGAATTTCTTCATACCGATTTGGACTCAGATTAGCATGAGTTATTGCCTTATATGAGGGCAAAAGGAGGGTCTGTGGTTCCCAAAATCCAGACCCTGTGGTTTTCCCGATATCGAGGTCCAATACCCGTGTCACGAAACCTCAACGTACCGAGACGATTTTGGTGTCTACGAACCGATAATGATTAGGACATCATTCCTATGTATTTGCGTTACAATCGAGGGTTGCCAACACCCCTAAATCACAGTTTCCGTCCCATCCCTTAAACTCCATTTTGTGAACGGCATCCATCTTGCATCTTGCCCTCATGATAAGTCAATTAAAGGTCGAGCTTGATCCAAATAGACACGTCCACCTTTTGTGACTTTCCCCTGACCTGTCCCAACTGACTCCACTGTCTTCGGCCAAACCTGTTTAGGCAGCTCCTCGCCCAGTGGCCGAATACGATAGCATCTACGCATAACATTCCACGAACCATTCACTACATACAGCCCATGTTTCCTTCAAACACGCACCTGTCCCCGTATCTTGTTTATGGCCCTTTTATGGCTGGGTTGTACCTTCCTTTATTGGTGGTTCATCTATATCTGATGGGAGTTCCCGATCCAACTGGGTAATCTATCAGCAAACTGGACATCTAAAATATGGGCTTGCTTACATGACTTCGCTCTTTGTATTGTTGTAGAAATATGTGTGTTGCCATACCATAAACTCAAGAATTCTTGCTTGAAGCCATATATTTGATATATAAGGAGACGGCTGGTTCTGTAAAAACGAACAGTCTCCCAAGAACCTACTCTCTGTGTAGTGTACTTCTGGGACACGTGTTACTTGGTAGCTACCAATAAAACTTGATCTTTGACTGCGACTAGAAGACTACGTGTTTCTGTGGTCCGGAACAAGGGAACTCAGAGGTCTTCGGGTGTTATCCCCTGACACCAGCGGGTTCCTAAAAACCCGTTACCTCAGTGCCCTCATGACAGGAAGCTAATGGCAGCCCTAGTCTAAAGCATGGTGCCAAACTCTGGGTAGGGCCCAGGATGTGCATAAAACTTCTCACCACTCTGCACTGACATCTGAGAGCACAGCTAAACTACATGCTGTCAAATATCTCCTTTATACTGAGCTGTTCAAACAAGCCCTCTAAAGACTGGTAACGCGGGACGCAGCGGCCAACTAATGATGGAAAAGGGCTCACCTTGCAATCTGGCTGGATTCCCACTACCCTCGACCTGCAGCCTGGCCCTCTCGAATGGGCTGCTCTTCAGCCATGACCAGTATTTAATTTGTAAAAAAAACAAGTACATGGGCCTAAATTTTCTCTTAGAGGGCTACCGCTGGCCAGCCGCGGCCGGCAGTGGGAGGAAATGCAGGGCGTTGACGTGGGGAGGGGGAGAGGCAAGGTGGGGGGTAGTAATGTATGGATTACGGAGTTTTACAGGTAAGTAAACATTTAAATAAATAAAAGAATTTTGTTGAGTGCACTGCTTCCCAAATGCAGTGTGGCACTGTCGAGATTCAGGGTTGTACAATACCAAGTATGCTTGGTATTGATTCCATCTCACGCCTCTTTTTCTCACCACTCCACACTTCCTGTCTCTTCATCTCATTCTTGTGGACTCCTTTTCCACCTCCCTTTTCCCTTTGTTGCTGTTCATTCATGCACTGAGGCCACTAAGCCAGAAACCACAAACCTGCATTTCTTGAAAAATTACAAAAGCAGTCGCTTGTTTGAGTTCAACTGGTCGCGGTTTATCTACATAGCCCGTTGGCAGGCGGGGCAAATGAATTCCAATATTTATTATGCTACTTTTGTAGCAAACTTGGTTACACTCCATCATCAGGGACCAGGAAGTGGAAGGATCCTTGAGTTGTTTAGTCTCTGGGGGTAGCCGCAGTGCCATTAGTTAGGCTTCACTTGTTACCTTTGTTACGTCTTGGTTGTTAACGGGCTACCCCCAGGACTTGGGCTGTGTCTTGCCCTGCAGTTTGGTATCGCCAGGCCTACTGTTACCCTTTGCCATCTGACCGTCTTTCAGACTGAAGGTGTGACACCATTATCATGATCGTGAGGTAACCCACTCATGTGACTGTTTACTGTGACGATTCACCTTTAACTTGGTTCCTTCCTTTCAGGCGCGGGTGGGTCAAAGTTGCCCGCCACTGATGTGTCCCTTTGTTAAAGCGGCCTATTCAAGTGCATGGGCCAATCAGTGTGACTCGTCCTTCATTTGAATTTCGCTTTCTTACTTTACTGGCTTCAAGGAGAAGTCCACCCAGGCCCAGTTTTAGCAATGGGTCTTGGTGGGCCAGACCCATCCAAACTTGACCTTTGACCCTGCCAGTCATGGCAGAAGAGACCATCGAGAATGCACCTGTTAAGTACTTCCACCATGTCGACAAAAGTTGTGGGGGCAGATTTACAAGCCCCTTGCACCACTTTTGCGTCACTTTTAACATGTGAAAAGTGCCGCAAAAGTGGCGTAAGGGGCTTGTAAATCTGACCCGTGATGTTTTATCGCTTTGTCACTTTAATTATAATATAACTAGAACACATTTTGAAGTCTACTTTTAGTGATTACAGTTTTAAGCATGTATATAAGGAAGAAAAGATACCTGCTTTAAGTGATTTCCCCCATTTTTGTACTGATTTGGACATTAAATACTTATCTTGTGGTTAAAGAAAACACAGCCAGGGGCTCAGCTTGTGCCCAAGTCAAGCTGCAGTTGGGCCATGTGTGTTTGGCGGAGTAGGGATAGGGGTTTACTTGCCAATGATGCATTAAGTGCCGTGACCCCAGGGCCCAGGGCTATGAGCAGCCTTCTGCACCTCAATTCTGCCTGTTTGTCTGTGGGAGTTTTGAGAGAGTTTATGTATGTTACCATGTGTATGGTGTGCACATTAATATAGTGTAGGATGCAGCATGCATTATACCATTCAGAGAGTGGCAATACAAGCCTGTATGGATGAGCAGCCACGAGGGAATCATAAATGTATACTCATTACCTAAGAATTAATGTGGAATTACATTGCCTACTAGAGTGTGTATGTGTGTGTCTGTTGACTGCCATATGTTGTGACAAAACAATTAAAAAGTGTTATCTCAAGTAAGGTATTGCGCGGGGCTGGATTTATTCTCACCAGTACGACAAGGTTACAAATGTGAGCATTTCATATTTTGATATCTTGTTACAGTACGTTGCACATTACCATGTTTCAGTCAGAGCCACTAGGATTATGCAATTTTGCGTCTGTGGTGTTTGTTTGCCTGATAATTATGGATTTGCCACGTGATCCATCATCTGCTGCATAATCTGTTTGTATACAAAAAAAGTGTTTCTAGATCAAACAGATCAAAAGTTACTAAAAATGTTGCAACATGGTTTGCAGCGCAGATGAATGCCCTTCGCAAAGGTTGACTGGTCACCCTTCTGTTGCTTATTGTGATACTTGGGTGTTAAACCTGAACTAATGAGGCGCAACCTATGCCCTGCAAGTATCTACAAGTGTAAAAACAAAAGACAAAATAATAAAGTAATAATATTTCAAAATGTGCTGGATTACGCAGCATAATATGCATTGATTGGTGCATAATTTAGTCGACCCTGCTTCATAAGTTCAGTGGCCCTGGTTATATATAATGCTCTTACTCTTTGTCTAATCACATCTACTCACAATGGGATTGATAATAATTCAGTTAAATGAAGGGCTATCGTGGGTTATGCAATGTGGCATAATATACACGTGGTGATAATTATGCTAATTATCTAAACTTACCTCAGAACTAAATAATTTATTGCACAGATATATTTTACATTTACATTTCTGAAGTTTTGCCACAAACAAAATATGATTTTCAGTAAAATGTTTAGTATCTGCGTACAACAAAACAAATACTTTATACAGCTATATTAAAAACAAAATATATACAATTTTTAGGACAAAATGTAATCTGTTCCATTTGGTCACATTCCCTAAATATCATTTGTTTACTTTTTACATTTCAGTGCGTAGGACTAGGTTTGATAAGGCACGCTATTACAGTCAGGGGTCACACAGCTGATAATCAAGCCACAGAAACTGTAGAGTTTGTGGTCCCTGTTCCTTCAGGGCCCTAATCTGCATCATATACACATTCAGAAAATACATGCTTCTGCTCGCCTCAAATAACTTATTGTGTTATTTTGCACACGAGAAAGAGTTCACAGCAAACCTCTATACTGATGACGTTGTAAGGTAATTTTCAAGGAACAAGAGGGCCTGTATTACCGATAGGGTACACTGTCCTAGTTTGCACCACGGCGCACCATAAAACAGATGTGTCCACCAAAACAGGGACAGTTCACCCTATTACAATGTATCTAGATGCTTGTGTTGTAGCCTGGCCTACAAGAAATCATGAGGGATGGCACTGTACAAACATCAGTGCTTACTCTCAAATAACTGTCTACATTCTCTGTATGCCTCTTTAGAAGAAGATGTGATGTAAATCTAGGGCTTGTGGGTTACCTTCAGAATAGACTAAAATTGGACCCGTATTGACCCACCCGAACACACTTTGGCCCATCCAGATACAAATTCCTGGAATGGGGCATGTTCCCACCTCCTCTTCTGATGAGGCAACCTTCTTCATTGCAGTGGCTCCTTCCATTCTTTTTCCTTTGTTGCATATCTGTGTGCAACCTCTGGGTAATTGGGCCCGCAGTTGAGTTAACGTTCTGGCCTATGAGATGAGGCTTCCTATGTGGGGAGGCCTTCGTCATTTGCTATATGAAAAGAAAGTTATGAATAAATAGTATCCTGGGAATCCATGGTCAATTTAAAATTCCTCCCAATCTACCAGTAACCAGACTACTTCTGAAAATCATGGAAATGCACCAGTGGCCCTGCCGGATCACTAGACGCTAGAAAATAATCTCCTTTAAAGTGCCCCATAATGGGGCCTGTTGGGTTTTGCACCATGCACTCAACGTCGAGCATGACCCAATAAAGCATGCCAGCTCTGTGGTTGAGGGTCTGTGCATCCTAAAAGGGACATCTCTTGTGGCCTGAAGGGCCAACGTGAAGAATATTTTAGCCATGTACCTCTTATACCTTCAGAATGTTACACCATCTATATTTATAGCTACATTAAGGGAGGACGTATGACAGACTACATACATGTTCAACATCAGGTGGCCAGTTCTGGAAAGTAGGATGTGTGGGCCTCGGTTTCCCAGAGAGACTCTACTAGCCTTCTCAAAGACCATTGACAGCTGGACAAACCTCTTTTTATTTTTTTATAGCATGACAGTGTTAGCCATTACTCTCCCAATAAAAATAGCTTAGTACATTGTGTTGATAATAAAACATGGACATCACCCAAGCAGTGTGAAGGTAGTATTGCTTACCATGTAATCCCGCGGGGCGAAAAACTCCATCTGTGTGTTCAGTCTTTGAACCTCTCTATTTATTGGGTTTTCCTGGGGCTTCATTCTGCTTTCCCTGCCCAGATGCTTTATTTGGATGGCAACCATAAACAGGTTAGGTTACTTGGCAATATCTAGCAATATGCGTGAACCCTGCAGGACAGGGATAAAAGCTGCTCTTTTCACCTCCCTAACCTAGTCCACAAAGAACGCAGTGTACCATGCACCTTACCAATTTAAAACAAAAGTTAGTCCACAAAGCCCCATCACAGGGTGTTAGACCTGGTATCATTGGCGTGAGTCTCCCTTCCATTTTTTACTGATTGCTTCCTCTGTTTTTGATCTGTTTGGTTGGTTAGATGGTTTGGGCACTGTGACCCTGCTATTCAATGCCACAGTGCAAGTGCTCCCTATGTTAAATTGATGTATTGATTAGTGACTCCATGATTGGGTTATTTGATTTACTTGTCATACCCTAGTACAGTGCACCATGTGTGCCCAGGGCTTGTAAATCAAATGTCGCTGGTGGGCTTACAGCACTGGTTGTGCCACCCACAGAAGCAGCTTGTAAAGTGTGTCTCAGGCCTGCCACAGCAGAGCCTGTATGCAGTCTAGTACTGCCATGTCGACTTGGTAAGTGCACCCACTTGCCAGTCCTTCAACCATCCCTTTTCTTCATATCAGACACCCCTAAGGTAGGCCCAAGGGCAGGGTGCATTGTAAGTACAAGGTAGGACATGACCTGGTGTGTGTGTGGCATGTCCTAATAGAGAATTACAGCCATTTTCGTTTTTCACTATTGCAAGGCTCCAGTCCCCATAGGCCAGAATGGGCAGTTTGATTATAACATCTTATAATCCTATCTGACCCAGGGAACATGGTAGAAATTCGAATTTAGTATACCTGAACTCAGAATGATAAAATACATATTTTAGAGAAGTTGGTTTTAACATTCTGTATTTGAAAATACCACTTTTAGAAAGTAAGTATTTTCTTGCCTAACCATCCAGCCTGCCTCTGCTAGCTTGTGTATTTTGTGTCTGGTTTTGTAAGTGACAGGGGCTGGGGGATTCCAGGAGACAGGGTGAGTCAGTACAAGGCTGAATAGACCTATCTGCATGCAGATGGGTGAGAGGAGTAGCACCTGGGTCTGAATAGACCTATCTGAATGCAGATGGGTGGGAGGAGTAGCACCTGGGTTTGAATAGGGCTGTGCCTGCCTTCCACAATGCTGGCTCCACCTCCTGTGGTGTGTCTGATGACCCTGGCCCACCCTGCCAAAGGAAAGCAGGAGTCATGTCAATCAAAGTGCTCCACGACTGCACAGAACTGGTTTGCACTGGGTACAGGACCCTCTACCTTAAGAGTAGAAAGGAGTTGCTAGTATAAATATGGGGACACAGACCCCAAGACTTTAGATCACTTCTGGAAAAACAAGACAAACCTCTGCCAAGGAGAAGAACCGAGGAAGCTGTAGGAGTTGTACTGCCCCCTCACAGTGTGCTGTGTTGCTGGGTTGGCCTTTATTGGTGTCTTCAGTGCCAAGGAGAGGAGAAGGAACTTTCAAATAACTTTCATCATCTTGCAGAATATTACTTCAAGGGCTTGAACTTGTGCTTGCCTCCTGTTGAGGGACAAAAGACTTCACCACCAGCTCCCCTCTGAATTTCCTTGCTGGGAATTCTGTCTGCAGAAGCCTGCGTGTCGCTGGGAGCTGGAAGTGCAACGCATTGGAAAGAAGCGGGTTGCAGTCACAGCTGTTAGCCAATGCATCACCGGAGAAGCGTGTCGCTGCCACTGAGGTCGCTGTCGCATCACCGTAGAAGCATGTCGCAGAGCCTGTCGTGGCTCTAAAGATACAGAGTTTGCCGTACGGCTGCAGGGCGTGCACATGTCGTCGCATCAAGGGCACCGTCTTATTGCACCGGATTGTCGCATCTCATCTAGGTGCCATCTTGCTGCATCGTTACCGGGCAGCAGTACGAGAATCTACGCATCACCTCCTCTCCGGTAAGGACCAAGACGCATCCCCTACTCTGCGCAAGTATTGAGGCACGACACATCGTCTCCCCCGAAGCAGGGAACCGACGCATCTCAAACTCTGCCTCTGGGATAAGCCTCTCTGCTCGTGCCAAGCTCCCAAGGGAGTGAGCTGGGGTTATCCAGTAATGTAATCCCCTTTCCCTGACTTAGAAGCAAGGCTCCCTATTTGGTCAAAGGTGTATACCATTGCCAACTAGAGACCCCCAGTTCTAACACAGGGGCATGAAGAGAATGAGTGGGTGATATGACAAACAGCCCTTTTGAGAAGGTTTTTTACTGTCCAGGACAAAAAGAAAGAAGCATTTGCAAAGCCAGCAGGTCTCGTCTGTGTCTTTAAACCATGCTCTATAACAATGCAGCTGTCGTGCAACATAGCTTATAAAAAAAAAGCTGCGATGATGCGTCCACCACATTATTTCGTGTGTGCTTTCAATGAACATGCAAGCGCGTGCCTACCAAAAGACACAAGCATTTTTTTTCCAACTCACCTGAGATGGATTAATAAATAAAAACAAAAGAATACCACAAATGCGCTTTTTTAAATTGCAGTGTAAAAGGAGCAAGTTGGGGCTGATGCATTATGGCAAGGAGCGAACAAGTAACAAAATGGATAGGGCATAGGGCAAACGGAGAAGCATGTGGGTAAGAGAGTGCAACGTAGAGCACGTAGGAAGCATATGGGCAAGATAGAGCAACACGAAAGCGGGTCGGGAGAGAAGCACGTGGGTTAGAGAGGGCAACATGAGAAGGAGAAAAGTACATGAAGGAGAAAGCTTGAAAACACATGCTCTGTTTGAGTGCTTAAACAAAAAGAAAAAAGTAGCTCCCTAAAAGTGAGCAGTCTATACATAGATGCCAGCCAATAGGAGTGATGGAAAAGAGGCTATGCTCCATGCGAGAGCAAAGCATTGCATACACACTGGGACACAAAGGCATTGAATAATAAGCAGGCAAACGAGAGTGACAGTAAAGCAAACCAATAGTAAGCAATGGGCAGGTTGCCTGCCTTTGTATGTACTTGGTAAGCCTAAAATCTGTCTTTTACAGCCAGACAGTGTGTGCTGCCTACTAGGCTGGACTTAAAAATGCATCAAAGTAGTATATATATATATATATATATATATATATATATATATATATATATATATATATATATACACACACATATATATATATATACACACATATATATATATATACACACATATATATATATATATATATATATATATATATTGGAAAAAACAAACATTACAGGGACATTATAGCTAGGCTCAGATTTTACACGTACAAAAACCAGTGAATTTCTGCTGTTTTTTCAATTTTGTTTCCCAACTATAATGTCCCTGTACCCTTTGTTTTTTTGGGGGGGATATATATATGTCTGAGTGGGTCTGTAAGTGTGAGTCTGAGTGGATCTGTGACTGGGTGCATGAGTCTCTAAGTGGTTCTGTGACTTGGTGCACGAGTGCCTGAGGATCGGTGAGTGGGTGCATGAGTATGAATGTGTCTGAGTGGTTGCGTGAATCTCGGAGTCGTTCTCTGAGTCAGTGCATGAGTCTCTGGGTAGGTGTATGAGTGGTTCTGTAAGTGGGTGCATGAGTGTCTGAGTGGTTTGTAAGTGAGTCCACATGTCTGAGCGAGTGCATGAGTGGGTTTGTGAGTGTCTGAGTGCACCTGTGACTGGGTGCATGAGAATGTGGGAGTGTGTCTGTGAGTAGGTGTGTGAGTGTCCGAGTGGATGTATCAGTGTGAATGGGTCTGCCATTAGGTGTGGGAGTGCCTTAGTGTGAGTGGGTGTCTAAGAGTCTGTGTGGGTGCGTCAGTAGCTGTGTGAATGACGGGGCCTCAAAAGAACCCCTCCTGCCCCTTTATCCAACAAAAGTCCACAGTTTGGCACAAAATATCTACCCAAGTGGAGTCATTTCTACTAGTTGATTACTAATTACTACCTCCTTGGGTAAATATCCTGTACATATTCTACATCACTACAGCTGAGTAATGGAGCACGAAGAAAGGTCACCAGTGACCTTACGTGTGTTTTGGCAATGTGATTGTTCCTGGTGTGTCTTTATCCAGAAATATGTGATAACATGAATCCTCCTATAGTGCAGAAAACAAGACTACAAAGAGATAAATCTCCACCAAACGAGGGTCTTTCTTCTCTTAACTATGCTTCTTTGTTTGGTGGAGATGTCCTCATATTCCTCGACATTAAGAACGCCTCAACAAAATCTGCGGGAAACGCACCGGGGGCCACTTGTTAAGCTGTCCATCATCCTAGCAAAAGGCTAGAACACCTTTTCATACTACTTAGATGGGTGGGGCCAAACGGAAAAGCTTCCAATTGATTGAGTGGAGCTTCAGCTGGGGCACCTGCTATGTTTATATTTATAAATGGTTTCTGTAGAGGTTTAATTTCTGTGAAATGAGCATTAAAACCAGAACGGCCCCAGGGACTCCATAACCCGGGCCAGGCCGAAACTTATTGGGGGAGAGGGAGCCACGCGGCCGCACTCCCCGGGCTGATTTTGGACCCAAGGACCAAATCCCCTTGGTCAAAATTCAAAGGAGGCCACATGTCCCCCTCCCTCGTTCAGATTTTGGTCCCAGGGTCCCCATCCAACGGGACCTGACCATAATCCAATGGGAGAGGGGGTCCACCAACCCCCTTCCCTGGGCCAATTTTGGACCCCCTAATTGTCTAAATAGCCCAGAGGAGGTGGTGGTGGTCCCTCGGCCATAAAATTGCCCTTGGAGAGGGGCCATGTGCCATTAAATTATACACTCTGCATGCTTCCAGGACCTGGCCCACCCAGGAGCTATAGTTAAAACAAGCGCAGGAGACTGAAGCCGAGCCCAAAGATGGCTGCCAAAACTTCCTGGTTGAAATGCTGGCAGCCAATCAGATCTGTGCACGAAATCAGGAGGGTACGCGTCCTTAGAAATGCAAATTTGGTTTTCTTTTATTAGCTTTAAAACTAGTCAACAGATTCACGGAAAATAGCAAAAAGCACTCTTTTTGGACCAAAAGCTAGCTTTCTGTCAAATTTTATGTAGTTCCGTCCCCCAGTTTGGCTGTAGTCGTGTTTAAAATCCCTATGGGAATTAACATGGGAAATCCCCTTTTTTTACTCCCCTTTTTTGTTCTGCTCCAGCTTGACAGATCACCCCAAAACGTTCCATGCAGTACTAGAATCACCGGCACTCTGCCCTCTCCTGTTTATGGTGGGAGTCTCTTTTCACAGGGGCCCTCCATGATAGATGGCATATTCAAGGTTTCAATTCACTCACCCAACAGCCCACAGAGATGCACTCACAAGAGGGTATATTTAAGATTTCTTTCTTCGATGTGCACGCAGGCTAAACTCATGCATTTGGACGTTAGCTGTCTTGTTCATTGGAAAGCTTAGTCCTTTTTCTGTGTCATTGTATATCTTTTAACCTTTACCTGGTGATACACCCGACACATGTTTACAGAATGCTGGGAAATGTACACCCATCAAGTTAAAAACAGTGGAGCAAAGTATTTCAAATACTTCAATACTGACACCTAAAAGAACTAATAATTAAAATATTCAAAATGTATTATTGAGCAACGTGTGTCCAGAATGTCAAACAAAACCATCAGTCAAGATGTGTCATAGGTTGTTTCATAGCATTTCGTTCCAATGTCAGGACTCCCTCATTGTTGTAATGTTTTCAATTGATAAATTTAGTCTGGCTAGAAATTTGACAACACTGTGAATAGAGGTGCGCGAGTTATAGTACGTTTTGCAATGAGCACAATTTATAACTTTATGTTATAACTATAACTTTTCAGTTCGTAAGGTTTGTATAGTTTAATTTGATTTTGTAAAGAAATAATAAATTACGTTTTCCTAACTCTAACTAATCTTAAACCTTTGTTTTTTAATTGAAAAAAAATAATATAAATATATATATATATATATATATATATATATATATATATATATATATATATATATATATATATATATATATATATATATCGAACACACCCAGTAGTTCCTGTAGTGCCGCTATCGATTGCAGTTCATGGTTGAACCAGGAACGTGCATCACTTATCACTATTCTTTGCGCCCACCTCCGAAACTAAAAACCATGTGCACCAGGAATCTTGCAGCATTGATGATTTATTCAGGCCTGGCTGCCACCCAGACCAGTTCTCCAAGGGTTAGAAAAATTAAGTCATTTATTTGTCAAAGAGTGATGCACAATACTGCAAAGACGACATGTTTCTGCTGTACCCACAGCCTTGCTCACGGTGGTCGCCAATTTTTTTAGATAGCATTTAATACAAACCTTTAGTCTCAACATCACACTCAAAAAAGACCACCTCCTCACAATTCATTCCTAGTATTATGTGATCTTTGCGGGCATCTTTGAATGTTCACCCTGTAATAACTGTTACTGCTTGGTGTCTATTGCTGTAAAATTTTACTTCATACCCAATCAAATTATTGATGCATTCAACAAACAAATATCAATATGTCAAATTAATATAATTAAAAAATGTCTTGATTATAGAAAAATGTTTCTTTCCATTCTGCAATAAGTAACTTTCAATATTTCTACCGAACTTTTTCTGTCATTCAGTATTGGATTGACATTTAGACTGTTCCCCCGGCCAGTACAATTTATCAATTTAATTTTTACATTCCTCATTCTCCGTAATCCCTGTAGATTACACTGTATATGGTTGTTTGTGATTTCATTGAAAAACGATTTCATGGAACATCATTAGTGAGAAACCATTTCACCTAAACTACTTAATGAAATTTGCAGGATGAATGGCTTTTACAATTTCACAGAAACCAATTCATAGAATGCCTTTTTTCCAAATTGGCTTTTGCATGCATATTTTTTAAGGTGTAAATACAATGGCTGCCGGTCGTAATTTCAGAAACATTTTTGTCGTTTATATTTATTGCTTTATGTCAGAGGACATTACTTCAGATTTATATCTTTTACATTGTCAAACAATTAACTTTGGATGCTTTTAATTCGCTGATCCCTCACCCCCCCTTGACCTCACCAATCCCTGATCCCATCACTATTCCAAAAAACCATCTATCCTGGTCCCCGAAAAAAACCCTCACCACGCCTAAACTCCGCCGATCTTAAACTCCACCCATCCCTGCATCCTAAAAACCCTTCATCACACCTAAACTATACCCATCCCTGAACCCAAAAAGTAATTTCTCCCCATAAACTTCACCAATCTCTGCAGCCTAAAACCCTCTCACAATCTATAATCCCCACCCATCCCTGACCCCTCAAAACTCTCACACCTCTAAATAGCACCCATGCCAGATGCCTAAAAAACCCTTACTGCACCCAATTCATTCCAGACCCCTAAAAACTCCTCATCGCCTCTAAACTTCACCCATTCCTGGACTCTAACACTTTTTCTACCCATAGACTTCAGCCATCCCACCCCTACCCCATAAAGTCCCTCACATCCCTAAACTCCACCCTAAAAATCCTTTAGCAGCCTTAAACGCTACCCATCAACAAACCTTCACCTTTTTAAAGAACATTACATCACGATGCATTACTCGTCAACAAATCAGCTGCTTCTCTTTTCATTTGTTGACTTTATGCTTGACTTTCATCCTGTATAGCACTCTGCTGCAGTTTGGCTAGGCTCGTGAGTAGGAAGCTGGCTCTGTATATTTCTATACCAAAGTGAGGTATAGTGTGCACAGAGTCCAGTTGAACCCCAAAGGTAGGCAGAGGTAAAAGTAGATAGCACCTTACTCTCTATTTGTGGTAGTGTGAGCGAGCAGTAAGGCTGAATCAGAGGGTAGTCTTAAGCATTTGTTGTACTCACTCAATCAGCAAATGATATCACACACTCAAAGACTGAACATCAGACCAATTGGTTTTGTATGAAAATATTCTTTTAGTTATTTTATTTTCGCAAACCAGGCAAGCCTGACACCGGTAAGAAATAAATACTTTACAGTAGTAATGCAGTTTGCAAAGAGTTTGATTTGCAATTTTATATGCACTTTGATATGATTACAGTAGAGGTACTTGTAATGCAATGCTTTTAAAAAACTGTACATATACTTTGTATTGGCTTTTTGGTAGAATGTTAAGTAGATTACTTTATAGATTATTTTCTTACACAGTGCAGTATACCTGGAAACTGCACTGGGACATTTCCTGTAAACAGGCAAGTAAAAACGTTTTAGTTATTTAGTTACAGTTTTAAAGGGTTTTCTTGGATTTTTCAACTCCACACTTAGAAACTTTTCACAGAAAAAGTCACTGTTATCCCATCAAGGAAAATAGGGTTATCGGTTCAAATGTAAGTATTCAGTTGTGGGAGTTGGTATTCTGGGGTAGACTCTGGGGTCCCCAAGGGTGAAGGATGCACTCTTGTTACACCCTCAGCGGCTTAAGGGTGGCCGGGTGCAGAGTGCTGAGGCCAAATATTATCCAATAGGGGCTAGGGGGCCTGCGGTTGGCGGCTGCTGACGAACAGGCCACAAGGTTGTGGGAGCCAAGCTCCTTGTGTTAAGCTCAGGGCAAAGGGGGATCCGGTTTAGCACACAAAGTGCACCCGCAGGGGCGGCTGGGTGCAGGGTGCTCTTTTGGCGTTTTTTCAAAGGAGATGTTCGTTTTTTGTTTCTAGCTGCAGGCTCGGTCCAGGAAGACTTCCAGGAGGTACCAACAGCTGGGCAGGTAAGTTGGAAGGCTCGGGGACATAGGTGCATCTCAGGTTCTTTTCTCCAGGGCGCAAGGCTGCTGGATGCAGGGGTGTTTCTTTAGTTCGGATTTCACCTTACCGGGCCACTCGTGGTTGGGGGGGTCTCCGCACAGAGGCTGCAGGTGACGTCGGGGAGTCCTGGAGGGGTCAACCCATGCTGGACTTGGACTCTGGAGCACTGGGGGTCCTCGCTGGGACTGATGGGCCACTCGAACTCGGGCCGTAGGCGACGGGTGCAGTAGTGGTTCCAGGCGTCATGTTTTGTTGTCCTCGGCAGGCTCAGAGTCTGTCATGGGATTTTCTTTTGAACAGAGCTGCTGTTCACAGGAGATCTGGTCTTTGTTGGAGGCAGTCAGTCCTGCCAGGGTTCTGGAGATCGCTGACTGCAGGACAAGGCAATTTTTGGCGCCGGTTCTCCGGAAACTGCAGACAGACCAGTAGGGGCGTGGGCCAAGTCAGTTGTTCTCTGCAGTCTCCTCTGCTGGGCGTCTTCTTTCACCCTTTTTCTTCTTAAGTTGCGGGAATCTGACTTCTTGGTTCAGGGCTGCCCCCTAAATACTGTAGTTAGGGGCGTTTTAGGTGTCTCAAGGTTAGTAGCCAATGGGCTACTGACCTTAGGGTGACTTCACCCTTTGTGTGCTCACCCCACGTGGGGCAGTGGGCACAATCCCTAGTCCTGATTGGAGAGTGCCTGCGATCTGCAAGATGGCGGGCACTGAAGAGTGGGCTTCACCTCGCCTCCCCCACCTTAGAGGTGGAGTTGGCAGAGGTGGGCACACCTTCTGGGCTGTGCTATTTTTTCCCGCCTCTCTTCCCGCTGAAAAGGAGGAGAGACAGGCAGGGGGCCTGCTCTTGATGGCTGGAAAGGCTGGGGGTTGCATTACAAAGGTGCAAGGCCTTTGAAGCTCCCTGCCACAGACGGCTCTTCCTGGCCTGGGGGAGGTGTGAACACCTCCGCCCAGGAAAGGTTTTGTTTCTGGGCACTAGGAGCTAAGGCTCCCACCCCAGGGGTCCAGAAACCTGTCTTGTTGTGGCAGGCTGGTGTGTATCAATCAGGGACCCACCAGAGGCTTGTCCTTTTTTTTTTTCACAACCAATTTTATTGAGCAAATGAGCATTGAGAATGTGGCATCTCCACAACCGAAGAACACCACGACAATATCAAAACAGCAATTACATAGGCAGCAAATGATGGAGCAGACTCAAAAAATAGGCTCAGTATAGAAGCTCCCCAGCGACCGAGGCTTGTCCTTTTTCATGGGGCATCTCTAAGATGCCCTCTGAGTGCATTTTTTTATTAAATCCCACACTGGCATCAGTGTGAGTTTTAATGTTTGATACCATACTTCCCAGTTTTCAGTGTAGCCAATATTGTGCTGTGGAGTTCGTACTGACAAACTCCCAGCACCATATACTCTTAATGGCAGTACAGCACTTACAATGTCTAAGAATTAACTTAGAACACTGTAGGGGTACAGGGCTCATGCACCTGTACCCTCACCATTTGTATAGTACATCCAGCTTGAGGGGTGGCTGATCTATGCCTGGACAGTGGGTTGTATGCATGGCACACAGGGATGTGTGCCATGTGGACTCTTTACTTTGTTCTGCACCAAAACACGCAGCCTGCAAAGGCAGTGTGTGTGTAAAGATACAGGGCCTTTAAGGGTGGCACAATAAATGCTGGAGCCCTTAGAGGCCTTCCCTGTCACAGTGCCCTGGGTACCTGTGGTACCATTTACCAGAGGCTCACCCGTGGCTAGAGAGTGCCAATTGGGGGTACAAAATACCGTTTATGGGAAAGAACACAGGCCCTGGGAACCTAATTGGCAGGGACCCAGGGCACATCAAGTCAAAGTGCATCAGTAGTCTGGCAAAAAGTGGGGGGTTACTGCAACAGAAACCCAGCTTCCTACATCATGCTATAAAAACACCACATACATGTATAACATACATATGTGCCGGTCTACGAAAAAAGTGACCAGCAACTGAGACAATATAAATCAGCTGAAAGTGATCAAGTTGGCAAGGTGCTAGCCGGCTATTTTCTTCCACTATCCCAGAAGAGTAGCTTACAATGGAATTGTCACCTTGGATTAGATTTCTAATTATGAACTTTACATGCAATCTCTTACATAGACTAGATTCATCAGGGGTTGGCTAAAAATATCACCAAATTGAAAGTGACACCATTGGTATAATTTGGAGAAATATTTAATGCTGTTGTGCTGATCTGTGGTAAATACTATGGGGCTTATTTATGAGCCCCTAGTGCAACTTTTACATTGCCTGTTCATCACTTTGTTGACACACTAGTGGCGTAAATAATGTGCCACATTGCACCATATTTACAAAGTCACTTTGTAAACCGCTGCGCTACATTGCACGTGCGTCAGGTATGATATATGCAGGTTGGGCAATCACCAGCAAGAAAACCTCTCAGAAGTGGCGTAGTGATATCTATCAGATGTCACTGCGCCACTTCTAGGACGCCACTGCGTCAAAAGCTTACAAC
The DNA here is from genome assembly GCF_964261635.1 of Lissotriton helveticus. NCBI lineage: Eukaryota > Metazoa > Chordata > Amphibia > Caudata > Salamandridae > Lissotriton > Lissotriton helveticus. The sequence continues at coordinate 123,204,755 of NC_136068.1, forward strand.
TGTCTCGCAGCAGATGTAAGGGTGACGCAGGCCCTTTCACATGGGGCTTTCCCCATGTGAAAGGACACATTGTTGGAGTTGCGTCTGTTTTCAGACATACCCCAGCAATGCATCAATTTTTCGCAAACAGATACGTGAGGATTCCTACATATCTGTAAATCTTTGCGACATGGAGTGCCATACAGTAAATCCGGCGCATCCAAGGTGTTGCAAGGAGTGCGCACTGCAAAGGTTTTATGGTTGTACATTGATGGTATGAAAATTTTGCTATAATTCAAATAAATTGTGGTTGTATTTTGCAGAATACCTAACAAATTTCAAAATGTTCTGATTTGCTCAATATCGTATTTTACTGGAATAATGTAATTTCCGAAAATTATGGCAAATAGATAATAGAGTATTACATGAATATTTTAAAATATGGTGTTTGAAAGTACACATATTTGTGCAATAATTATAGACAACATTTAATATTTATATTCTGAAAAAATACTTCATTTTGAGGGGTATTCCAATACAAAACCTAAACATACTGGGCCTCATTTATGGTTTTTTTTGCCGTAGAGCAGCACAGCAGGCCTTGCTGCTGCGCTTCCCTACGGTAAAAGAAAAGGACAGGAATGTGCTGTATCTATTAGATACAGTGCATTCCAGTCCTTTTCCCCTGCACCGGAGCACAGTGGGCTGTCATGTGCCAAAGCAGGTACCTTTGCACCATGGTGCAAGGGTGCCTGCATTGCGAAGATGATTATTTTTGTGCAGGAAAGGACACCTACCTTCACAAAAACAATCACAAGAGGCATTTTCCTCTTTCTGTGTGTGCTCAGAATTTCGAAAGGAGCGTGCCTTTCACATTTTAGACATCCTCAGAATTTTCAGTCTCGTGCTTTTCACATTTTAGACATGCTCAGATATCCAAAGAAGTGTGCCTTTCACATTTTAGACATGCTCAGAATTTCCAAAGAAGCGTGCCTTTTACATTTCAGACATGCTCAGAATTTCCAAAGGAGCGTGCCTTTCACATTTTAGACAAGCTCAGAATTTCCAAAGGAGCTTGCCTTTCACATTTTAGACATGCTCAGAATTTCCAAAGGAGCGTGCCTTTCACATTTTAGACATGCTCAGAATTTCGAAAGGAGCTTGCCTTCCACATTTCAGACATGCTCAGAATTTGCAAAGGAGCGTGCCTTTCACATTTTAGACATGCTCAGAATTTTGAAAGGAGCGTGCCTTTCACATTTCAGACATGCTCAGAATTTGCAAAGGAACGTGCCTTTCACATTTTAGACATGCTCAGATTTCCAAATTTGCGTGCCTTTCACTCAGACATGCTCGGAATTTCCGAAGGAGCGTGCCTTTCACATTTTAGACGTGCTCAGAATTTCGAAAGGAGCGTGCCTTTCACATTTAAGACATGCTCAGAATTTCGAAAGGAGCGTGCCTTTCACATTTAAGACATGTTCAGAATTTCCAGTCTCGTGCTTTTCACATTTTAGACATGCTCAGATATCCAAAGAAGTGTGCCTTTCACATTTTAGACATGCTCAGAATTTCCAAAGGAGCGTGCCTTTCACATTTTAGACATGCTCATAATTTCCAAAGGAGCGTGCCTTTCACATTTTAGACATGCTCTGAATTTCCAAAGGAGCGTGCCTTTCACATTTTAGACAGGCTCAGAATTTCCAAAGGAGCGTGCCTTTCGCATTTTAGACATGCTCAGAATTTCGAAAGGAGCGTGCCTTCCACATTTCAGACATGCTCAGAATTTCCAAAGGTGCGTGTCTTTCACATTTTAGACATGCTCGGAATTTCCAAAGGTGCGTGTCTTTCACATTTTAGACATGCTCAGAATTTCCAAAGGAGCGTGCCTTCCACATTTCAGACATGCTCAGAATTTCCAAAGGAGCGTGCCTTTCGCATTTTAGACATGCTCAGAATTTCGAAAGGAGCGTGCCTTCCACATTTCAGACATGCTCAGAATTTCGAAAGGAGCGTGCCTTTCACATTTTAGACATCCTCAGAATTTCCAGTCTCGTGCTTTTCACATTTTAGACATGCTCGGAATTTCCAAAGGAACGTGGCTTTCACATTTTACACATGCTCAGAATTCCCAAAGAAACGTGCCTTTCATATTTTAGATATGCTCAGAGTTTCCAAAGAATTTCACATTTTAGACATGTTCATAATTTCCAAAGGAGCGTGCCTTTCACATTTTAGACATGCTCAGAATTTCCAAAGGAGCGTGCCTTTCACATTTTAGACATGCTCAGAATTTCCAAAGGAGCGTGCCTTTCACATTTTAGACATGCTCTGAATTTCCAAAGGAGCGTGCCTTTCACATTTTAGACAGGCTCAGAATTTCCAAAGGAGCGTGCCTTCCACATTTCAGACATGCTCAGAATTTCCAAAGGTGCGTGTCTTTCACATTTTAGACATGCTCGGAATTTCCAAAGGTGCGTGTCTTTCACATTTTAGACATGCTCAGAATTTCGAAAGGAGCGTGCCTTCCACATTTCAGACATGCTCAGAATTTCCAAAGGAGCGTGTCTTTCGCATTTTAGACATCCTCAGAATTTCCAGTCTCGTGCTTTTCACATTTTAGACATGCTCGGAATTTCCAAAGGAACGTGCCTTTCACATTTTACACATGCTCAGAATTCCCAAAGAAACGTGCCTTTCATATTTTAGATATGCTCAGAGTTTCCAAAGAATTTCACATTTTAGACATGTTCATAATTTCCAAAGGAGCGTGCCTTTCACATTTTAGACATGCTCAGAATTTCCAAAGGAGCGTGCCTTTCACATTTTAGACATGCTCAGAATTTCCAAAGGAGCGTGCCTTTCACATTTTAGACAGGCTCAGAATTTCCAAAGGAGCGTGCCTTCCACATTTCAGACATGCTCAGAATTTCCAAAGGTGCGTGTCTTTCACATTTCAGACATGCTCGGAATTTCCAAAGGTGCGTGTCTTTCACATTTTAGACATGCTCAGAATTTCGAAAGGAGCGTGCCTTCCACATTTCAGACATGCTCAGAATTTCCAAAGGAGCGTGTCTTTCGCATTTTAGACATCCTCAGAATTTCCAGTCTCGTGCTTTTCACATTTTAGACATGCTCGGAATTCCCAAAGAAACGTGCCTTTCATATTTTAGATATGCTCAGAGTTTCCAAAGAATTTCACATTTTAGACATGTTCATAATTTCCAAAGGAGCGTGCCTTTCACATTTTAGACATGCTCAGAATTTCCAAAGGAACGTGCCTTTCACATTTTAGACATGCTCAGATTTCCAAAGGATTTCACATGTTAGACATGCTCGGGATTGGACGGATTTTCTCAGTCTTAAAGCAGGAGACGCCCATGATGCATACGTAGATTTCCACCCAGTCCCAGCGCCTTTCTGCACACTCAGATCCGGAATCCCGGGGCCAGGCCTGGTCAACAGTAGTTGTTTTCTCACAAAGGTCACGTTGTTCTTTGTGACGAACAACGTCCCATCAGGACTGCAAACCTACAATTCCACATGCAGCTAAACATACCTATTCCTAAAGGGTGGAAGGAGCATATATTTAGAGTTGTGAGATGATCCATATCATCAGACTATTTCGCACTTTGGACTCTTATTGAAGAAGTAAGTGCATTCTGAGACTTGTAGTCGAGATTCAGTCCAATAGCACAGCTTAGGTGAACATAAGAAAACAATGATTTGTGAAATGAAAGTAAAGTAAAGTCCACATTTGTAAAGCGCACAATCACCCGTAAGGGTCTCTAGGCGCTGGGGGCCGTCGGGAAGATTAAGCGAGCTATTGCCCAGAGTCATATGGTGCTGGGCTAACCTGCCGCCGGAGCCGGGGATCGAACCGTGGTCGCCAGATTCCAGCGTCAGTCGCCCTGGCCGCGGCGCCACACCTCTCCCACATTGAAAGGGAAGTCCGGGACTGGGAAAACCTCTTAGTGAACCTATTTATCAGCTAGAAACAGACACTTCTGAAAGATGTTCAGCAGACAGAGGCTTGTTTCTCTCTCAAAGTTATGAGGTCTCTGTGGTGGGTGCGGGGGGGGGGGGGGGGGGAGGGTATCCACTGTAATGTACTTTTGGAGCAGACACACATCCATTTCCATTTCTGGTCCATCAGATCTGCCAGATCACCCCATCTTAAGGGACACTGTTTACATTTATTTATAAAGCCGAGAATTCTGGGAGTTGTAGTCTTTGTACTGTTCAGTTGAACCACTCGGGAAAATATATCTAAATACAACTTAAGAAAGGAAGCAACAGGACTGAGCAAGCGGTGCCTGTGGACATGGAATGAATGATGTGCCAACCATACCCACCCTCCAGCTCCGTTCGGTGCCCCTTTAAGAAGTGTTCACAGGGCAAAAACTACTCATTGCAAGAAGCTGTGGAGAACAAATTCAGACTCTCAGGACAAACACTCTTCCATGATTCCAAGAAAAAATGCGAGATTCGGTGTCACTAAACAGATAGGGGCAGATTTACAAGGCCCTTGCGGCACATTTGCGTCACTTTTCCCATGTTAAAAATGACGCAAAGTGGCGCAAGGGCCTTGTAAATAAGCCCCATACTTTTTAGCTAAAGACTGGGGGGCTTATTTATGAAGGCCTTGCGCCGCCGGTGCGCCACTTTTAAAATGGGAAAAAGTCACGCACCGGCGGCGCAAGGCCTTCATAAATAAGGCCCCGGAATTATTACAGACGATGGACAACAATCAGAGACAAGGGGTGCCTTCTCTGCAGATCATCGCTGTGATGTCACTGAAAGTCTTCAAGAAATAAAGTTTAATGGAAGACCTGCAGTATTATTCTGATTAAAAAACAGGGGCAAAAATAAACTTCACTTGATCGTTCACACAGTACCCAGCTCCCTCCTGCCTCCTAAGCAGGGTGACTGGAATCAACGTTGCGTTTCTGCTGAATTATGGAGTTGCCGCATGATTCAGAATTTGCTGCATTATCGCAGATTTCAATTAAAAAAAATGTGCTTGTCACTTGAAGAACCAAAAGTTAAATACTATAAACGCAGCAACACGTGTTCCTGCGCAGTGGAAGGCCTTTTGCGAAGTTTAGCTGGTCACCTTTCTGTTGCTTATTGCTATATGTGGATATTAAAATGGTACCAATGAGGTGCAACCTATGCCCAGACATTGTAAAATGGCAAAATAATGTGGTAATACTAACAAAATATACACCTCACTGTGGGAATATCCGACTGGTACCTCTGAAAGGTCAGTAGCGTTGGGACAGAGTCAGCTGTACATCTAACACCTCTGAAAGGCTTGTAGGGCTGGGGCAAAGTGAGTCACGTGTCAGGCCGGTACCTCGGACAGGTCCGTAGGTTCAACCTCTGTGTGGCTGGTAGGGTTGGGACAGTCAGAGACTTGACACAGGTACACACGAGAAAGGACTTTGGGGTTAGTTAGGGCAGTATTATTCACAGGTCTCTCTGAAAAGCCTGGCCCACCTTGCTATCGTTTAATTTATTTAATGTATTTATTTATTGAATGCGTTTTTATATAGCGAGGACTTTACCCGAAGGTGTCAGAGCGCTTCACAATAGGAACAGTAGTGATACATGAGGAACAATTACAAGTCAGCATGTTACAAAAGCAAACGTCACGTTACAAGGCAATAGTGGCAATTGTGCATGTTTCAAGACCAAACACAATACAAGGGGGCAGATTTACAAGCCCCTTGCGCCACTTTTCCCATGTTAAAAATGACGCAAAAGTGGCGCAACGGGCCTGTAAATCTGCCCCAAGAGGTAGCAAACGGAAAAAAAAGGAAAAAAAAGTGACGTGTGTATGTTACAAAAGCGTACAAAGTACAAGTAGAGGTATAATACTGCACTAAATGGCAGATACTCAGAACACAAAAACAAACGTTACGTTATATGAGGCAATGGTGACACTTTTGGGGGGTGTTCCAGTCGGAGGGTATACCTGCAGCCTGCAGGGCTGTCGCACTCACCATTGACGGCGGGGGGCCTCTTCCTGCAGTCGGGGCTCCGCATGGTCACTTCCATCTCGGCAGCAGCTGGGGCAGCAGGAGAATCCCGGCTGCAGGGCGAGTTCCTCAGAGGTCCGGAAGAGGGCGCTGCAACCCAGCTGTTCGTCACTTTTCATTTTAGGGAAAGAGTGGGGCGCTTTGCACGGCGTTCACTGCCTTCTAAGCGCTTTGGCTGAGAACAAAACTAAAGTGGAGAATGACTGCGGGCATGATGGGGGGTGGAAGGGAGTGGGGGGTGGGGGTGTTGGGGTGAGAAGAGGTGGACAGATGGGGCAGCGGTGGTTTAGGTGAAACTTGTGGTGTCAGTGGAAAGGATGGTGGTCTCTCCTGTAGTCCGTTTTTTGAGGGGATGGGGGGGGGGGGGTGGTATCCACTGGTGGTCACTTTCCTTAGGGGGTGGGCTGGGGGCCTGTGCTAGGAGATTTTCTCGTTTGGGTCCTTTACTCCTATCCCTCCACTAGACACCCCGCTGAGGGTTCGGCCGCATCTGTCCTCCCCCAGCCTCAGCGAGGCGAAGGGGGTCCTTATATCTTCAGAACTTGCTGGCGGGGGGAGGATGGGGGTTGTGGGAGGCTACACTGACAGCCCCTGTCTCATCTAGCCTCTCTCTGCAGCCCCCACCTGTCCACTCTCGCCTCTCTCTCGCGACTGCCTGATTCTCTATCAGGTGCTCTCCCTTGTCGTAGGGGTGGGGGTGGGGGGGCGGGGGGAGATCACCGCTTGGCAGACTCCGACGGCTCAGTCCTCACCCCCTACCCACGCGCCTGCCACCAGCTGTCCCTGCAGGAGGAACCGTGCCCAGTTACTTTCACTTTCAGGCCCAGGGCAGGTGTGATCCAGTCGCCCTGTTCCTTCTCTTCCTGGATTTACCGAGCACCGCTTTCCCCTCTCAGGGAGAAGGGAGCGGCGCCGCTCTGTCCTCCTTGCAGGCAGAGACATATTAATGCATTGGCACAGTGGGCTCTGGCCAAGGGCCACAGTCTTTCAGGGCCCCTCTAATGCACCCAGCTCTATTCTACAGTCATGCCCTGATGAATTCTTCCCAAAAATTTGTTTTTAAAAACCGTTTTCCTTTAATTTATTTTTTAATGTGGATAATTTGTGAGAATCTATTGACAGACATTTTGCAGAAAAATGTGTTTGTTTCATACAACATCAATAAAAAAAAAGTTTTTTTGATCAAAACAGGATCTCATCTTTGAGAAATGGGAGGGTGTCCCAGAGATTATTTACAGTAATATTAGTGACCTGCTGCTGTGTTACAATATTTAAAACGCACGCCACTGTCTCTGAATATTAGCTGTAAACACATTTAAGAATTTGGAAGTGTGTTACTGTGCACTGCCAGTGACCTAGACACAGAGGGCATGAAAGAGCTGAAACTGGATCATAAATTCAAAGCAGTTCCGAACAAGGGCTCCAAAAATGTGTTTGGCTGAGGGCCCCAAAATCCTTAACACCTTGGATGCTCATGACAAGTTCAGCTCGTCATAAGGCACAGTGGCGCTGTGCTCATGACGAGCTGAGCTCGTCATGAACGCCGCAGAATGCCCACGCGGGGATAGTTTCCCTGCTGTGCTGAGCGTTCCATGGAAACGGGCGTGGTCATGACAAGCTCAGCTTGTCATGAGCATAGCGCCACCGTGCTGCGTGACGAGCCGAGCTCGTCACGAGCACCGCTGCACCGCGCGCGGTCCCCCTCCCCCCAGCGCCGCGGGGGAATTAGCCCCGCGGCGAAGGGGATAAAATGTTCCGAAGGGCCAGGGAGAAAGAGGGCTGCCGCCATTAGTGCTTTATTTGTTAATAAAAAAAAAATAGAAGTGCAGGGTTTCAAAGATTTTCCAGACACCAATGCTGTTTAGTCTTTACCGCCAGACTCTTACATGACCCTACACCTCCTATCTCTTATCTCCATTTTAGTCTTCTGCTTGTCACTTTTTACTGTCTTTCTCTTCTTCCTTGTTTCCCCCTTTTCTGTCTTTCTTTCTCTTGCTCTCGGTGAAAGTCGTACGATGAAACAAGTCTTGAATAGGGTGACGAACCGCCCGTAAATTTCTCTGACTGCCTGCCACAGCCCGTGTAGGATATGCCACCGGGCGGGCACGTGGGGAGGGTTAGGGTGGGGGGTTGTAAAATGCGGGATACGGACGATTTCAGGTAAGTACCGGAAAAAAAAATTGTTGCGTGCGCTGCATTGCCAAATGTGATGCAGCGCACGCAACAAAATTCGTTCCATTTATTTTTTTGGGTACTTGCCTGAAATCGTCTGTATTCCGCATTTTACAACCCCTCACCCTGCCGCGCCCCAGGACACCGCCCGGTGGCACGCCCTACACGGGCCGTGGTTGCTGACTGCCCGTAATTTGGGCCTCTTGTCCCTTGTCAATGAAGAATTCTTTTACGGACGCCTTTTGTACGTAATTTCAGACATTGGAGCGAGCTGCCCTCTGCAAGCAGACTGAGAGTTCTGTCACTCTCACTGCAGGGGCCAGCTGCACTCTGGATGTGATCAGTGGCCTGCAGCAGCCCCTCCCTGGCCTGGCACAGGTTGCTATCGGCCCATTATCATTCTGTATGTGGGCCCATTGATCACATATAGAATGATAACGGGCCTCTCTGCACATGGACAGCATTTGCTGGGCCTCCTCCTGCAGTAGCCCAGGGCATGGGAAACTGCTTTTGTTTATGGGTTCATGTCACCTCACCAGGGGCCAGGCTCTGGGGAGGTGGAGGTTACATTTTGGCGCATGGTACCTAGGTGCATCCACTGTTAGCCTCTTAAACTGTCACACAAGCAGTGATAATGGTACAAATACAAAAATACAATTGTCCTTTATTGTTTATTTCTTTTTCTCCAATAGTGCGAAGTTTCTGCATTGGTGCTGTGGTTCTGGTGTTTTTTTCCAATGGGGGTGAGGGGGCATGTAAGATCTGAGAAGCCTTCAGCTTTGATCGTTTTTTTTTTTTGTGAAAATGCAAATGCTGGTGTTTAAATTTCACTCCCGCATACAACAGATGCAGTGCAAGGTTGTCTCAACCTAATATGAATTTATTTTGACTTGTGTTGGTTGTCTATTTACTTATATACTATTGTGCAAGCTCCTCTGATGTGCCTGTAAAACGTACCTTTTGTCCCGAATTTTTGTCCTGAATTCTGACCTTCTGTTCTGAATTTTTGTCCTGAATTTTGAACCTTTGTCCTGAATTTTTACACTCACTGTCCTGAATTTGCACCCTTGCCAGTTGGTCACCCTAGTCTCATACCCCAAAATAGAGTAGAGCTGTCCACCTCCCCCTGCAACCCAAACTAAGCATTGGCCAAGATCGCTCAAACTCAGACCCCTTATGAAGACCCAGCAAGAAAAGTTGTCAAGCACACACAGCAGTCGTAAAGTCCTGCAGCGCTATACAGAAATGCGCCAATGAAATACTTCACTTGTGTACACATTTTTGGGGATGTTTGGTTGAGTGTTGTTAGCAGAGACTTGCTGGGCATTTGGGTATAGAAGTGGTTTGTGTAGATTAATGTGAAAGTAAAATGAATTTAATCTGTAGTGTCTTACGTGTGTGGGGCCGCAGGAGTTATACAGCCGAGGACCACCAAATAATGTTCACTACATTTTGCGTCGAGAAAAGGCAAGTTCTGCAGCATAATTCTGCACATTATTTAGCAGCGTCATGTCACTTTTTTGGAATATATATTAATAATGTCTGAGCAAAGATTTTACGTTATGAGCGCGAGTTTAACACCTTAACACAACCACCAGCAACTGAAAAGCGACCATATCACCTTTAAAAGCGTCTGCCACTGTGTGCACCAGACATAGCCTTTTTTGTAACTCAATGTAACTCATATTTTTTGTCAAAATCTGCAAATTATGCAGCAGGCAGTATATTATGTGGCAAATGCATTACATTCATAATTGTGTGGAAAACACCCCAGCCATAGGAATACTGGATTCCAGTGGCCCTGTATAAGGATCGGTAAAGTTTGGCGTTTCAGTTGTTGATCGATGTATTGTCATAAATTATCTAAAGTTAATTTTGATAGTTATGAGGTAACCTGAGATCATTAGGCTCAGAATGTATGCTAGTGGTGTCAGAGGCAGTTAGATCAGAGGGCTTTGTTGATTGTTTGCGTAACTCCTAGAAGAGAGACACCCAGTGGACATGAATTTAGCCGAAGAGTTGATCATTTATTCTAGCTAACGCCTTGCTTACATAACTCCTAGGAGTTAGATAATGAAAATCCAAAAGGCACGAATACAGAAGAGGAGTTGAACATTTATTCCAAATGATGCCTGATTCTGGGACAGGGACTCACATGACTCCTCGCGGAGGTTCAGAAGCGAAAAAAGGAAGTTCTTCACAAAAGTAATCGGTGGACCCAGATAAAAGAAGCAAAATTCAAAGAAGCTTAGTACAGGTGATCCATTATATATTGCGAGGGTAGAGAAATATATCTGGAGACCGAGCAGAGTGCTCAGCTGGAAGTGAAGTGGTCAGCTGGGGTGGGCCAACCAGTACCTTCAGCTGCACTTTGGAGGTTCAGAAGGCCTCAAGGAGCTTAAAGAGTTTGACTAGTATTTAACACTTTATGTTATGCAGGAGCTAAGACCAAGCATTTAGCTGATTACTGTACTGTAACGTTATGATTTGCGTAAACCAGAGAGAGACTGTGCCAGCATGGTCATGCCACTGTGTGTCATTATGAACACTGTTTCTCATCTTGAGCTTTTCACTTACAAATCAATGCTGGCGCAATAGGCTGAAGCATATTTACAAGGCGGCGTAAAGCCACTTTACGTGGCTTTTCAAGGCCTTGTAAAAAAGTGATGTCCGTGATGCAAAAGTGATGTTTTGTGGCACAAAAGTGCAGCAAGGCCAATTTTTCAGCAGTTGTCAGTTCAAGAACATCTCCTGATAATTAGGATGACTTTGGTCATCATCAAGGTCTCTACCTCTCAGGAACTCACTTCAGGCAGCAGCAATGTGTTTACTATGACTCCAAAGATTCCTAGGTATATCAGAAAGGAAACTAACCTAGCCCTTTAAAGTCCTCACTGGAGTATCAGTTCTAGACTTGACTTGTTTACTTTCACTTTTGTACCGGCACATAGTTGCCGGATCACCAAAATGCCACAAGAAAAGAATAGATGTCAAGCACCACAGCAGCATCACACAATTGACTCCTTCTCTCTCTCATAGCAGCCAAACATCCTCCGATTTGCGTACTATTGGAAGGACGAGTAGTGGTAACAATAGAAAGTAAATAGGGCTCATAGAACCATCCTTTTTTCTGTTCCTGTCTGAGCCTCTATGACCTTTGAGACCAGGGATACACTCCAGTGAAGTTCCCGACTGGAGGTACCGACGGACAGAGCAGGGCCTCTAACACAGCTTGAGCTGGTGCTGAGAGAGGTGAGGCTTACCCCTTGAGCAGCAATGATGCAGTCCAGACATCATGCTTACATCAAGGGTTAGAATATGAGTACAACGGCAGTAATACTGTATGTATGACTTTTTCTTGCTCTTTGTGATTGCAGTGACAACGGTTATTATAGGTCCTGAAGAAAGCCAGGGAGAACAATCCCAGTGGCTGAATCTTGTCGACCGCTAGAACAGTGATTCATTTTTAACTGTTTCATATCTTTTCCTCACTTTCACACTGATTTTAAACAGGAAAACACTTGAGAGATTGTTAGCACTAGCATCAGTAAAGGTAGTATACCATCTCAGTGGTTTATCCTTTTTAATCACACTTTTTCACAGTTTTATTTGCACTGCACGTTAGAGATTATCTCAAATCACCAACTCTCTAAACACAATCCCATCTGATGTTCTCCTTTTGTAAGAATCTCACAGAAGGATACAACTCTTTCTCTCTGTTCCCTCTGATAACTAAGAGGACCAGGAGAGGGTTGTTTGGGACCCCAGATGATGACACTGGGCACATGATTGTGCATTGATGGGATACCAGTTATCCTGAGGTGATTCTGAGTACTATCTCTCTGACCTTTCTTTGCTTTCCTTGTACTACCACAGATTCAACATCACAGTGAGTTGTGAGGGCCTCTACATTCAGCTTTAACCATATCGCTGCGGCGGCTATTCCGCCGCAGCGCTAAGGGGGCGGGGGCGCGCGGCGGGCCCATGCTGGTGACGGAACCGCTCCGTCACCAGCAGCGGTTGAGCTGTGCTCATGACAGAGCGGTTCCGTCATGGCCCCGCCGGCTTAATAGAACGCGCCGCGCAGGCGCGTCGGGCGGGCCATGATGGAACCGCTCCGTCATCAGCACAGCGCCACCGCAGCTGATGACGGAGCGGTTCCGTCATCAACACGGAACCGGTTAAAGGTATATTTTTAGCACCCCTTTTTTTAGTCCTATTGATTCTATTATGTTTTGTGATACCAAGGGTAGTGCCAGAGGAACCATAGGGCAAGCCTGGGGTAGCAGGTCCTACACATGGCTAACACTAAATGACGCCATAACTAGGTGTTTTCATTGGATCTGGAGTTGCAGCACACCCCCTTGTTTTACAGTCAATAAAATATCACCATGAACTTACTTAAAACAACTCCCCCCCCTCCCCCCACCCTGACTTGGAAAGGGACTTTCCAAGTCAAGCTTGGAGGGATGACTCTGCGACTATCCACGTGTCACAGAATCCAAGTAAGTTTGCCATGTCATACTCTCCGCCCTGGGCCTTAATATACCCTTTTAACCAGCCACCATCTAAGAGGTAATTCCTCATTTTAAATGGGCTGTTTGATTTACAAGAGCGAAGCATCCCCTGCATACCCCCCATAGACTGCTGTCCAATGCGCTTTGATTTATCAAGCGTCACGGAATGTAGATGGATCACCCTGTAAAGGCACATACACCGACGGCCGCAAGAGGGCACTGTGGGCTCACGATGTTCGCTCGCAGGGTTAACTTTTGACACATTGTTCACAGCCTTCTCTCCATTTCATAGAACTTCCTTTGAAGCCAACACTAGGGGCTGGAGCCTGAGAGCTGCACAAGAGGCATGTCTTTCCTCTGCCTCCCCAAAAATATATATAGTGAACTGCCCAAGAGGCATTTCGTCTGGGCAGTTAGTAGGGAAGAAACCCAAATGCGGACATGTATTAGTGGCTTGCGATGAAATAAGTAGAAATGCCTTTCTTGAAGGAAGGGGAGATATAGTTCTAGCCATTTCAGCCCAAAAAAGTGGCAAATGGCATTGTTTTGAACTCTGGAGTTTCATGCGAGTTAATTTAATTCACAGTCAATAATGATTATGGTAGGGGGAATGGGGTGTGTTAAGCAAGACCCCTAGATTAGGACCGCCCAGGACACTGACCTTGTGGGGGCCAACATAATTCCAAGAAAGCCTCTTCCCAGTCTGAAGTATTCAAGGAGTATCGCCTTTTAAAACATTGAGGTAAAGGTCAACAACCTGCAGCCCAGGATTTTCAACAGGTAAATTAGACCAGAGAGTCTTTTTGCTCAGTTTACAGGCTTATTGCAAGAGATATTAGATTTCAAGAAGGCAGTTATATAGGGAGGAAGCCAGGCATCACAAATACAGGGTGTGGGGGTCATAGTGTGAATGAGATGACTCAAATAAGTGGCAAAATCCCCAGAATCCCACTGGCTTTTGGATGGTGAAGCGAAGAGGTTCTTACGGATGACTGAGCTGAAGAAAGATTTGTCATGAATAAGGGAATGTGTCGCGGAATGGGGGAAAAGGAGACTGTCAGCATGCACTACGGAGCTGATTTACAAGCCCCTTGCACCCCATTTACGCCGCTGCTGCGTCCCTTTTGTGACGCAGTGGCGCCGCAAATCCTGCGCCATGGTGCGGGGTGCTTACAACGTGACGCATCTGGGAGATGCGTCACGTTATAAAGCCCTGCACCAAATGTAGGCGTTCCTGCGCAGAAGGGGGGAGGGGCGTTCCGGGACAGGAATGCCTCCTAAAAGTGGCTGAGTGAAATCTACAAGATTTCACTCAGTCACTTTTAAGCCCATGCTGTGTCAAAACCCTGCGCCTGCCTGAAGCAGGCATAAGGATTGACGCAGCATTAACCCCCCAGAGCAATGCTGGAGCTACGTCGCGCTTGCGACGCAACTCCAGCAATGCCCCGCCTTTACGGCACAGATGCGTCACGCATCTGTGCCATTTTTGCCCCATGGTGCGCCGCATTGTAAATGCGGGCAAATCCATGCTGGCGGAGCCGTGGCGCACAATAACTGGCGCATCCCTGCGGATATGCAGGGATGCGCCCGTTATTGTAAATCTGCCCCTACATGTAGCAAATGAGTGCGGAAGTTTAGGTAACCAAGGTCATCTAGTCACTTCTATGTATTATGGCCCAAAGGTATGCAGCATTACAACAACAGAAAGGATGGATGTAGGAAACTGGAATGATTCATGCTTCGGCCCAAGCTAATCTTGCGAGAAATAATCCAGCCTCATTCCAGGCAAATCCAGTGAACAACCAGCCTTGTCACAGGTAAATACAGCTACAGGATGAATGAAAATTGGAAAAGTTCCCATCCCTCAGCAAATCCTTGTGAGAAGCACTATCCCAAAGAAATCCAGTGAAAGATCCAATCACTGCTTTAGGGAGACCTCCTTCCAAGACGACCACCATTCCTGACTGGCATTGTCTGAACTCATTTGGGACCTCACTTGGGTTGGAGTATGAAAAGGGACTTAGGTAGGCATCTTGAGTCGATGGGTGTGTAGAGCTGGGAATCATGGAGAATGTGGCAGACAGGAGGGTGGAGGCTTGGGTGTTGAGAGGTGAGAAACCAATGGAATGAAATGGGTTCAAGAAACAGTGTGGTGTCCATACTAATGTTGTTTATCTGGTGCGCCCATACTCAAATAAAATCTCGTTCTATATCCAAGATGGTGCTGCACCTAAGGTCAGATACTCCTAATCTTTTCTGGAACCTTATTTTTTGCATTTCTTTATTTGTTGTATCATATATAGAACGTACAGTAACTGTAGTCATGTCTTGCAAGCCATAACACAGACAGTGGAGTCCCAGTATCTTGGCCTATGCGCACCATCAACCTGGTGTGCGGCTGTATATCGTAATTAAGAACACCATTGCACATGTGTAGGGTATGATATAAAGTGGCAGTGTGCCCTGGAGGCAATTTTCGATTAAGAAGGGCAGCCAGAAGCTCCTGTCCACTTTTGTTGTCTGTTTCACCAGTTGGAAGGTAGTAATATCGTATAGGTGGGTTTTAGCGATTACTTCATGATGAGTGTTAGAAATGGGGCAGCCAATTCTACGGGGGGGTAGCAAATGCTGGGATTGCTGGGTACCGAACATCTAGACCGCTAACCTACTGCGCTCAGGTGGCACCACACATAGCCATGGCATCCATTTTAACCCCTTCCATGCTCATGAGGAGCTCAGCTTGTCATGGCATATACCTCTCAGGTGCTCATGACGAGCTGAGCTCGTCATGACCACACCTGTTTTCGTTGCTGTCCAGCACAGCAGGGGAAACTACCAAGCAGCGATGTGGTTAAATACAGCATTTCACCAGGGTGCATTTCCACAATGGGGGGGTTAATAAGTGCACGCACCATTGCATTACATTTTCATATTAAACAGGGCATCTCATACCACACATGGCCTATACAGTTTTCCTGCCATGGGGGAGACATCCTTCCCTTTGAGGGTTCGCTCCTTTCTTCCCTGAAGGGGACTTGGGGGCGTCCCGCCACAGGGGACCAGGTGCCCCATTACCTCCTGCACCGGCACCTTCCGGCACCACGTGACCCGACATGTCTTCCCCTCCACCCCTCTGCCTCCTGTCCATTTATGCGGACTGCTTTTCCCTCCCTGCCGCCGCTGTGTCTCCACCGTCCCGGAAGACCCGCTGGCTGGACTCTTGGGGGCGCAACATGTTCGCCTTGACCAGCACCGCTCTGCGGGTCCTTAACACCTTAAGTGTGTTGGCCAGGGCCACCTCTTCTTTGTGGGACTCGGCTAATTCTTTGGGATCCGCCGCTTCACAGGAGACTGTTCAGATTGACTTGCGGCAACATGCGTTGGATGGCCGGGAGCTGGCGGGGTTCATCCTTCGCTCCCCTCTGGGCATTTCGGAGGCGCTGGGTCGTGCCATGGCTTCTTCAGTTGCCCTCCGCCACCACGCCTGACTTCGAGACAGTGTGTTCCCTGAGAATGTTAGGGAACGACTGGTTGATCTTCCCTTCAACGGCACCCTGTTATTCCATGCCCCTGCAGACTCGGCCATCCAGAGGTTCTTGGCGGGGCTTCGTCCTCCTCCTCCTTCTTCTTCTCCCCCTCAGTGACAGGTGAATTGATCTGGTTCTTGGACCTTCCTTTGGGCGAGTCGCCCTTGTTGTGCTGTGTGTTTATGGCCACTCAAGTCTTCCTTGCGGAGGCTGTGGCGTGTTGGTTGCTGGACGGCCCTTGTTGCCTGTGAGTGTTTTTGCTTGAGTTAACTGCACAGATTTGCCCTGAGATTAGGCCTTCTGTTTTCCCTTGGGCTGCTTGTCAAGCTGTCTGTTGGGTTTTTGCCCCGCAGAAACCCAACAGACTTGCGCTGTGCTAGGGAGTTGTGGTCGCCTTCGGGCCTTTGCTCTCCATGGCGTTTCTATATGCTGCGGATGCTTCTTTAGATCATGTGCGTGTATCACTCGTGGTGGTGTGTCTGGGCATCTCCTCGCCTTCTATCTTGGAGGCTGAGATGGTTTCATGTTCTCCCCTTTTTCAGGCATAGCCTGCCCGGACTCCTGGGGGGCCCCGGGCTATTCTTCCCGTTTCCGGCTGCTTCTGCTACCGGCGCCGCTCTGTCTGGTCTCTTGACTTCCGGCTATGGTGGGCTTGCCTTCTTTTCCCTCGTTTCCTTGGGCCCTCTAGGTTTCTTTTCTTTTTTTGTCCTCTTCCTTACCTGGAATTGGCTGGAGATTCGGTTGCCTGGTGGAGGCCGGGAGGGGTGCTTTGGCCTCCCCTGGCCTTGCCCTTGCTTCCTCTGTTAGGGGTGAACAAACTTCTTGTTCTTTTTCTTCTTCCCACACCCTTTGAAGGTAGGGGGTGTTCTGATTGTGGGGTTCCCCTTGCCTGGGGAGAAGGGCTCCTCGCCCTGTCCGTTGGACTGGTCCCCTGTGGGACCTTCGGTTTTGTCCAGGCTGGTGGGGTCCTTTCGCAGACCCTCCTTCCCTGTGGTTATGGCTAGGGTACATATTCTATGTTAAGGAATCTGCGGCTAGTAGTCTCTATCAGATGTACGAGTACTTACCTTCGGTAACGATGCATCTGGTAGAGACGATTCTAGCCGCAGATTCCTTCACGGCCCGCCCTTCCTCCCCGCTCTGCGAGGACCTTTTTGGCTTGGCCTTCGGCAATCGCCTTCTGGTGGATGTCTATGTTTCTGTGAGTGCATTCTTCGCTCTCTGACAGGATGTTTTTGTCTTGTTTCTTGTTCCTTTCTCCTCTTTGGCAATTGGAGGATGGGTCTATGGGTACTCCTGTGCCCCTCTGTCCTGGTTGCTTCGGGATTGGGGCTTACCTTGCTCTCATCCCTTTCCTTCCGCCCTCTTTGTCCAAGGGTCCTGGCCCCTCTGCCCCCCGCCCCTCTTTTGGGTTGGGATCATATGGCAGTGTTTTGCCACTTCTTTCCTTAGGGGATTATCGCACTCTATGCTGGATTGCCTTGGAGGGTTGTTGTTCCCCGTTTGTCTTGGAACTAATTCACCTTCGTCATTCCTGGTTGGGGTTATACTCCTGCTCAGGTTCTCATGATATTTTGCATGTGTGCCTTTTCTCAAGGGGGTACTGTCTACTTTCTGGCAGGGTGGTGGTTCAGTGCTGGGCTCTGTCCTTTATTCTTTTCCCTGCCCTTGGGTACTGCAGTGTCTAGCACTACTCCTTATCCTTATGGTGTTGTTCCTCACCATTCCTTTTTCCAAATGTTCTGCTATTTCGCACACTGTTCCCAGGGTCCCATGTTCCCGCAGTTTGTCTGGTGGCTCCGCGTTGTGGCGCGGAAAAGTTCTCCGAAAAAAACTGACGTAGGCGCGCTGGGGTGGGACTTATGCGACCTCGCTAACGTCACTTGCGCGGACGACGCCTGGGCGGAGTCATGCGATACCGTCCCCCCGGCGTGCAGCGATGCTGTGGTTAAAGTTTTCCGGATCCAGTCTCACGCATGGAGGTAATTCTACGTTAAGGAATCTGCGGCTAGAATAGTCTCTACCAGATACATCGTTACCGAAGGTAAGTAACTCGTACATTAGATGAGTTCTTGAGCCAAGTAATTACTTTAAGTGCTAGAAGGTTGGGTGCAGTTTCTGGCTCCTGAACTTGTGAAGGTGACCCGGTTTGCAGGCCACCTTTCGTTGTTCCAAATGGTGAAAGATATTGATGAACCACAACTAGCATGGTCCTTATAGAGCTTAAAGAGTATCATGGTCCTGCAATAAGTCAGCTTGATAAGTACTGATGATATCAGGATTATCGGAGAAAATATGTACAGAAAGTCCCCTGATTGGGTGCGCAAAAGGGGATTCCAATCTCATCCTCTGCGGTAATACCTGGCAGCATCTAGGCATTTTTTGTATCTGCAAAGGGATGTGACTGTGAAAACCCCCACTTGCAGAACATTCAATTTATCGCCTTGTCGTTTAGGGTCCATTTATGGTTTCCGTGGTTGGTCCTGATGAGGTAGTCTGCCTTTGCATTCTGAACAACTAGGAAGTGCACTATAGTGATTTGCACATTCCTAGCTATGAACTACTTCCAGAGTGCCTGTTTTGAAATAATACTCTGGATATCGTGCCTCTTTGTTTGTTCAAGTAATACATTCTCACACCTAACAAGCACTCTACATCATTAGCCCTGCTTACGTGAACAAACGCATTGACTTCCACCAACCTTCCAGACATCTCAGCTCTGCTGGTTTCCCACTAGCACCCCCCACGCATACACAGAAGCAGAGCGGGGGGCACCTTCTCATACCAAGCGCTAAAAGCCTGGAACGACCTCCTGCAGCACATCAAAGCCTCCTGCTCTCTTCTTGACTTTCCCAAGAAGCTGAAAACCTGCCTTTTTCTAGTAAGCCCCCAGGTCTCACACACCTGCCACATAGTACCTGGAAATCTTCACGGGTGATTAATCGTTATAAAAATAAAAAACATAACATTCCTCATGTCTAGCCCACTGAAAGTAGGCCTTGGCTACTCAAGGAAGATGTATGGCGCCACCATGACAAAGATCCACGCTAGTTAGAACATAGCTGAAGCATCTATTAACGGTTAATGCCTCCCGCTTACAAAAAAATTAAATCAGAGAACTGGGAGAGATGACGATTGGACTGATGAACATTTACCAACAGCTTCTATCCTCAGATACTCGGTACTCCAGCTACTTTATAATGCCAATGAACTCTCATGAACAGTCAATCATTTTCACATTGTGCCATTTACAGGACACAAACGTATTTTTCAAACAAGTGGACATTTAATATACATAGGAAAAGAATAATTTACAAAGAGACAGATTTCTTCAGAAAGTGTTTTTGAGCTTGCTGGCCACAAGGATGAGGATTTCGCCAATCTTCCGCTGCCAGTTTTCAATGTCTTTAGAGACAGCACACCACAGCTCACCGTGGCGGGGCTCCACATTCTCACATCGCTTTCGCACATCCTCCTGCTGCTCCTGGAGAAGAGATGGAAGGCATCCAAAAATTAGACAGAGCACCACAAAGCATTACATAATCTTGAGAGAGTGTACCTGTATTAGACCGATAGCACCTGTGCTCACCCTCCATTAAAAGTAAATATATAAAACAAAAGCTGGATTTTTTAAATCATAAAGGACGACATAAAAACGCACAAGCCACTGGCAAACAGGGTCATTTTGGCAACTTGGAAGCTGCTTTTATGCACAGAAGGGCTTTCGCAATGATTGAGTGACACTACTGGTTGCTGCCCTGCTTTACTTAAAATCTGCTTCACAAAAGGGAATGCAACAGAGGTGCCTTGGGGCAGCCACATGGGAGGCCCCACGTTGGCTAATAGCAGCTGCCTCAACTCCTATGGCTTTCACTTCTCCTTACTTATTTACACTTTTCCTGGACCTACAAAACAAAATAATAAGAAAGGGCCACAGAGGAGAGTATCAGAGGGGAAGGAGGGGTTAAAGGAAGAGACGTGGCCAAGCAGGATGGCAACCCATGTCTGAACCCCACAAAAATGATCAGTTGACCAAGTAATTAAAGCCTCTTGAGGGAATCAGGGGGCACTTTGGCTTGTTTATGGTGAATGCCAAGGATGTCAAAAGTCCATGACTGACAGAGGTGAACCTGCCTTCAGCAGCCAGACGTTGAGGTACAGGAATACAGAGACTGACGACCTCCTAAGATGGGCAGCGACCACAGTCTTCATTGTTATGAACACCCAAGGAGGGCTGGTCAAAGGGGCGCATGGCATACTGAAAATGCACCTAGCCCACCTTCAAATGCAGCTAACACCTTTGGAACTGCAGGAAGTATTTAGGAAAATAGGCGTCCTGCAAGTTCAAGGACACCATCCAGTCTCCCAGGCTCAGAGAAGATAGGATCTTGGCCAATGTGAGCATTGTGAATGTGTCCTTACTCAGGGAGGTGTTCACAGATTGGAGGCTCAAGAAAGGCCTGGGTCCTTTTTGGGACAATGAAGTACAGGACTAACAATCCCCATCTTTCTCGGAGTCTGGTACCCTCTCAATGGCAACTCTGTAGTTAGAACTAAGGGAAAACTAAATTAGTGTGTTAGCTGTTGTATCATGAGATAGGTAGGCACCTGGACATCTAGCTTGCCACGGGTCTCCAGTTCCTGCATGATGCAGATTGATTCAATGACAACGCAGCTGCTAGAGTTCTCCAGCTGGGTATTCTCAGCCGGGTTTTCCCACTCACCATTCTTCCCACCAACAGAAGCCGTGCCCACCCCAGGACCTACTTAATGCAGACTGCAGCATAGACGTGCATGCGCCCAAGGAAAGCCCATCTGCACCGGTCCGCGCCCAGCGCCAAGACCCTTGGGCCTCCCGCCGCCCCCCCTTAAAGATACACCGTCGCCAAGCTCAACACCCTTGATCCCGGACGCAGCAACAAGCACTGCCAGCATGCCGTCCCAGCTGTGTGACAATCTCACCCACTTCTTCCACGACAAGATCGCAACCATATACAGAAACTTCAAACCCCAACTCACACCTGTGGACTTCCTCGAAAGTTACGCCACGACTGTAACCAACATGAACCACACACTGTCCACCTGGAACATCCTCTCCACCCAGGATACCATCTCCACCATGAAATCCATCTACTCGAGAGCTCCCACTGACCCATGCCCACACCACATCTTCAACCTTGGAAACCCAAAGCATTGGCCAGGAACTCACCACGCTACTCAACACCTCTATCACCACCGCAACATTTCCAGACACCTGGAAACACGCCAGAATTAGACCAATACTCAAAAAACCCTACGCTGACCCCAGCAAACTAAAAAACTACAGGCCAAACTCCCTGCTCCCATTCCCAGCAATGGTACTGGAAAAGATGATCAACAATCAATTCATGACGCACCTGGAGTAAAACCAGCTTCTCGATGCATCTCAATCTGGCTTCCGCAACAATCACAGCACCGAAATTGCCCTGATTGCAGCCACGATGACACCCAACTCTCCTCGACCGAGGAGAAACCGCAGTTTTGATCCTCCTCGACCTCTTGGCAGCCTTCAACACAGTATCCCACCACACACTGATCGAGAGACATCGGCATTCAAGGGGACGCGCTCAGGTGGACCACCTCCTTACTCACCGGAAGAACCCAAATGATTTACCTCCCACCTTTCACCTTTAAACCCAATAAGATCACCTGAGGTGTCCCCCAGGCACATCACTCAGCCCCACACTCTTCAACGCATATATGACCCTGCTGGCCAACATAGTCAGATCCCACTGTCTCAACATAATTTCCTACACAGACGACGCCCAACTCATCCTCTGACTCACTGATGACTGCACCACCACCAGAACCAACTTCCACAGAGGCATGACTAAAGTTACAGACTGGATGAAGAACAACTGCCTCCAGCTGAACACAGACAATACGAAAGTACTGATATTTGCCAACAGCAGCAACACATGGAACAACTCCTAGTGGCCATCAGATCTAGAACCCGCTCCCACTCCCTTCAACCAAGCCAGAAACCTCGGAATCATCATGGACAACAAGCTCACCATGAAATCACAGATAAACGCCGTCTCCCCCGCGTGCTTCCTCACTCTGCGCATGCTACACAAGATCTTCAAGTGGCTACCCCTACACACGAGACTCACCATGACCCAAGCCCTAATCACCAGCCGGCCGACTGGACTACAGCAATGCCTTCTACATAGGAATCGTAGCACACCTTCTACAGAGACTTCAGACCATACAGAACACCGCAGCCAGGCATCCTCAGCCTTCCCTGATGAACCCACATCACACTTTGCCTCAGGAAACTCCAATAGCTCCCCATACAGAAGAGATGCCACTTCAAGCTGCTGACCCATGCACACAAGGCTCTACACAACCAAAGACCAACCTACATTAACCACTGCTTGAACTTCCAGCAACCCTCAAAAAGACTATGCTCCACCTCCGTTTCACTTGCCCATACTCCACGCATCTACCGAAGCAGAAGTGGAGGACGCGCCTTCTCCCACTTTGCAGTAAAGACCTGGAACGGCCTCCCCATGCTCCTCTGGACCATCACCTCCCTTCTGGAATTCCGAATGGCCCTCAAGAACAGGTTGTTCGAATAAGGCTCTGGGGCCTGCAAGTGCCTTGATACTCTATCGGGTGATTAGCAGTGGTTTATAAATCCTGATTGATTGATGAGAACTGATGTCCTTGCTGGCTTGCACGACGCCTGCTGGTTTCGAGTCCTTATGGACTTTCTATCCAGAGGATTGGTTGGAAACAAGTTAGGGTTCACCTTACTGGTTGAGGCCTGTACAATAAGACTGTCTTGGATAGGGTGTTCGGTGAGAAAGTTCGGATCAACAGGTGCTCGTCTATGGCATCACGCTAGAGAACAAGGGTTTCAACCAAGTAACTATCAAGTTTTCTGTGAAGGCATCAATAAATGGAAGGGCTCAGACATTGCTAGCCCAGGCTATAGAATTTCTGTCAAAACATTTGTTTTATTTTCAATGGAGGGTAGCTGTAATCATAGTACTTTAGCTACCCTACAAACCAACCATACAAATGCGGCACTTACTTCCGTTGGCGGCCCATGTGGTGAGGCAACCTTTGTCTCAATGGAGGTATCAAGCCAACTTGTGTATTGTAAATCAAGGAATAAGGCATCATCACTGTAATTGAGGGAGCAAGACTTTTTCCTCCTCATCCTCTTTATTATCTTAGGCTGCACCCTGCTCTAGCACAGGATCAGAATTAGAGCCAAAATAGATAATGGAGCCTCTGTCGATAGCTGCAACGCAGTAGAGATTGCATCTTACAAAATCTCCAAGATGCAAAATAATCTTAGGAGACTTTACATAACAATACTCCATTTTTTTTTATAGAAGAATTAAGAAGAGTCACAACTAATACAAAATGGAATAATGAAATGCAAAGTATAATACTAGAGCACTGAAGGTTTCCTACCTATGCAAAAGGAAGACCCGACGGACCTCAAGAACTTCAGGCCCATATCACTGCTCCCTTTCGCAACAACCAGCAGGCACACTTCATCGAAACCAAAATCCTAGACACTTCTCAATCTGGATTCCGCAACAACTACAGCAACAAGACCACCCTCCTCGCCACCAAAGACTACATCCACACCCTCCTCGACCAAGGCCAAATGGCAGCCCTCATCCTCCTGGGCCTTTCAGCAGCCCTCGACACCGTCTCCCACTGCACACTAGCCACCAGGCTCTATGACGCCAGCATCCAAGGAAAGGCCCGAGACTGGTTACGATCATTGCTCACAGGCAGAACACAGAGAATAAGACTCCCGCCCTCCCTCTCAGAACCAACAGAGATCAGATGCGGAGTACCCCCAGGATACTCCCTCAGCCCCACTCTCTTCAACGTTGACATGGCTCCCCAAGTAACCATCGTCAGAAACCACAGGCTCAACATCGTCTCCTACGCTGATGACACTCAACTCTTCCTCTCCTTCACCAAGGAACCAGACATCACCAGGCACAACTTCCAAGAAGGGATGAAAGCTGTTGCAACCTGGATGAGGAAAAGCTGCCTGAAACTCAACTCGGAGAAAACAGAAGTTCTCCTCCTCGCCCCCCCCCCCCCCCCCCCTCCGCATGGGACACCACCTTGTGGCCCCCGGAAACTCAGCCACCCCAATGGACCATGCACGTAACCTCAGCATCATACTAGACTTATCATTCACTATGAATCGCCTGATCAACGCGGTCTCCTCTGCATGCTCAACACCCTCTGCTAACTATGCAAGACATTCAAGTGGATGCCCCTTGACTCTAGGAAAACAGTCACTCACACACTTGTCACCAGTAGACTGGACTATGGCAGCGTCCTGTACACTGGAATCAACAAAAACCTCCTCCGCAAACTCCAGACTGTCCAGAACTCTGCAGCCAGACTAATCCTCAATATCACATGGCACAACCACATCACCCAACACCTCAGTGACCTCCACTGGCTCCCCGTCGATAGAACCATAACTTCCAAGCTGACCATGCACGCCTACATGGCCCTTCACAATACCAGACCCCAAAACCTCAACAACAGCATCTCCTTCCATGCCCCCAAGAGAAACCTCCACTAAGCCCACCTCTCCTTAGCCACTGTCCACGCTTCTACAGGACCAGAGCAGGTGGAAGGTCCTTCTCCTACCTCGCAGGACTTTTTATGAGTGTGTATGAGGTATGACTGCTTTGTATGTTTGAGACTGTATTGTGTTGTTAGCAATCATTAAATAATTATATAAAATAATGGAAATGTACAGATGCTATGAGCTATGTTGTGAATTATGCAAGGTGTAGTGTAGTTCCTATTATCCCAATAGGCTCTGCGCATTGGAATAATACCTTCAATAGTATAGGCCTAGACCAGACGTTAACTAGGTCTACTACTGTCGATATTAGACTTAAAGTTTTGGGTTTGCCAGCTAGCTCAGAGTTCACTAGAAACTTTCTCGAATAGGCAAGGAGGAGTTGAACCTCCCTGGATAGACAAGAAGGGATTTAGTTTCTGACAACCATAGAACATGACAACTTTGCTCTCCCCTAATCAAGAGTGTATCTCGAGAGTCGTGTGAACAAAAGGCAATTTATTGTACTCAGTCAGTACGTGCATTCTTAGTCTCATCAGATTGTAGAGAAAAGGAAGAGACGGGCGTGTTCAATAAAAGATGTTATTTATTGATCAGTCTCTTTTCTCATACAAGAGAAATGGATCGATATTATTGCAATACTTATGGTTAAGTAAAGTGCATACATTAAAAGCAGAAGTATAAAATAATACTGTAAAAACATTGATATGGTTTCTAAGCCATATGAAGGTTTAAAATGAATAAGATATATTACATACACATATACATTTGACTACTCGTACTCAACTGGTGTTTCTAACTACGCCTACCCCGTGTACCTGACCTAAGTCTAATGCGTGGGCGGGAATAGAAAGTTACAGTTTAAGTTAAGTTTGTTTTGCCAAGTGACTGACTAAAGAATTCTCTGTGAGGGGTTATTCAGTTCTGTACCTGGAATCTAGGATGGATGAGGGATGGTATCTCTCGTCTCTGGTCTCGATATCCCAGGCTGCCTGCGAGGGCTACCCGGAAGCGCCGGAGCTGGATTTCTCGGCAGGAGAAAAGACCGCTTCTCGTTCTCAGCGCGTCAGGAAGGCGGGGCTGCGCCAGCGGGGTCTGCTCTGCTCTGGGCTTCGGCAAGTCTGGCTGCTCCGATCTCGTCACCACCGCGTGTGTTTGCATAGGGCAATATCGGTAATATTTATACCTTTAAGGTGCCAAGATTGACGTAAGGATGGACATAGATACGTCAATAAGGATGTCATACGACCAGGTCGTTAGCACATTCTTTTGCTGAAGTTCTCGGTGAAATCAAAACAATGGCCGCAGGGTTTTTCCCAGGTTGTCATAGGTTTGATTTGTTTTGAGAACTCCGTATGCCTTATCAGGGGCTGGAGGAATATCGCTTGTCTAATTAGATGGCAAGCGTTATGACCTAATCAGATAACACGTTCCTGTGCCGTAGTGTGGCTTTATCAGATAACGGTTCCTGCATCATGGGGGTTTTCTGCCTCATGGGATGGCTGCTAGTTAACTTGTTAGTTTGTTAACCAGAATAGGGTCAGGAATAGGGGGATCGATACAGAACCTATAGGAATACATCACACCCACTACACGCTAACTATGGACATATTTACTAATCTATGCATAGTAAAACATACGGTAGAGTATCGTGTATACCTTACCACCCCAAAATACATAAATGCATTTTGAAATTATCAAATATACGGAAAAAAGCATTTACATGTATTGTATGCACTCAAGCTGTGAAATAATGCTAAAGTAATCACGCATTTGTATACATTATTGCTAAATGGTATATGAGAATTTACACATGAAACGGCTCTTAATACAGAAAAAAGTTCGAGACCATTCCATCACAGAATAAAATAATTATGAACATACCAGCGGGCAGCTAATGTCTATAAGCTATCTAAAAGTAGAAATCTTAGTTCTCTAAGAATAGTTCTTACTTTAAGCAGAAGATAGTGTCCCGAAAAATATGCAAAAATATTTTGGGGCTGCTGAAAAAATTGCTGTCCGTGAACTGGAGGGAAAAAAGTTCATGGTATTTCGCTTTTCTAGTTGAAGGCCAAATTCAGGGAACGCCGTGTACGAGCTTGCTCAAAAGTCTCTATTTCTGCTCTGGTGAGAACATCATATCATTTAGACTCTCGAAAAAGTTGTCAACAGCTTCCTGGGAGAGTTCCACTAACTCGGAAATAGGTGTAACCATGCATTCGTGCGCATGATTGTCTCCATTGACATTCTGATTTGGATTGCTGACAGAAGGTCGTACCTGATCGATGCTGCTTTCATTTTGAACTTCACTACCCCTTAATTGTAGTGGTGAAGCTTCCACGAATGCCGTCATCAGGACTGGTAGCCGTTGAGGGCAGCACAAAGCATGAGCCTTTGTTGGACTCAACAATGTTTCTGCATCCATTGGCGCATCCGATTGTAGCGTCAGACAGGTGTCTAACACGCATTCTTCTCCGCATAGAAGGCACCTTAATACAGGTAAAACACATCGATGCCACATTGGTCGAAATGAAAGAAACCAAGTCATGTTCAGGTCTCTAAGCCGGGATAGTCCCAGGACTTTTGATATCCGGTCCCGGTATCCAATGGCTAGGATTGTTTCTTCCCTTGTCGCAGGTGTTTTGTCTGTGACATGGTTTGCCATAACGAAATATAAGGACTAAGAATAGGATTCCTGCAATTAGTCCTAAAATGAGGGGAAGTCCGCCAAAAATCGAATGGACGAAATCTGGAAAAATACCCAGTATGGCTTTGAATGGTGTTAATGCCATCGAAAATACTGTCTTAAATACTTTTGAGACTCCACTGGTATCAGAAATATTTAAGATTTCATTCAGGATTTCTGCGAAATGTATGGGGGAATTAGTCGATAACAATGAATGTATCTCTGCAGTCGTCCTTGCGACTAGGAGATCATACGTTTCTTTTGATGACGTGAGCCTTGTCGGCGTCTGAAGAAGCACTGTTTTCATTCTGCTAAAGTATCTATTCGAATAGAAGTAATTTTCAAGTTGGGCCATGCCCTTGCCTCCCTGTCTGGAAAGGAGCTGGGGAACAATAAGCGTCCACAGCACTTGACCTTCGCAGTCGTAGTTACGAGATAAGGAGTCCCGGGCATAAGACTACAGCATCTGCGGTCCACAATTAGAATGTAACTCCCATTATAGAGTCTTTGAAAGAATGGTTCTATCTCTGTAGCAGGTGTGCCTAGCTGGTGACATGAAAGGTTATTTGAGTTCCCTTCACAGGCTCCATGCAAACTAATTCCGTTACACAGAAGTGTACCGCTTAGTGACATCGCACAATTATTGCCACTAAGAAACACTTTCTGTCCTTTATTACTGACACATGCATGTGAATAGGGCAGGTTCCATGTTGTTTTAATGTACCCTTTTCCCAATTTTTCGTACATGCCAGCCTGTATATATTTTTGGCAGTATTAAAACCTGAAGGTTGATATTGGAATTTTAATTATCCCATGTATTATCCATTCACTGACAGGTCGTTCTGACATTGTCACTGGTAATCTTTCGAGTTTCTCAATGCTCATGATTGTATAATCAGCACCCTTCTGGGCCATACTGATTTGTTTATCAGTAAGGTTAAAGATATTGAAAAGTGACGTTGTGTTGATTAAACGCCAAGGCACATAGCCTGAACGCAGATTTTGTAACGTCCAGCCAAGCTGTACAATAGAACGCAATTGAGACTGACCGTGTTGTAACAACAGTAAGTCTTGCGATATTATGTCGATTGCTGAAGACACAATGCTGTCCAGAGAAAAAATTCTGGAGGACAGAGTCATTAACCCATTGTCCACTACAGAAAGTGATTTTTCCAAATTAATACGGTCAATTTCCCGTATCCTTTCTGCTGTCTCAATTTGAGTAACCTTCCAGGCCTCATTGTATGCTGCATATACAGAGGCTGCTATGAAACGCTTTTGACGCTGTTTGCGTGGTCCCATAGTGAAATCACGCAAGTCAGCACCATCAGTAAGTAAAGTTAGGTGTTGCTTAATTTCTGCCAGTGTGGAAGTTTGTAGCCATTGAAGGCATAATTTGCCCACACTGTAGGTGGTTATTATCCCTGGGTGATGTCTTTGGGGATATCTAGGGTCTGGCCTGGTCATTTTGAACCCCTGTGTTTTGTTCAGGAATCTGTCTTGACAGTTATTAGTATCTGTGGGCCAGATCAACCAGTTTCCAATCTGGATGTGTTCTGTTTTGGTTTAATACATAGTTTATGTCTATCTCCTCATCTGTAGAGCTATTGCTGTTCATTGTTGGTTTTGGAATAGACGGTTTATTTAAGTCTTTGATTTTGGCTAAGCCAAGACAGGTAGTTTGTTGAACAGTGTCATTTAAAAATATAATTTGTTCTGGGATCATGCAGGCTCTAAACAAAGATTCTATACCCTGTACTTGCCATTCTTTTGTGCCCCAAGCACTTTTCAATTCAACATTTTTGTCCCAATAATCAAAACCAAAAGTATTCATTTGTTCAAAGAATGAGTCTGAATATATCAATTTTGTGTTGGTTATCATGGTCTTTGTCCCTGTCTTATTTGACAATTTGAAATAAAATGTTTCAGCATTACTTATGTTAAAACCTGAAAAGTATGAATATTTGTCATAAACGGTTCTTGAGCTTCCTTTTGGAGGGGTTGCACAATGTTCCCATTGATTATAATTTAAAACATTTCTAGGTTGTGCAGATCTATGTAAAAAATGGTTACCATAGTGGTTGTAGCAATACATACTATCATAATTTGTAGAACCCTGCAAATAATCATGTTTGGTAAATTTAGCAGACATCACTAAGTCAGACATCATATTGTTTATACTTTCAAAGTCCCAATCATCAGCAAATGTGCTTGGTTTTACGAAGTCACTCAATGAGATTTTAATTTGGTGTGGATATTTCAGGATTTCAACCGGACCATAGATTTCGTAGTCAGTGTTGTCCCATGCTACCCCACCCGGTATAGGATTGGCTGTGAAGTTGACTGAAGAAAGTTATCTTTTCTCGACGTGTGAAGATGTGTGTGGTTTGAGGATCAAGTTGATTTTCTGACTTGCTGTGTCCATTTTAGCATATTTTCCCTCAATGAAGCGTCCCAAAGTTAGTATCATGATGAGCCAAAGTATGAGGATAAATGCACCAAAACCCACCCAAAATTCAATCCATGGAGAAATCAGATATGTTTCTTTCAGTTGTTTCAAAAGTTCTTTAGCTTTATCTTTAAAGGTTTTTGATGATGGCTGTGTTTTTGATTCAGTGAAGCCTTCGGAGGAATCATCGAAGTTTATGAAGTAGCCGGATGCAGTTCTGTCAATTGTTCCAATTGCTTCAGGATTACTGTTTCTTGCATAGTCGTTTGTTACTTCATTATAGGTTGGTGTGTCTCTGCTAAATGTTTTTATTTGGGTGTTCAGAGGTCTAAGTTCCATTGCATTGTTGCATAGTCCTTGTCGTTCTTCTGTAGGCGTTTCGAATGTGATTAGCCTCTTTGTTAGGACCTCTGTACTGGTAGCGAACCTTGGTGTTCTGCTACTTATGGGGAGTCCACTTGGCCTACTATTTGTTATCGGCCACATGATTGTGGTTTTACCAGGTCGATGGATACAACTCGGTTCTCCTTTTTACCAGCAAGCGGCGGTAGTACTACTGATCTTGTCCCGTTGACAGACAAGACAGGAACTGCTTTTCTGTAAGAAGGCCCAAATTCCTTCTTTACCGCGATCTTTTCTCTGACTAGATCCCCGACTTTTGGAATCCAGACAGGTCTTGCTGGGACAGGTGGTGGTTCTTCAGTGGTTGTTGGCTGCTGTTTCAACTTTATGTTGCTCAGGTCTTTTCTTGTTTCGTTTAAGTCCTGTAAAATAGCCAAACGATCTTTGATATCAAAGCTTTTTTCCTTTACCACTGAAGTCTGACTGTCAAGGTCAGAGATTAACATCCTAGTTCCAAATAATAATTCGTACGGACTGAATCCCTTCAGAGAATTTCTTGGCAGGTTATTTAGACTATGTTGGACACTTATTAGATGTTTGACCCACCCAGCTCCCGAACCTAATATCCTTTCCGTTATAGATTGCTTTATGCCTTGGTTTTTTCTTTACACCATCCCGTATCCCTCAGGAAGGAAGTGAGAAGATTCCCGCTGTGCTATGCTCATTTGGCCATGTTTCCCCTCAGGCTGGAGGGCTAGAGTGAAAACAATGGTCAAACGTAGCATGCTCTTAGCGTATATGCCATTTAGACTCGCAAATCTTTGTATAACAGTCCAGACGTCAGCCGAGTGCTGGTGATCTACATTATAAGTGGGAACTAGCCTGTATATGTTAATCGCAAGCCTTGCTTTTTACTGTTGATTTTTTCTGGAGTGAAACGACACGGTATTACACCGTTTCTCTCACCACTGCGATTCCTGTTGCAGTTGGGGCACTTTTTTACAAACATGGTGTGATGCAGGCTCATGCCTGGCCACCAGTACCTTGATTGTAATTCTTCCAGAGAATCTTTTAGTTTGAGGTGTCTGAGACCCTCGCCCATATGTGCGTCTGCGATTAACAAGTTTCTCCTGTCCATGTTTGGAATCACTCTATCCCCCACTCCAGGGATTCGAGCAAAAGGGACGGAGTTTGCATCGATTATGTATGTATAATTGAGTGGATAGTTGATCGGTAGCGCTGAGCAGTCACCTTTTGATGACGTTTTCACTGCCAGCACTGTTTCACCGTCAATATACTTCACTGTACGCTTTTTTCGAACTACGGAAGCCGATTTAGTTGCTACCGCTGTGGCTGTCTCAGCCAATGAATTCCCTGCAACGTGAACGCCATCACGCTGATGACTCAGTGAGTGTGTCACGTGAGTCTTTGGTAGTTCTTTTTGTAAAAGAGCTATTTGTTCCCAAAGCAGTTTTTGCTTTATTGTTGCACCTGTGTCATCTTTGTAACCGTTTTGAAACCATGTCTGCAAATCGTTGTTATATGATTTGACGCAGTAATATGAATCGGACACTATAAGTGTCGGGAATTCGCGATCCGCATTATCTAGCGCCATTTTCAATGCTATTATTTCAGTCTGTTGTTCTGAATTAGTTTCTACTGAGTGTGTTTTTGTTAATAGAGGTCTTAGTTTACCTCCGCGCCACACTTCTTTTGTAATCTCACATGTTGGGTTGTATGCTTGTTCTCCCCAAACGGAGGGTTGAGCATGTCCGTCTGTATAGATTACACAAGCGTATTGTCGTAAGGGCAGAATGTCGATTGGCAGAGGGAATGTTCTTTCATATTCTAGATTTTTTAGTTCCTCTAGTTCTGGATCAAAGTAGTAGTATACTTTGTCCGTTGTAATGGAATTCACCCATTGTATCCATTCCGGATTCAATGTTGTTGTTGGTAAATTACACGGTGTTGTTAATGCCTCAAAGGCTGATTCTGCTGTTCTGACTGTGATACGTCTACCGTCAGCTTGATCTTTTTCTCTAGCTATTGCGGTTTGAACTGCATGAACAATTTTTTCTTTAATGCTGAATTTCTGTTCAGCTTCTGTGTACAAGTGTGATTTGAATGCAATTGGTACCTTTTCTCCCTCATTAGAGGTCATGTATGTGAATCCGCATCTTCCTGGGATGACTCGAATCACAAGATTGCGTGTGTTATCACGTGTTTCTAATTTTGTTTTAATTAGCATGTCTGTTTGTAAGGATCTCAGAATTTCTGTGTGTATTTGAGTCCAATTGGTTCTTTTAAAATCTGGTTTTATTAGATCATAAAGGGGTTTGACCCTTTCTGCGTAATTTGCAATGTATGTTCTTCCGAAATTTAGGAAGCCTAGAATTGACTGTAGGTTTTTTAGTGTTCTAGGTGCTTGGAGTACGGCACATTTCTCTAGAAAATTGTCAGCCAGGCTTTTGCCTTCACTTGATAATTCATATCCTAAGAACAGGACTGTCAGATGGGCAATTCTTGATTTTTTAAAGTTGAATTTGTAACCCTCTGCTGCGAACCCAAGTATTATGGTGTTCACTCTCTTCAAGTGAGTCTCCAAGTCATCATCTGTTAAGTATATGTCGTCGACATACGATAATGCTTCGTCGTCATATGTTTGTAGTAATTCTGTTACTCTCGCTGAGAATACTCCCGGGCTGTTCTTGTACCCATGGGCTAACCGACAGAATTGTTTTTGAGTGCCATTTATTGAGAATGCAGACAAATATCTGCTCTCTGGTGCTATGTTTTGACAAAAGAATCCATTAGAGATGTCTAATGTTGTTTTGTATTTTTTGCGCACTATGTTATTCATTAGTGCAGCACTATGCGAGTTTTGCACTGCAAAAGTTTTGCAACATGAGTTAAGGTGTCGGTAATCCGAAACTAGACGATATGAATTGTCTGGTTTGGAGACCGGAAACAAAGGGTTGTTCATTTGTGAGGTGCAAGTTTCAATCACCCCCTGGTATTCTAGCTGATCTAGGATTTCTTTTACCTGTTTTTTAGCTTCTTGCTTAATTGGGTACTGCCTCTGTGCAGTAGGTTATGATTTTAACTGGATTTTGTGAGGAGGAGAGTCCTCATCCCATCCTACGTGATTTTTATATAAAGCAGGAGCTAGGGCTACTGCCCACTTTCTAGCAAGTGTGTATTTTTTATGAATTGGGATGTGATTTAAGAAGGCAAGCATAATTATTTCTTCGCCATGAGGGCAATCCCTGACAAACTCTGGTGGCCAGTCTTTTTCAGCTAGAAGGATGTCATAGCCCTTGGAGAGATTATCCCAAAATAGTCCCCTTATTTTTCTAGTCTTATCCCCCTCTACACGTAAAGTTATTTCATATATTTTGTGAGGTTTGCTAACTCTGGTGTCTGCAGTTTCCACTTGAAGATATTCATTCGTGTACACTGTCTCCAGATGATTCATAAGGACTTTGCGAGCTATGCTCACTTCTGCTGCGCTGTCTAGCATTGTCTGAGCCCATTCTCCGTTTTTCAGTTGTGTCCTCAGTATTCTCGGCATTGTTAACTACCTTGATACTGGCTACCTTCTTTTTTGGAAATTGTAATTTCTTTTTTAGCTGAGCAGGTTCCTTGTCTTTGGACTTGGCGTGCTCTTCTCTTTGTTCTGATCGTCCTCTTCTTTCCGATTTCTGCGAGGAAACCTGAAAAGATTGAGAGGGACGTGTATCAATGTCTTCATATCTATCAGGCTTCTTTATATTATCCCTATTTCGAAGGTTATATCTTTTCCCAGAGGGGTCACTCTGGGGTGACCTGTGTCTTTGGTTCGGAGATTTTTCTCTTCGCCTAGGAGACCTTCCTCTGGACTGGAATTTCTTTTCTTTAGGATTGGATTGTTTGTTTCCATCCCAGCTCTTTTTTTGTGATGTTGAGTTATTATTAAAAAATATTTTTTCAGGACTTTCAATCAGTTGTGGTTTTACTGGTATTCCACCTAAACTATCTCTACCTAGTTCCTCGTAGGATTTTTCTATGATTCTGGCAATTTCAGCTGGTTGGTCTGCTATATCTGTCTCTTTTAGCCTCTGGCGGATCGCCACGTTTGCTGCTTCTCCCTTTATGTTGGCTAATAATATAGCCGAGACCTGCTTGAAGTCTTTTAGTAATTTCATACCAAGAGTTAAAGCGGGTTCTGGACCATATTCGTCTTGAATTTGTTTCAGCACATCTGGTATTACCGAAATGGATGGAACACCGTGCGTTTTTGTGTAGATGGAAGCAAAGACTGTACCCCAAGTGTCACAGTCCTCAATGTGTGGTGCGATTCCCATTGGAAGACAGATAGTCAGAATCCTGTGTTTTTCTAACGGGGTGGTGTCTGGAAACACAGCCTCTATTTGGGTGATTTTTTGTGCTAACCAGAATGGTATTTGTTCCCGTTTAGCTGGTACTTTACCTAGGCAGGATTGTATGTTCTGTGGTGTAATTTTATTTGTGTTCCCCTGGTGAGGGGTCAGCTGTGGAATTTTAATTGCTGGCTGAATTGTTGAAGTCCGCATCACATATTGGACTAATTGTCTATGTATCTTTATTAATTGTTTTAGTTGTACTAAAAGATCTGCTGCAGGCATTCTTTCGAACTCTGGATGTGGTGTGTATCCGGCTAGGACCGGCCACGTTGCTCCTGGTCTACCTAAAGGACCGAGCCTGGTGATGTGATTATTGTGTTTTAGGGCGCCATTAAATAAGAGCAGGTGCTCTTGAAATTTAAGTGGTACTTCCACCTCCTCGAAAGGAGTATACTCTTCAGGAGGCTCCTCTGTTTTGTAATAGTGGAAGTACTTTGTTACAGCATTTGCTGCTGGAAAATGTATCCATGAATAGTATACCTCTGTCTGCCGATATTCGTGTGCCTCAATTACGAATATGACTGTACCACCTCTAGGTGTCAGTCCATTTTCTATAAGTTTTAAGGTTATAGATTTCCTTTTGATGACCGGGATGAGTATTATATCCTGGTCTGCTTCTTGCAGTGCAGTATCAGCTGCTGCGAGTTCAGTTGCTAATCTAACTGCCTCTCTTTCATCATCACTGTCTACCGACAGGATGGTTACTTTGTTTGTTTGCAGATCAGGTTTCTTATGGAAACAAAGATTAGATGCACAATATTTTGGAACGGTTTATCCTTCAACGTTGACTAAACCAAGTACCATACATAGGAGTTTCCTCCTGCGAGGTTTGGCGGATATTACCTTTCACCCACTCCAGACGTCTTTGGAGTATTATGGGAAAAGGGGTCTGAGTGAGAAAGCACGACTGAGTTACTCTAAATGTCTTACGTTAGTTTTATTGCCCTTCCAAACGCGTTGGGCGCCATGTAGTGTAGTTCCTATTATCCCAATAGGCTCTGCGCATTGGAATAATACCTTCAATAGTATAGGCCTAGACCAGACGTTAACTAGGTCTACTACTGTCGATATTAGACTTAAAGTTTTGGGTTTGCCAGCTAGCTCAGAGTTCACTAGAAACTTTCTCGAATAGGCAAGGAGGAGTTGAACCTCCCTGGATAGACAAGAAGGGATTTAGTTTCTGACAACCATAGAACATGACAACTTTGCTCTCCCCTAATCAAGAGTGTATCTCGAGAGTCGTGTGAACAAAAGGCAATTTATTGTACTCAGTCAGTACGTGCATTCTTAGTCTCATCAGATTGTAGAGAAAAGGAAGAGACGGGCATGTTCAATAAAAGATGTTATTTATTGATCAGTCTCTTTTCTCATACAAGAGAAATGGATCGATATTATTGCAATACTTATGGTTAAGTAAAGTGCATACATTAAAAGCAGAAGTATAAAATAATACTGTAAAAACATTGATATGGTTTCTAAGCCATATGAAGGTTTAAAATGAATAAGATATATTACATACACATATACATTTGACTACTCGTACTCAACTGGTGTTTCTAACTACGCCTACCCCGTGTACCTGACCTAAGTCTAATGCGTGGGCGGGAATAGAAAGTTACAGTTTAAGTTAAGTTTGTTTTGCCAAGTGACTGACTAAAGAATTCTCTGTGAGGGGTTATTCAGTTCTGTACCTGGAATCTAGGATGGATGAGGGATGGTATCTCTCGTCTCTGGTCTCGATATCCCAGGCTGCCTGCGAGGGCTACCCGGAAGCGCCGGAGCTGGATTTCTCGGCAGGAGAAAAGACAGCTTCTCATTCTCAGCGCGTCAGGAAGGCGGGGCTGCGCCAGCGGGGTCTGCTCTGCTCTGGGCTTCGGCAAGTCTGGCTGCTCCGATCTCGTCACCACCGCGTGTGTTTGCATAGGGCAATATCGGTAATATTTATACCTTTAAGGTGCCGAGATTGACGTAAGGATGGACATAGATACGTCAATAAGGATGTCATACGACCAGGTCGTTAGCACATTCTTTTGCTGAAGTTCTCGGTGAAATCAAAACAATGGCCGCAGGGTTTTTCCCAGGTTGTCATAGGTTTGATTTGTTTTGAGAACTCCGTATGCCTTATCAGGGGCTGGAGGAATATCGCTTGGCTAATTAGATGGCAAGCGTTATGACCTAATCAGATAACACGTTCCTGTGCCGTAGTGTGGCTTTATCAGATAACGGTTCCTGCATCATGGGGGTTTTCTGCCTCATGGGATGGCTGCTAGTTAACTTGTTAGTTTGTTAACCAGAATAGGGTCAGGAATAGGGGGATCGATACAGAACCTATAGGAATACATCACAAAGGTAATTGTTCAAAAGTAATGTATATTTTTGTGCATAACTGACAAATAAAAGAATACTTTTCGCTAACTTGGATGGAATTGATCATTGTTAGATGATTTCACTATTTAGTGGTAATACAGGTGCAGCCGGTAGATTGTGTGATGTCCGAACCTTGAGGTGAGGCCTGCCATTTTCTTTTTCCTTGATTAACTCCATCAGTTGGCTGATGACTAACACCCATTTTGTTATACGCGGATGCTGTAGTGCTCTTGGCCCGCATGACAAAAGGACTCCAGACCCTTTTGTTTTTATCCCACATGAATGACTTGGGCCTGCAGGTAAATGTTTCAAAAATTTATATCATGACCTGCGATGGTCCAAGCACAAAGTCCAAGTGTTTTGTTATGGGTGATTCTCAATTAGCAAACGTGAAATCGTTTAATGTAGGTATTCTTTTTAGTAAATTATTTTTACTGGAAAGCATTACTAACCTCTAGAACGTAGCACTTTTAGAGAAACATTGAGTCCATATTCAGATTTGCACATAGGTTACAGCATAAAGCAACTACAGAAATGCATTTATACGAGAGTAAATGTATCTCAGTGGGGGTATATGGTGCCGGGGGCTAGTGCAAAGCAGGGATCCTCCAAAGAGCAAAAAATTGTTTCTTGTGTAGATTATTATCAGTTCCATGAGGAACTTAGAATGCCATACCTGGAGGATTTGATCAAGCTTGCACCACTACTATTGTGGATCAAATGTTGGGGGAACACCGGAGGCTGGTCTTGAAATTCCGTACATTAATGATTGTCTGTCACTTGACAGTGCAGATCAGATTTCTTGGCTCTCCATCTGAGAGAAATTTTCAAGACTATAGGTCTCTCAGAACTATAGAACATCTGTCTTGAATATGAAGATTTGGTTAAACAACACTATTTGGTCCATTGTATGAACTCGCGTCTAGAGAAGGCGCAGGCCAACGAACGAATAGTTTTCTTACCTGTCGGTGTAGTTTTGCAGCTTGAAGATCTTTCTGGATTCACTATGCTGTGCATTATTCCGCGGTCTTGTGGTTGGGTCCGGATTCGTAGTCTTTTCTTTTTTTTTTATTCTTTCGTAACCCAGGTGGGCGTCGGCGTCACACCTCCTGGGTGCATTTCCGGTGACGTCGACATGCTTCCTGCGGAAGCTCCCACTCTTGGGCGCCATCTTCGGGTTCTTTTTTTCCGTGTTTATTTCGTTATCGAAGTAATGGCAATGTTCTATTTAGGTGATATTTTACCGCTTTGTACTTTTAAAATCCTTTTTTTTTTTGGTAACCACCTCTTCTCTCTCCAGCCTCATCTTTCTGGCGTAGGTGGGTGGGTTCGCTAGTGAATCCAGAAAGATCTTAAAGCTGCAAAACTATACCGACAGGTAAGAAAACTATTCGTTTTGCAGCGTGAATCTTTCTGGATTCACTATGCTGTGCATAGATTTTGTAGCGGTTTCTCATTTCTGTGGCGGCTGGGTGGAAGATGAGCGTTGGTTATTGAATATGTGCTGGAGCACCTTTTGTCTGACTTGTGCTTCCTTGTTCATCTGTATATCCACACAGTAGTGCTTCGTGAACGTGTGCACCGAAGCCCATGATGCCGCCAGGCATATGTCTTGTATGGGTGTGTTAGCCAGGAAGGCTATTATAGCACCCTTTTTCCTAGTGGAGTGGGCACGTATCCCCTCTGCTAGCTCTTGTCCTGCACGTTTGTGGCAGAGTTGAATTGTTTGTGCGATCCATCGTGCAATAGTCTCTTTGGTTACTGCCTTGCCCATGAAACTGTTGGCGAATGACACAAAGAACTGTTTTGTTTTCCTGTTTTTGTTTTCCTGTGTCCCTTTGTTCTCTCAATGTAGTGCATGACTGCCCTTCTGGCGTCCAGGGTGTGCAGAGCTCGCTCTGCGCTAGTGGTTGGTTTTTGGAAAAAACTCGGTATCTGTATAGACTGGTTCATGTGGAATTTGGACACCACCTTCGGCATGAAGTGTGGGTCAGTTCTCATCACAACCCTATCATTATGAATTTGTATGTAGGGTTCTTGTAGCGTTAGTGCCTGAAGTTCGCTTACTCTGCGTAAGGACGCTATTGCAACCAGGAAAGCTGTTTTCATAGTTAGCATCTTTAGGGAGGCCTTGTGAAGTGGTTCAAAGGGCTCTTTCATGAGTTCCGTTAGGACTATGTTCAAGTTCCATGCAGGTGGCGGCACCCGCTTGGGTGGTGCTATCCTTTTCGCTCCTTCCAGGAATCTTTTCACCACCTGTGATGTGAAGAAACTCCTGCACGTTTCTCCCCTTGTGTAGGCGACTATCGCTGCCAAGTGAACTCTTAACGAGGATGAGCTAAGGTTCTTCTCCAGCAAGTGCGTCAGGTACTTTAGCACTGTGGAGTCCTTCTTCATTTTATTGTGAAGTCCTTCTTTTCTGCACCACATTGTGAATCTTTTCCATTTCGCAACATTGCACTTCCGAGTGCTGGGCCTTCGTGCCTCCCGAAGGACCCTCAGGGTGCTTTCTGGTAATCTCAAATGTGCGAACTCTATGTCCTCAGGAGCCACACTACTAGGCTTTGGCTCTCTGGCTCTGGGTGTAGTACCTCTCCGTTCTGCATGGAGAGTAGGTCTTTCCTCTTGCCGAATCTCTGGGGTGCACACTGTGTCATCTCCATGATCTGCGAGTACCATGTCTGTCTGGCCCACTGTGGCGCGACCAGTATCAGGGTCATGTTGCTCGCTCTGCACTTGCTCAGCACTCTGTGCATCAGTGGTATCGGGGAAAAAGCGTAAGCAAATGTCCTTGACCAATCTATCCATAGGGCATTCCCCAGGGACCCCTCCTCGGGCTGTCTGGATGCAAAGTTTTGGCATTTTGCGTTCCGGCGTGTGGCAAACAGGTCCACTGATGGCGTTCCCCATCTGTCGAACAGCCACCTTGTCTCTTGAGCATTGAGCTCCCACTCGTGGGATGCCGATGTCTGTCTGCTGAGCCAGTCTGCCTGTATGTTGTCCTTCCCTGGTAGGTGTATGGCTAGCAGGTCTATCTTGAGAGGGAAGGCCCATCTCCAAATCTCCTGCGCCAGCGTTGAAAGCGGGGCTGACTGTGTGCCACCCTGCTTGTTGATGTAGAACATCGCGGTGGTGTTGTCTGTTTGTAGCAACACCTTGTGCTTGTACAGTCTTGTTTGGAAAGCTTTCAGTGCAAGGAAGATTGTCTTCAATTCTAGGTAGTTGATGTGCTTTGTCGCATCTGCTGGCGTCCACAGTCCCCTCACCTTGAGCTCCTCCATGTGAGCGCCCCATCCCTTCAGGGATGCGTCTGTGGTGATGGTCACTGTTGGCGTTGGGGGCGTTAGAGGCTTTCCCCTTGTTATGTTCTCCATGGTCCACCATGTCATTTCCTTCTGCACTGTGTGCGTTACAACCACTAGATCCTCCCAACTGCCTGTAGCTTGTGACCATTGTTCCTGCAGCCATTCTTGAATGGGTCTCATGTGGAGACGTACATTTGGTACCAGGTGGATGCATGATGCCATCATCCCCATGATCTTGCTCGCAGTCCTCACTGTCCGAGCTTGTCCCTTCCGTTAGAGGCGAGTTTCCTTCACCAGCGCCCTCGCCCTCTTGTCGCTGGGGAACACCTTGCCCTGTAAGGTGTTGATCTGTGCCCCCAGGGAGATCTTCACTTGTTCCGGCTCCATTGATGATTTCTTCCAATGGATGGAGAACCCCAGGTTTATGAGCGTGGTCGTCACTGTTTGTGCGTGCCGCTTGCATTTCTGGTATGAGTTTGCTTTCACCAGCCAGTCGTCCAGGTAGGGCTATACGTGTATTCCCTGCCTTCGTAGGTGCGCTGCGACTGCTGCGAGGCACTTTGTGAAGACCCTTGGTGCCTATTTTAGCCCGAAGGCTAGTGTCGTGAACTGGTAGTGGCTTTCTCCGATGGTGAACCTGAGCATATGCTTGGGCTTTCTGTTCATTGGGATGTGCAGGTAGGCGTCATTGAGGTCTATTGTGACCATAAAGTCCCCGATCTGCAGTTGCGGGGGCACCTCTTGCAGGGAGGTCATTTTGAATTTTTGCGTTCTTATGAATTTGTTCAGGAACCTTAGGTCCAGAATGGGTCTCATTGTCTCGTCTACCTTTGGCACCAGGAAGTACGTTGAGTATATTCCTTTGTTTCTTTCCTTGAAGGGTACCCGTTCTAAGGCCTGCTTTTGCAGGAGTTCTTTTGCTTCTTCCTGAAGACGCTCTAGCTGTTTGCTTGCTAGTGGTTTTCTTTTTGATTTTCTGCTTGTTGGTCTTCCCTCCAACTCTTTGCAGTATCCGAATTGGATGATGTTGAGGATCCATTTGTCTGATGTGATTTCTCTCCATTCCCGGAGGTAAAATCTTAATCTTCCTCCCACTGGTGTTATGTGGTCGTAGATGTCTAGCTTGTCTTGACCCCTCTGTACGTGCTGCCCCCGGGATCTTTTCTGTGGGCGGGCACACGGAGTTTCTTTAAGTCACTTAGAGGCGGGCTGCTGTCCCCCACTTCTATTCTGTCCACGTCCATTTCCTCTCCCTCGAAAGGACTGGCCTCTTTGTTGGTACTGCCAGGACTGTTTCTGCTGACCCTGCTGAGCCTGCGAGTCTGCCTGGTGCGTTTGTTGGAAAGCCTGGTGTGATGTACCTGGCTGGTTTCCACCTCTCCCGCCAGGCCTCCGTGACGGGGTGCACCTTTTGTTGCCTCTGAACTGCAATGCTCCCATGGACCTTGCTGTTTCGTTATCCTTTTTTAGTTGACTCAGCTTCTCAACAACTGTTGTTCCGAAAAGCGTATCGCCGTTGAACGGTGTGTTCAGGATGCTGTGTTGCACCTCGGGTTTGAAACCTGAAATCCTGAGCCAGGCGTGTCTTCTTTCAGTGACACCCATCATCATGAGCCTGCTGGAGGTGTCTGCTCCATCCAGGGCCGTCTTGAGGCGAGAATTTGCCGCGTTCTTCCCTTCTTCAACTAGTTTTTCGGCCTTCTGCCTGGCATCCTGGGGCAGGTCCTTCACCAACTGCCCCAGCTCCTCCATGATCTGGTACATGTGCCTGTTTATCAGGGCGTTGGAATTTGCCATGCGCCAGTGGGTCGCGGCATTCCGTTCGATCCTTCTGCCCACCAGATCCATCCTCTTGCTCTCCTTATCCGGTGGTGGTCCAGAAGTAGTGGGCACGTTAGCCCTCTTTCTTGCTGTGGCCGTGATAATGGAGTCTGCGGAGACCGTGCCCTGAATGTAGGGTGGGTCCTTTGAGGAATGTTTGTATTTCTTCTCCGTTCTGGGAGTTACCGCCTTACATGTTGCGGGTTCCCTGAATGCTTCCTTCCCCTGAGCCAAGACGCTGTCGAGCATTGGTAGGTACTGGCTCCTTGTTTGTGTGGGGAGCAATATCTCTAGAAGGAAGTCTGCTTTCTGCTTCTCTTCGTTGAGCTTGAAAGCTGCTGCGGCAGACTTTATCACCGAGTTGTAGGCCCCGATGTCGTCCGGCGGCGAGGGCCTCGAGGGATATGTGTCGACCGCCTCCTCCGGGCTGTCGGTGTCGACATCTAGGTAATCCACCTCCTGTAAGTCAGAGGGGGCCGACTCGGCGTCCGTCCTGCTGTCCTCTTCCTCCCCATAGTTGTAACTATAGTAAGAACACTCGTCATCTTCCTGGTCGTCGAACACCTCGACGTCTTGGTCTTGTTCCTCGGTGACCTCGTCGTCCTCCTCGACCACCTCCACCACTGGTGGCTTGGTCTTGTGTGGAATCGTGAAGGTTTTCATCTTTGCGTCGAATTCTTTCTTCCGCTGCAAGATGTTTTCCATTTCGGCCTCGAGGCGCCTTCTCTTTTTCTCCATCTCGGCTGCGTGTTCCGCGTCGGATGGTTCGGCCGCTCTTTTCGGCGGTTGGCTCGGCGCCGTGCTTTTCGGTGCCGGAGGCTTCGACACCGAACCGTGTTTCGGGTCTCTGGTCGGCGTCGGTGCTTTAGGGTCCTTCTCCCTCGGCGTCGATCAATCCTTCTCGGGGACGATTTTCGACGACTTTTGCTGTTCAACAGCTCTCGGCGCCAGGGACTCCTTCTCAGAGGGTTCGCTGGGCCTGTGAGTAGTCGTGGGCGCCAGGTGTTTTGGCGCCGGCGCTTTCGGGGCCTTGCCCTCGTTTTTGAGACTCAGAGTCTCTCGGGTTCTTGGGGGCCGGAGAGTCTCCTACCTTATCAGAAGTCTTGGTGTAATCGGTCTCTACGACCGTTTAGCTGTCGTCTTCGGCGGCAGCGTTGTATTCTTCCTCGGAGGACATCCCCAGCTCGTAGAGTGATGGAGTCGGGGCCTTCCCCTGCAGGGTGGCGTGCGCTACCCTCTGTCTCTCTCTCACACGAAGGGTCTTCGGGGAGCAGGCGTTGCAGTCCTCGCTTCTGTGATTTACCGGTAGGCAAAGGTTGCAAACCGGGTGCTGGTCTTTCTGCGCGTACTTTTGGTGGCAGTTACGGCAGAACTTGAACGGCGTGTTGTCCATCATCGAGCGCTCAGGGCCTTCCTGGACGCGTGTTCGTCGACGTTCGTCGAAGATCTCGATGAATTCTCCTTCTCCTTTGCTGGTTCTTGGTCGATGAAGTCTCCTGGAGTCTTCAGATGATTTTTCTTTCCAATTTCCATATTTTCCTTCTTCTTTCTCCAAAAATGTCTGGAGCCCAAACGGGAACGATCCAGTCCCGACCGCGGAAAAAAAGAATCGGAAGATGGCGCCCAAGAGTGGGAGCTTCCGCAGGAAGCATGCCGACGTCACCGGAAATGCACCCAGGAGGTGCGACGCCGACGCCCACCTGGGCTACGAAAAAACCCCCCAAAAAAACAAAGAAAAGACTACGAATCCGGACCCAACCACAAGA
The DNA here is from genome assembly GCF_964261635.1 of Lissotriton helveticus. NCBI lineage: Eukaryota > Metazoa > Chordata > Amphibia > Caudata > Salamandridae > Lissotriton > Lissotriton helveticus. The sequence continues at coordinate 123,248,771 of NC_136068.1, forward strand.
CCGCGGAATAATGCACAGCATAGTGAATCCAGAAAGATTCACGCTGCAAAATCAGTAGTTAAACATCCAATAGTGTCAACAGCAAGAAGCATGGAGGCCTACATAGAATAGATTATAAGTCCCATTCAGCACTATTATGTTACACTTTTTAGGTTATGCACACATTGATGGAGTCTATGCCTTTGCAGAAATGTTAATTTCTAGTCTTTTCTTGATTATTATGGAAACGATCTGAATTTGAACTGTGATCTGTAACTGAGCACTTTATTTCCTATTGATGGAGTCTATGACTTTGCTAAAATGTTAATTCTTTCTATTTTCTTGTTTGGAGGTTATGCTTTTATGGCTTTAGCCGAATATAGATATCTTGATGATGAGAACTCACATATCTTTGTGCCTCTATTCGGGGTGCTCCAGACTGGAGACTACTCTGCTGTGAGACGCATCCTGCTACAAAAGGCTGTCTAGAGAGCAAATGGAAAAATCAGTTGAAAGAAGAGCCACCTCAAAGTGGTTATGAAGCTGCAGACAGTGGGTACACATCCCATGTCTGATTTCTGTGTATAAAAGTGGGACCTCATTAACCTACTTGCTGTTCCAGATTCAAGTCTTCTATGGCCAAGAAAGGAAGTGACCTGCAGAGGAATCAGAGGTTTGATGTGCAACCAGAGCTGCAATATGCCTGTCATCCAGCTTCTCAGATGATAAAGGGGACATATGTTGCTGGAAGAGCGGTGTTCTTGTATTGATGATAAGGTAAAGGTTGCCTTCAAGGGGTTTTGTTTGGGTCAAAATATTTCACATATTTTAGTAAGAAATAAATCATAGGGCTAAGTTATTTTGGCCCCAGCTAGACAATAGCATAACACTTCACAAATTTACAGTAATTATTATTTGATTTGAACAAAAGAGCACAGAAACCGGTGTATATAAAATATATATTCACTTTATATATTTAAGAGGGTACTAGAAATGTATATAAACAATGTAACAAGAAGGGAGAACCAAATATAATCAAAAACACCTTCACTGTAACATTTTGTAACACTTTTCCTCTTTAAAATTGAATACAAAAATCAATAGAAGAAAAAGCGTGGGTCGACGTTTCGGTCTCTATCTTTTCAATTCAGAGACCATCTTCAGGACAATACAAATATACAGAAGTTGACCCCTGATATCAGGTGCTAGCAACCGTATTCAAATGTATCATACAGGTTTGCTTCAGCGATTACAATCGAATCTTAATGACTCGACGAGTCAGCATTTATCTTCTATTATTCTTCGTTTTCTTTACTGCGCGTTCTGGGATCAGTCTTACTCAAAGGCACGTATTCTTTAATGTTTGGACTGATGTTTACGACTATCAGAGAAGAGTTATTCACTGGAGTTCTTAGTAACTCCGCGAAAAGACGTAGGTCTTTTCTGGTGCCTTGTTATCTCTTTTCTTTTTAACGCGTTCTGGGATTGATCAACTCTATTCAGTTGGAAACCTTAAGTCAAGTCTGGAACTTCACAAACTCGAGCGGCAGCCATAAGTATTCCCATGTAGCTCAGCAGACGTGTTGGCATTCAGTGCTGCTTTTAAGGGAGAGCTGTTCCACAAAGGGCTCCAAAACGTTATTAGCACACACCACCTAGACTCAGCAACTCACATACTCAGCAGAAACTCGAAAAGAAATGCAAGTTCACTCACAGAAAGGTAACTGTTTACTTTTAGATTGAGGCTGAAGGTTGAGGATATGGGCTGATGATTTTAGGGGTAACTTATTAAAACAGACTGTCCTACAAATACAACCCAGGTTATGCACACCTCTCCTGTGATGAAGACTAGAGGATGGGGTCACAAGGGAAGGCCTCTGGGCTGCTTCTCTCCCTCCAGGTTTAACCCCCAATCCTAGAACAAGGTACCGTTGGAAATGAGCAGTTTATAAGAACAGAATTAAATGTGGCAGGGGCCAGCCAAGGCTAGCAGAGTCTGCATTACATTTCATATAGACCAAAAGACAACTGCCCCACACCTTTCTGGGATAAATGCAAGTACTTTAGTTGGGATTTGAGACCAGTTTATAGGCATTCAGGATGGCTACCTTTAGTACATTTTCTAAAGGTCAGAAGTGTACAATTTCCTTGCAGGAAGTGCGACACTTAATGCTCACCCCCAAAATCTCTCCTTAGGACAAGATGTTTCAAGCAGGTTCACACAATGACTATACACACAATTCAACAAAGATACCTTTGTACAAACAATAATTAGGGGGAAATACACTAATTCCATGTTCAGAAAAGTAGACACGTGCGGGCAGGATATTGACCTTAATGAAGCTAAGTTTATAACCAAAGCTCTTTTCATTCACATAACTGTATGATGCACAAAACTCCTAAAAACATGGTAAATATGTGATGCTTTTATTATCACACTTTCCTTTAACACCTTTTTTTAAAACGCTGCTATCAGTTTGCGGCACCATGATAACAGGAGCATATCTGCGACAATCATACACCCCTCCCAATGCATTCATATAGGCCAAATTAAAACCCACATTCCCAAAAGGCGAAAAGAACCCGGTGAGAACTGAAGCACTTTGCAGCCTTGCTAGTGGTAGAAAGTGCCACATCTATTCTACAATACAATAAGTTACACAGATTTAAGTAACAAAGGTAAACAATCTCTGAACATTATTTACTAAGAAATTGCTTGTGCCTTCAATATCTCATTGTTTTAAGCTAAATAAACAAGCATATCGACTTGTATAAGCAAACCAACTCCTCCAACATTGGAGGCAGGTAAAACAGCCTTCCCTGCAGTTCACTTTTTTCACTTCCCTTTGACACGCAAAATCTAAGCTCATATCACTGCTGTACTTTATGGACTGGAAACAAAGGGTTCAAACGTAAATGAACAAGGCCTTCCTTCTGTCCTACCACTAACTCCATCGCTGATTAGGGTTCTGTTCCAAAATGCCTGCTAACTCCTCACGAGGACAAAGAAAATGATATTAAGAAGTTTTTCTAAAACTACAAAATTCACTGCAAGGCCGTTTCTTTGAAGTTCTAGGCTTTGCCATGACAATGGCACTGTCATATTTCCAGTTGGTTTCAGTAATGAAATTGAATCACTACTGATTTAAGAGTTTTGGAAAAATGTGAGAATTTGGAGATAGGAAAGAAATACAAACCACCTATTGATTAATTTGTTACAGAAGGTCTACACCTACTTTGAACGACGAGATCCAAATGGGCTCTGCTTGGGTATCTTATTGCTTTAAATTTAGATTCTGATCACATGCCTCTAATTATCCAGCACAGAGAGAATCAGACTGGAAACAGTGCTTGGCTCTAGAGAACAATGTAAATGTCAAGGTATTTGTAGAGCGCACTGCCACCAATCGGTTTCCTGGCGCTATTACTCATACCGCTGTGGAACCCTTCCTGGCTTTCCCTGTGAAGTGTCCACTCCTGGGAACCCCCAGGGTGAAGCCAGGCATCCTAGCACTGTTGGGGCCGGTGTGGAGGTTAAGCAAGCTATTGCCCAGAGTTGCAGCGTGGGGCCCATCATCAGAATAAGCACCGAGGCGAGAACTGTCAGGTCCGAGGAAATTGAGCCCAAGACCCGCCGAGGCAGGATCCAAACCCTGGTCCCGGGCCAGAACTCTGCATCAGGGTCTGCCGCTCTAACCATTGAGCCACACTCCTCCACCTGAGAGGAGAGTGCTCTCCACATAGTGGCAGCTGCTCCTGAGTTGCCTACATCAACCGCATCTCACCTCTGTGCCGTGCTGCAGCTCGAACTTGTAGAAGAATGCCCAGGCATCACCTAGGTCTGAATCGATCTTCACTGTGCGATGAAACCATTCCCGAGCCTTTGTGATCTTGCGTTCACTCCAGAAAAGTCTGTGGAGGGTGACAAAAAGTTAATTAAGCTTGGATACAATACAACAGTAGTCTCTATAATTGGTGTTTTGTTGCTCTTTGTTCAAGGACTACTTGGCTCAACAGGAAAAAACTGCTCCCCTGTAAAAGGACCATACGGTGGCTACTCTAAGTAAATTCTAAACTGCATCTATTTGGGATCACTAAAATTACCTAAAATGGTTTAATTTTGAGATGACATTCCAAAGCACTTTTACTCGGACTCAAACAAAAACCACCTGCCCAGTGACATGAACAAGAAAGGAAAAGTAATTTGAAAACGACAATAGCTCTCCAGCTAAGGACCCTCCGCTAGAGTCTAGCTTACAACCATTCCTTGTCGTCTCCTTGATATTTTTCAAACGTAATTTTTTTTCAACCTTTTACTTGTTCACACTTTTATTTAAAATGCGAGTTAAAATGAAAACCACAAAGCTCAGATCAGCAGTATTAAAGAGAGGGCCTTGACCCTTATGACATTTCAACAGTGAGTTGGCCGTTAGAGATCTGTCTTAAGTAGACATATTTACTTCTTTTTTTAAATTTCTTTTAGTGTCAAACATGGTGGCAAACCTCTCCGAGGACACAACGGTCCCAGGTAGAAGCAAGGAACTAATGTTCAGAATCTGGGTGGGATTACTTATTTGGCAAATACTGGTACTTGTAGGCCAACTTTTCCTTGTCTTCAATGAATCTTTTACAGATTTATTACTTAAGAATCGAATTCACAGTAATGCCAAACTGTGGTGCGGATTGCTGTAAATTTTCCCTTTACTCCTACCACCAGTAACCAAAGTTCATCCCTCCAATCCACTAACACCTTCCACCAAATGGCCAATGGAATAATTTTTGCAACCATTGAATTATTTCATACAATTCTTTCACTCAATTATTTCATACAACTCTTTCACTCAGTGGCTAGAAGTACACCACAAGTCACCACTTATGAACTGTCCAATTGCGTGATTGTATATGGTTTAGATTTAAAATAAACATAACCTTAGTGAAATCAATGGAACACAAAAACTTGGCAAACATCACTGCTGTGTCTCAGTGGAAGAATATTAAGGCGTTGTATGGCTAAGATTTCTAGCTGTGTGTAAAGAAATGAAGGCACTTGGAGCCACTGACAAATGGTGCACGTCTCAGAATGAGACCACATAGTGGCTCAAATAAGGACGCATTAATAAGGATCTTTCATCCATGACTAGGGAAATATTCACAAGCTGTAAATCAGAGACTGCTAGAAAAACTGCATTAACAATGCTCAGTAGACCGCATCCTTCATTTATGGTTCATGATGGGTCCAAAAGATTATTTCATTTTGATTTGCTTTACCAATTCACAGGCATAAGTAAAGCTTGAGTTACTTTTTCAATCGAAATAAAATTTGACGTATATGGTGCACAAAACAAGTTAAAAGTGCATTTCCCAGTCAATCAAAGAAAGAATGTTCCAATACATCAATATCACATTTTATACTCCTCAAATCACATTTGTTGTTATTCAGATGGTAGTTATACATTACACCACACTTCCTATAACCCAAACCTAGTTGTATTGCCTGTTACACCTCCAGAAAGCGAGGGTTGTGGCCTGGTGGCCTTCATGAAGGTTTAGCAGTGTTTATGGATTTGGTTATTAATTCTATTCCGTAACTGTACCATAACAAATTTAGCACCAATTGGTTGGAGGTTATAGTGCAACTAACAATGAAAAGACCTCATCCTTACCACTGCACCAGGTATAAAGTCTGGGAAAGTCAAGACTGGATCATATATTGACAGGGCTGGAATCCTTTTAGCCATGATTTTATTTACTTCCTTTACCAAGCAAGATCTAGTAACGAAATCTCATTTGATGGTGCCATGAACGCGAAGGCTGCAGACCATACTGCTTGGACACTTGGCTACCCCAAATTGCTAAAAAAAAAAAAAAGGCTTAGCAAAGGAAGAGGGGGGGGAGGCCTAGCTGCGAAGGGGTTAATATGCAAGCCTTTTTTTCTTTCTTCCTCTCATCTATCTTTACATTCGTGGCTATATGTTTAAAATTGGACTCAAGCATCTGCAAAGGCCATACAATTTCGACAAGAAAAACTGGCTAGCATCCCTTCCATGTACCTGGCTTGCTCTATTTTGTGCTTCTATTCACATTTCACCACATAAAGTGTGAGCTTTAACTCATCAGAACCCAGTGTTTACAAGCTCTATCCTTCCTTAACCAGGAGCGCTCAATCAGATAAGAACTTATGCTGTTGAAGCACATCTGCCTTTGGACACAACTGTAATATTTTACTGCAGTGTTTGCAGATTTAAGGCATTTGCTAACAGTTTTGATACTTCTGCTCCACTTATGCCATACATGGGGAAAAGACGAATCAATTAAAAACCTGAAGCAGCAGGAAGATGAAAGTGCTAACAAACTGCCCATCACATGAATATAAATAAAACTGGTGCTTGAGCAAGGGGGTAGGGAGCTTTGAAACTGGCCCCCACGACCTGTCATGCTCACATGAAACCTGACCCGTGTATTCTGAACCTCTGAGAGTGTTTGTTTATTATTGGGAAGAGGCGTTTGCTGTGTTGCAAAGAATTATGTAGCTCTGGCCTGCTGACCAGGGAGACCTCTGTAATAGCCAATCATCATCGGCCTGCTGGATTCAGAGAGGTGAAACACAGATTTTAGGCCATCCCAAGTGTGGGATCCAGACAAAGTCTCACGAGAGACCTGGACAGATAACATTACCCCTCAAGTAATTTTCATATGTCGCAAGTTGTCATTTGTACTTCGTTAATTTTTTTGTATTTCAAATAATTTTGAAATATTCAAAGTTTACTATACACTTTGTTTGATGACAACTAGTACTACTACTAATATTTATGAAACATGCAATAAAAAAACATTATGAACACAAAAAAGTATACTTACTTGGCAACAGCCAGCAAAACATGGGGATCATGCTCGCATTTCTTCAAAGCATCTACGCTCTTTGTTTTTCTCTGTGGCCGTGCCTCCAGAAAAACAGCTTCAGACCACAAGATCCCTGTGTGGAATAGAATGAAACCGGTTTTAACACACCACTTATAAGAGTAACCCACCCTGGAGGCACAGCTGCGGACAGCGGCAGAGCCCCACGCGCTGCATGCTGCTCTGCACAAAAGGTCAAAGTTTGCTGTGAGAAAGTCCCTCTATGACATGGTTAGCCACCCACATTTTGCCTGGACATTAATGTGGTTTTGATTGTAGTGCACAGGGTCCCTGCCAATCAGGTTTTCTGTGCCAGTGCTTCTTCCCTATAAACTATTCCAGAATTGGCCCTTCAGGCCCCCTTATAAGTCCTTAGGTCATGTGTCTCACTTATTGACTATTGTATGTATTTTCAAATGTCTTGCACTCCTCTGTGATAAGCCTAAGGCTGCTCAACCACAATACCCCCTAGCAGAGCACCATGGTATTGCCAAAGCAAGCCGCTGTCTACTTATAACAGGAACCCCAGGACTCTTCACACAATATATATCATTTTGATAATAAGTATAAAGAGCCAGCTTCCTCAAGCATTACTATGAAATCTGCCCTGGGGTGGCCAAAAGGTTGGCTGTTGTGTGGCCAGGCGCTTTATATTTTTTTCTCTAGTCTTGTTATCACTGTCCCCCCATGAACTTCAATCTCTCTTTCCAGCGATGGTCTAACATCGGTATTGTCTTGACCGATTACCTGGCTAGCTTTCATATAGTCATACTGAAAGATGGATGTCTCCCTCCTTGTCACTGAAAGTCAAATCTTTTAGATGCATTCGCAACAAGGACATGAAACCTGGTGAAGTCACCATGTGAAGAGGCTATTGGAGGAGGTTTGGCCAAGATCCACTGTCGGGATGATGTTGCCATCCCACTCTTCATTTCATAGTAAAGAAGAATCTGAAAGTTTTTCTTCCACAATATCAGAGTATTGGTCATTATCTGATGTGTCTACTAGCATAGGTCATGGTAAGTAAGTAAGTAAGTAAATAGCTTATAAAGCGCACGTATGCCCAGGCATCTTGGCGCTGGGAGTGGCAAGAAAATGTGTGAAAAATCAGGTGAAGGCTTCATTCCTGGGGGGGGGGGGGGGGGGGGAATAGCCAGGTCTTAAGCATTTTCATAAACAGGAGTCTAGAAGGTTGGATCCTAATGATGACCGGTGATGCATTCCAGAGCTTAGATGCTCGATTGGAAAGTTTCCTACCTCCCCATCTAGCAATTTGTATTCTGGGGACATGGACTAGACCTTTATTGGCAGATCTAAGACTACGCCATGGGGTGTGCCAATTAAAAAGTGTCTGTAGGTCTAATGACCGCAACCATATAAAGCTTGATGCACGAGGCATAGCGCCTTGAATTCAATGCACTGCTTGACCGGAAGCCAGTGCAGCTCCTTAACGCTGGTGGCAATATGGTGGGATTTAGGAATATTGAGCAGCATTTGTGCTGCAGCATTTTAGAGGGATTTAAATTTTGACAGTGGCGTTGCCCAAGAAAAGTGCATTACACTAGTCAATTCATGAGAGAACTAGTGCAACTACAACAGATTTTACGAGGACTAGGGGAATAAAAGGCAAAATTATATGCAAGATTTTTTGTAGGAAAAAGCAAGATGTCAACTGGTTGATCTGTCCTGCGAAGTTTAGCTGGTCATCAAACTGGAAATCTAAGTTCCTGAGTTTTACCGTGGGGATTGGGAGGTAACCAGCTTCTGCCAGACACCAGGATTGATTCCATAGCAGTGGTCCACTCCTTTAAACTCCATGACCTCCGATTTGCCTGTATTTAATTTGAGATAATTCTGATGCATCCACTCCATAATGTGCTTCAGACAGCTGTAAAATCTCACAGCTGTGGTTTCCACACTTGAAGAAATAGAGATGACAATCTGAGTATCGTCAGTATACGATACCAGCGAGAAAGAGTGAGCCCTAGTCAGCTTGGCCAGAGGTGTAACATAGAAGTTAAATAAGGTTGGCGACTGTGCTGAACCTTGGGGAACTCTGCAGGGGAGGGAGAACCACTCAGATTTAAAATTGTCCCAACACACTCTCTGTTCCCTCGCAGAAAGGAACGAGGTAAGAAGAGTTAGGGCCGCCTCTTTTGATTCCTATTGCCCTCTGCTGCTGCGTTAATATCAGGTGGTTAACAGTATCAAACACGGCTGATAGGTCAAGTATGATGAAAATGGCTCTTCCTCCCCCATCCAGCTGTCTGTGTATTTCCTCTGTGGCCATGATTAGAAACCTGCTTCTTTGGAGTGCTGTGGTCTGAAGCCATTTTGGTGGGAAGTAGATCAGATGGGGTGGATTCTGGGGAAGTAGCTTTAAAGGCGCAGGTAGAACTTTATCTCTGGCCTAAGCCCATGAGTTTCTTGGTATGGTTGGTGCGTAGGCTGAGAGGGTGGTTCTGTAGGTAAACAATTGTAATACTTCAGCATCATGTAACAGAGGTTCTTAACAAGGTAAACCAGACCTTGCATCATAACTTGTTCATAATATTTCCCACATTCTGCCTCGTAAGGATCGTAATGGCAATCAAATCAAGCACAATCTTCTGCCCAGTCTTCCTCTCGAAACCCAGGGTGCTCAGTTGATGCACCGGTTGTTGGCTCTTTCGATTATAGTGCACTGACTGGACACACCCCTCTTACGTTTCCTCATAGTTTATAGTTATTTTGTCCAGACTATATGCTATAACAAAGTTCAAATTCTTCCTCTGCTACTGTTTCCAAGAGATTGTCAGGTGACTTACATGGAGTTTTCCTAAAAGTGTGCTCTAGCAAAACTGCAGACAATTGCTGAACTTATCTTGGTTTGGGATCCCTTGTCAACATGGTGATCGGTAAGACTTCCATCAATGGGAGTACCATTGAAATTTCCATCACAGTCAGAACTATTTTTGATAATGGGCTGTAAGTCTCTCATGTTGTCATTTACAGAGACTGATGATGGTGAGAAGTACCTATGCTTCTTTATCAGTGATGAAAGAGTCAAGTGTAGTGCTATTGATGATGGGACCAACGTTACTTTCATTACCTGAAGAGATACAGGTTGTGGCATAGAAGGCAAAGATTTTTTTTCTACCCTCAGAGAAAGAGGAAACACGTCTCAAAGATTATTTTTCTTATTCTTTTGGATATTTTCCTCCGAGGCTTATATGAGCAGAGTTGAAAGTGCCTTTTTCTTTGGAGTGTGAGGTCTCCAAGGGTTACTTATGTGCTTTCTATTCCTGAGTAAATGAGGTGCTTGACACAGATTAATAACTAAACGAGGGGTTTAGCAGTCTTAGATTTTGGTGCAACTTCATAAGTCTTCCCTCACAGTTTTGGCTGAAAAGATCCTCCACATTATACAGATCTTTGGCTTGTGATCCAGATGAAGGCATTTCCAGAGCTGAATATTAATAAAGACAGTCATCTTGTCACACGTCTTGAAGAGGCTCCATTTGGAAGGTTTTACCATGCCAGAATTACTTAAAAAGCCTAATCCAAAGGAAGTGGTGAAGACCTTAATACACCCAACCCAAGGCTAAATTCCAGATTTTTTAAGGGAAATTTAGACTAATCTGTCTAAAGAGAGAATAAAGCTCTGAGACTTCATTTCCATACGACATGGTAGAAATCTGAACAGAGAGGTCCTATGGATTAGGCGAGGCTAACGACATTCTCTCCTCATTGGCTGAAGAGAGCATCTTTACAATTATGTGAGTTTCCTAGTAAAAGCCCAGTTAAAAGGCATTTCAGGTATGTTGTGCTCTGTATTGATGGTGTGATGATAACCATGGGTCTCCCACCTTAATGACATGGAATGATTTTAGCATATGAATCTATAAAAGACTCAGTCCTGGATAGTACAGGTGAAGTTGTAAATAGAGTAGAGGAAGCCAAAGGCATGGTACTTTCATATTGAAATTGTTAAAGAATATGGAGTGGAGGAGAGGAGAGGAGAGGAGCAAGGTCACTGTGAATTCCCTCGTGATCGGTTGAAATGCAGTTATTTTGTTTTCGGAGATGGGACTATAAGTGTATTGGGGGCAGGGATGTTACAGATGTGTCCTTCACAACGATGTCAGGAGAAGTGGTGATGGAAGAAGCGACTGAGACAGTGAATCTGAAAATGATCTAGACATCTGTCACAACAGCTGTTGGGATTGAGTGAATTTGGTTCAGTAGTGCGAGTTCGCATTTTTTTTTTGGTTGAAGAAAGACAAATGTCATTGAGGGCATTGATTGGAGTACTTTGAGATTTGGATTTAAATACTGCAAAGATTAAGCAATTTGACTGCATGCCAACTTAGGGCAAGACCACTTATGCAAGGGGGACGGAGGGAGGGATTTGGAGAAACGGCAGTACAACACATACACACATCTTCCCAAATTTATCACTACTAAGTTAACTTTGGCACCTTCCACACACTGGGAAGATGTCCCACATGAGGAAGATGATAAACGAAAAAGGTAGAAGACTGAGGTTGCCATTTCACTTGTTTGGAGCAAAGCATGCTTGTCCAACACTTGAATGGCACCTGAAGATCCAGAACAGTTCCATAAGACTGGTGTGAAATACCTGCAGGCCACTGACAAATGCAGCCTACAAAATACTTCAAGCATAACTAAGCAGTTTGTCACATTATATTGACATGTTCTTAGCTGTGATCACATGTTCAATGAGCTGATCGTTTCTCTTAAGTTTGCTAAGGGTGCAAAAGACAATTAAAAGGTGTATATTGCATTCCCAATGTATCAGTGTTCCTTAACAAATGCAGTAGGGGCAAATGTGAAGAAGCAAATGAGAAAAGAGGATAAACAGTGAACCAATAGAAGAGGAGGAAACAGAGAGAGGCTCCTACAGGAGAAAGGAGAAAAAAAGACTAGAAAAACATGATTCAGGTTGGAGTGAATGAAGACAAGAAAAACATATATCATCCACAACGTAAATGCGTAAAACTTATGTGCTTATTTTCCAACTATGAATTTCTAAGCTAGGTGTAAGCAAGTGTACAAGCAGTTACTGACCTGCATTAGGACACTCCTGAAGGGCTTTGGCCATCAGCGTATTAGCAATGTTCTTCAAGCCAGCCCTATACTCCAGTCGCACTGACTCCAGCCTGTGAACACAAGGAAGAAGTCAGTACCACTCTTTCAGCAAAGCTCCAATACCCGTTATCTTATCAATAACTGAAATTGGCATGTCGTCACACTTTCAGCAACATTTTTCACCTACATCTTTCAAATAATTGCTTCTACTTTTGAGAGGGTGAATCAGCAGTTTTCTTCTGTTCTTCCAAACAAATTAAACCACCACAAATGAAGAAATGTACCATGTTGTGGAGCTGGGGATAGTAGTATACCTTCAGCAGGTTATTCCTTCATCACCCAAGCAAATCAATACACCTATATGGATAATGTGGGGGCTGAGAGCATTCACTTATACCATCACCACTGGCGTGCCACACCACACCAATATAGCCAATGTAGCACGCCAAGAGAATATTCTGCACAAGGAACAGGAGTGCATGTCTATAACCTAAGTACTGCACACAACAAAGACTTTCCAGAAGACATGCTCTCACTGACCCCTGCTTCTAAACAGAGGAAAAGAAATTGGTTACTTACCTTCAGCTTCCTTTCTCCAACGCGGATATCCTTCAAAGATCCAAATGCTTGCATCATTTTACACCGAGAAGCAGTAAGTGTTTATTTAGCAGTACAGTTACTTTAAACTAAACTGTTCAAAGTTCAGCCGGTTAGGTGAATAAGCTCTGCACTCCACTAGGCCAACAAATCTGAGACTTCATAGCTTAAGAGTAAATGGATAAAGATTAGAGGGCGAGCTTCATGTAAGCGAGAGGGCCGTAAGTGAATCATGGAAAGATACCAATGCAGGAGAAGGAGTATGTTACTTACCCTGTAAGAATCTATTCGTAGTGTGTAGTGCTGCAGATTCGCATGTTGGGCCCGGACTATGCAAGTTGTTTTTTCTCGAGGAAGTTTTATGATCGCCGCCGTTTCTCCTCCCCCTTGAGGTATTGCACATGTTCAGTGGCCCCTTTGTTAGATAAGGTTTTTTCCCCTTGCCATATTTGGATTGAGGATACAGGCTGCTAAGTTTGTCTGTGCTGTTAAACATGCTGTATTTGTGTGTATTCTTCTCATCATCTAACACCTGCTGTGGAGGTGGGAGGGTGCATGTGAAGCTGCTACAAATAGATGCTTACAGGGTAAGTAACATACTCCATTCGTAGCATGTGTTGGCTGCAGATGCTATGCATCGATTGTAAAGCAGTACCCCACTCGCTGTGGCTTTAGACAAGAGATGGCGCACTTGTTTTAAATAATGTTTGAAAGACTGTACATCTAGAGCATATTGTCTTGCTTGAACATCTACACAATATTGTTGTGTAAATGTATGTGGGTTCACCTATGTTGCTGCTTTTCCAAAGTCACTGCGAGGGATGTTTCCTAAAAAGGCCATGGTTGCCCCTTTTTTCCTAGTAGAATGGCATAGTAGTTAATGTTCGTTTTGCTTTAGCATAACAAATTTGGATACATTTGACAAATCTTGCTATTCCTGATTTTGAAAAAGCCTTTCCTTTTATGTGGACTTGAAAAGTAAACAAATAGTTGTTGTGTTTTCCTTAAGTGTTTGGTACGTTTTAACAATGTGCCCGTTTAACATCAAGTATATGTAGAGCACACTCCGCAATTGTCTCTGGTTTGGAAAGAAAACCGGTTACTGTAAAGTTTGATTTGAATGGAAAGGACATACAATCTTAGGAAAGAACTTTCAGGAGTCAGGCTGGATCCGGAAGATTTTTCTTAGCCTTACCCCTTCGTGCCGGTAGGTGGCGTTGGTCAACGCAGCGTGACGTCATATGGCGTTGAGTTTGTCGTTGTGATGTCCGCGTCGTCATATAGGCACCACCTCAGCGCTTTGTCAGTACTTGTCACGACTTTCCAAGCCACAATCGCGGAGCCATGAAGTTGACTGACAGTAGTGTTTAAACAACTAGGGCCATGAAGGGGAACAGCCCTGACATGAATAACTGATTCGAAGTGTGGGGAGGATGGGTGGGTCGGTAAGGAATCTACGGCTAGATCATGTCTCTACCAGATAAGGCCTTACCGAAGATAACTTGTCCATTTGATAGAGACAACTAATCGCAGATTCCTTACCTGTGAACAGATACCCAGGCAATATCATCCCCGGAGGAGGGACTGCGAAAAAGTTTAAACCAGAAAATTCCGTAGGACTGAACGGTCAAAAAGGCCCTCCCTACAGACCTGAGTGTCCAGGCAATAATGGCTAGCAAACGTGTGCATGGAGGCCCACGTAGCTGCATGGTTGATTGTCAAGAACCGGGACACCACGCTGGACAGCCGTGTTGGCTGCCTTAGATCTGGTGGAATGAGCTCTGAGGCCTTCAGAAGGCTGTTTCTTGGGCAAGTGGACAGATTGCCCTAGGTGGAAAGGTGTCACAACTTTAGGCAAAAAAGACACCCAAGTGCGAAGGACTACTTCGTCTTGAAAGATGTTCAGGTAAGGAGGCTGATGGGAAAATACCTGCAGATCGCTCACCCTCCTTGCGAAGGTTATTGCCACTAAAAAGGCTGTCTTAATTGTTAGCAGCCAGAGGAGACAATGTAGCAGCGGCTTGAATAGTGCACACAAGTAAGTGAAGACCAAATTAAGGTCTCACTGGGGGATGATGAAAGGTGAAGGAGGAAACAAATGTGTGAGCCCCTTCAGAAATCTATGTACAATAGCAGAGTTTAATAGTAACGGTTGGTCTGGCAAGACAAAGACTTGGATCCCCGGAGTGGTGCTCGGACCTTCCCCTCGACCGAGACTGGGAACGAGATCTCAGAGGAGATCTCTGTGGCGCCTGACGCCATACCGTAAGCAACTTTAAGGACTGCTCCCTCAAAGCTTTCGGCGCAATGGCCCGGCAGTCGGAGCATAACTTCGGGTCATGGTCGCTCTCTAGTCACCAAAGGCACACAAGGTGGGGGTTCGTTACTGACATGGCTCTGTGACAGGAGCCACGCGGTTTAAACCCCGAGGTCTTCTTGGACATCCTACACACCGAAAAAGATTCAACAAAAAGTAAAAAAAAGACTGTCACAAAATGACAGGGGGCAGCTCACTTCGAAGGATCTGTGCTGACTGGCGTGGAAAGAAAAGAACTGACATCCGCATGCTGAGGTGGCGCCTATATAGATGACACGAACGTCACAATGACTAACTCAACGTCATGCAGTCAACAGACACCACCTACCGGCGCACCTGGGTAGTGCTAAGAAAAATCTTCCGGATCCAGCCTGACACCTGGATGTTCACAGGTAAGGAATCTGCGGCTGGATGTCCCTATCAGATGGAGTGTATTTTCCACTCATGAACTTGTTGCTGAGTGGAACGAGTTCCCCCTTGTTTCAGAATCTAATACATTGAAGTCATATTGTCTGTTCGTAGAAGGACATTTTTCCCTGTAATGCTTGTTAGGAATGTTTTGAGAGCCATATAGATGGCTGGAAGCTCCAGCATGTTGACGTGCACTGTTTGTTGTTGTGAGGTCCAGTGCCCCTTGACCACAATGTCCTTCATATGAGCAAACCACCCTATGAGTGATAAATCGGTTATGATTGTTACTTGCAGGATTGGTTTCTTGAAGGCTCTTTCCTTCAGTATGTTAGAGGTGTTCCACAATTGTAGCGCCTTGGGTGAAACCAACACTAGGTCTTCCATGTCCAGCCCCCCCCCCCTCCCCCCCCGGCTTGTCACCAATGCGATGATGCTAAACACGTTTGGAGAGGTCTCAGGAAGGGACGAAAAGACCTGGCTCTTCGACTGATACCCGTAGCACAGCACCTGATAAGCTGTGCTATATAAGTACCTGATTGATTGATTATGTGCACGTGGCACTAAACGCTATGCATGATGCCATCATCCCTAGATCGCACATCACTGTTTTGACTGGTAGGTGACGATGTGGCTAAAAAAGACCCGGCTGGATATGGAGATTGAGAACTCTTTGTGGAATGGGGTAAGCTGTTCCCGATACTGAATTGAGTATTACTCGTAGGCATGGTTGTACCTGGAGTGGTTGGAGATGCAATTTTGATGCATTGATAGTGAAGCCCAATTGGTGTAGCAGGTTGATCGTGGTTTGAGTGTCTATTGGTTGGACTCTTGATCAGCCAATCATCGAGTTCGATTAAAAGAGATCGGGAAAGACGTACGTTTTTTCTTCTTAATTTTGCTGCTTCTACCACGAAGCATTTTGTGAACAGCCTTGGGGCTGTTCTTACCCCAAATAGCAGCAGCTTGAATTGATAATAACGTCCACTTATCATAAACTGTAGGTTTTTGTGGTGCGCCGTTTGCACTGTAATGTGGAAGTAAGCGTCCTTCAGGTCTAAAGCAGTCATGAAGTTGCCCCTTTGTAGTAGTAGCATTACATCTTGCAATGTGACCATATGGAAGTGATCGGATAGTATGTAGCGACTGAGTGGGAGTAGGTCCAGAATGGGCCATAGTGAGCCGTCTTTCTTCGATATGAGGAAATAAAGGGAGTAAAGTCCTTTGTTTTTAATGTTAGAGTGGGACTAGTTTTATGTAATGCCTTTACTTCTTTCTTTAGTAGATGTGGATAATGTGGATTTAACACCTGCTGTTTGGCGGGATACTTAGTGGGTGTTGAGTTAGATATAAGCAATATCGCTGCCTGATTATTTGTAGTACCCACTGGACTGATGTGATGCTTGGCTACAACTGGCAGAATTGTTGTAGCAGTCACCCGACAGGTGTTTTGTGATCAGGGGGAAGGATGGGCAAGCCATTTACTTGCCGATGTGAAGGTGCTCTACTGCGGCCCCTATTCTTGTAGCCTCCTTGACAGCATCCAGCTCCTTGCTGGTGATACTGTTGTTGCGGGTGCGGATATGTGGTATAGGGTAGATACTTTTGCTGTCCTTCGCCCCTGGTAAAGCCAAAAGGGCGGTTTGTTTTTGAGGTTTTGCCAGTAAGGCACCCATGGATTTGGCTGTGTTGGTGTCCTTTATTTTCTCTAGCTGTGTGTCCACGGCGGGCCCAAAGAGGTTTCCCCCATCGAATGGGACAGTAAGAATGTGCTGCTGCACCTCAGGTTTGAACCCGGATATGCCACGCATGTCTACGGAGCATGATTGATGTATTGATGCCCCTTGCAGCAGTGCCAGCTCCGCTTAATGCAAATTTGAGTGTTGAATTTGATATCTGCCTCCCATCATTTACCAGGAATTACCCTCGTTTTTTGTATTCATCTTGGAGATGTTGCATCAGGTCTTTCATCTCATTACAGGTAGCCCTACTGTATCGGGGAAAGTAGGTCAACTGAATTGGCGATCTTCCAGTGGTTTGTGTGCCCTCCTGCTACTCTTCTGCCTGCTACATCAATTTGTTTTCTTTCTTTGTCTGGAGGAGGTGCCGCAGCTCTCTTCCTCGCTGTGGTGACAACAAGGGAGTCTGCTGTGGGATGTACCTGTATTTAAAAGGGCTTATCTGGAGATTGCCTGTATTTCTTCTCTATGTGAGGAGTTAGGACCCTGTATGTGACTGGGTCGTTGAAAATGTCTTTAGATACATTGAGAACAGATCCAATCATTGGCAGATATTGTGTTTCCACAAGAAGTCAGTTGGCACCTCTGTAGTGTGCCTGGGGAGCCTGTGGACTCCGCCGCTCTTTGTAAAACACAGTGAAGCCTTAGTAGGTACTTGCGGCTCCATGTCTGGGTCAGGCAGGGCCAAATCATAATCATCCCATGGGTCAGGGGTATGATGGGTGTCCTGTGTTCCTAGGGGAATCTGTGTCCTGTATCTATCCGTCTTCCTCCCCTTTTGGAGAGGGCAAGTGTGTTTGTGGTGACTCTAGGGGGCTGAAAGTCATTTGGCTTCTTGCCCTGTGCTCTTGTGGAAGTGTTTTTGGTGAAGGCTGTGACCAGGATTGTTCCTAAGCCTGTTTCTTGGCATTTTCTTTACGTTTTTTCTGCACAAATTGCTGCAGTCCTTGAAAGACAATGCCTTGTTCTTCACTTGGTCTTTGTGTCTAAGTCTTTGGTTTCTTTGGAGCCGGTGGTGTGTGTAGGAAGCTGGCTCTGTATATACTATACCAAAGTAAGGTATAGTGTGCACAGAGTCCAGTGGATCCCCAAATGCTTACAGAGGTAATGGTAGATAATACCTTACTCTCCATTTATGGTGGTGTGGGCGAGCAGTAAGGCTTTATCAGAGCGTAGTGTTAAGCATTTATTGCGCCCACTCAGGCAAGAAATTATGTCACACACTCAAAGACTGAACTCAGACCAATTGTTTGTAGTAAAAATATTTCTTTAGTTGTATTTTATTTTTAGAACCAAGCAGGACTTGGTACAGGTAAATATAATTGTACTTTTCAAGACAGATGGATCATGAAGCAAGCTGGATGAATTTTGTTACAAGTTGGTAAAATATTTAAATACAGTTGAAATTACTTTTGGATTACTTTTTCTACTCAATGTGATATGCCTAGATATCACAATGGGGCATTTGCTGGATAAAAGGTAAGTAAAACAGTTTTCATAAAACCACAGTTTCTTATTTTTCCATACAAACAACCTCAACACTTAAAAGTTTTTCAGAGGAAGACAGTCAATGCAATCCAATGGAGAAAAATAAGGTTAGCAGTTTGCAGGTAAGTAAACGGTCTTGAGGGTTGAGTTTCTGGAGTTAGAACAAGGGTTCCCCCAGGGTCAAGTAATCACTCAAAAAGCGCCCTCAGCGTCACTAGGGCGGCAGAGTGCTGAGGCCAAATGTTAGCCTATGGGGCTAGGTGGCCAACAGTTGGTGGCTGCTCTCGGGCAAGCCACAGGGTTGAGGAAGCAAAGTTCTTAGGGTTAAGCTCAGAGCAAAGGGAAATCCGAGTTAGCACACAAGGTGGACCCACAGCGGCACAGGGGAGGTCGGGTGCAGAGTGCTGATTTGGCGTCTGGTGCCCTGTTGTTTTCAATGAGAGTTGCCGGTTTTGGCTGCAGGTTCGGTCCAGGAAGTCTCCTGGTGGGAACCAACAGCTGGGCAAGTAAGTTGGAGGACTCTGGGACATAGGTGCATCCCAGGTCCTAGTCTCCAAGGGCGCAGGGCAGCTGGATGCCGGGGTACCTTTTGAGGTCAGATTTCACCTCACTGGGCCACTCATGGTTGGGTTCTCCATGCAGAGGCTGCACGTGATGTTGGGGAGTCCTGGATCAGTCAACCCATAGTGGACTCGGACACTGGAGCATTGCGGGCCTTCGCTGAGACCGGTGGGCCACTCTGACTCAGGCCGTAGGCGACGGGTGCAGTGGTGGTTCCAGGCGTCAGTTTCCTTTGTCTTCAGCAGGCTCAGAGTCTTTCTTTGGAGATTCTTTTGAACAAAGCTGCTGTTCACAGGAGATTCGGTCTTTGTTGAAGCCGGTCAGTCCTCCCAGGGGTTCTGGAGGTCGTTGGCTGCAGGACAAGGCGACTTTTGGTGCAGGATCTCTGGAAACTGCAGACAGGCCGGCAGGGCTGGGGCCAAGTCAGTTCTTCTCTGCAGTCTCCTCTGCTATGCATCTTCTTTCATCCTTCTTCGTAGGTTTTGGGAATCTGCCTTCTGGGTTCAGGGCTGCCCCCTAAATACTATATTTATGGGGCATTTTAGGGGTCTCGAGGTGGTAACCAATGGTCTACTGATCTTAGGGTGACTATACCCTTGGTGTGCTCACCCCATGTAGGGGAGTGGGTACCATCCTTTATCCTGATTTGGGAGTGCCTTCCATCTGCAAGATGGCGTGCACTGAAGAGTGGGCTTCACCTCGCCTCCCCACCTGAGGGGTGGGGTTAGCAGAGGTGGGCACACCTTCTAGGCTGCTCTAGTTTTTCCTGCCTGCCCATGGGTGAGGTAGGAAGGGGGTCTGCTCCTGATAACAGGCAAGGCTGGTACTCACGTTACAAAAGTGGCAAGGCCTTTGAAGCTCCCCTTCCACAGATGGCTCTTCCTGACCTGGGGAAAGAACGGTTTTGTTTCTTGGCCAATGGAGAAAAGGCTCCCACTCCAGGGGTCGGGTCCAGAAACCGTGGTGGCAGGCTGGTTATCAGTCAGGGAGCCCACCAGAGGCTGGTAATTTTTCAGGGGGTATCTCTAAGATGCCCTCTGAGTGCATCGTATAATAAATCCCACACTGGCATCAGTTTGGGTATATTATCTGGAGAAGTTTGCTACCAATCTTCCCAGAATTCAGTAAAGCCATTATGGTGCTGTGGAGTTCGTAATGACAAACTCCCAGACCATATACTCTTTTATGGCTTTACTGCACTTATAATGTCTAAGAATGGACTTAGACACTGTAGGGGTACAGTGCTCATGTAACTGTACCCTCACCAGTGGTATAGTACACCCAGCTAGAGGGTTGTCATACCTATCCCATTGACAGTGGGTTTCAGGCATGGCACACAGGTATGCATGCCATGCCGACTCACTTTTTTGTGTACAAAAAACACGCAGCCTGAAATGGCAGTGTGTGCGTGTTAATGTACAGGACCTCTATGGGTGGCACAATATGTGCTGCAGTCCTTAGAGGCCTTTCCTGGTCACAGTGCCCTTGGTACCCATTATACCTTTTACAAGAGGCTTACATGTGGCATGAGAGGTGCCAATTGGGGGTACAAAGGTACAGTTTTGGGAAAAAACACAGGCCCTGGGAACCTGATTGGCTGGGCCCCAGGGCACATCAAGTCAAAGGGCATCACAAATCTGGTAAAACATAAACTGGGGGGTGGATTACTGCAACAGAACCCCACTTTCCTACAGTATGTCCTCAGAAACTTTGTGTCGCTTTGGAATCCCGGAGGTGAGACTTTTCTTCTGACTAGAAGAGAGTCCATAGTTTTTTTCAGTCCTCGGAACCAAGGACTGCTTAGTTTCCGAGGCGCTCGAGCCCAAGCGTTTCTTCGGATCCAATGATTTTCTTGGGGTCGCAGCCTACTTGGCATCCTTCGGTGCCGAAGTGTCTGCTGATACAGACTTATGCTTCAGTGCCGAATTGTGCTTTGGTGCCGTCCCCTTGCTGTGGCCTTGTTGCCCGAGTGGGATCAAGAACGTTCTTGTCCCTTTTTGGTTCCAAAGTTTGCTCACATATAGGCCTGAGCCTGAGGGGTGTGGCACACCGTGTGGTGGCAGAGGAGGGATTTGAGGTGAGTGTAAGATCTTCTTTACATGGGGGGTCAACAGTACTCACAGTACGAGGTGTTGTCTTAGTCCTCGGCCCAGGTACAGGATCAGCCTCAGCGAGGTGGGCCACTCGACCTGCAATGGAGCGTGTTTGTGTCCCCAGAAGATGAATCGGAAGCGATGTAGTGGGGACTGGTGGTGACCACCTCACCTCCTACCAGAGCACATGCCATGCTTTCCACGTCCCTGTTGTGCGAGAACTACGCCTCGGCCGCCAGTTCCATGGCTTGTGCCAGGTGTCGATCCCTATGGGTCCGAAGCGTGTTTTTGAACAGTGCGCAAGCCACGCACTTGTCTTCTTTGTGCTCCGGAGATGGGCACAAATTACACACTTCGTGTGTGCATTTGGCCCTGCACCGAGGGCACCGTTGGAAGAGGTCCTTCTTTGTCTCCATCACCCGGAGACAGTCATTCTCGACGGGCATGTATTGGGTGCCGGGTAATCGGTCTCCGGAACCTAGGATCCGTGGATGTGGTCTATTGGATCTCCAGTTGCGTTCTTTCTTGACTGTAGGCTGCGTGGGTGTTGAATGCTGCAGAGCTCCGACGCAGTCATCCAAGCTCAATGACGGAAAAAAACGTTCTAATGAAGGAGCTGTTGAACATGCGCAATACATCGAGGGGGGAGGAGAAATGACGCACGATGCCGATCATAAAACTTCCTTGATGAAAAACAATTTACAGAGTCCGAGCCCAACACTAGAAAGCAGGAGTATGCCTAGCATGTATATCTGCAGCCGACACATGCTACGAATATGTAGTTACTTGAGTGAATTATTTCTTTACCAGCAGTGGCTATTTCATAGATTTGAATGCTTGAATCAGATTAGCAAGCAGCACACAAAATATAAAATAGATCATAAATGCAGGTGAGTAACGAATAGTTTTCTTACCTGTCGGTGTAGTTTTGCAGCTTGAAGATCTTTCTGGATTCACTATGCTGTGCATTATTCCGCGGTCTTGTGGTTGGGTCTGGATTCGTAGTATTTCTTTTTTTTTTTTTTTCGTAGCCCAGGTGGGCGTCGGCGTCACACCTCCTGGGTGTATTTCCGGTGACGCCGGCATGCTTCCTGCGGAAGCTCCCACTCTTGGGCGCCATCTTCGGATTCTTTTTTTCCGTGTTTCTTTCATTTCCGAAGTAATGGCACTGTCCTATTTAGGTGATATTTTACCGCTGAGTACTTTCAAAGTCCTTTTTTTTTTTAAATCCACCTCTTCTCTCTCCAGCCTCATCTTTCTGGCGGAGGTGGGTGGGTTTGCTAGTGAATCCAGAAAGATCTTCAAGCTGCAAAACTACACCGACAGGTAAGAAAACTATTCATTTTGCAGCGTGAATCTTTCTGGATTCACTATGCTGTGCATAGATTTTGTAGTGGTTTCTCATCTCTGTGGCGGCTGGGTGGAAGATGAGCATTGGCTATTGAATATGTGCTGGAGCACCTTCTGTCCGACTTGTGCTTCCTTGTTCATCTGTATATCCACACAGTAGTGCTTCGTGAACGTGTGCACCGAAGCCCATGTTGCCGCCAGGCATATGTCCTGTATGGGTGTGTTAGCCAGGAAAGCTATTGTAGCACCCTTTTTCCTAGTGGAGTGGGCACGTGTCCCCTCTGCTAGCTCTTGTCCTGCACGTTTGTGGCAGAGTTGAATTGTCTGTGCGATCCATCGTGCAATAGTCTTTTTGGTTACTGCCTTTCCCATGAAACTGTTTGCGAATGACACAAAGAACTGTTTTGTTTTCCTGTGTCCCTTCGTCCTCTCAATGTAGTGCATGACTGCCCTTCTGGCGTCCAGGGTGTGCAGGGCTCGCTCTGCGCTAGTTGTTGGTTTTTGGAAAAAACTCGGTATCTGTATAGACTGGTTCATGTGGAATTTGGATACCACCTTCGGCATGAAGTGTGGGTCAGTCCTCATCACAACCCTATCATTGTGTATTTGTATGTAGGGTTCTTGTAGCGTCAGCGCCTGAAGTTCGCTTACTCTTCGTAAGGACGTTATTGCAACCAGGAAAGCTGTTTTCATAGTTAGCATCTTTAGGGAGGCCTTGTGAAGTGGTTCAAAGGGTTCCTTCATGAGTTCCGTTAGGACTATGTTTAAGTTCTATGCAGGTGGCGGCACCCGCTTGGGTGGTGCGATCCTTTTCGCTCCTTCTAGGAATCTCTTCACCACCTGTGATGTGAAGAAACTCCTGCACGTTTCTCCCCTTGTGTAGGCGACTATCGCTGCCAAGTGAACTCTTAACGAGGATGAGCTAAGGTTCTTCTCCAGCAAGTGTGTCAGGTACTTTAGCACTGTGGAGTCCTTCTTCATTTTATTGTGAAGTCTTTCTTTCCTGCACCACATTGTGAATCTTTTCCATTTCGCAACGTAGCACTTCCGAGTGCTGGGCCTCCGTGCCCCCCGAAGGACCCTCAGGGTGCTTTCTGGTAATCTCAAATGTGCAAACTCTATGTCCTCAGGAGCCACGCTACTAGGCTCAGGCTCTCTGTCTCTGGGTGTAGCACCTCTCCGTTCTGCATGGAGTGTAGGTCTTTCCTCTTGCCGAATCTGTGGGGTGCACACTGTGTCATCTCCATGATCTGCGAGTACCATGTCTGCCTGGCCCACTGTGGCGCGACCAGTATCAGGGTCATGTTGCTCGCTCTGCACTTGCTCAGCACTCTGTGCATCAGTGGTATCGGGGGAAAGGCGTGAGCAAATGTCCCGGACCAATCTATCCATAGTTCAACAAAAAAGGGGGTGACCCTGTGTCCCTCAGAACCTGGGTATGCGTGATTAAAAACAAAATTGGTTCTGTCGGGTGAGCGCTGACATTGCTTTAAAAGAAGGCTGGAAAGCTCAAAACATACAAACAAAAAACCTCTCTCTGAGAAAAACGTATTTTATATGTTAAAACAGGGAACACAAAACACGGCAATTACTTCATTCCGTTTTCGGTTCAGCATTTAAAACATATTATTTGTGACTGTTGTGAACATAGTGACTGGTGCAAAGCATATAGTGACACTTATATACAAATATATACAAATGGGAAGCGGGGAGGGGTAATGTCTTTTGTTGGGGGGCCAGTATTCAAAAATTAGAATTCCAAGGAAGCAGATGGTTATTGTCCAAGTTCCTGGTGGTATCTTGGCCAAATAAGAGCGTCGACGTTTCGACCCTAAAGCGCCCCAATTGGTGGTCGCGGCGGGTCTTTATCAAGACAGGGGGTAAGGACGGGTGAGTTTGGATTCACAAAGGAAGCTTGTCAGTCGACCCTCGGTTCTGCAAACTGGGATAGTTGTGCTGGCGGTTCAAGCAGAGTCAGAGCGCCATCTGAGCTGTCAGGATAAAGCTCGAGAAAGTTCGAACTTTTGACCCGCCGCGACCACCAATTGGGGCGCTTTAGGGTCGAAACGTCGACGCTCTTATTTGGCCAAGATACCACCAGGAACTTGGACAATAACCATCTGCTTCCTTGGAATTCTAATATTTGAATACTGGCCCCCCAACAAAAGACATTACCCCTCCCCGCTTCCCATTTGTATATATTTGTATATAAGTGTCACTATATGCTTTGCACCAGTCACTATGTTCACAACAGTCACAAATAATATGTTTTAAATGCTGAACAGAAAACGGAATGAAGTAATTGCCGTGTTTTGTGTTCCCTGTTTTAACATATAAAATACGTTTTTCTCAGAGAGAGGTTTTTTGTTTGTATGTTTTGAGCTTTCCAGCCTTCTTTTAAAGCAATGTCAGCGCTCACCCGACAGAACCAATTTTGTTTTTAATCAATCTATCCATAGGGCATTCCCCAGTGACCCCTCCTCGGGTTGTCTGGATGCGAAGTTTTGGCATTTTGCATTCCGGCGTGTGGCAAACAGGTCCACTGATGGTGTTCCCCATTTGTCGAACAGCCACCTTGTCTCCTGAGCATTGAGCTCCCACTCGTGGGATGCCGATGTCTGTCTGCTGAGCCAATCTGCCTGTATGTTGTCCTTCCCTGGGAGGTGTATGGCTAGCAGGTCTATTTTGAGAGGGATGGCCCATCTCCATATCTCCTGCGCCAGCGTTGAAAGCGGAGCTGACTGTGTGCCCCCCTGCTTGTTGATGTATGTTGGACAGGCCGCATGGTCGGGCTGTCCCCCCTCCCCGCAATGGGACCCGGACCCTGGCTCTCCCTGAATCCCCAGCCAGAGTCCCCGGCGACCACCCGAAGTAACCTGCAATCCCTCCACCACAAGACACCAGCTCCGGACCCAGCTGGTCCGGGTCATCATCCGCACCCCGGCCTCGGCCCAGCCGCCATTTTGGGGTACTACAGCACGAGGCCGCGTGGCCTCAACTCGACCCTAACCCTGGGCCCGGCCGGCCCCGACATCGAGGCACCAACCTCCTCCCAGGAGGCAGAGTGACCACTTGGCGAGTCAATGGGAGAAGGAATCGTCAACGGCTCTCCTCCGCCAGGTGTCGATCACCCCAGGCCGCCCTGGGCGCTGGCTCCACCCCCCTGCTGGGTGTCTGGACTCCCTCATCCCGGACCTCCCGGCCCCCAGGCGCGAGGGTCCGGACATCAAAGGGGACCAGACCTATAACTGGGGCAGGGCCAGACCAGGAAGGCAGTTGTATCCTGGAGTCGAGAGACCCGAGAAGAACTCATCCGCGACTGGCCTGCTGGCGCTGCCGCGGCCCTCTGCCTCGTGAAACCATCGTCTTGGCCTGCTGGCGCTGCCGCGGCCCTCTGCCTCGTGAAACCATCGTCTTGGCCTGCTGGCGCTGCCGCGGCCCTCTGCCTCGTGAAACCATCGTCTTGGCCTGCTGGCGCTGCCGCGGCCCTCTGCCTCGTGAAACCATCGTCTTGGCCTGCTGGCGCTGCCGCGGCCCGACTTGCAGACTCGCCAGCTCGAGGATTGTGAGCTCACCTCTTGCCACCTCTTGCCACCTCCTGTACCGACCCGGTACCAAGACTGTCCCGCTACCCCCTTTTTCCCTACCGAGACTAGAAGTGAGAGGACCCTCGGGTCCGAGATATCCTGTATCGCCAATATCCGTGCTCTACAAACCTTATATAAAAGTATTGAACTCAACCTGGTGTGGTGGCTGTTTGTGGGGAGGGAGGTGACATATCTGTACAATCGCCGGAGGTGGTCCTCATCGGGGACCTCTCCCTCAGTAGACGGCCGACCCTCAGGGTCCCCGTCTAACATTGGTGGCCAGCGGCGCGATCCGAACCTACGCATAATAGTACAGAGAGTCACTCTCCCCACGACACACAACCACCATGACAACAGAGAGCGGAACAACGGAAAAATTCCAGATGGAAAAATTGGAAGACTACAACCACCGGGAACTGAAGCAATATTGCATAGAACTTGGCCTTCCAACCACAGGTCTGAGCACAAAGGAAGACTTCAAACGAGCCCTAGAAGCTTGGGCAGAAACGGGTACGGCCGTACCCCGAACACGAACAACCGAGACGGGCCCCGCACCAATTGAAGGAAGAAGAGCGGGTCTCTCCCTGGAAGAGATCCAAGAAAGAGAAAAAAGCAGACTCCACGAATTAGAACTGGCCCGACTTCGCTTGGATGGAGAGCTCAAACTGGCGGAACAAAAAATAACTCTGGAACACTTACGGCTCCGAGAGGAGCGAGAAGAGAAGCAAAAACAGAGAGAGCTAGAGGAAAAGAAACTAGCGTACGAACATGAGCGCAATCTCAAGGAACTGGAAATCCAGAAACAGAATAAAGAACTCGGGTTCCCCGAACGACCGACCCTGCCTGCCTCTACCGAGCCCAAGGTTCACATCCCCAAAGATGTCATCCGGGAATACCACAAGAACGATGATATACAGCAGTGGTTTAAAGCCTATGAGGTGGCCATGACCTCCCACCGGATTCCACGGAGCGACTGGGGAGCCGGGTTATGGGGGAGGTTTGTCAACGAAGGGCGGGACGCCCTGCTGCAACTCCCGGACCATCTGATGACATCCTACGACCACATGAAGGCCGCCCTCCTCACTCGATACGGGCTCACACCCGAGATGTACCGCCAGCGGTTCCGCGACTGCAAACGGATTCCGGGTACGACTTGGGTGGAGTACGTGAACTTCTTTAGTCGAGCCTTCGAAGGGTGGATCAAGGGCAACAAAGTGACCACCTACGAATAACTTTTCGACCTTATCGTATGGGAGCACCTGTCTAACAACTGCTTCGTGGAACTCCGGCAACACCTCTTGGACAGTAAACTAACCGAACCTCGACAACTCGCCGCCGAAGCCGGTGGGAAAGCACCCGAGTTAGCCGGAACGGACCCAGCGAATCATCCAGACCGTACCCAGGGCCCCATCGCCCCCGGGGAGGAGGAGGAGGGGGCCAGGGTCGGGGGAGAGACCCTGGCCCCTTGTCGCCCACAAGCAGCCCCTCGACCCCGGCCGGCCGAGGGAGCCCGGCCATCCGGGCCGGTTTCCGGGCCAACGTTATGTGCCACAGATGCCAGCGACCCGGCCACTACGCCAGTGATCCCAACTGCCCAAAGAATCCGAACACTACCCCCCGCCAGGTCGCAGCGGCCGCCCTAGGGGAAGAACTAATCCCGGACGACCAAGAAGAGTACGAGACCGACCCCTCTGAGTGGGCACCAGCCGCCATGGCGCTGGTCTGCTTGGGGGAGAGAGAGATGATTCCGCGGGCCCCCCTTCCCGCCAACACGCAGAAGTACAGCCAGTGGGTCAACATTAATGGCCGCCGGGCGGAAGCCCTCCGCGACACCGGGGCCAGTGTAACGGCGGTCCGACGCCACCTTGTCACTCCAGACCAAATCCTGCCGAACATTCTTTGCCCTGTCCGATCAGCAGACAACTCCGAAAGTCTGTGTCGCATGGCCTGCGTCCCCTTCGAGTGGGGAGGAGTAACAGGGATGCTAAAGGTAACTGTCCGCGATGATGCCCCCGTGGATTGCCTCCTAGGAAACGACCTCGAAAGCTCTCCCTGGGCAGCCGTCGAACGGAGAGAACACCTGGGGATGCTCGGCCTCCCCGAATGGGTCTGCGTCACGACCCGGTCCATGACCGCCCGCGCGGTCCCCAGTCTAGAAGAGCCCGAGTGGCCGGAACCTCCTCCCGCGCTCGTCCCAGAGGAGGCCGCCCCAGAAGCCAGTCCCTCGACCCAAACAGAGGAAGGATCCGACCAGCTTCGGGATGTCCCTGACCTGGCACAATGGCGTCAGGAGGGAGGCCCCACTCAGGAACAATTCCGGGCCGAACAGAAAACATGTCCCTCTCTCGAAGGACTCCGGCAGCAAGCCCTGGCCCAGAGCACAGGGGATACCTCGGGGGCCCACTGGATCTACTGGGACGAAGACCTGCTCTACAGCGAGCAGAAAATTGCAGAACTAGGAGCCAGTCGGGTGCTGGTGGTGCCCCTTCGCTTCCGAGACTTTCTCCTGAACTTAGCCCACGATGTCCCCCTTGCCGGACACCTGGGACAGGATAAAACCTACGACCGCCTGGTGACCCATTTTTTCTGGCCCCAAATGCGAAAGGATGTCACCAACCACTGCAGGGCCTGCCCCACCTGCCAGGCCAGCGGAAAAAGTGGCCGAAAAATCAAAGCACCTTTACAACCCTTTCCTGTCGTCACCACCCCGTTCGAACGAGTGGGAATAGACATTGTGGGGCCCCTCGACCCCCGAACAGCCCAAGGACACCGGTTCATCCTGGTCCTAGTAGACCACGCCACCCGCTATCCCGAGGCCATCCCTCTTCGGACTGTGACGGCCCCCGTGGTGGGCCGAGCCCTGATGGGGATCTTCTCCCGGGTGGGGTTCCCCCGGGAGGTCGTCAGCGACAGGGGCACGAACTTTATCTCCAGATATATGAAGTCTCTCTGGCAACAATGCGGGGTCACCTACAAATTCACGACCCCCTATCACCCGCAAGGAAACTGATTGGTCGAGAGGTTCAACCGCACCCTCAAGGGAATGATTATGGGCCTAGAGGAACCCCTTCGACGCCAGTGGGACGTGCTACTTCCATGCCTCCTGTTTGCCTATCGGGAGGTCCCGCAGAAATCCCTCGGCTTCAGCCCATTTGAACTCCTGTACGGGCACCCCGTCCGGGGCCCCCTCAGCCTAGTCAAGGAAGGTTGGGAGCAGCCTCCCCAGAAAACTCCCCCAGACATCTACAGGTATCTCCTGGCTCTTCGCAACCAGACCCGGCGGTTCCGAGAAACCGCCAAAGCCAATCTCGAGGCCAGTCAGGAGGACATGAAGAGATGGTACGATCAGCACGCATCCTCCATTGAGTTCGAACCGGGACAACGGGTCTGGGTGATGTCCCCGGTTGAACCCTGTGCACTCCAAGACAAATGGTCCGGACCCTTCAAGGTGATCGAACGCAAGGGGCCCGTCACCTATTTAATCGACATGGAGACTGCCCGGAACCCCCTACGGGTCCTCCATGCCAACAGGCTCAAACCCCATTTTGTGCGATCCGAACTCAGCCTCCTGATGGCTACCGATAACGGGACGGAAGAAGACTCCGAACCCCTTCCGGACTTACTGAGGACCCTCGAGCGGGATGGCTCAGTGGAAGGGGTCCAGCTCTCCGAGGCCCTGTCCCCGGAGCAACGCCAAGACTGTCAAGCCCTCCTGAGGCGGTTCGCCTCCCTGTTCTCCCTCACACCCGGAGTCACCCCCTGGTGCCTTCACGATGTGGACACCGGGGACAGCCCTCCTATTCGACACCGGGCGTACCGCGTACCAGACCGGGTGCGAGCCTGCATCCAGACCGAGGTGTCCAAAATGCTGGCCCTAGGAGTGATCGAACCCTCAGACAGCCCCTGGGCAAGCCCAGTCGTCCTGGTTCCCAAGGCGGCCGCCCCGGGCGTTGCCCCTGAGCTCCGGTTCTGCGTGGACTATCGGGGGCTGAATGCAGTTACCAGGACCGACGCTCACCCCATCCCCCGGGCAGATGAGCTAATTGACCGGATGGGGGCCGCCCGCTACCTGAGCATCTTCGACCTAACGGCGGGCTACTGGCAGATCGCCCTCACCCCTAGGGCCCAAGAACGTTCCGCCTTCTCTACCCCGGACGGGCACTACCACTTTAAAGTAATGCCCTTCGGCATGAAAAACGCTCCGGCAACGTTCCAACGGCTGGTGAACCAGGTACTGGCGGGCCTGGAAGACTTCAGCGCCGCCTACCTGGACGACATTGCTGTGTACAGCCATCATTGGACCGACCACCTCCGCCACCTGCGGGAGGTTCTACACGCCCTCCAGCAAGCCGGGCTCACCATCAAGGCCAGCAAGTGCCAGGTTGGCCAAGGGTCCGTGACCTACCTGGGACACCAAGTGGGAAGCGGGCTGGTGGCCCCCCTCCAGCTCAAGATTGCTGCCATCCAGGCCTGGCAACCCCCTACGACCCAAACGGAGGTCCGGGCCTTCCTGGGGCTCACCGGATACTACCGGCGGTTCGTGAAGGACCATGGCAGCATCGTGGGGCCCCTCACAGAGCTCACCTCCAAGAAGAGCCCCAAGACAGTCAACTGGACCCCGGACTGCCAATCGGCCTTCGAGAAATTGAAGACCGCCATGTGCACGGCCCCCGTGCTCCAGGCTCCCGACTACAGCCGGGAATTCATTGTGCAGACGGACGCCTCCGATCATGGTGTGGGGGCCGTCCTCTCCCAACTCAACCCCGAAGGGGTCGACCAACCAGTGGCCTTCATCAGCAGACGCCTACTGCCCCGAGAACAGCGCTGGAGCACCATTGAGAGGGAGGCCTTCGCCGTAGTCTGGGCACTCAAGAAGCTCCGGCCCTACCTCTTCGGCACCCACTTCCGGGTGCAAACAGACCACCGACCCCTGCAATGGCTGATGCAAATGCGGGGGGAGAACCCGAAGCTGTTGCGCTGGTCCATCTCCCTACAGGGGATGGACTTCACGGTGGAACATCGTCCAGGCCAGGACCACGCCAACGCAGACGGCCTGTCACGCTTTTTCCGCCTCAGCGAGGAGAGTCCCCAGGAAGATGGCTGACTCTCCCCGCCTTCAGCTGGGGGGGACGCATGTTGGACAGGCCGCATGGTCGGGCTGTCCCCCCTCCCCGCAACGGGACCCGGACCCTGGCTCTCCCTGAATCCCCAGCCAGAGTCCCCGGCGACCACCCGAAGTAACCTGCAATCCCTCCACCACAAGACACCAGCTCCGGACCCAGCTGGTCCGGGTCATCATCCGCACCCCGGCCTCGGCCCAGCCGCCATTTTGGGGTACTACAGCACGAGGCCGCGTGGCCTCAACTCGACCCTAACCCTGGGCCCGGCCGGCCCCGACATCGAGGCACCAACCTCCTCCCAGGAGGCAGAGTGACCACTTGGCGAGTCAATGGGAGAAGGAATCGTCAACGGCTCTCCTCCGCCAGGTGTCGATCACCCCAGGCCGCCATGGGCGCTGGCTCCACCCCCCTGCTGGGTGTCTGGACTCCCTCATCCCGGACCTCCCGGCCCCCAGGCGCGAGGGTCCGGACATCAAAGGGGACCAGACCTATAACTGGGGCAGGGCCAGACCAGGAAGGCAGTTGTATCCTGGAGTCGAGAGACCCGAGAAGAACTCATCCGCGACTGGCCTGCTGGCGCTGCCGCGGCCCTCTGCCTCGTGAAACCATCGTCTTGGCCTGCTGGCGCTGCCGCGGCCCTCTGCCTCGTGAAACCATCGTCTTGGCCTGCTGGCGCTGCCGCGGCCCTCTGCCTCGTGAAACCATCGTCTTGGCCTGCTGGCGCTGCCGCGGCCCTCTGCCTCGTGAAACCATCGTCTTGGCCTGCTGGCGCTGCCGCGGCCCGACTTGCAGACTCGCCAGCTCGAGGATTGTGAGCTCACCTCTTGCCACCTCCTGTACCGACCCGGTACCAAGACTGTCCCGCTACCCCCTTTTTCCCTACCGAGACTAGAAGTGAGAGGACCCTCGGGTCCGAGATATCCTGTATCGCCAATATCCGTGCTCTACAAACCTTATATAAAAGTATTGAACTCAACCTGGTGTGGTGGCTGTTTGTGGGGAGGGAGGTGACATATCTGTACAATCGCCGGAGGTGGTCCTCATCGGGGACCTCTCCCTCAGTAGACGGCCGACCCTCAGGGTCCCCGTCTAACAATGTACAACATTGCGGTGGTGTTGTCTGTCTGAAGCAGCACCTTGTGTTTGTACAGTCTTGTTTGGAAAGCTTTCAGTGCAAGGAAGATTGTCTTCAATTCTAGGTAATTGATGTGCCTTGTCGCATCTGTTGGCGTCCACAGTCCCCTCACCTTGAGCACCTCCATGTGAGCGCCCCATCCCTTCAGGGATGCGTCTGTGGTGATGGTCACTGTTGGCGTTGGGGGCGTTAGAGGCTTTCCCCTTGTTATGTTCTCCATGGTCCACCATGTCATCTCCTTCTGCACTGCGTGCGTTACAACCACTAGATCCTCCCAACTGCCTGTAGCTTGTGACCATTGCTCCTGTAGCCATTCTTGAATGGGTCTCATGTGGAGACGTACATTCGGTACCAGGTGGATGCATGATGCCATCATCCCCATGATCTTGCTCGCAGTCCTCACTGTCTGAGCTTGTCCCTTCCGGTAGAGGCGAGTTTCCTTCACCAGCGCCCTCGCCCTCTTCTCGCTGGGGAACACCTTTCCCTGTAAGGTTTTGATCTGTGCTCCCAGGAAGATCTTCACTTGTTCCGGCTCCATTGACGATTTCTTCCAATGGATGGAGAACCCCAGGCTTATGAGCGTGCTCGTCACTGTTTGTGCGTGCTGCTTGCATTTCTGGTATGAGTTTGCTTTCACCAGCCAGTCGTCCAGGTAAGGGTATACGTGTATTCCTTGCCTTCGTAGGTGCGCTGCGACTGCTGCGAGGCACTTTGTGAAGACCTTTGGTGCTGGTTTTAGCCCAAAGGCTAGTGTCGTGAACTGGTAGTGGTTTTCTCCGATGGTGAACCTGAGCATATGCTTGTGCTTTCTGTTTATTGGGATGTGCAGGTAGGCGTCTTTGAGGTCTATTGTGACCATGAAGTCCCCGATCTGCAATTGCGGGAGCACCTCTTGCAGGGAGGTCATTTTGGATTTTTGCGTTCTTATGAATTTGTTCAGGAACCTTAGGTCCAGAATGGGTCTCATTGTCTCGTCTACCTTTGGCACCAGGAAGTACGTTGAGTATATTCCTGTGTTTCTTTCCTTGAAGGGTACCCGTTCTATGGCCTGCTTCCGCAGGAGTTCCTTTGCCTCTTCCTGAAGACACTCTAGCTGTTTGCTTGCTAGTTGTTTTCTCTTTGGTTTTCTGCTTATTGGCCTCCCCTCCAACTCTATGCAGTATCCGAATTGGATGATGTTGAGGATCCATTTTTCTGATGTGATTTCTCTCCATTCCTGGAGGTAAAATCTTAATCTTCCTCCCACTGGTGTTATGTGGTCGTAGATGTCTAGCTTGTCTTGATCCCTCTGTACGTGCTGCCCCCTGGGAACTTTTCTGTGGGTGGGCACACAGAGTTTTTTTAAGTCACTTAGAAGCGGGCTGCTGTCCCCCTCTTCTATTCTGGCCACGTCCATTTCCTCTCCCTCAAAAGGACTGGCATCTTTGTTGGTATTGCCAGGACTGCTTCTGCTGACCCTGCTGGGCCTGCGAGTCTGCCTGGTGCGTTTGTTGGAAAGCCTGGTGTGATGTACCTGGCTGGTTTCCACCTCTCCCGCCAGGCCTCC
Source organism: Lissotriton helveticus (assembly GCF_964261635.1). Lineage (NCBI taxonomy): Eukaryota > Metazoa > Chordata > Amphibia > Caudata > Salamandridae > Lissotriton > Lissotriton helveticus. The sequence continues at coordinate 123,282,679 of NC_136068.1, forward strand.
GTGACGGTGTGCCCCTTTTGCTGCCTCTGAACTGCAATGCTCCCATGGACCTTGATGTTTCGTTATCCTTCTTCAGTTGGCTGAGCTTCTCATCAACTGTTGTTCCGAAAAGCGTGTCGCCGTTGCAGGTGTGTTCAGAATGCTGTGTTGCACCTCTGGTTTGAAACCTGAGATCCTTAGCCAGGCGTGTCTTCTTTCAGTGACACCCATCATCATGAGCCTGCTGGAGGTGTCTGCTCCATCCAGGGCTGTCTTAAGGCAAGAATTTGCCGCGTTCTTCCCTTCTTCAACCAGTTTTTCGGCCTTCTGCCTGGCATCCTGGGGCAGGTCCTTCACCAACTGCCCCAGCTCCTCCATGATCTGGTACATGTGCCTGTTTATCAGGGCGTTGGAGTTAGCCGTGTGCCAGTGGGTCGCGGCATTCCGTTCGATCCTTCTGCCCACCAGATCCATCCTTTTGCTCTCCTTATCCGGTGGTGGTCCAGAGGTAGTGGGTACGTTAGCCCTCTTCCTTGCTGTGTCCGTGATAATGGAGTCTGCGGAGACCATCCCCTGAATGTAGGGTGGGTCTTTTGAGGAATGTTTGTATTTTTTCTCTGTTCTGGGAGTTACTGTCTTGCATGTTGCGGGCTCCCTGAATGCTTCCTTCCCCTGGGCCAAGACGCTGTCGAGCATTGGCAGGTACTGGCTCTTTGTTTGTGTTGGGAGCAATGTCTCTAGAAGGAAGTCTGCTTTCTGCTTCTCTTCGTCGAGCTTGAGCTTGAATGCCGCTGCGGCAGACCTTATCACCGAGTTGTAGGCCCCGATGTCGTCCGGCGGCGAGGGCCTCGAGGGATACGTGTCGACCGCCTCCTCCGGGCTGTCGGTCTCGACATCCAGGTAATCCACCTCCTGTAAGTCAGAGGGGGCCGACTCTGCGTCCGTCCTGCTGTCCTCTTCCTCCCCATAGTTGTAACTATCGTAGGGATTCTCGTACTCTTCCTGGTCGTCGACCACCTCGACGTCCGGGTCTTGTTCTTCGGCGACCTTGTCTTCCTCCTCGACCACCTCCACCGCCGGTGGCTTGGTCTTGTGAGGGATCGTGAAAGCATTCATCTTTGCGTCCAATTCTTTCTTCCGCTGCACGATGTTTTCCATTTCGGCCTCGAGGCGCCTTCTCTTTTTCTCCATCTCGGCCGCGTGTTCCGCGTCGGATGGTTCTGCCGCTCTATTCGGAGGTTGGCTCGGCGCCGTGCCTTTCGGTGCCGAAGTTTTCGACGTCGACCTGGATTTTGGGTCTCTGGTCGGCGTCGGTAGTTTAGGGTCCTTGTCCCTCGGCGTCGATCGATCCTTTTCGGGGACGATTTTCGACGACTTCTGCTGTTCAACAGCTCTCGGCGCCGGGGACTCCTTCTCAGAGGATCCGCTGGGCCTGTGAGTACTCGCGGACGCCTGGTGCTTCGGCGTCGGCGCCTTGCCCTCGTTTTTTCGAGACTCAGAGTCTCTCTGGTTCTTGGGGGGCCGGAGAGTCTCCTACCTTATCAGAAGTCTTCGTGTAATCGGTCTCTACGACCGTGTAGCTGTCGTCTTCGGCGGCAGCGTTGTCCTCTTCCTCGGAAGACATCCCCAGATCGTAGAGGGACGGAGTCGGGGCCTTCCCCTGCAGGGTGGCGTGCGCTACCCTCTGTCTCTCTCTCACACGAAGGGTCTTCGGGGTGAAGGCGGAGCAGGCGTTGCAGTCCTCACTTTCGTGATTCACCGGTAGACAAAGGTTGCATACCGGGTGCTGGTCCTTCTGCGCGTACTTGTGGTGGCAGTTACGGCAGAACTTGAACGCCGTGTTGTCCATCATCGAGCGCTCAGGGCCTCCCTGGTCACGTGTTCGTCGACGGTCGTCGAGGATCTCGATGAATTCGCCTTTTCCTTTGCTGACTCCTCGTCGATGAAGTCCCCTGGAGTCTTCAGATGACTTTCCTTTGTGATTTCTGTATTTTCCTTTCTTCTTTCTCCAAAAATGTCTGGAGCCCAAACGGGAACGATACAGACCCGACCGCGGAAAAAAAGAATCTGAAGATGGCGCCCAAGAGTGGGAGCTTCCGCAGGAAGCATGCCGACGTCACCGGAAATACACCCAGGAGGTGTGACGCCGACGCCCACCTGGGCTACGAAAAAAAAAAAAAGACCAAAGAAAAGACTACGAATCCGGACCCAACCACAAGACCGCGGAATAATGCACAGCATAGTGAATCCAGAAAGATTCACGCTGCAAAACTACATACACTTTACAGGAACATATTGTGAGGAACAGCTTGTCCTAGTGAGGTTTCTTCACACACATTCATACATAGGCAGTAGACTTTGATAAATATATGTTGAGTCTTCCAGACGAGAGCTCAGTATAAACCATGAAGAGGCTCTCCTGCCTACAAAGTCATTCTGTGTGGCGCTCATGACTCTTTCCTTCAATGGGCAATTAGCTTTCCCCTGACAGTACATAATACAGGCAGAGAGTCATTTTGAGATTTGTTCTTTGGAAAGACAATATCTTCGCCTTTAGTGACCAAAGGAAATGAAAAACTTATCAGAGAGTTTGGAGACCTTATTTCAGCGAATTAGTAAAATTTGAGGCAGCATCAGACATACATGGAATGAATAGTTGTTTCTTCTATCCTAATAGGATCCAGGAGGAAGAACAACTGTAATGTGATAGGTCTACTAACATGGAAGTCTGAGGAACCTTCACTGTGAACTGTGGGTTTGTAAGAAGCAATCTGGATTGTACTGCTGTTGACATTACAATATATTACCACTGTTTCTAGTATGGCTAAATGGGTTCCCCTTGTTTATTATAACAGTAGATAAGGATGGCAATGAGGAAGAAGAGATTAAAGACAACCTTGCCATCTTTAATTGGTGGTGAACGATGGACCAGCTGTAGACATATATGTCTCGCAAGAATAAAGCTGTACACTAGAAAGAGGAATGAATAGGCAATAACAGGAATTTTGCTGGATCCTGCGGCTGTTTCTTAGAAAGAACTTTAGAGAAGGAAGCCAATACTTCTGAAGACGCTGTTTTAGAAGGCACTTGTTGCTTTAATATATCTACATTGGGAAATCCAGTATGTTTCAGCTTTTGCGCTTTTTGGAAAGGTGCTACCCGCGGTGAACAACCTTTACAACGCAACTTTTACCACGCAGTGCCTTTACGACGCAACTTTTACAACGCAAACCCTTACAACGCATTGCGCTGGGGGGGCGCTCTAGGATAGGGAATAGGTTTAATGTACTATCCAACACCTTCCTTACTATCCACGGGGACTGGAGTTGGAATAGTAAATTAAACTATTCACTATCCAGCGCCCAAAAGCACTATGCGTTGTAATGGTATGCGTAGTAAAACTTGCGATGTAAAGGTAGGCGTTATAAATGTATGCGTTGTAACATCATACATCCGCTACCCACATAATCATCTGCTGAAGGAGCATCCTTACCAGAGATTCCCTAATAGTTGTAGATAAAATCCTTGTTTTAAAAAAAAAAATCCATAGTAAGTAGATGTGAATCTGCAGGCATTTCCACTAGTTTCGCTTCTGCACGTCCCGGATTGGAAAAATGGCAGAATGCAGGAGAAATTCCCTGCAGAATTAGAATTCCTTCTAGGCAGAATGACAAATTCATGTGCCATCAAGCACTTTCAGGTGATGTACAGTGTAATAACCAACTGGCCAGCCACTGGCAATGTTATTTGAACCAACATTCCAGCATGGAAGCTGGTTGAGGACACCTGCCTGCTACAGCACCAGCAGGACCCTGCAGGCAAGAGTGACAAAGACTTCCTTTTTGGGAAGTTACTTTGAAGAGCACAGTTAGTGGTCTAGCCAATTCAGTTACTTTAATGTGGTTACAATATTTTACCCCTCTTAGATCTTCTAAAAACCAACTGTGCTTTGGGATTTGTTTCCACCCACAGAGAAGTGAACTCATCCAATTCCGCTCCACGTGTGGGCAAAAAAACAGAAAGAAAGGAAAATGTGCTTGTTTCGACTGTGATAGGGGTACAGTCTGTACAAGCAATGCTAATGGGGATCATTTACAAAAGAAAAAGAGAGAACTGTATTCTCTTTATCTTGGTCAGCATCAACAAATTTCAATGTTCTGTGAACCCCCCAAAAAAACGTAACAGAAATCAGGACTATTGGGCACTACAGTGAATGGAGTGCAGAGCACTTTCACCTAGCTGGTTACGTTTGGACAGTTTACAATGAGGACTCATAAACACAGTATTGTTTGCCTAGACACATGCTAGTACTGTTGACTGTTATACACATTATCTGGGGACTCTCAGCCTACCAACTGGATCGCAGATTTCAGCAATTCAATCATGTCAAAGATACACTGCTGGAAAGCTACACATGTGCTGACCACGGCAAAAAGGTTCCGAATTACACAAAGCATCTCTTTAACACAGACTAGTACAAGGGCTTCAATTTACCGAGGGTTGGACTTTTGACATTGACCACACAGACACACAGCATGCACTGTGAAAGGCCATCTCAATGCTTGTTGCACTTTAGGTTTTAAAGCCAGTCAGTCATACGGACTCACCAGAGTTCTGCATTTTTAGGGTTCTTTAGCCGAGACTTCTCCAAGATGGCTCTAGCCCTCGTCAACTGGCCAACCTTCTCCTCTAGCCTAGACATCAGCAGCCAGAGAGGGGTGGAGTGGGGGCACTTCTTCAGCTGCAAGAAAATGTAAATCAAGATCAGAATATATATTGAACCTGCTCAAGATTTACACCAGAATACCCAATACCATCTTAACAGGTACCTCATAGTACATGGTTCCTGCTTCCTAGAAAGTATGGTGCTGTAAAATAAGCTGGCAAACAATTAGTACCTCGTGCACTGAAACAGCACCCATCAGAACAATGTCAAGACTACAACTGAGTCCTGACTTGCCTTCCAAGAACATTTAGAAGCGCCCACAGTAACCAATTTTTAATGTTACTGGAATTTAAAGGCATTCTTTTTATTTTGGTATTTTGTTTATGACACAAATAAAGATTTCTGTGTTAAGCAAATGGTGCTTCTGCTCTGTCACTTTCAAAACTTCAAATACACGCCTGCATCACACTGTTACCAACAGTGAAAAGTCACAATGATTTGTTCTTGCAATCTGGATCTGGGTTTTTGAGGTTTACCTAATTCATGATTAGAGACTGGTGGAAGGGCTATAATAATGTTTATGAATTCACTGCCTGACAAGTATATACAGCTCTAGATTTCCAAGCTGGCGAAGGCTCTCTAGGATGTTTGGGCCCTTATAGCCAATTAGAAAGTATGGAGATCAGGACAGACACGCTTATACATTGGACTAGCTCAATCACTATCACTTTTACAAGGATGTAAGCCTTGGGATTTCAGAGTACTGTAGACTGCCTAACCACCCTGTACTGTCTGACTAGGTCCTCTTCAAGCAATGGTCCAACATGAAAGACCCACTTCAGGAGCGGAACCCAGCAACACAGCAGGGCTGGTCTTAATTGACCATATAAACCTTATATGGATATCAAAGCACTCTTAAGTTTGATCAGCAGAACTGGCTTAACAAGAAAATTGAGAACAAATCAGTACACAGTGACAATAAGCTACTTCAGTAACTAGGCTACAAAGCATCCAGTATCAGAGAGGCCACCTGGTTATGGCACTTTCTTTCCTAGGTGATTAAGTATCTCAGTTGGGGATACGAATTATGGGAATTTGGATATCGTGAGTGGTTGAGAGAATAACTACATGTTATGTTCCCACATTCATCATTGAGTTTACTGTATCAGAAAGCTCTCAATTACTAGACATCATTGTATTGAGAGACTGGAGAAATGGAAAAACTGTGTTCACTGATTTCACAGAACTTGCAGACTGTGACCCGAGCGACAAAATATTTTGCCTGCAGCACCCCACTGAAGTCTAGTCTGAGCCTCTGTGATAGGAAAACATGCTCATGGTGAATAGAAAAGTACCAAAAAGAGTATTAAACATATACTTGCCTTTATTTCCGCCCATATAAGTTCATTTTTCACTTACTCTGACTGATGTGATAACTGCAAGCAACTGTGTGCGCTCTAGCATTCATTTGGAGATGCAGTCTAATGGCTACACTGCCAACTATGAAACTCGAGGACCAGCGTTCTAAACTTGGCTCACCCAATTTTTCAAAATATGTAAACCTGGGAACTTTCTTTCCATGTGAAAACACATTGCTTAACCGTCAATATCATCATTTAGAGACAAGGCTGAAGGCATGAACACCAGTATTTAATGGATAAGTTACTTGTAAGCTTATTTCATTATATGCCTATTTACTAAATTCATGAGCACAGAGCAGCTCCACCAATATATAGGGACTCTGGAACACTTTACAAGAGTCAAATACTTTTTTTTTTAAACACAAATATCTATATAAAGGCAGATTTTCTTCTCTTTTTAATGAAGCCAATTGAAACATAAAAAATGACAGTGGAGAGGTGGAACCCTTCAGATTTAGATAATGCTCTTTTTTATAAACTGAAAAAGTTAAATAAAGGGGAAAGGCAAGCAATATAGCTTTCAAAAAGAGCAGCCAATTGGCTTCTCCTTTCAGACCTTTTGTCTTTGCCAGTGCAGCCTGCCGATGCGGTTAAAGTAATCTGGCTTCACAAATAGCACATCATTTGACTCTGATGTCATGGTCTGTGCACGGTAAATGCCCAAAGACATAGTTTAGGCTAAGAAGAAAAGAGAAGATAAATACCCTTTGATACTCCACATTACATAGAAATCAGACACGAGTTTAGGAAGAAGAAATTCTGGTGAGTTTATAAAACAACCTTACTCTTATTGAATTGTTAATTAGGCTCATTAGAACACTGGATAAAAAGACAATGCCAACTAGGGAAGCAATGTTGCAAGAAAAATGCTGCAATGTGACCTTATACAAAGGTTCAAACAGAAGATTCAACAGTAATAGAGCATTTAAATTTCAAGAGTAGTAGGTTATCTGATCAGAAGAAAATCCTTTCAAAAGACTTTTACAAAATCTGGTCTTCTGACACAGTGAAAAAAGAAGTTTGACAAGGACTCTTTTTATAGGTGGTATTAGTTCCCAACTGGGCTTAATGGAAGAGAAGTGTAAATCAAACATTTCCAAATACAGAAAAGAGGACAGTACCATTTATTCCTGCCACACCGTTTTGAGCTGATAAATCCCTTCCACTTGAACGTGGGTGATGATTTAATTGAAGGCACCCTAGCGTGTTTTGGACTGTACATGCTGTCTGAAGGTGAATTTAAAGCAGTGCACAGTTTCTAGCAGGAAAGATATATCATCATCTGTCAACTTGAATTAATTACTTTATTTTACAAATGAAGTGCTAAATAATTGTGGAGACTTCTGCCTCTGCAGTGTCTATGTTTAAGGTTTAACTAGCTGTCCTAAATAAAACAGACATATAAATGTCAAATTTAAATGTAAAGTTATCCAGGATGCCACACACAGACTAAGCTATTGGGTGTCCATGAATGCCAGTGAAGATCTTATGATGACGAATTTGACTACAACTTGTTCGTATTAATGAAAAGGGTATAATGGTTGTTTCTAAAGAGACATTTTACGCACTCTTTCGCAAACCAAAATCTCATATACCGCCATGGATGGCTTTCGATCAAAACTATGGGTGGATTTTGTTTTCCCACTTTCAAGCCAACCTCCAGAAAATAGATACACTAACACTTTGTATACATACTCCCTGATTGTAGGCCTCGCGGGCTTTCTCCATCTGTTGTCCCTGCTCTTCGATCTGCCCCTTCATCATCCAGAGCTTGGGGAAGTCCTCATAGTGCTTCAGCGCTTCCTCGCATAGGTCCTGGGCAGCATCAATATTTCCCAGCACCCACTCCAACTTCACTGACTTCATAAATACCTGCAGAAAGTAAAGAACAGATTATATGTAGTAGAGAAATCTATGATCTGATATCACATCTCTCCACAATGCAAAGGAAACAACTACACACAACTTTTCACAATGATGGATAGGTTCCTACTAGCGTGACCACCTAACTCCAGGTCTATATGGGACGTTGTCCCTTCCTGAACTTTTTACCTGTGAAGTACTAATTTCAGGTGTGTTAGTCTAACTGGCTTAATGGATGCAAAACAAGACTATAACACCCAGTATTCATTACGTTATCACAAAGTTTGAGGACTAAAATAGTGTTTGAATAGCTCCTACCAAGTGTGACAACTCCACACACTACAGAAGAAGCAATTGTTTGAACTGTTCATGTTTGCAGAGGAGCTAGTCACCACACCTTTACTCAATTTAATGGAGGAGAAGCATTATTTAAATAAACCAGATCTACACATGTCAGAGGAAGGCAATTACCAAAAACCACAACATTCCACTTAATAGAAGAAGTGAGCACCAGACGACTAAGCTCTCTACATTAGACAACCCAGCAATTACAGGAAAACAAATAGGTAACTAACTGCCGATCAAAATTCAAAACGGCACTTCTACCACCAGCTACTTAAGAGAGACCAACGCGTGCTGGGCAAAGTTCATGTACAGGAGACTTTTTTTTAACCCCTCCGCTGCGCCGAACGTTCCGCGCTGGTGCGGAACGCTCTATTGCACGGGCGAGGCCGGAACGTTCAGCGGACGTGCGCAGCACTACCGAGGTAGTGCACGCGATGTCCGCTGAACGCGCGGCGCACTGAAGGGGTTAACATTGATGGCACATTCTTCTAAGAGAGATACAGCAATCGCTCCATGGACTGCACATCTCTGCAAACAAAATATAACCTCAGTCTGTGTTGAAAGAACTGAACTGCCTAAAACGCCAAGCCAGTGGATATATTTGTGCTGCACATATGCCAAGTGATATTTCTGGGTTGTGTGAGAGAGAGGTTGCCAGGAACAGGTGTGTGCTTAGCGGTGATGGGGAGGAAGGATGCCAGGAATGGGGCTGTATTTAGGGTAATTGTGAAGAAGGACACAGATTTGTGGAGGTGATACATGTCTCAGTGAAAACTGTAATAGGGCACCAGTAATCGAAGTGTGTTTACAGAGGACGAAAATGCAAAGTTTGGGCAGTGTTTAAGGTAGGACAGAGGCAGAACACCAGGTGGGTATGTTTGACTAGGGCTGAGGAAAGCAAGGCACCAAAAATGTGTATTTTTATAATATGAAGGTACTTTTTAGGTATAAAACACAAACCAAACTGTCATAAAAATACTGCACACAGATTACAAACATACTTATTTTCAACGTTTCTAAAGTAAAAAATTGTGCATTATTCTACAAACCATTAATTGCATTATATTTACTTGAGTAAAATAGTAAGATTATTGTTTACTTCAATAGGATTTTTTGAACACTGACTCAGTTCATGGGTCATAATAAAGCATGGTGTTGTTGGCCAGAAACGTATAATGCTTTACACCAGTGTTTCCCAAACGTTTTAGAAAAACACCCTAATTTTTAGAACTACAAACTTTCCTGACCCTCCAAGCTTTAATAGACAGAAGGCTGGCGATTTTATGTAACTAAGCTATTGTGCAGTTGTGCACTGTTATTTACAGACAGAACATTTTGAATTGAATTGACCACTAAATATGCACAGACATGCAGTTTAACTTATAAAATTAATTACAATGCACATAAAGGATAATGGGTGGAAATCGGTTTTCAGTGGATATTTATCATTTACACATTATCATTTATTGTGATCCTATTAAAGTATTTGTTTCCATCACACCTCAGAATTGCCCAAAAAAATAATGTGTTTTATTTCTGCATTCAAAAGTCCTGAATGTGTGTAGTTTATTTACTGGTATTTACATTTTGCAGTGTGATACAAAGAAATTATATCGTACACCCTTTCCATTTCACATTTCCTGTGCCCCAGCAAGATTGTCACAATTCAATTACTATTATTTTTCTGACTGTGAAGTGAGAGGAGTTTGTAAACAACAATCACCATGTTAAACAAGCATTGGTAACTCCAATGGGCCTGATGTTAGCCGCCAGCCTTTTGGCAATTCTTGTTTTGTCACGCTTTTTGCAGAACTTTATTAACCGGTGTAGAAACGTGCCCCTTTATGGCATAGTCACCCCCACTTTTTGTCACTGGTACGGATATTTTTCGACTAATGTGCACTAGGTCACTGCTTACCAGGCCCTAGGGCCAGTGAGAGTCACCTAAAACAAGGTAAAATAGTCTAATTGTAACACAATTGGCGCACACACACTGGCATCTCTGTGAGTCCCTAGTATATGGTACCCCTAGTACCTAAGGCATGGGTCCCAAAGAGGGTCCCAAAGGGCTGCAGCATATATTATGCAAACCTAAGGCACCCCCATACAAAGAGCATGCAGCCTGACATTGCAGACTGCGTGTCATGGTGCAAACCATGACTGAAAAACCGACATGGCACACTCTTTGTGTGCGATGCCAACATCACTAAATGTAATATATGTAAGTCATCCCTACAACAGTTCTTATAGCAGGGTGTATTATATAACATGTGAGGGCATAAATGAATGAGCGGGATATGCCCCTGTGCAGTCTAGTCCTATTACTAAATGGCACAAGTGAACAGGGAATCCATCTTAAGTATATGTTTTAGGCACTGGTCATTACGAATTCCCCAGCTACAGGATGGCTTTACTGTATCCTATGGTGTTTGGTATCAAACACCTTGTCTTCATACATCTGTACAGTTGCCAGTACCAGATATATTATGACATGCACCCAAAGGGCACCTTAGAGGTGCCCCTGAAACCATACTAGTCCTCTAGTGTGCTGGCTGACTGGTATCAACCAGCCCTCCACCAAAGATGAGTTTCTGACCCCTGGAGGTGAGAGCATATGCTCTCTGAGGCCAGAAACAATGCAGCTCTGGAGGAAGGTGTTCACACCTCCTCCAGTAAGATGGCTAGTGAATCTGCATACCAAGGCCATGGGCTTAAAAGCCCCTGCCACCTTTGATATGCGAAACTGGCTTTCCCCAGACCTGGGATATGCACCCCACCCCTTGCCCACAGGCCCGTTTCGCACGAGGACAGGTGGGAAATTACCTATGCAAGTAGGCGTGTTGCACTACCAGGCTCGCCACACCCATGAAAGAAGGGTTCCACCATTTTGTTTTTGGTGAAAATAGGAACTCTGGGACAGGGTTATACCCACTCCCCTCGGGAAGTGGTCATATAGGAGGTGTAGTGACACCAAGGGTAAGTAGCTCATTGACTACTACTCTTCACTCACCTTAACATCCTTAAATTCAGTATTTAGGTGGCTCCTGACAACAGGAACTCAGATTCACATACCTAAATAAGAAGGACAAAGAAGAGCTTAAGAACGCAATTTCTGGACAAGCTATGGACTTGGGACAGGAGCAAGCAGGCAGGGCTTGGCGCCGACAATTGCAAAGACCCAACTTGTCCTGCAGCTGTCCATCCTCCCAAAGCCTAGGAAGGCTGTCAATCTTCACCAACCAGTCAGCATCCCCTTTCAAGTGGAGGAGCCACTTCCCTGCAGCCACCTATCGCAATGTCTAGTTCACCGATCTGCTGACCACGGGGTCCAACGACACAGCAGCTGGCCAGGAGGATTTCACCGTGCTCCAGGTCAGATTTGTTTCCCCATCAAGTTCAGAGATATCAGGACACCCAGGAGCCGCCCTGCACTGATACCCGGGGTACCGAACCCCTTACAGCTGCCAAGGTGTGTTCAGTGTCTAGCCCGGACACCGACACCGCCAAGACCGACCTACCAGCGTAGGACGTCAGCTTCAGGGAGGCCATCATCAAGAGTGGCCCTGCTGTTCTGTTTTGTCCCCATCCCAAGGTTGACCTAACAAGTGAGAGCCTCCAACGCAAGTGACCCGCCAGAAAAAAACATCTCTGCACCCAAGCCCCACAGCCCGAGTCGGAGTCTACCGACAGTGCATCCTTGCCCCAAAGACCCTCAAGAACCCCTCTGAGTTCCGACGGACTTGTCCCCAAGTCCACACTTGCAGCCTTTTTCAATTTTTCTCCACAGACTTCAGCTGTGGCGTTTCAAGGCTACCCTTGCGACCAGCACCTCTGCACCCGGACACACTAGGTAGGCAAACAAAAACTGCTGGTGGTTCTAAGGACCTTGGCCCCTATTTACATCAGGTCCAGAAAAACATCCCTGTAACTCAATTGCAAGTACCCCAATGCAGTGTATGTTTCGCCCATAGAACAGCATTACAGTGTACGAGGCTTATGCCTCAAACCTGACCGCTATATCTTCTGTGTTTTTTCTTTGTAAATCGCCAACTTGAAAAGTACTTCTATTCTCTCGTAGATCTTGATGTCTAAATTAATATAAAAATCCATGTTAGTTTTCTAAATTGGTGTCGGATTTCCTTACTGAGTGTGTGTTTCATTTATTGATCCTGTGTATGCAACAAGTGCCTAACACTTCCCTCGGTTAAGCCTAAGGCTGCTCAACCACACTACCACAAATAGAGCACTTTGGGATTACTGTGAACTGTTAGGGCCTTGTCTTAATCCCTCAAGTCCATACTGTATTAGAGATTTAACATGTATACTAATAGTTAGGCGTTAAAAGTCTGTTTCAATTTTTCTTTAATTTTCTACAAAATGAACTCGAGGAACTCAACCTAACTCCTTACCTGCAACTTAGTTTGAAACAGTTAAAGGACCTCTGTAAGGCTTGAAAAATTGCAACTGGGACTAAACCAACCAAAGCACAACTCCAGAAGTTGCTTGCCGAGTTTGATAAAGACCAGGTGTAGGTCGCTGGGTTTCTGTTGCAGTAACCACCCCGCACACACTTTTTGCCAGATTTATGATGCACTTTGACTTGATGTGCCATGGATCCCCGCTAATCGGGTTCCCAGGGCCTGTGTTCTTTCCCAAAACTGTACATTGGTACGCACAATTGGCACCTCTCTGGCCACACGTAAGTCCCTTATAAAAGGCACCATGAGTACCAAGGGCACTGTGACTAGGAACGGCCTCCAAGGGCTGCAGCACATATTGTGCCACCCTTAGAGGTCCTGTACCTTAACACACACACATACACACACACACACACACACACACACACACACACACACACACACACACACACTGCCGTTGCAGGCTGCGTGTTTTGGTGCAGAGAAACGTGAAGCGTAGCCATGGCACGCATACATGTGTGCCATGCCTGCAACCCACTACCTATGGTATAGGTAAGACACCCCTCTAGCTGGGTGCACTATATCACTGGTGAGGGTACAGTTGCATGGGCACTGTACCCCTACAGTGTCTAAGTCCTTTCTTCGACATTGTAAGTGATTCATTATCCAATGCACTCAGAGGGCATCTTAGAGATGCCCCCTGAAAAACGGCCAGCCTCTGTTGGGTTCCCTGACTGGTAAACATCAGCCTGCGGCCACAAGACACGTTTCTGGACCCTACGGGTGGGAGCCTTCGCCCCCTGGGCCCAGAAACAAAGCCTTTCCTGGGCAGAGGTGTTCACGTCTCCCGAGGTCAGAAACAGGCATCTGTGGCAGGGCAGCTTCGCCTTGCTACCTTTGTAACACGACCCCCAGCGTCTCCTGCTATCAATAACAGGCCCCCTTCCTATCTCACCCCCTTTTCTGCAGGAAGACCGGTGGGAAAAATTAGAGCAGCCCAGAAGGTGTGCCCACCTCTGCCAACCCCACCCCTCAGGTGGGGGAGACGACATGAAAGCCCACTCTTCAGTATCTGCCATGTTGTAGATGGCAGGCACTCTCTAATCAGTGTTGGGTATTGTGCCCACTCCCCTATGTGGGGCGAGCACACCAAGGGTGCAGTCACTCTAAGGTCAGTAGCCCATTGGCTACGGACGTCAAGACCTCTAAAACGCCTCCTGAATACAGTATTTAGGGGGCAGCCCATAACCCAGAAGGCAGATTCCTGCAACCTACGAAGAAGAAGGATGAAAGAAGAAACCCAGCAGAGCAGACTGCAGAGAACTGACTCGGCCCCAGCCTTTTTTTTTTTTTTTGCAGAGTTTTATATAGCGCGAACTAGACCCGAACCAAATCAGGTATCAGAGTGCTTTACATAGCACCAGTTACGTTACATGAGGACGGACACACATTAATTTTTAGGCACGGGGAGATTAAGTGATTTGCCCAGATTCACAGGAGGTTTTGGCGTCGTTTACCGAGACTCGAACCCAGATCCCCAGGTCTGAGGTCGGGCCCATCTGCGGTTTCCAGAGATCCTGCACCAAAAGTAGCATTATCCAGCAGCCAGCGACCTCTAGAACCCCCGACTGACTGCCTTCCACAAAGAACGGATCTCCTGTGAACAGCAGCTCAGCTCAAAAGAATCTCCAAAGCAAGACTCTGAGCATGCTGTAGACAAAGAAACCAGACGCCTGGAATCACCACTGCACCCGTCGCCTACGGCCCGAGTCCGAGTGGCCCACCGGTCCCAGCGAGGTCCCCCAGAGCTCCAGAGTCCGAGTCCACCGTGGGTTGACCCCTCCAGGACTCTGGCCAATTAGCCAACGAAGACTGAAACGTCGACAAGTTTATCTATTTCCCTAGCATTTTTTTGCGTTGAGGAATTGTTTTCTGCTGTTTTAGATTCATTTCTTATCTTTTTGGAATAGATGTTTACACCTATGATTTGAAGGTTTTACTTTCTGTACAGCATTGGATAACCTCTTTTAGGGTGCTTTGTTATCAGTCAGTCAAATGGCTTTATTTCGACAAAGAACATGTCTTAAAAAGCAATACATATGCACACATTAGTTTGAAAAGATAAAAGGAACCAATTCATAGAAAAAGTACATACAATTCATGATACGAAGGCGCTAATAAATTACATAAAAGAATCGCAAATTAAAACCAGAATTAAACAAGGTACAAAAGCCTATTTGATCTGATCAGCCATGCCCAGCTTAAGAACTTCGCTTTGTTATCACCCTTTGTATCCCCTCCCGATTTGTTCACATTAAAACTGTGTATATTTTTAAAAGTACATACCTGTGTAGCGAAATTGTTCATCATAGATTATTAAAATTTTTAAATGAATGCATTGATGTTTAGATTGCTCAATAGTCAGACACCTTAGTGTTTTGAATAAAATCCCTTCTAGGCACAGTTACTTATTATACATTACAAAGGCGGCAGGCCGTTGAAACGTATCTGTCGAGCACTGTGCCCATCCTGGGGGAGGAGGTGTGACACCTCTGCCAAGGATGTGCTTTGTTTCTAGTTCCAGAGAGCAGTGGCTCCCCACCCAGGGGTCCAGAAACAAGTCTGGTGGTCAGGCGGCCTAAAGCCAGTCTGTGACCACACAAAGGTTGATAGTTTTTCAGGGCACCGGGGTGCCATCTGAGTACATGTTTCAAAAAATCTCACACTGCCATCAGTGTGGGATTATTTTGAGTAGTGTGGTATCAAACACTCCTGGGTGTAGAGAAGCCATCATGCTGCTGGGGAATTCGAGTTGTCGAGTTTCAAGCCCATGTACTCTCTATGGCTTCCCTGGCACATCCAATATTAAGGACAATACCTCCATATTGTAGATTCCTATCTGCTCATGCAGATATGCCCACACCTAAGATATGGTGCACCCTGCCTTAGGGTGTGTGTAAGGCCTGCTAGTGGGGTGACTTACCTATACCTTAGGCAGTGCTAGTTGGCATGGCACACAGTGTGCCATGTCGACTTTGTTGTTATGGTCTGCACCAGGGCTAGATGAGGGGTCCCTAGGGGACCTTCCTCAGTCCCAAGGCCCTTGGTACCCTGGTAAGATTTACTGGGGATGTACAGGGGGCTTGAAGTTGCCAACTGCAGATCAGTTTTAGGGAACAAATACTGGTACTGGGAACCTGGACAGCAGGAACCAAGTACTCTACAATCAAAGTTGCATCAAAAGCCAGGCATAAAGTGGGAAGGTACTGCAACAGAACCCCTATTTTCTCACACCGAGTATCTCAAGTGTCGAGCCCCCCTGTGATTCCCCCCAGCAAGTCCCCCAGTCCCAGCCTCTTTGCAACCGGACTGTTCTCCCATTTAAGTGAATGGGACACCCGATGCTGGGCATACCTCTGCACCTGGACACCCCAGAGCTTCCCGAGGTGACCTGTTGGTGTAGCCTTGGACCTAACCCCATACTCACCTTAAGCCCAGAGAAATAGTCATGTTAAGTCGCTGACAACTGCCTGAATGCAATACATGTTTTTTCTCTAAAGGATAACATTACCAATCATCCAGAAAATGCAGTGTCCATTTCTGTAAACTGTCAAAACTAATAACTCGAAAAGTAATTACCCTATTCCGATGATCTTAGAATCTAAACTTATATAAAAGTGTGTATTATATTTTTCATAAATTTGTGTCGGATTTCTTTATTGAGTGTGGTCTCACTTACTGCCTTTGTGTGTGTAATAAATGCTTAGCACTACCCTCTGAGATGCCTAACTGCTCGCCCACATAAACACTAAAGAGAGCATTTGGGGTGTCATTCGTGACTCTAATTCCTCTGGGGTTTGCTTAGACTCTTTACACAGTGTACCTCCTTTTTGTCCACTGTATAAAGAGTCCGCTCCCTACATCAATTACACATGTTCTATTCAATCCTTGGTCAATACATCATGATGAGTATGACTCGGAGATTGATTGTCACAGCAAAAGAGGACAAGGCCATCACAGGTGCTGCAAAAATCCTACAGCAATGAGTAAGCTTTGCGATGGATTTTAACTCCTGATCTGGTGCAGTAAGTCGGACATTGTCCACAAAGAGCAATTTGTTTTCAGAAACATGCAAGTTTACTGAATTATATGGCTCATACATTTTTGGACAAACTTGTATTTATTGTTTAAGAATGAAAGGGAGTTGGGCCTGCCTGTGCTGCACCTTTAGTGCTGAATGCATCATTAACATTTGTCACTTTGATAAGCTCCTTTATCCAAAGTCTTTCAGGAACATGCTACAACCTGGGCATAACAAGTAGAGAGCAGAAGGCTTTAGGATGTGAATCAGTCACAGTGCTGCCTCCAAACTGCACCCCCAGGGTTTCAACCTTTCCCTTCAAGGGTGTAGAAAAGAGTGGCAACGTAAGCCAGCTGTCCTTCTCAGAACCAACAGCTGAATCTGAAACCTACCCCTTCAGCAGCTGCAAAGCTCTGAGATGGGAGCAGACAAATAGTTTCCTCCCTATCACAACTGTACGCACTCAAACTCCCCGCTCATTCCAATCCAGCTTGAGAAAGGAACAAAGTGTTGAGATACAGGGGCTCATGTCTCCTTTACCATCAGTGGAAATGTTTGGGGAGGTAAATCGGTATTGGGATTTCAGCAATCTTACACAGGGCTGAAATCTCTACCTTCAAATGGTCAAATTGAGATTGGGGAGGATGTTATGTTGAACAGGCAGTAAACTCCCTCCACACAAAAGTTGAGAAAAAGCGGAGACATCCATTAATATTTATAAGGATTTTTTATATTGCCAAATGCACAAATCACCTCAAACATGTGCTTAGCACCAACAAAAAGAATTGGAAGGAGGAGCAATCCATGAGTTCTATGTAAACAGCATACAAACACAGCGAACACGTATACCATTGAACACCCATAAGAAAACACAGCAGTTATAGGCCTTCAATTTATTTAATCATACAGCTACTCAAAGGAACTTGGTTCACTCTATAAAATGAAGCAGACATGATGCATAGGGAACTTGCTGGAAGATTGGGAAAGCTATATAATTTCTAATGTACATAGGTCTGTTAAATACCTGGTCAAGCATTAGTACAGGCTTTTACAAAGACTCATATTCTGAATACACTGTGACGGTAGTCTGAAATGCTTCATTACTCACATTTGATACAGTGAACACCCTCTTTTGAAGCGCCGCTTCCCCTCAAAGTACTCATGACTTTTTATTAATCTAGCGTCCTAATTGCAGCCAGGTGGACCACTTCTGAACTTTGGGGAGCAGCTTCCTAACTCTCCAACAGCTATATGCGGAAAATAACTTTTATGCAGAGCATATCTCCTGGGACATTGGACTTTGCAGTTTTTTGTAGTTTTTTTTATATAGTGCGAACTTGACCCGAATTGGGTATCAGAGAGCTTTACCTAGCACCAGGTACGTTACATGAGGACACACATTCATTTTTTGTTAGGTACAGGGAGGTTAAGTGATTTGCCCAGAATCACAGGATGTTCAGCGTCATTGTCGAGACTCGAACCCAGTTCCCCAGATTCGAGGTCCACCGCCCTAGCCGTTAGGCCAACTCGTCTCCCCAGTTAACAAACTGCTCCTAGTCTTGGCTCCTAATACTCTCACACACCAATCTATTGCATATAACATAGAAGCACTGCACACCTTTTCCCAATACATGCACTCCTCCCAGCCTTGGCCAACAGCCTAATTACTGTCTTCGATCTTGGCTGCTCATCCTCTCATACCCCAATCTATTGCATATAACAAAGAAGCACTACACACCTTTTCCCAGTAGATGCCCTCTTCCCTGCCTTAGCCAGCATTATAATTATTGTCTTCCACCTTGATGCATTGCGCCCACCCTTAATGCACTTTATCGCTCTTGCGCGTCCTTACCCTGGCAGTTGGAGCGCTGCTCCGAGCTTTGGCCAGCAGCCTCCTGGCTCTCTCATATTCATTGTTCTCAGACTCCAATTTCACAGCAGCCAGCCAAATCTCCTCACTGTTCGGGTTGGCCTGTAGGAATACGTTCAAAGTGACAGACACAGTTAATCATGGAAGTTTTCAACACTTGCCTTCACACACTCAGCAATTTAGGGGGAAAATGTATCCCTCCTGCACCTGTATCTACTGTTGCCTATTGTCAGATGGATGCATTGATGATCCCTAAAATGCTTTTGGTCATGTTTTTATTAACACGCAACCTGGAAAGTCCAACCTTTATGTTTGTTTTCCCAATTCACTTAGCCCATCATTGACACTGTTAGAAGAATCACTTTTAATCTGTAGCTTGCATTCTCAATAGCTCAGCAATAGCAGTGAATCATTGCCAATCCCCAGCATAAACGAAAACTGAAATATCTGACTGTTTGAGACACCTGGCAAGCTACAGAAAAAGCACATGATGTCGGTCCTGCATTGGTGTTCTAAACAATGATTATGCTACCAATCAGCAAATTACTCATGTTCTCTACTCTGAAAAAGAGTATGTGCAGAACAGCTTTCTGGGGAGTTGGAGAACGTTTCAGGAGTTTAAGGTTGCTTGCTGAAATCGTAGTTGGAGGTCAGATTCTGTACAAATCCAGACACAAATCCACTTTAAACTCGAGTCAAACTATATAATGTAGCACACAATTACACTTATTCCCTTCAAATTATCTCTCTGCTGTGTCTGAGACATGCCACATAGCAGAACAATTAATCATTCATAACTTTTCTCAATATACATCCATGTCTACAGGCCCTCACCAACATATACTTGTATTACTCAATAGAAGTTATCCAAGGTATCATGCAAAGAGCCAGAGTACTGCAAATAAAAAAAAACACTACACTACATTTAAAAAAAAAAAAAAAATCAACAATGATGTGTTGTTGCATCCCCCTTCTCATTTCAGAGCCCTGGAATTGAAATACATTGTGTAAAATAAAACAGACCTGAAAGGCCAGAGCTAGAATGCTTCTGGCGGCCGGCACGTCTCCAGCCAACCATTTCGATTTGGCACCCATCAACCACAAGACTTCTGCTTTGGGGCAATGAGCCACAGCTCTCTGAAGGAGAGCCTCCAAGGATTCCCTAAAACGAGAAGAAGAAGTGAGTAAGTTTATTCTTGTTCTTGCACTCTTACCAAGTTCTTACTTGCATGGCAATTGTTTTTATAAGCAGACTAAGTAACCTTTAACCCTCTCATGTAGAGCTTTGAATAAGCTAAATTATGATTTACTCATAATTATGGAATTGAAGGCCCCACTTCTCACAAATGCACATCTTTCACTACTCCAAGTTACAGAGAGAACCTTAATTTGAGGCATTAAAAAGGACAACAGAGCTGAACAGACTGTCACCAACATTCAGAGGGGCATGTAAAGCACACAATGGAGGTCACTTCCTGTTAAGAGCCACTGTAAAGAGATCTATATATGGGCATATCAATCTGGAGAATATTGATGCCAATCTCTTCAGGATGTAATTTCCACTTGTGGTCCTAAAAGGAGAGAGGACTCAGAGCATGGTCCCTTACTTGAGCAACCTTGAAAGGTGTGCAGCCACCAGAAATTACCTAATGCTGAGCACACCGTCAGAGGACAATCGTTTCCCAACACATGTCCCCAACTCCACGCCACCCTGCCTTTAGACATAGTGGACAGTGTGATGGTGGTATTTTCAGTAAGAATATGAATTTTGCTCCCTAAGTTGGAAGGTAGGGCAGAGGTAACTGCAAGGAAGACTCCCAGTGACTCCAACTTGCCCCTCCCTCTCAATTTACAGAAGTTGATGGTTCAGGGTGAGGGCGTTGGGAGAGCTATTGAAGGAGAAGAGCCAGCGGAGGATGGTGGGACAGGATCCACAGTCCATAATCTCTTATCGTATTACTTTTTTTCCAAGTGTCTGGAGGGCATTCAGGTCAGTCAGAGTGAGTAAGGAGTTATTCCTTGCTCACACCCATCCTTCGTTGTGACAGATCAGACTTAATTTCACTTCAATTTCATACTCTCGGCAAATTTGTACTTTTGAAGGATCACATTCCCCCAACATCTATTTAGCAAAGTGTTTATGGCATGGTCATCCCCATTCTTTGCTTGGTATTTGATTTAGAGTGGAAGTGCACTGGGTTCTTGCTAATCAGGTTCCCAGTATTAGATCACTTTCCCAAAACTGTGCTACTTGTTCCTCAATTAGCAATAACTTAATACCCCCAGTAAGTGCCTAGTTAATGGTACCACAGGTACCTAGGGCTTGAGGTACTGAAGAGGGTCCCTAAGGGCTACAGCACAAATTGTGCCACCCTACGGGACACCTCACCAAACTCATGCAAGACTGTCATTTCAGGCAGCGTATTTTGGTGCAGACAAAAGTGTGCCACGTCCCATAACGCTACATGGAATATTTGTAAGTTAAACCTACAGCAGGTCTTACCACCCTAAGCCCGGGTGCTTTATATTACATGTGAGGACATATCTACATGAGTAGATATGCCCCTGTGCTGGGCAGTTCCATTACTACCAGTGCAAGTGAACAGGGAAGCCATTTTAAAGCGTGTGCTGGACACTGGTGAAAAAGAATTCCCCAGCTACATGATGGCTTCATTGAAATTAGGGAAGTTTGGTATCAAACATCTCATATTAATAAACCCACATTGATGCCAGAGATCGATTTATTAATACATGCACACAGAGGGCACCTTAGAGGTGCTCCGTGACACCTACCAGCTACTGGTGTGCTGTTTGGTTTTCGACAGCCTGTCACCAGATAACTAGTTTCTGACACCCAAGGGTGAGGGCCTTTGCTCTCAGGAGGGAAGAAACCAAGCCTGCTCGGGTTCCCACAGGATGACATGCAGATTAGCGTTCCGGGGCAGGGGAGCTTCTAAGAGCCCACTGCCTTTGGTTTGCGAATCTGGCTTCTCTCACAGCAGAGGAAGCCGATCCCCTTTGTCCAGAGCCATTTGGCACCAGGACAGGCAAAAGAATTAGCAAGTCAGATACTCATGTCCACCCTCAGGCTAGTGCCACCCATAAGGTGGACTACCTGAAGTGGGGGCGACTTTTTAAAGTTAGCCATCTTGGTGATGGCGATGGTTATTTGTGACTCGCTATTTGTGTGTCGCAACTAAGGAATGCGTAGGAATCGCAAAATATTTGCTGAAACCTACATACATTGCATTTTGCAGGTCTATAATAGCGGGTCAGTAAAATTCGCTATTATAGACTCGCAAAATGTGACCTCGATACATATGGCCCTAGATCTCTTGAAGGTGTGCTCAGTCCGTTGGGGGCTACTACGGGCTATCTCGCCACCTTGCGTCACGGCGAAGGAAGGACAATGCTAAGCTGTGCTGGTGCATTGAAGGGTCATCTGACATATTTTGCAGCAGCTACTCGTTGTCGTACTAGTGCAGGGTTTGTCATTTGTATAGGCAGCCTGTTAACCCTGCTCAGGGTGCCCTAGACTTTCTCGTGCTTGGCTTTATTACTTGATACTGTACCAAGTGGCTCACAGCAGCTCGTAGTCTTGCCCAGGAGCTGGTGCCAAGGCAGAATACGAGTAGAATTAAGATCTCAGTTGGTGTTGCCGCCTCAACAGTACAGGCAGTGGGACTACAAACATGGCTGCATGCCAGAAGTAAACAAACAGAACTGTTCCAACACAGTTGCAGCAATTTTCCTAGGTGCAAAAGATTCAAACGCTGAAAACATGTATAATGTGTTGAGAAATAACAAACGTTCTAGATAGTCTTGTAAAACACTGAACAAAGCTGCCTGGTACAAGCGGCAGAGGCATTTCAGCTCTGCCCTGCAGGCAGGTGCAAGGCTTTCCCACTCAGAGACAAGTCTATCTTTGCAATATTACACTGAGGGCAGCAGTATGCGAGGACTGTGAGTTGTGGTAGAATTCTGCCTCACCGGGGCCTGCAGAAGCACAGTGCCCAATTGCGTAGCAAGGATGTCATGGGTTTTATGTTGGTAAAGGAAAGACCCATACCCTGTTTTGGGCTGTGAAGGTTTGGTTCGGTAGGCGTTAGTACCTGCTGCACCAATGGTAGCGACCCCCTTTGTTTTGGATGTTGCACCTATTTATGCGCAAATAAGCCACCAAAGCGGAATTACAATTTGGGAAGAACCGCTGATGATATAATGAGTTGCAAACAGTGGACGCTTTTTTTCACTCTGCATGTTTGTCAATCCATCAACAATGGTACTATTGCTTGTAATTATGTTTAAAATAAATGATCAGCGAGTGGGCTAGTCAGAATGGCAAAAGTTCTTCCTATTGCTCCTGCATATTTCATTTCCCAGCGCCTTGAGACCCTACGGGTGAGTAGTGCGCTTTACAAATGACCTGATTGATTGATTTCATAGCGTCTTTCAGTAATGAAAAATCGGTTAAATTCAAGCAAATTGGTGATGGTCGGGTTTACACCATATCTTGGAGTGTATTCTTCGTGCGAGGTCTGATACTCCTTTAGGGAGAGCAGTAAGTTAAGTGTTTCTTTGCAGGGTGATGACCTTGGAATGTTCCACTCCTAGCTACATTTTTAGGTCGAGGCATGCTGTATTCAGGTAGGGACTTGAAGCTCCGCCCATATTTTTCATTGGCTTGTGTCATTGTCCATGTAAATCGTTGCTTTTCATTGGTCAATAGGCTTAGTAGTCCCTCCTTAGTCCTGTCTTGTCTCATTTTGTAACCTTTCATGGATACCCCCCTGTTATGTGTGTTGTTACTTGTAAGGCTTTAATTAAAGCCTCCGAGCACTATTTTTCAAATAGCTTTGTCCTGCCTGGACACGCTCTCTCAGAGCTTTTTTTTAATAGCACGGGCGCTGAACGCATTCGCAATGCAATAGGTCACGCATTTGCGAGAGTTTAAGCTATTGGCATTGTAAATGACAATCTCTTATTTATCTGTTTTAAAAACAACACATAAATAAAAGGCTTGGTCATTTACAATGCCAACAGTTCAAACTCCCATAAATGCAAGACCTATTGCATTGCAAATGCTTGTTGTCAAATAAGCTGTTTCATCATGTGAATTGACATAGGCTTTTCACTTGGTTTAGGGCAGAGGGGTCGCATTAAAAGATGCATAATAGAGGGTTTTGAATGCTATTTGGGTGATAGAGCATATTCTTCTTGTTAGTGCGAGTGGACGAATCAATTTCTCTCTGCACAGTTCAGCTATGTTTCTTGGGAGGGGGTTGGTGAAGGGATTTCACCCGAATCTATGATCGCATCTCTTGATGGCCTAGAGAGGAAAGGGGCGACCTGTGCCTGGCGCCAAACGCCAGACTGCTGCAACTGCCTCCTTTACTAAGTTGCTATGGTACACAGATGGGCCAACAATTTCCTGGTGCAAAGGGCATGGAAGGGCTTGTGGAGGTTGGAGGGCTGCAGGCAGGATTCCAGGTGCCCCATAGACTCATTGAAACAGGCGAGGATCACGGCCATCCTTGAAGGGGTGTGCAGGCTGCCAGCTGAGGGTCGCCTGTTTAGGGCAGCTTTCTTCCTGGCACTCAATGGGGCACTAAGGGTAGGGAAGCTTGAGGCAAAAGTACAGGAAGGCAGAAGTGGCTATTGACAGCTGGCAGGGTGGAGGCAATCGCACCTCAGTGCGGAACACTAGGGTGTCGCACTTCACCCGAACACAGGCAGCTGGACAATCACATCGATTCCATAGTGTTCAGCAGCGAGGTGTGATTGTCTCCGCCCTGGCTCACATTTAGATTATTTTCATCGTTTTAAAATAACCCACGTTTCTTTTTCAGTCCTCGGACCGCGTCTGTGGTTTATGCGGTAAGCAGATACTTGCCTCCTACTTTCTCCGATTCCACTTTGGGACTAACCATTCCCTGCAGTTGGCATCCATCTCTGGCATGTAACTATGGGGCACATGCATCATTGTAAATTGCATTCGCAAATGGTGCGAATCGCAAAATTCGACCGTTTGAGAATGCAATTTCAACTTTTGGGATGCATCATAATTTTTGTACTTTTCGCAATTTAAGAAATCGCAAAATTGCGATTCCTTAAATGCAATGCATCAAACTTAAAAAATTAGCGATTTCGCTAATAAGGGGAGCAAATTACCATGAGGTTGCCCTTCATGGTAAAGTGCATTTTTCAAAGTTCCATTTTGCACACACACATGCCCTTGGGGCATGTGTTTGTGCAAGATGTACTTATAGGCAGATTTCAGGGGTGCAACAGGGTGTCCTTTGGACACCCCTGCACCCTTGAAATTGCATTCTCAATTTGCGATTCTCTAATGGAGAATCGCAAATTGAGAATGTCTTCCCATTCATTCCTATGGGCCTCAAGGCCCATAGGAATAAATGGGGAGGTATTCCTTAATTGCGATTCTCAATTAGAGAATCGCAATTAAGGAGTTTTAAGAAATCACTATTTTTTTTAGCGATTTCTTGATACACTGCTGTTTGCAATTCCTTAATTGCGATTCCTTATTTTTTGCAATCAAGGAATCGCAAAAAGCAATATTGATGCATGTGCCCCTAAGTCCTGATGATGAGCCCGGTATTCCATGTATGGGATCGAAACGTTGTCAACTCTTTGATAACTTGACACTATAATATGTATCATTGAATTGTGCTATGGTGCTTGCCTTTAATTATGCTTGCCAATTTAATTATTCTTTTTCCAAGCATTAAGAAATGCATGAGCCCTTGTTCTTTTTCTTGTTGCAGAGTTTGTTTTTCCACTTTATTGATCCTGTCTAAATTCACACAATATTGAAAGTATTCCTGTCCGGCTGGACAACGCAATATAGATCTCACTGTATGTCTATATTTACTGCTTCTCCCTTATCCTTCCTGCAGGGACCACTGTTTATGTAACATATTTTCTAAGAAGTGCACTTTCATTTACAGGTTAAACTGAACTCAACAGTTCAAATCAAGATACAGGAAGAAAATCAGGAGATCCCAGCACTGTCGGGGGCAAGGACAACACCCTGAATGCATTTGCAAAAATGTTGCAGTAAAAGCTAGAATTTGTATGACGCTGACACTATGGACAATGTTATCCTTCTGGAGTGAGCTTGGTGAACTCGAAGGACTTGTGCGTGTTCGGATTTACCATCCAGCTGATAAACTAAGTCTCAATTGATTGGGGGTACCGTAGTAACTCTGCTATAAAATGTCTGCAACTCTGGTTTAATGGTCTCAACTTTTGGTACAACAATGAACAAAAGAGTAGGCAGACGCTCCAGCTGCTGAGTATCTTATAAAAAAGAGGAAAACATCTTCCAACCAACAATGCATCACCCAAACATACACAAGCAAAATCGATGGCGACGTTATTGGAGTGGTAAGTACCTCATGAGTCAAGTTTGATAGGCTACTAGGGATCCAATGACCACTATCCAGTTGGGTCACAGTTCTGTCAGCACCCATAAGGACATGACCCGGGAGTACTAAACTTCAGAGACATGTATTCCATAATTGGCAAGTCCCAGTGAACATTTTCTTGTAGAGGTGACCCATAAGGAAACCTGGGTCGCCAATTAACCCCAAACTATAACAGCTTCAAATTAGGAACTGGACTTCAGGATTGGAGGGGCAACACAGACTTTGAACTGTGATATCTGAACATTATGAGCTCGAAAGATGGCTTAAGTGACTCAATGAAGATGCTGACTCAGCTAATTAGACTAGACAGGATGCAGAAGGTGTGTGGATGTTTCAGCTTCATATCCCTGTTAAACTAGAACAGGGCAGATATGGGTAGAGACAGGATAATGCAGACTCAACTGTGTTGATACAGCAAAGGCTCCATGCAGCGTCATGACACCTATGCATGTCTATGGTCATGGTTTGGAATCCAAGGCCAGCTGGGACTTTATAGTGGTCTTGGTTCCCTGAGTCATCATCCACAAATTTTCAGTCAGGTGGTCCGTGTGCCAATTTTCCAGTGGCCAGGCAGCTTCTTCTTTTATAGAACAGTTTAGCTCACCACCGCTTACAAGTTACAACAGCACGGTTTCTGCTCCTGACAATGTTTCTACCTTACAAGTGAGATGTCGGGTCTCCT
Source organism: Lissotriton helveticus (assembly GCF_964261635.1). Taxonomy (NCBI): domain Eukaryota; kingdom Metazoa; phylum Chordata; class Amphibia; order Caudata; family Salamandridae; genus Lissotriton; species Lissotriton helveticus. The sequence goes on from NC_136068.1 coordinate 123,309,452, forward strand.
CAATGTGAGGATGATGCAGAGGTCACTGGTTTGAGAGGGCCAGTACCTATACCACTTTGGAGATACAGAGAAAGAGCCTCAACCAATCAAAGAGTGGACGTTTTCAAATTTCAAGTTGTTCTACTTCCATTTAGGTCAGATGCAGTGTAACCTTAGTTTGTCTTCATTTCCATGGACTTCAATAGCAGGGAGCAATAAGACTAGTCAAAGTGTCTTTGAATTTACCTCTATAGAGCTCAACAGTAGGCCAACGCTGTGAGGTGGCACCCAGCAATACAGGAGGGGAGGTTATGGAAAAAGGAGAGCCTTGCTGTAGCAGGATAAACCTCCACTGGAGAAAGGGAAAGGATGGGAACTTCACCTCCTAACAGATAAGACTGATGTCACTGAGAGGCATTAGGCAGATTGTCATGTTCACAATGGAAAAGAACAGTCTGCAGGGAGACAATCAGCGCCTGAAACCTCGCACACAGTGTCTCAAATGAAAACCTTTTATTTATTCTTAGAGGGAAAGCATTCAATAGCTGCAGGACATGTCGACTTTTGGCGCAATTGTCGAAGTCAGCAGGCAGGATGGCAGGGTTGGTGCCAGGTCAGTTCCTTGGTCTTCAGTTCTTGCAGGATGCAACTCTTCATGTCCTTTCTTCAGGTGAGTGTAGGGTAGTAGCCAATGGGCAACTGACCCTTGAGGTCACTCTGCCCCTCATATGACCACTTCCTGTGGGAAGTGAGAATAACCGTGTCCCAGAGTTACTAAGTGTGCCAACACAAAGATGGCCTCTTCTGAAAAGCTGTGTCCACCTCAGTTAAGCCCAGGGGTGGTACGCCTACATGACCAGCTAATTTTACAGCCTATCCAGGTGCCGAAGGGTCTCTGGACAAAGGGAGTCAGGTACCTCTACTGTGAGGAGAGCCAGATTTGCATTTCAAAGGCGAAAGCTCTTTGAAGCTTTCTGAGCTAGAAAGGCTGATCAGTAGGTCATCTCGTGGGAGGGGGTGTGACACCGTCAACCAGGACAGGCTTCTGTTCTGGATCTCCTGAGAGCAAAAGGCTCTCACCCTAGGAAGTCAGAACAGTGTCTTGGGTGGCTGGCTGGCAGAAACCAGTCAGTGAACATACCAGAAGCTTGTAGGTTTTCAGGGGGCCCCTCTGTGTGAATGTATTGGTAAATCCAACACTGGAATCGGTGTAGGTTTATCAATACGAGATGTTTGATACCAAACATCCCTATCTTTAGTGAAGCAATCATGTAGCCATGGAACTTGTTTTCACCAGTATCTAGCACATGTTTTAAATGGCTTCCCTGGTCACTTGTACTGGCAGTAATGGGACTGTCCAGCACAGGGGCATGTATGTCCTCACATGTAATATTCAGCACCATGCCTTAGGGCTGTTAGGACTGCTGTAGGAGTGACTTACAAATATTACCTGCAATGGTAGGGGACATGGCACACAGGATTGTGTGACATGTCGTCTTTTCACTTTTGTCCGCACCAAGACATGCAGCCTGCAATGGCAGCCTTGCATGTGCTAGGTGAGGGATCCTTTAGGGTGACAATTTGTGGTGCAGCCCTTAGGGGCCCTCAGTAGTAGCTCAGGCCCTAGGTACCAGGGGTACCACTTACTAAGGACTTACTGAGGGTGCTAAAGGTTTTGCCAATTGGGGGAAACAATTGTAGAGTTTTGGAAAAAGAGTTCTGGCACTGAGGACCTGGTTAGCAGGAACCCAATGCACTTCCAATCGAAATCACATCAGTTACCAGGTAAAAAGTGTTGGTAACTATGTCAAGAAGGGGTAAGTTCCTACAGAAGGGGTGGAATTCAATCTCAAGTATCATATGTGAAGTTGACTACAACAGTACTTGCACTGAACTACACGTGATCTCCTTATATCCTTATTCTGCTCAACCTAATCCTGTGTATTGCTTTTTTTATGATGTACTAATGAATGAACAACAAAAGAAGGACCTTGCTCAGTAATCCATCCTGAAGATTCTTAAGTTCTTTGCGAAAGATAGAATAAGGAAAAAACACACCCTTTTTGAGGTGCAGGCAAAAATCTAAAATTAACAGAACAGAAAATAGGAGAATGTATACGGAGGCTTCATAAACAATGGACAGACCAGACAGGCAGAAAGGACACTGACTGTACCATTCAATGCATCCACTTAACTCTATTTCAATAACATGCATGACTGTGCTATTTTTTTACTCCAATAATATGCAATTGAATGTATTTGTAAGGTGTTGTTATCCAAAAACAGTGACAGGCAGATTCATTCCAAAAATTCCAAAGCAGTGCAGTGTAGTGTCACAAAAAGCTTAGTACATAGTGCTTGAAAAACATACCTGGTGCCGTGGTTCTTCTCAAAGTATGCTGCTCTCAACCACACACTTTTTTTACTTGGAAAAACTTGCAGGGAATGGGCATATATGGCTCGAGCACACTCAAGGGCACTGTGGGAAACGCACTGCAAAAGTACAAAGGGTGCTGTTAAAACTCAATGTGGAGCAGGGCGCGATTGATTATCGAAGCGTTCACTGCAAGATCAGCAATATGGTCAGACCAGAGCAGCTCTGCCCATTTGGAGCCATTGTTGTATTTAATGGTTTCACCCAATATGTTTAACTGGAGTTGGGTTATCCTCATACTGTCAATGGTGATATATACATTCCTGTTGCCACCCTAATTCTCATATCTTCCTAATTGCACTGATTGTATCATCCAAAATGGATGTGAAGCTCAATTATAATGTTTTCACAATATGGAATGGCCATACAGCATGTACAACCAGACCAACCCTCACTCATTTCATCACTTTACTCATGTTTTCTTTACCCCCATGACAGTTGCACTAAAAGGTCCAAAATATTTGTGACCTTCAGGTCTCAAGGCACCTTTCTCATATTTGTCTACCTTTTTTTTTTTTTTTTTTAAGTTTTATTGTTTTATTGCAAGGAAATACAGCAAAGCATATTAATAAAATAACAAAAAAAAGCAAAAAACAGAGTATCTTCAAAAGAAGAACAAATTATATAATAAATTTTTAACAGAGTACAAAATGGAAAAAACAGATATAGAATACATAAAAATTAGATCCACTCGGCAATTGGTGCCCAGATTTTTTCCCCCATGGTTCTTTTTTTAACCCCCTTGAGTTTGTAAATAGCAGATTCCATATTAAACATAAATAGTAATTTTTCCCGCCACATGAAAAACGTGGGGGAATCCTGGCTAATCCATTCTTTGGTAATACAGGATCTAATTGCGGCCATGCATAGAAAAAGAAAATAAGAAATTGGTCTGGGCCGGGTAGCAGTATGATCTATACCAAGCAATACTAGTTCATTAGTTAACTTTATATTACATTTCAATATAATAGACAACAAAGTTTCGATTTGTTGAAACAGCAATGATAATTTAGGACAAAGAAAAAACATATGCAATTCATCGGCTGCATACAATCCACATCGGCTGCAATTCGTGCCTACCGACGTGCTCCATTTAACTACTTTTCTAGGAGTATAATAAAGATTATGGATACACATAAAATGTTGGGATTTCATCATCCCAGTTATGAGACATTCTGCAGCCATTTTAATTGACAATAGAATATCGACATCTACTATACCTAGACTGTTAGCCCATTTAGTCTGACATTGGCCTAAATCATCCCCGTATTCATGCATTAAGCTTGAGTATATAACACCTATCCAAGGTTTTTTTTGTAAAAGCTCTAATAAAGGATTTTTAACCGGTGGAATTGAAGGATGGCCCTGTAGGAAGCTACGAAGTTGTAGGTATTTAAAAAAATCATTTCTTCCCACAGAAAAGTGGGTCATTAAATCCTGAAACGAAATCATTTGCCCATTACAAAATAAATCACCCAGGTGCTTTGTTCCTTTCTGCTGCCACTTATACATAATTAAATCAAAAAAAATTCTGGAAATAGCTCAGTTGATATAAGAGGAGTATAGAAATTTAATTTCACTAATTTAATATGTTTTCGAATTTTCTGCCAGACTCCAAAAGCTGATTTCAGCGTCTTATATTTGTTTTTTTTTGTAATAGCTGGGTTCTACTATTCTCAAAAAGCTACCCTTAACTTTCTCGCCCAAAATCATTTGGTAAATTGATGGAGTCTGACATTCTGCAAGTTCAATTCTTTCACCCAGAATTAAGGGGCCGATGTATTGTAAGACAGCAGAAAAGTAATAAAAAAGAAAATACGGTACATTCCATCCGCCGCATTCCTTGCTAAGAATCATTTTTTTAGCAGCTTTTCTATGACGTTTATAACCCCAAAGAAAACGAAATGTGGTTCTTTCTAAGTTTTTGAAGGAATGTAATTGGAAATCCAGAGGAATTGTGCGGAATAGGTATAAGACCTTTGGTAAAACCAGCATTTTTAAGATGTTGGTTCGGCCAAACAGGGACAGCCGTAAATGATCAAGACGCTGTAATGAGGTGTTAATTTGGGTGATAATAGGGTTTAAGTTGCGCTCTGGTATTTTTTCTATAGGTAGCGAAATTTTAATTCCTAAATATGTGACTTCTGAAGTGGTAGGGATATTTGGTGGTGGGTTTTCTCCTGAACATAAAACTTGAGTCTTTTCCAAATTAAGTTTATAACCAGAAAAGAACCCGAACTGTTTAGCAATCTGATCAATAATAGGTAAGGCTGTTTGGACATCTGCAGTAGTAATCACAATATCATCAGCATAAGCAAGGACTCGATAGTTAATATTAGCTAAATGTATGGGTTTGATATTGGCTTCCGAAAAAAAACGATTGATTAGGGGGTCAATATAAAAAGCAAAAAGTAAGGGAGAACAGGGACATCCCTGACGGGTACCCCTGGAGATTAATAAAGGTGAAGATAATTGTCCGTTAATTCGAATATATGCTTTAGGGGTAATATACAAAGTTTTCAAAGCTTTAATGATCCCCTGACCTAATCCCTTCCTGAGCAGAATTTCCCAAAGATAATCCCAAGCAACCCGGTCAAAAGCTTTTTCAGCGTCTAAAAATACGAGTCCAATATTAGACCGAGTTGCTTGGGACCAATCCAAAAAGGAAATCACACGTCGAATATGATCGGCGGTATCTCTAGCTGGGATAAACCCATGTTGGTATTTAGAGACTAAAGGGGAAATAATATTAGAAAGTCTAACCGCTAAGATTTTAGAAAAAAATTTGCTATCCGAATTTATAAGTGAAATAGGGCGAAAAGATGAGGGTAATAGCGGAGGTTTACCTTTTTTAAGAAACACCGTAATGATAGAATCGTGCCATGATTGAGGGGAGTTACCTTGCTGTGCGTTTAAACATAAATCCAATAATTCTGCTTTTAATGCATTCCTAAAAAGTTTATAAAATTCTAACGGAATAGCATCAGGTCCCGCAGCTTTGCCTGAGGCTAGGGACATTAGGGAGAGTTCAATCTCCTCCCAAGTGAATGGTAGATCTAGTTTCTCCTTCTCTTCAATAGATAGAATAGTATTCAATACTGGATCAACAAATTGATTAATCTGATCTAAACAATCAGGGCGATCATCGTCCGCATACAGTTTGGAATAAAAATCACTAAAGACTCTCAGAATATCTTCCATTTTGCTAACTGTCATCCCTAAATGGTTATCTATTTTGTTGATGCTAGCAAAAGCTGCTTTCTGTCTTGCCCTCTTTGCCAATATTTTGCCCGAATTTTCTCCAACTTCATATAACTCTGTCCTGAATGCAGTGACTTGTTGTGCAAATTTTGTAGCAAAACGTTGGTAAATCATATTTTTTAGAGCTGCTAGTTTCTTTATAATGGTTTCCGTAGGTAATCCTCGCTTATATGACTGCATAAGTTGGACCTCTAAAGATCTAAGATTTTTAAGTTCAGAAGTTACCTGGACTCGGATTTCTTTTTGTTTGCTTAATGAGTAGCTAAGTGTTTCACCCCGTACCCCACATTTGAAAGCATCCCAAACTATTTCTGGTGATGCAGTGCCTTTATTATTAAGAAAGAATTCCGGAATCCAAGCATTCATGCGATCAACATAGGCTGAATCATACAGTAGTTTACGGTCAAAAGACCATGAGCGGATAGTATTAACAATATTCAATACAAACTTGAGTATTAAAGGATTATGGTCTGAGATAACTTTTGGAAGGACCTCATATTCTACTTGTGCTAAATCATTATATAATCCCTTATATACAAAAAAATAATCTAATCTAGAAAATCTTTGGTGCGGTGCAGAAAAAAAAGTGTGCCCAGACATACCTCCTCTTTTCTCATGGCCTACATCAGTTAGTCTGTACTCTTCGATGATCCCTTTAAGTGCTGTAAATACCTTCTTCTTCCTACCCTTATATGGAATCCTACTATGAATATCAAATGTTTCTTCCAGATGTAGATTAAAATCTCCACAAAAAATAATATTGGGTGACCATTGTGCAAGCTCTACACTTAAAAAATCAAGTGCACCAGAGTCATCCAATATAGATCCATACAAGGAACATATGGTTACTACTAGTCCTCCAACTTTAAGTTCAGCAATCACCCATCGTCCAGATAAATCCTCTTTAACTCTTTTAACTTCCCCCATTCCACGCCTCTTGAGTATTGCGACCCCTCGTGTTGTAGAACTCTGGCGAGAGCACCCAACCACTTCCAACCCAAGATCTCTTAGGGTCCCTCTATTAGACCAGGCAATGTGGGTCTCTTGAATGCAAGCTACATCCACCCGCATAGTTAATAACATCTGGGCCAATATACCTCTTTTTCTTTTATCATTCAAACCACATACGTTGATAGAGTATATCGATAATTTAGCCATTATAAAGCATTTTTAAATGACTTGACTTAAACACAAACATATGAGCAACAACTGCCGAAATGCGATTTCTACCTAAAATGAATCTTAAACAAAAAACAAATACTTCCAGCTGTATGACCTTGCACCCCAAAAGAAGAGCTTCTTCCCACCCACCAACCCTTTTGTCCCCCCCACCCCTCCCTTCCCCCACCACCCCCCCACCAGAAGCGTAAGGGCTATTGCCCTCATTGATGGTATGTGAGTATCAGCTGTGAGTTCCACCCGGGTCTGACCCTCCCGGCAAAATAGCAAAAGAAAATAGAGTGCATCTGGGACTAGAAAAGACAAAAGGGAGAGCAGTTAAGTAACTAAGCATAATGCTAAGGGGGCCAGCCTATTCAAACTAACTGCAATGTTGAACATAACCTTGTTCCTATAACACTTATTACATAGTCTCTAAATATTGTTGCGCCTTTATCTCCGATACAAAAAATAAGGTTCTTCCTTTATGCACAATTTTAAGTTTAGCAGGGTTAAGTAGGAAGGTTTGACCCCCCTTAGCTTGCATTGGTGCCATAAGCTGTTTTAGTCTCCAACGTTGTTGAACAGTTGCAGCACAAAAATCTGGTCTAACAAAGAATTCGTGCCCCAGACCTTTTCTAGGTTTAGAAGGTCTTGCCAAATCATAAAGAATCTCGCGGAGAAGATAGTTCTGCACACAGATGAGAATAGCTCTTGGATATTTGTTCCTCCCTTCCTGATCTGTTTTTTGATTAAATGGGAACCGATGGGCTCTTATAATTTCCTTATCCCAGTCCCATCCAGTGAGATCCTGAAAAGCATCCGAGAACAAGTCTATTACAAAGTGTCGAATGTCTTTCCCTTCTGACTTTTCCCCAACTCCCAAGATACGCAGATTATTGCGTCGAGCACGATTCTCTAAATCCGTTAACTTCCAGTCCACATCTTGCCTAGTACTGTCCAAGTCTTTGATTGAGTTCTTTTGTAGCGTTAACTCATCCTCTACCGCCGATATACGTGTTTCAGTCTCTTGCACTCTCAAGTTAGTGTCCGTACTGGACTTGACCAATCGTCGAACAACATTTTGAAGTTTACGTACTGCTCCCTGAGTCCGAAGGCCCTCTGCCTTGGTTTCTTCTCTGTGAGTTAGAATCATACGGTACATTGAGGCCTGTAACTTATATATGGACTTTAAGGTGATCTCCTCAGTTTCCTCTAATAACTCAGGAATTTCAAAATTTTCATGATCAAATTCATTATTTACACCAGCCCCATCCCATTGAGGTTGGCTCATTGCTGTTAAATACTCCTTAGATTTTTCCTCTATGAACTTGCGGACTGTATTAGAAGCTCCTTCATTAGTTAGAAAGTCAGGGCCAAACATGTCTTCCTCTGTAATTTGATTACACTCCTCCGCCCAATCTTTTACCGGAGAGTGTTCCTCATTTAGGAGCTCCTCCTCAAGATCACCTTCTGATGCAACTGATAAATCAGACATTGAAAAGAATTGGCCCCCAGATTCTACGGAATCTGCATCATGTTGTTGTTGTAGGTCATTCGGTCTAGGTGAAACTCTAACACCCTCTACAGCCAAGCAAAGATCAGACACTGCATCATCGTCGTTGACTTCCCCTCTTACACCAACATCTTCATCAGCTGGAGCTAAAGCAGCATCGGTTTTAGCTAATTGGTTTAGATTGGTTTTATCGGGGTTAGAGCGTACTGTAGCCTTTGATGGAGACACTTCAATTGTAGTGCTTTTATTAGGGATAGTTGTAGGCTTCTTCTTAAATAACTCAGGTATTGTAGGCTCTTTAGAAACTCCACTTGTTTGTGAATTGCGGTTTTCTGGGTCTACTGTTGTAATACTGTTTGCAGCATTTGAGACATTTGCAGAATTCGCAACACTTGTGGAGTTAGCTAAATTGGTGGTATTTTTTTTGTTACTCTGCCTTTGGGAGCCATGTTAAATGGTAGCGATATATCCCATATAATATATAATATACAAAAAAAAATAAGAACAGGAGGAATAGGAGGGATTTTTTTCCAGTCACTTAAATCACCTCTGAGAGTTCGATACTTTTTAGTTTTCAAGCACCGCAATGTAGCAGATTCCAAAAGAAAAAATGTGTTTTCCACTCACCAAGGTGTCTTTGATTAAGCGTTGCAACAGGAAGAAAAACTACTACAGTTACTAGCTGCAAGCGATTTGGGAATACAGCCGTTTGTCCGCTGATAACGCCTTTAGTCGCGTCCTTGATCTTCACAATGTATCCGAAGCACTGGCAGTACCTTCAAGACGAAATTTGCAACAATGTAGCTAGACAAAACACACCGCCAGCACAGACACCCAGGCTAAGTCCTCCACTGAATCCTCCACACGCCTCGCAGCTGCTCACCTCGCCTCGCCTCACAGCAGACTCGAGTTTTGCAGTAAATCGCGGTTGGAGTGCCGTGGTTGAAACGCCGCGGACGCTCAGAAGCACCTGAGCCCCCGCAGACCAACGGGGAAAAGGCAGCTCAATCCCACACCTCGGACCAACGGCATGAAAACAAACGGAGAACAAATCGATCTTTTCTCCTTGGCGCCTCGGTAAAGACCGCGTAGCCTCCAGCTCCCAGCTCACAGACGAACGGTAGCAAGCACCACGCTCACACCAGGCAGGGTCAGATCTCCGGAGAGAACACGAGCAGCTCCTCACATGGCTGCAGTAGCGGCCGCCATCTTGCTTCTCATATTTGTCTACCAAAGTAATGTGGAGGGATCAGATGATTCCTACACAATACTGCAGTCCTCTGTTTTCACATCCAAACACATTATCCTTTTATGACTGACATAAAAATCCTGTAACTCAATTATCATTTGCTCACTCCTCCAACACCATCATCAGTATTTTCCTTGCAGCAAATCTGTCGGACACTAGCAGAATTTTAGTTCAGCAGTTTCCTTGTTAATATTGATATCATCATTGTCTATATGCATAATGATACACTTGCATACACAAACAAAATCGCATCACTATTAGCAAATTTGCCCAATGTAAACTCTCCATCAACCCCGATTCAGAATTATGTGGTCTCATAGGCTCTGCGACCTAGGCCTGGGTTACTGATTGACAGGCCACGGGTGGGGGTGGCACGTAGCCGGCAGACATACGCGTAAACAAGACACTAAGGTCAGTCCCCCAGATGAACACAGCAACACCACAATGGTCCCCAGAAAGTGGCTCAATAAAGCACATATCACCGGAGGGGTGCGATTGTTTCCAAAACACAATAAAGCCACATGAAGTAAGGAACACATAGCCAATCAGGGAACAGCACGTAGAATACATGCAGTGAACACCTAACTCTCATGCCGGACATCTGGACACGATACCTACTGGCCCCCATTGTGCCCATGCAAGGTCAAGGCCCACCTGCATTTCTTATCAGGGGCCTTATTTACGACTCCCCAGACGAGGCCTGCATTCTTCTACAAAAAAGGATCGTTGGGAGCGCTGTATGATACCCAGAGAAGTTTACCAACATTTTTTTAAATCGATTGTATTTGGAGACAGTCCTCAGACCCGCTTCTGTAACTGTGCTCCCGGCCGAAGTGTTATATTAAACCAACCAACTGTTCCTGTTTTGCCAAACTCCTCTTGTCTTTTGTTTTTCAAGGTAAATTCATCTTCAAGCAACATTTTGGCGAGCCAGCCAGGAGAGATAGGTACCTCGGATCTGACTGCAGCCGACTGAAAAGGGCTCGCCCGGACGGATTCACATTTGCGCAGCAAGGAAGGTGAGCAGACACAGCAATTTATTTGAAGTTCTGCTGAATAGTGTGGTGGAGTTCTGTCCTTAAGTTGCTGTTGGTGGGTAAGAGACCACATCTGATCCTTAGTCCCCAGCATTTGGCATATGGCAAACTAAGAAGCAGAGAAAATATTTCACTTGAGTGTCTTTCCACTGACCGAAATCTGGCATATTACCCATTTAATGTGTCCGAACTGAGTAGTCGTAAGGCAGCCTTTTCGGCGTTCCCGCGGAAAGCAACCTTTTTTTGATAGTTGGCACGCTAGGAAAGATGAAAATTGGTTGCCACTTGGAACGCTGGACGTGAAACTTATGGTATGCTTGTCCCCTCGTGTGATACAGGGTTGAGGCCTCACCACTTGGCGGGACACACAGTGTAGTATGCATTGGCCCTGGATGTGACATAAGGCCAGCACCTCAATATTGTTTTTTAGTCTTAAGGGTTTTTCTCAGTGCTACTGGGTTCTTAACACTACTGGTCTATGAAAGAAGTGAGAGGTGTTGCTCGCTTGGACCGCTGAGTGTGACACAGATGGTACGCTGAGCCCCTGGGTGTGAAACAGGGTGCAATTCCGAAGTTAGGGAAAAGATTTGGATCTGGAGATTAGGTGTAGCTTGTGCTTGGCCAAGAGGGGCTTGTGGTTCTAGAGTTATTTCTTTTCTCCATAAATTTTTAACAATTTTCTTTGTCTTGGAGCCGATACTGACAGGCTATCAGGCTCACTAAGTCCTGTATGCCGTGCAGGTCTATCCCTGGTCACAGTATAGCATGTACTAGGAGTGGGCTAAGGTATTTGTTTTGACAAAGTCATCATTTTTTCTATGTCAGTTTTTTCGTATTGTGGTATTTATATTGATGCAAGGTAAATCTGAAGTTGTTTAATGATGTGGTGCTGGTAAATTATTGCAAGTTGTTTTTTGTCTCGAGTATTGTGTTGTACGAAAGTGGGGTTCTGTTGCAGTACCCCCTCCCCCCCATCTTTTTTGCTTGGCTTTTGATGTAACTTTGACTGTAGAGTACTGGGTCTCTGCTCACCAGGTGCCCAGTACCAGTGCTCTTTCCCTAAAAACTGTACCACAATTAGCACAACTTCAGACCTCCATGTAAGTCTCGAGTAAATAGTACCAAGGACATTGGGATTGAAAAGGGTCCCCTGGGGACCCCACACCAAGGCCATGCAAACTACCACTGCAGTCTGCATGCCTTGGTGCAGAGAAAACCAACAAAGTCAACATGGCACACTGCCTGTATGCCATGTCAAAGCAGCACTGCCTAAGGTGTAGGTAAGTCACTCCTATGGCAGGTCTTCCAAGACCTAAGGCAGGGTACACTATGTCTCAGGTGTGGGCATATCTGCAGTAGTAGATAGGCCCCTACAATATTTAAGTCTATTCTTAATAAGTGTCGGTGAAGCCATAAAGAGTACATGGGCTGGAAACTCGACAACTCGAGTTCCCCAGGACCATGATGGCTTTACTGAATCCAGGAGTGTTTGGTACCAAACAGCTCATCTCAATAGCTCAAACTGATGCCAGTGTGGGATTTATTGAAACATGTACCCAGAGGGCACCTCAGAGGTGCCCCTGAAAACCCACTAAACCTACTGTGGTCTCTGACTGGCTTGAACCAGCTTGCCACCACCAGACATGTTGCTGAAGCTCTTCGAGGCCATAAAGAAAGCACATCCTGGGCTTAGGTGTCACACCTCCTCCCCCAAGATAAGCACAGTGCTTGAGAAGGAAGCTACAAAGGCCTTGACACCTTTGTAATGCAAATTCGGCCTCTGCTGCTAGCAGCAGATGGCAGCCTCATGTTTAAAACCCCACTTTTGGCAGGAGAACCAGTGGAAAAACTCAATAAGAGTAGGAGGTGTGCCCCCCTTCGCCAACTCCATCCCTCAGGTGCAGTAAGCAAAGTGAAGCACATTTTTCGGGACTTATCCAATCAGGGCTAAGGCAATGCACCCCTTCCCACAGGAGGGTGGCATAATAGTGGGTGTAGACACCCTAGGTAAGAGACCCATTGGTGCCAACCTGGCACTCCCCTGTAGGAAGCTGGCTCTGTATATACTATACCAAAATGAGGTACAGTGTTCAGAGTCCAGTGGAACCCCAAAGATATGCAGAGGTAAAAGTAGATAGCACCTTACTATCCATTTGTGGTAGTGTGCGGGATTCAGTTTAGCACATAAGGTGCACTCACAGTGGCACAGAGGCGGCCGGGTGCATGGTGCTGTTTTGGCATCGGGTACCCTGTTGTTTTCAACAGGAGTTGCTGATTTTGGCTGCAGGCTTGGTCCAGGAAGACTTCAAGGAGGAACCAACAGCTGGAAAGGTAAGTTGGAGGGTAGGGGCCGTGGATGCACCTCGGGCTCTCTTCTCCAGGGCGCAGGGCTTCTGGATGCAGGGGTGTCTTTTGCAGTCTGATTTCACCTTACCAGGTCCAGAAAGTGCACCAGAGGGAGACTGAGGCCCAAAAAGCTTATGCAGGGAAAACGAATAGTCCTGCATTTGGGCTACAGCCGCTCTGGCTCCAGGATATTTAGGGTGGTGCGGGTGGACTCCTGTGAATGTTCCACAACCGAAGGTTGGAAGAAGGTGTCAAGATAAACATATGTACCGACCATCGGCGCTTTGGAGCATCCCTCGATGTTGACAGAGGCAATCCCTCACCTGAACCGCTCCTTGACCAGTCTCTGGACTTCTGTGAGGACTAACAACGCTGCGAGTTTCACAGATAAGTGCAGCGGCAGAAGTTCCATCCGACACACTCTCAATGCCTTTGGCCAAAGACACTGAGAGGAACCGCACTTCTCGGAGACGTGGTATTCTCCAAGGCATCACAAACAGGCAATAGGAGGGTCCGTGACCAACATCTGTCGGTCGCACGAGCCACACGGTTTAAACTCCAACGACATCGCAAAAAAGCACACGCTCTCTCGACAAAACATCGAGATGGACCTGAAAAACGTCCCCTCTAACCGCTTCGGATCTGCATTGCAAGCAAGGAAAAAGAGGAGCTGATGTCAGCGCTTTGGCGGTGGGATTATATGGACTCCGTCGACATCACATCCGGTGGACGATGTCCGTACGGAGTCGTGCAGATGTACTATGGCGAAAAACTTCCAGATCCAGTCTCGTGTCTGGGGGAGTATTCTAAAGTAAGCCATCTGCGGTTAAATGTCTCTATCAGATCTTCCTGTTTGAGCAATGTTTGATGCTTGTGTGATGTTTTGTGAACAGGAGGTGGGGTGTTGGGCATGATAATGAGCTCCAGACAATAGTCATGTTAGATAATGGCTAATACATTTGTCTGTGGTGACAGAATGCCAGGCTGGAAGGAAATGCTGCACTCTGCCCCGAAAAGGTGTTGTGTGATCAGGGGGTAGAATAGGATAATCACTGCTTGGCGGAGGCTCTGTGGGGGGAGGCCCCCTTTTTTTTTTGCAGAGTTTTATATAGCGCGAACTAGACCCGAACCGAATCAGGTATCAGAGCGCTTTACATATTTTTTCCAGTTACGTTACATTTTACGTTTCCAGTTACTTTCATTTTAGGCACGGGGAAATTAAGTGATTTACCCAGAATCACAGGAGGTTTTGGCGTCGTTACCGAGACTCGAACCCAGATCCCCAGGTCCGAGGTCGAGCGCCCTAGCCGTTAGGCCAACTCCTCTCCCTTTACCTCCACCCGTGGTGTTATTTGGCTCTAAATTAGCAACAGTAGTAGATCTCGTTATATGAGCCTTGGGAATGCTTTCACCGCTAGGTGGAAGGTTCTGAAGTGGTAGACTTATATTCTTTCCCAGTAGGTTAGGCAATGAAAATTCCCCTGGGAAGCAGGAGTTTGTAGCACTCCCATGGCCTAAGTGCTCTCTGTATATTTTGTTCTATTTTCTCTAAAGTAGAGTCTACCTAGGGACCGAACAAATGCTCTTTGTCAAAAGGCATGTTCAAGACAGCCTGCTGAAGGCTTGAACCCAGAGATCCTGAGCCAGGTGTGACGTCTTAGGAGAACGCTGATGTTTACTCCCCTTGCCACAGCATCTGCCGCATTTAGCGCACACTGTAAAGAGTTGGTTGTGATGGTATTGTCCCTCCACTACCAACTGCTGATCTTATGGTCCTTTGGGAGATGCTGAAGTAATTCCTCCAGCTCGAAACAGTGGGCGTGATCATACCGCACCAAGAGAGCTTGATAACTGGCAATATGCCAGTGGTTAGCAGCCTGTGCTGCGACCCTTTCCCCCCCCCCGCAGTGTCTATCCGCTTGCTCTCTTTATCTGAAGGTGGTGTGTCTCCAGTGGCTTGGGGATTGGCTCTTTAACGTGCTGTGGTGGCAACTAGAAAGTCTGTTGGCAACTGATGAAGATAGGGTCAGATAGGGCAGGTATATATTATTTGTCCACTCTCTGTGTTATGACTCTGGCCCTAAATGGTTCCTTAAAAATGTCTTCAGTGTGTAGCAGCATACCTTTTAACATGGGCAGATATTGTGTAGCCCTGCGTGTAGTGGACAGAGTGTCAGAAAGGAAGCCATTCCCCAATGACTCCCTGTGTACTTCCACATTGTGGAAGTCTGCTGCTCTTGCCAAGACCTCTTGATAAGAGGCTGCGTCCTAAGAAGTGGAAGGGCGAACGGGGTAAGGGTCAGGATCATTATCTCCAGTGGGATCTGTATCATACATGTCCCAAGGATTGTCCCCTTGTGGCCCCTTGTACTCACCAGTGTCTGACGGAGGTGACTCCTGAGGTGAAATGTCCAAAGGGTCTTGAGTTAGATGTACTGGTGGAGGAGAATGAGGTCATGGTGAAGGGGAAGGTAGTGGTGGTGGAGGTGTGGAGGGATGTGGAAGGAAAACGGGGCTGGTAGCCTTGTCCATAAATTTCTTCCGAGGAGAAGGGATACATCCAATGCTTCTTCAAGAGTCAGCTTCCAGTTTAGTGGTGGAGGAAAGGAAGACTTTGTAAGTATGCGGTCAGTCTCCACTTGAATGTGGATTTTCTCTTGTCGAATGTCCAGTTTTTTCCAAAATGGGTTCAAAAGGTGACGTAGAAGCAGAGGAAATCTTTGCAATTTTCAGCTCCAAGGGTTTACAGTCTGAAACTTTTGACTTCGAGGAGCGAAGCACTTTCGTAGTTGAGGTGGTGGAAGTCGACTGCCGGGCCAGCACCTCGGTGCTTAACGTGGGTCTCGGTCCAAAGAGATCGATGTAGAAAGTTTCCGGATCCGGATCCTACCATGGCCAGACAGCAGTGGTGGACCTGGGGCCTCAGAGTATACAACTATAAAAGCTGTAGGTCTTTTGGTCGGTTTGGGTTGGGGGGGAAGGGTGTGCAGTACTCACAGTCTAAGCAGATGGAAATTCCTACACTTCTAAATCTGCCACAAGCTTGGATCTTTCAGTGACAGAGAAGGCTTCCTCTTCTTCGACGGCTGGTGGCTGCTGGGCGTGCTCCTCACCCAAAAATGTCAGGAGTGTCGTCTGTGGCTCTATGAGACATCTTGAGGTGACGAGCCCTGCAGTCCTGAAGTGTTTTCTTCAACCAGAAGGATTCACATGAGTTGGTCAGATTCCTTGTGATCTGGAAACAGGCACAAGTTGCACACTGAAATTTGGCCCACGTGCAGATACTTCGTGTGGCAACGCAGACAAAACTGAAAAGGCATACGTTCCATTACCAGTGAAGCATTTTCGGGAAAACCGGTAATAATGTTGAAGGTAGGTTCTGAAGGGCGGTGCCCTAAAGGGACTTCGGTTGAATGAATTTGAACCGGCAGAGTTTCTGATCAGAGTCGCAGATGGAAAAGTGCGACCAATAACAATACGTATAAGACCAGAGAAAAGAACTGGAGAATCTATCAAAAACTGAGTTAAAACACAGAGCAGAGGCACACACGTAAGAAGTCAACTGCGGACAAAAAAAATATCTGATAATGGAGCCAATGTCCATGTGCATTACCACCGAGAGGAGGAGTCACTACATCTTGTGACATGAAAAAAGTCTTCAAAGAAATGCAACTTGCACAACTCCAGACCCAACACTAGATGGCCGGAGTACTCAGAGCATGTGTATCTACAGCATCACATGCTATTGAACATAATGCTAGGATGCCTTTGAGTGAAAATACACTCTACATGTTACGCAAGATGAAATGAGTCACCCAGCAACCACCATCTTGTGTAGCACACACTTGTGGAGTTGAATGGTTCAAGCACATGAGTGAAACAACACACGTACATGCAAGTGTCCTTCACACAATTCTTAAAAAACAAAACAACCATGGTAGATTGTGTAGACTTTAAATGAGGAGAGCAGGTAGGCCTTTTCTACACAGTGGTGCAGGACAGTAGTCATCTCTGCAGAGAAGGATGCACTTTAGGTACCTTTCAATTTCAGAGCCCGGCTCCAATAGACTCAACATTATAACAAGAGTACCTACACTAGGCTCTCATGATCGCTGAGCTCTCATGGAGAAAATGCTAAGAGCATTAACAAAAAAAACAAAAAATTAAACAAACAAAAAATTTACAGAGTCGGGCAGCATTAATTCACAAAGTAATAGGGAGGAATTTTGCCCCAGCACATTCCATCTACACTCTCCTCACCACATACATTCCACTTTTTTGCTCTTCAGATATTCTGAACACGGTTATTTGCTTTTAACTCTACTCTAAAGACTTTCCAATGCTTCAGATCCTGGAATGCAGCCCTTATGATCGCTTTTAAACCTACAATTTCCAGAATGTTTTTTTAACAGATAGTCTTGATATGCAGACCCTGAAGTAAATGCTGTCAAAAAGAAACCCTTGATTTTGTGTCTGCTGCTCCTAAAAAAGTGGAGTCCTGGGCCAAAACAAATTCATCAAGTGGATGGATGTAAAAAACATAACAATACATACCTTCTATAATATGAACAAGCCCTCAGTCTTTTAAAAAGTTTGGAATATTGCCTTGCCCTCAGTTTGGACACACTGGTTTTACCTTACTCATTTACACACTTAGCAGTTTCAATCAAGGGCCTTCTGAAAGACCTTCAGACACCACGAACAGTGTTAGTTACAGCCAGCATGCATCAGGGACTTACGCTGTCTGCGTCTTCCATCCACGTGTGCTTCCGATCCTCCTCCTCAATCCCAATACCGATGACTGCTCGGATAACAGCTTGACAAGTAACCACACTACCAGCTTTATCACACTCCTCAGCATCCTGAAAATGGGGCACAAAACAGAAAAAAGGCAATCAATGAAATCTACCAGGCTGCAACTTAACTCTGAGAATCCAGGGCACTCGTGTAAGCCTTGTTATCTACCAGTCTAGAGTGGGAGCTCAAATCACTATTAATCATCTCATATACACAAAAAACTCAATCGACTTGGTGATCACTCCCCCCGCGCCCCCCTTTCCAGACTGTCACAGTACAGGGATCAGAGGCTCCAGAGAGGACAGGAAATAAGGGACCTCAGACGAAGTAGGTGAGGAGATGAGTGCTCCAGCAAGGGCACAAAGCAGAGGAAAAAGGCCTCTGAGATGGTGCTGGAGTTCAGTGGTCACCAAAATGGTAAAGATGTTCAGTGATCTTAGAATATAATATCAATGTTTCGATGCAGGGTTCAGGTTTTCAGAGTGATCCTTCTTAAACAGCAGTTTTGTAGTATGTTTATCTAGGGACCTGTATCGATACTCCTATTTCTGACCATTGTCCGGTTAATAAATCACTAAAAGCCATACAACGGCACAGAAACCCGTTTTCAGATTAGGTCATAGCGCATGCTATCACATTAGGCAAGCACTATTCCTCCAGCCCCCCTAGAAAGCACACCGAGTTCTCAAAACAAACCAAACCTCCAGCAGACCTGGGAAATCCCCCGCAGCTATTGTTTTGATTTAGTTCGAGAACTCCTGTAAAGAATGTAAGAACGACCAGTTCTTATGACATCCTTAATGACGTCTTATGTCCATCCTTACGTTAAACTCGGCACCTTTCAGGTATAAATATACCGACGCTGCCCTAAGCAAAGACACGGTGGTGATGAGCTTGGAGCAGCGCTACTTGCCGGAGAGCCCAGCTGATGCAGGAAGCCCACGGACGCTGCCCCTCCCTTTTGACGCGCTGAGAGAGACGCTGCCTTTTCTCCTGCCGAGAAATCCAGCCTCCGGCGTTTCCGGCTTGCCCTCGCGGGTAACTGGGATACCGAGTCCTGAGACAGAGATACCAGCCCTCCAGCCTTCTAAATCCCAGGTACTGAACTGACTAACTCCTTACAGAGAATTCTTGAGTCAGATTCTTGGCAAACAAAACTTAACTTAAACTGCTACTTATTTACTCCCGCCCACGTATTAGGCTCAGGTCAGGTACACTGGGGTAGGCGTAGTTAGAAGCACCAGTTGAGTACTATTAGTCAATGTATATATGTATGTATATCTTTTATCCATTTTAAGTATCATATGGCTAAGAAACCATATCAATGCTTTTACAGTATATTTTATAATCCTGCTTTTACTGTGTGCACTTTACTTAACCATAAGTATTGCATTTGTAGCGATTCATTTCTCTTGTATGAGAAAAGAGACTGATCAATAAATAACACCTTTTTATTGAACACGCCCGTCTCTTCTTTTCTCTACAATCTGGTGAAACTAAGTATGCACGTATTGACTGAGTAAAATAGTTGTCTTTTGTTTTCACACGACTCTAGAGATATACTCTTGATTAGGGAGAGCAAAGTTGTCATGTTCTATGGTTGTCAGAAACTAAATCACTTCTTGTATATCCAGGGAGGTTAAACTCCTCCTTGCCTATTCGAGAAAGTTTCTAGTGAACTCTGAGCTAGCTGGCACACATAACTTTAAGTCTAATATCGTCAGTAGAAGACCTAGTTAACCTCTGTCCTACGTCTATACTATTGAAGATATTATTCCAATGCGCAGAGCCTATTGGGAAAATAGGAGCTACACTACATGGCGCCCAACGTTTGATAAGGTGATAAATCTAACGCAAGGCATTAGAGTAACTCAGTCGTGCTTTTTCACACAGACCCTTTCTCCCATAAATACTCTGGAGTGGGTAAAAGGTTAAATCCGCCAAACTTAGTAGGAGGAGACTCCTATGTATAGTTTTTGGTTTATTCAACGTTGAAGGATACACTGTTCCAAAATATTGTGCATCTAATCTTTGTTTCCGTGGAAACCTGATCTGCAACAAAACCTTCCTGTCAGTAAAATGTCAGACAACGAAGGAGAGAGGGAGACAGCTAGAATGGCAGCTCAACTCCTAGCAGATGACAATTGTGTCCTGCAATCTGACCCGGACGCAATACTCATCCCGGTCAGCATAAGAAAAACTATAACCTTAAAACTTATAGAAAATGGACTAACACCAAGAGGTGGTACAGTCATATTCGTAATTGAGGCACATGAATATCGGCAGACAGAGGTATTCTATTCATGGATAAACTTTCCAGCAGCAAACGCTGTAACAAAGGAATTCCACTATTACAAGATAGAGGAACCTCCGGATGAGTACACTCCTTTCGAGGAGGTGGAAATACCACTAAAATACCAAGAGCACCTGCTCTGGTTTAAAGGCGCCCTAAAACATAATGATCACATCACCAGGCTCGGTCCACTAGGTAGACCAGGAGCAACGTGGCCGGTTCTAGCCGGATACACACCACATCCAGACATTGAAGATATGTCTGCACCAGATCTTTTAGCACAGCTAAAACAACTGATTAAAATACACAGACAATTAGTCCAATATGTAATGCGGACCTCAACAGTCGAAACAGCTATTACAATTCCACAGCTGACCCCTCATCAGGGGAACACAAATAAAATTACACCACAGAACATACAGTCCTGTCTAGGTAAAGTACCCATTAAACGGGAACAAATTCCATTCTGGTTAGCACAAAAAATCACTCAAATAGAGGCGGTATTTCCGGATACCACCCCTGTTGAGAAACACAGAATTCTGACTATCTGTCTTCCAATGGGAATCGCACCACATGTGGAGGACTGTGACACTTGGGGTACAGTCTTTGCTTCCATTTACACAAAAACACATGGTGTTCCGTCCATGTCGGTAATACCAGATGTGCTAAAACAGATTCAAAGCGAATACGGTCCAGAACCTGCCTTAACTCTGGGTATGAAATTACTGAAAGACTTCAAGCAGGTCTCAGCAATATTACTAGCCAACATAAAGGGGGAAGCAGCAAATGTGGCAATCTGCCAAAGGTTGAAAGAGACAGATATAGCAGACCAACCATTTGAACTTGCCAGAATCATAGAAAAATCCTATGAATAACTAGGAAGAGATAGTTTGGGTGGGAAACCAGTGAAACCCCAACTAATTGAAAATCCTGAAAAGGTATTTATTAAAAATAATCTAAACACTCCAAAAAAGAGCTGGGATGGAAATAAACAATCCACTCCCAAAGAAAAAAGATTCCAGGTCTCCTCGGCGGAGAGAAAGATATCCGGACCAAGGACACAAGTCTCCCCAAAGGGAGCCCTCTGAGAAAAGATACAACCTTAGAAATAGGGATAATATGAAGAAACCTGATAGATATCAAGATATTGATACACGTCCCTCTCGATCTTTTCAGACTTCCTCGCAGAAATCGGAAAGAAGAGGACGGTCAGAACACAGGGAAGAGCACGTCAAGTCCAAAGACAAGGAACCTGCTCATCAAAATAAAAAGTTACATTTCCAAAGAAGAAGGTAGCCAGTATTAAAGTAATCAAACATGCCGAGGATACTGAGGTCACAACTGAAAAACGGAGAGTGGGCTCAGACAATGCTAGACAGCGCAGCAGAAGTGAGCATAGCTCGCAAGATCCTGATGAATCATCTGGAGACAGTGGACACGAATGAATACATTCAGGTGGAAACTGCAGATACCAGAGTTAGCAAACCTCATAAAATATATTAAATAACATTGCGTATAGAGGGAAATAAGACTAGGAAAATAAGGGGTCTATTTTGGGATAATCTCTCCAAGGGCTATGACATCCTTCTAGCTGAAAAAGATGGGCCACCAGAGTTTGTCAGGGAGTGCCCTCATGGCGAAGAAATAATTATGCCTGCCTTCTCAAATCGTATTCCAATTCATAAAAAATATACCCCTGCAAGAAAGTGGGCAGTAGCCCAGGCTCCTGCATTATATAAAAATCATGTGGGATGGGATGAGGACTCTCCTCCTCACAAAATTCAGTTAAAATCACAACCAACTGCACAGAGACAGTATCCAATTAAGCAAGAAGCTAAAAAACACGTCAAGGAGATCTTAGATCAACTTGAATACCAGGGGGTGATTGAAACATGCACTTCACAAATGAACAATCCTTTGTTTCCTGTCTCCAAGCCAGATGATTCATATCGTCTTGTTTTGGACTACAGACACTTAAACTCATGTTGCAAGACTTTTGCAGTACAAAACTCACACAGTGCAGCACTAATGAATAACATAGTGCGCAAAAAATATAAAACAACATTAGACATCTCTAATAGATTCTTTTGTCAAAATATAGCACCAGAAAGCAGATATTTGACCGCGTTCTCAATAAACGGCTCGCAGAAAAATTCTGTCGTTTGCCACAGGGGTTCAAGAACAGCCCAGGATTATTCTCAGCGAGAGTAACAGAGTTACTACAAATATATGATGATGAGGCATTATCTTATGTCGATGACATCTATCTCACAGATGATGACTTGGATACTCACTTGAAAAGAGTGAACACCATAATACTTGGGTTCGCAGCAGAGGGTTACAAATTCAACTTCAAAAAGTCAAGAATTGCCCATCTAACTGTCCTGTTTTTAGGATATGAATTATCAAGTGAAGGCAAAAGCCTGGCTGACAATTTCCTAGAGAAATGTGCTGTAATCCAAGCACCAAGAACGCTGAAAAACTTACAATCAATTCTAGGTTTCCTGAATTTCGGAAGAACTTACATTATAAATTATGCAGAGAGGGTTAAACCTCTCTATGACCTAATAAAACCAGATTTTAAAAGAATCAACTGGACTCAAAAACACAGAAATTTTGAGATCATTGCAAACCGACATGTTAGCTAAAACACAATTGCAAACACGTGATAACACACGCAACCTTGTGATTCGAGTCATCCCAGGAAGATGCGGATTCACATACCTGACCTCTAATGAGGGAGAAACGGTACCAATAGCATGCAAATCTCATTTGTACACAAAAGCTGAAAATTCTAACCGCGGTACAGACTGCTGTAGCGAAAGAAAGAGCCCTAGCACAAGGTAAACGAATAATCATCGTGACACCAATACCAGCCCTGGAGGCGGTAACAAAGGCAAGCATTCCGAATGCTAAAGCACTACATCCGAGATGGATTCAGTGGGCTAATTCTCTTGCTGCCACAGACGTAGTATACGAATTTGATCCTAATTTAAAAACACAAGAATTTCTCCAATATGAATTTGAATGTCCCCTGCCGACCGAAATCCTGCCTCTAGAACATTATGGCTGTATAATATAAACAGACGGATCAGCACAACCCGCAGTTGGGGGTAAACAAGCTTACAGTGCTGTGTGCGCGATTGTTAAAGGTCGTTGGCACGAAGGGAAATTTAAACCACTGATAACTAAAACACAATCTCTAGGAGATTGTACAGCTCAGCGAGCTGAACTCCTGGCATTTAAGATGGCGCTTGAAAATACCGATCGCAAATTCCCCCCACTCATAGTGTGCGATTCATATTATTGCGTTCAGTCTTATAATGAATACTTGCAGATCTGGGTTCAGAACGGTTTTAAAGATGCAAAAGGTGGCACAATCAAGCAAAAAATGCTTTGGGAACAAGTAGTTCTTTTACAAAAAGAACTACAAAAGACTCACGTGATACATACACTGAGTCATCAACGTGATGGCGTTCACGTTGCAGGGAATTCATTGGCTGATGAAGCAGCGAAGGCAGCTGTCCAAACGGCTTCCGTAGCTGCAACCACCCGGTCAAAAACAAAAATAGACAGCGAAATATTACAGGCTGTCAGCGCTATGGTAAAAAGATGCGAGAGAAACACTCCCGAAAGGCTTTCCAGTAAAGTACTCATACATAACTGATGCGAATAACGTTCCATTTGCTCGAATCCCTGGAGTGGGGGATAGGGCAATTCCAAACATGGAATATAGGTTAGGACTCATTATAGCGGCACACGAAAGGCTCGCTTCTGTACATGCTGGCGTTTCAGCCACAGTATCGTTATTAAAACAGAGATACTGGTGGCCACAAATGAGAAGACAAACCAGGAACTATGTTCTAGAATGTGAAATATGTCAAAGAATGAAGGTATCAACAGTGAAACGACCAGCACAGACGCCCCTTCTAATCTCAGATAAACCATTAGCATGTGTTTACCTGGACCACTGCGGTCCCTTACAAAGGGACGGCAACTATAAATATATCATGGTCGCAGTAGATTCCTGCACGAGATTCATATGGATGATGCCCCAGCGCTCGGCTGACGCCAGAACTGTTATAAAAGATTTGCGAGTCTTTATCGGCACATACGCAATTGGCATGCTACATTCTGACCAGGGTCCTGCTTTTAGCTCTCGAGCTTATAAGGAGGCCATGACCAGCATGGGCATTGCGTTGCGGTACTCTTGTCCCTTTCATCCTGAGGGAAATGGAATTGTGGAAAGAAAAAAACGTGACATAAGCAATCTATAACAGCAAAGGTATTAGGTTCGGGGGCTGGGTGGGTCAAACATTTAATAAGTGTCCAACGTAGTCCTAATAATCTGCCAAGAAATTCTCTGAGAGGTCTCAGCCCGTACGAACTATTGTTTGGGACTAGAATGTTAATCCAGGACCTCGACAGTCAAACTTCAGTGGTGAAAGAAAAATGCTTTGATATCAAAGATCGTTTGGCTATTTTACAGGACTTAAATGAAACAAGAAAAGACCTGAGCAACATAAAGTTGAAACCGCAGCCAACAACCACTGAAGAGAAACCACCTGTCCCAGCAAGGCCTGTCTGGATTCCAAAAATCAGGGATCTGGTCAGAGAGAAGATCGCGGTAAAGAAGGAATTTGGGCCTTCTTACAGAAAAGCAGTTCCTGTCTTGTCTGTCAACGGGACAAGATCAGTAGTATTACCGCCCCTTGCTGGTAAAAAGGAGAACCGAGTTGTATCCA
Organism: Lissotriton helveticus; assembly: GCF_964261635.1. NCBI lineage: Eukaryota > Metazoa > Chordata > Amphibia > Caudata > Salamandridae > Lissotriton > Lissotriton helveticus. The sequence continues at coordinate 123,334,267 of NC_136068.1, forward strand.
TCGACCTGGTTAAACCACAATCATGTGGCCGATAACAAGTAGTAGGCCAAGTGGACTCCCAAGAAGTAGTAGAACACCAAGGTTTGCTACAAATACAGAGGTTCAAACTGAGAGACTGATCACATTTGATAAACCAACAGTGAATCAACAAGGACTATGCAACAAAGCCATGGAACTTAAACCTCTTGAAACCCAAATCAAAATTTTACATCAAGAAACACCAATCTACAATGATGTAACAACTGACTATGCTAATGAAACAAAGCAAATTCCTAAAGCAAAAAGGAATCCAGAAGCAATTGGAACAATTGACAGAACAGCATCTGGCTACTTCATCAACTTCGATGATTTTTCTGAGGATCCGAGTGAACCTGAGGAACAGCCAACAACAAGAACTTTTAAAGACAAAGCAAAAGAACTCTTTCATCAACTAAAAGAAACCTATCTGATTTGTCCATGGATTGAATTTTGGGTGGCACTAGGTGTATTCATCCTCATACTTTGGCTCATCATGGTACTATGCTTGGGACATTTCATTGAGGGAAAATATGTTACAATGGACACAGCAAGTCAGAATATCAACGTGGTCCTGAAACCACACAAGTCTTCACACATCGAGAAAAGAGAACTTTCTTCAGTAAACTTCACAGCCAATCCTATACCCGGTGGGGTAGCATGGGACAAAACTGATTACGAAATCTATGGTCCGGTTGAGCTCCTGAAGTATCCTCATCAATTCAAGATTTCATTGAGTGACTTTGTAAAACCAAGCACATTCGCAGATGATTGGGACTTTGAAAGTATTAATGATATGATGTCAGATCTAGTGATGTCAGCTAAATTTACAGAACATGATTATTTACAAGGTTCATCTAATTATGACCAGATGTATTGTTTTAACCACTATGGTAACCATTATCTGCATAAATCTGCTCAACCTAGAAATGTTTTAAATTATAACCAATGGGAACATTGTGCAACTCCACCAAAAGGCAGTTCAAAAACATTTTATGAAAAATGTTCTTATTTTTCAGGGTTCAACACAAGCAATGCAGAAACATTTTATTTCAAATTGTTAAATAGGACAGGTATGAAAACCATGCTTACAAACACAAAATTGATATATTCAGAATCCTTTTTTGAAAATATGAAAACATTCAGTTTTGATTTCTGGAACAAAAATATTGAAACAAAGACTATCTGGGGTACAAGAGATTGGCAAGTGCAAGGTATAGAATCATTATTTAGAGCCTGCATGATCCCAGAACAAATTATATTTTTGAATGATACAATTCAACAGACAACTTGTCTTGGCCTAGCCAAAATTAAAGACTTAATCAAACCGTCTATTCCGAAACCAACACCTGACAGTAATAGCACTACAGAAGTTGAAATAGACGTATCCCATATTTTAAACCAAAACAGAACACATCCTGAGTGGAAAAAATGGTTGATCTGGCCCACAGACACAAATAACTGTCAAGACAGATTCCTGAACAAAATACAAGGGTTCACATTGACCAGGCCAGACCCTAGATACTCCCAGAGACAACATCCAGGGATTGTAACTACTTACAGTGTAGGGAAACTCTGCTTTGAATGGCTACATACATCCACACTGGCAGAAATTAAGCAACACTTAACTTTACTTAAAGAAGGTGCTGACTTGCGTGATTTCATTATGGGACCACGCAAACAGCGTCAAAAAGTTTCATAGCGGCCTCTATATATGCAGCTTACAACGAAGCTTGGAAAGAAACTCAAATTGAGACAGCAGAGAAAATACGGGAAATTGACCGTGTTAATTTGGAAAGAACACTTTCTGTTGTGGACAATGGGTTAATGACTCTGTCTTCCAGAATATATTCACTGGACAGTATTGTATCTTCCTCAATCGATATAATAGAGCAAGACTTACTGATGTTGCAACACGGTCAGTCCCAATTACGTTCTATTGTACAGCTTGGCTGGACGTTACAAAATCTGCGTGCTATGTGCCTTGGCGTTTAATCAACACAACGTCACTATTCAGTATCTTTAACCTTACTGATACACAAATCAGCTTGGCACAAAAGGGTGCTGATTATACAATTCTGAGCATTGAAAAACTTGAGAGATTACCATTTACAATGTCAGAACGACCTGTCATTGAATGGATAATACATGGGATAATAACTATTCCGATAACGACTTTCCAGTTTCGATACTGCCAAAAATATATACAGGCAGGCCAGTATGAAAGGTTGGGTAAAGGATACATTAAGTCAACATGGAACTTACCCTATACACACACGTGTCAGTAATAAAGGACAGAGTGTATTTCTTAGTGGTAATAATTGTGAAAAATCACTAAGTGGTATACTTCTGTGTCAGGGTATAAGTTTGGATGGGGCCTGTGAAGGGACTTCAAATAACCTTTCATGTCACCAGCTCGGCGCACCTGCAACACAAATAGAACCATTCTTTAAAAGGCTCTCTAATGGGAGTTACATTCTAATTGTAGATCACAGATGTTGTGGCTTGCTGCCAGGAAAACCTTATCTAGTAAGCGTGACTTCCACGGTCATTTGCTGTGAAAGGGTATTGTTCCCGAATGATGCTCCAGACAGGGAGGGAAGGTTATGGCCCAGTTTGAAATTCTCTTTTATTCGAATTGATACTTTAAGCAGAATGAAGACTGTGCTCCTACAGACGCCAACCCATTTGACGTCATCAAACAGACCCCCCAGGATATAGCGGCATGGATTGGCAAATTTAGCGGCACAAAAATGAAAATTTAGCGGCACAAAAATGGAAATTTAGCGGCATTTAGCGGCATTTTATTTTGGGGGTTTTGCAACACCAAACACAGATATCTTATTGTTTGACCTTGCCCACGTAACGCTTGTTCCTGTGCCTGAGTGTCTAGCACTTATTGCAGTACTATACCTCAAATTATACTCTGTTTTCTCTTATAACTGCACACTTGTCACTTTCATCTCCTCTTGTGCACTTTTGACTACCTCATGCATTTTTGGTTGCTCACAATTTTTACTCAAGTATTTTGTTTGCTCACGATTGTCACTATTACCTTTACTACCTCATGTATTTTTGGTTGCTCACAATTTTTACTCAAGTATTTTGTTTGCTCACGATTGTCACTATTACCTTTACTACCTCATGTATTTTTGGTTGCTCACAGTTTTTACTACCTCATGTATTTTGTTTGCTCACAAATGTCACTATTACCTTATGTAAGTAACGTATGTTTTTGCAATCTGTTCTTTTGTAATGTTTCTCATTATGTTTCATCTTGGTTCCTAATGTGAAGCGCTCTGACGCCTTCAGGTAAAGTCCGCGCTATATAAAAATGCATAAATAAATAAATAATAAAAACTTTACCCAAGGCCGGGCGAGGCCTGCAATAAAAGCTTTTCCCTCTCTCCTCTTCCACATCTCCACTGCCCCCCTCCCACCCGGGCAGCGTTCTTAACAAAGCTGGTTTTAAACTTGCCTACGGACGGTACCTGTCAGTGTTCTGTTCGCCGCCGGCCTTCCTCCTGCTCCGACGAGTCCGAGTCTCTGAGGAAGAGTCTTCGTTTGTGTCGCTGCCGCTTCGTGCTCTCTCCCCCTCTTGCTGGTGTGGTGCTGGTCTTCTCCCTCTCTCGGCCGCCGTGGTCTTCTCCCTCTCTCGGCCGCCGTGGTCTTCTCCCTCTCTCAGCCGCCGTGGTCTTCTCCCTCGCGCGTCCTCGACCTCCTGGCTCCTTCTCTTCTCGCGGCGCAAGCCGCAAATCAAATGGAAAATGGGTGCGGAAACGGGAAACGGCAAATTTCACGGGCTTTATGCCAAATATCGCGGCATTTGCAGAGATCGCGCGATTTTTTTGCAAATCGCGATAAGCTGGAGGGTCTGATCAAAAGAAACGTATGATCTCCAAGTTGCAAGGACAACGGGTGAGATACATGCATTGTTATCAACAAATTGCCCCCTACACTTCGCAGAAATGCTAAACGAAATCTTAAATATTTCTGATACAACTGGTATCGCAAGTGTATTTAAGACAGTTTTTTCGGGACTGTTAACACCATTCAAAGCAGTCCTGGGTATTTTTCCAAATTTCGTCCATTCCATCTTTGGCGGACTTCCACCCCTGTTGGGACTCGTAGCAGGCATTTTATTTTTGCTACTCCTGCTTCGTTATGGCAAGCCATGTCACAGACAAGACTCCAGCAACAATGGAAGAAACGATCCTAGCAATCCGCTACCGGGACCGCATAACTAAAGTCCTTGGACTAGCCTGGCTAAGAGATCTAAATATGACCTGGTTTCTTTCGTTCAGACCCATGTGGCAGAATTGTGTTATGCCTGTATTAAGGTGCATGCTATGCGGCAAAGAATGCGTGTTGGACACGTGTCTTACACTACAATCAGAAGTACCATTGGATGCAGATACTTTGTTGAGTCCAGTAAAGGCTCATGCATTGTGCTGTCCCCAGCGGCTACCTATCCTGATGACGGCATTCGTGGAGACTTCACCACTACGATTGAAGGGTAGTGAAGTGCAAGATGAAAGCAGCATCGATCAGGTACGACCTTCTGTTAGCTATGCTGATCAAACCATCACTGAAAGCGAACATGCGCATGACTGCATGGTAGCGACATTTTGCAACCTAGTCGAACTTTCACCAAAAGCTGTAGACTGTTTTTTCGAGAGTCTGTCTGAAATGATGTTCTCACCAGAACAGAGAGAGTGACTTTAAGCAACGTGCACACAGCGTTCCCTGAAATCTGCATTTGGCCTTCAGCTTTAAAAACAAAGCAACTGAGAATTTTTTTTCCGTCTTCCCCTGAAAACGAAAACTTTTCTCCAACTCCAAAATATTTACCTTTTTGGCACTTATCTTCTGCTTAAAGTAAAACTTTTCCTAGAGAACAGAGCTTCTATTTTTAGGAAACTCTAGCAACATTACGTTACCTCAACCTCTAGCTTATTTACAAGAAATTGTATTTATATGTGATGAAGTGGTCTCGCACTTTTCTTCTGTATTAAGAGCCATTTCATGTGTAATTTTCGCAGATCATTCATGCTGATTTAAAATGTGCATCTTTTTTTGAATGATTACACTGCTTGAATGCATACAGTATCTATACTAATTTTCGTGTATTTCGCAATACCAATTTCGAATGCAAAAAATGTATTTTGGGGTGGTTCGATATACACATGCACTGTTAGTTATGTTTACTATTGCTTAGGTTAGTAAATATGTACATAAAATCGTGGAGTGGGTGTAGTATGTTTATCTAGGGACCTGTATCGATACTCCTATTTCTAACCCTTGTCCGGTTAATAAATCACTAAAAGCCATACAACGGCACAGAAACCCGTTTTCAGATTAGGTCATAGCGCATGCTATCACATTAGGCAAGCACTATTCCTCCAGCCCCCCTAGAAAGCACACCGAGTTCTCAAAACAAACCAAACCTCCAGCAGACCTGGGAAATCCCCCGCAGCTATTGTTTTGATTTAGTTCGAGAACTCCTGTAAAGAATGTAAGAACGACCAGTTCTTATGACATCCTTAATGACGTCTTATGTCCATCCTTACGTCAAACTCGGCCCCTTTCAGGTATAAATATACCGACGCTGCCCTAAGCAAAGACACGGTGGTGATGAGCTTGGAGCAGCGCTACTTACCGGAGAGCCCAGCTGATGCAGGAAGCCCACGGACGCTGCCCCTCCCTTTTGACGCGCTGAGAGAGACGCTGCCTTTTCTCCTGCCGAGAAATCCAGCCTCCGGCGTTTCCGGCTTGCCCTCGCGGGTAACTGGGATACAGAGTCCCGAGACAGAGATACCAGCCCTCCAGCCTTCTAAATCCCAGGTACTGAACTGACTAACTCCTTACAGAGAATTCTTGAGTCAGATTCTTGGCAAACAAAACTTAACTTAAACTGCTACTTATTTACTCCCGCCCACGTATTAGGCTCAGGTCAGGTACACTGGGGTAGGCGTAGTTAGAAGCACCAGTTGAGTACTATTAGTCAATGTATATATGTATGTATATCTTTTATCCATTTTAAGTACCATATGGCTAAGAAACCATATCAATGCTTTTACAGTATTATTTTATAATCCTGCTTTTACTGTATGCACTTTACTTAACCATAAGTATTGCATTTGTAGCGATTCATTTCTCTTGTATGAGAAAAGAGACTGATCAATAAATAACACCTTTTTATTGAACACGCCCATCTCTTCTTTTCTCTACAATCTGGTGAAACTAAGTATGCACGCATTGACTGAGTAAAATAGTTGTCTTTTGTTTTCACACGACTCTAGAGATATACTCTTGATTAGGGAGAGCAAAGTTGTCATGTTCTATGGTTGTCAGAAACTAAATCCCTTCTTGTCTATCCAGGGAGGTTAAACTCCTCCTTGCCTATTCGAGAAAGTTTCTAGTGAACTCTGAGCTAGCTGGCACACATAACTTTAAGTCTAATATCGTCAGTAGAAGACCTAGTTAACCTCTGTCCTACGTCTATACTATTGAAGATATTATTCCAATGCGCAGAGCCTATTGGGAAAATAGGAACTACACTACAGTTTTTCATACCTGTATCCACTGCTCACGGTTTATCTCCACTCCGTTGGCGCGCAGGGATGTGATCGCTCTGTCAATGATCTTCTCCACCATCTGAGTGTTTCCATTAGCTTCCTCAAGCTTGGCAGCAGTGATCCAAATATGCCTGTCTGTGGGAATGTTCTCACGGGCTTTGTTCAGCACTTTGCGTGCATTTTCGTAGGTCTCCAGGCGGGCGAGGGCAAGCCACAGCTGTAAGGAAAGGGGGCAATGTTAACATGATAAGGGTGGGCCACCAACGATGACCAGCAGATACAGTGGTAATAAAACAGTTTTGCGACCCTTTACTAAACACTGTTTGGGGTCCAGTGAAAAAACTCAAGTAGCACGTTTCTACAGCCATTACTGCTCATCAATCCTGCTATTAAACCTTCACCATTTATTTGGCTGTAGTATGAAAACCACATTGTTCATGATCATCTATACACAGGTGCAAGCATAAGCACTGGGTAGGAAAGCTCTTTACGCTTCAATGATTACAAGCAAAAGCGAAGACTAAGCTCACAACTTAACGACTGCGTTATTTTTAAAATGACCATCCATCGAGAACAAGCTTGTGCTACTCTAAGTACAAGGGAACTCCTAAAAGTCACGAACAAGAGTCAAAATAGGAGTCAATATAGAATGAAGCACCCAAACAGAGAACTCTGAAATTTAATTAAGGACTAGCAAAAGGAGTGCAACCTCTACAAGGGAAAAATTGGCTTTAGCTGACACAATAAAGACACAAGCATTTTGAGAAGCACAGATGTGGGAGAATGCTCACACAGCTATCGGAGTGGTAACAGGGTGGTAGTGGAAATGACAACCAGCCCCATAAAGTCGACCAACTGAATAGTGTTCTGTAATCCTGTACACTAATCTCCAAAGTCTGTCATTACTCAAGTAGCAGTGTTAGTGCGGGTGTGTCCTCGCAAATCAAATCCTGCCTTCCTTCTTCTCCCTTGCTCCTACTGGTATGGCACTAAATCTCTCACCACTATTAGGGCCACATGATTCTCCACTCTTTTTAATCTGCTTCACAAAGAGATTGTTTTACTCCAGATTCCCATCTACTCTCTCACGCTACCTTCACAACTTCCCATATCACACTCTTTGAAAAACTTTAGAGCATTTTTATTGCATTCTTTCTCAAAGCAAATCTCTTCAATCAGGCGTATTTGCCACCTGTCATTTTAAAGTTAAAACTATATTCTACTATCGAGTTCAAGACTATTTTCTAACCCTCCTCCCACCCCCGCACCTCCACATTATACAACTGTGCTCTACTAATTGCCATTCCTGGTTACTATATTGCTGCTGTTCAATTACGTTTAATGCTTCTATATTTCTTCTCATTAATAATGGCATATCTTCCTTTTCATGCTCATTTCATTCTCTTTATCTTGTGTCTGAAATTATTCACAGCGTTTTCTTGTGCTCCCTATACCACTTTAAGTACCACAAAGAACTCACCACTCCTGAGTTCTATGTTTAGGTTACTCACCTTCGGGCCCTATTCTTTTCAGCCCTTTGCTTTTTTAATTGTTAGGAACAAACCATCACCTCCTGAACTACTTCCACACATACTACTTTTAAAGTATCCTGGAAAAGATTCTTCTGCCTTTGCCTCTAGATTTATGCTAAAAATTCCCATATTATATTTAGCTGTATCAAGTTGATCACTTTTTAAATTTTTTTTTAATTTACTGTACATTTTGTAGCATAATATGGATTATGGATTCTGTGTATCACGCAATGCTGAAAGTGCCCAGAGATTCAAAGAATGCAAATATTTTGAATTCTCTCTCTGATAATGTTAATAGCTCTGCCGCTGAAAAGTAGTGCCATGCATTTAACCACCTAGCCTGCCAACACCTTCCTAACATGAATCCTGGGCATTCTCCTTCACAGGTAAATTAGCCCCCCGCTCCCCTTACCCCTCAAATTCCACTTGTGTGGTAGTCACACCTTCCGTGGAAGGCAATAGCTACCAAGCATGTCTTCCATATTGGAGTTGAGGCTCTGCAAGGAGATGATACAACAGCATCACACGCACCTATTGTTTTAAAAAATATACTAGCCATTCTGAATAGAGCTACTTACTTACTCTGCTTTTTCTGGGGCCTGCAGTTTTGCTATTTTTTATTCTAAAAGCAGAAGCCACACTTCGATGAAAAAATACATATGGATGGCCTACTATCACCTTCATAAGAAAGCAGTGGATCAGCAATAAAGCAGCTATTTGGAGTGAGCAGAACACTAATGACAACTGGAATGTGAATTCAGGCTTGTGATGAACAGCAACAAAATTCAGATGGATTCACTTTGGAAGAGATTGTACTGAACAGCCTAAAACAGCTCACTCTGGACACATCATGGTTCTTTAAAAAGCATGAGCACTTTTGTCCTTACACCATACAAAGCACCGCACAAGCACTCACCTCCACACTGGTGGGACAGCACTCTACTGCTCTGCTTAGCATGATGCGGGCATCCTCAGGCTCTTCAAGCTCCACAGCAGCCTTCCACAGTCGCACTGAATTCGGCACATGCTCCAGGGCTAGCATGGGGAAGAAGAGAGGAAGGGTTGAAGGTATCCGTAAAACACAAACCGCAAGCTACCAGCTATAAATGTGGTCTGCAGTCGTGAAAACATCCACGAGAGACCAGCAAATACATTCACTGGACAAAGCAAAGCTCTGCACAACTATACAAGACAGTGTCATTATAGAGGAGCAAATGTCAGAATAAAAAGGATCAGGCATCCAGTTAAGCAACTCAAGTATTGTATCCGTTTTGTCCATAACAAGCTTTTATGGACTTAGATGGGGAACAAAGGGCCAGATGTATGAAGCCTTTTTCCCCGTTCGCAAACGGGCGGATTCTCAGAATTGGCCAATTAGTGAACGGGAAAAAGCCTTTTGGGATGTATCATCCCAAAAGGCCCTCGCAAAATAGTTAATCGCAAAATTTGCGATTCCCTAATTTGCAAATACATTTAATGAATCGCAAATTGCGATTCCTTAAATGCAATTCTGGAAGCACCCAAGTTGTGTGATTTTGCCTTACGAAATCGCAAATTACCGCCAACTTTAAGTTGGTGGTAATTTGCGATTTCCTTGAAAAATTTACTTTTTTGCATTTTTCAATGTGCCTTGTGGCGTACATACATGCCCTTAGGCACAGATACGCCGCTTTCTGGTTGCGGCACCAAAACTATGGAATACACTCCCCCAGTTTATCAGGACCAGCCCCTCGCTCATGTCATTCCAGAAAAAATTGAAAACGTGGTTGTTTAATCAGTAATTGCCAGAACACAGTAGTGGAGAAGTTTGCAGTAGTAACAGCGCCGAGACGCCTACGGGCAATTGTTCGCGCTTTATTAAATACCAATAAATAAATAAAATAAATGTACGTGTGCCACATGTACACACATGCATATTTCAGGGGTGCAACAGGGTGTCCTTCTGGCACCCTTGCAATTGCATTCGCAATTTGCGAGTACCTATAGGGTACTCGCAAATTGTGAATGTTTTCCCGTTCATTCCTATGGGCCTCTAGGCCCATAGGAATGAATAGGAAGGTATTCCTTAATTGCGGATCGCAATTTGCAATTAAGGAATATGTAGGAATCGCAATTATTATTGCGAAACCTAAATACATTTCATTTTGCAAGTCCTTAATAGCGAATCTCTCAAATTCGCTATTAAGGACTTGCAAACTGCAAAGACGATACAGCTGCCCCTTAGACTCTGATTACTTATAACAAAGTGGCGCTGTCATCAATATTAGTTGCGGTACTTAATTTTATTCTGCAGAAGAGTCTTGAAAATTACAACTGCTGAAGTGTAACACAGCTAGTGGTAATAATTGCAGTGTAATATTGCTAGAAGAGATAATTCATTACATAGGAAAAACGACTTAGTTATGTTAACCTAACACTGTTTAAAGAAACACTTATTTACAAGACTTTAATAGCTTAGTAAGAATTCTTATACTGTAACACAGCAACAGTAAGGTTGATAAGTGAAGGAGGGCAGGACCCTGAGATTTCATATCTTACTCATGTTTGTTTGCTTGTGGGTTTTCTTTTATATGAAAGTTGTGCCTTTAGGACATTTGTGAACTTCTGATCGGGAAGTTCATGGCTAAGAGGTTCTAGTATATAAAGGCTGGGTGAGAAGAGCAGCTATTGGATTCCTTTCCACAAATTATGAAAATTATGAAATGCTTAGATCCTTACGCTCCGCCGATGTGAGGCAAAATTTTTGAAACCAACTTGCCAGATTTTTAAAATATCCGGAAATGTAACTGTTCCAGCAGAGTCCCGCCACAATAAATACAGCATTGCATTGGCAATTTGTGGATAGGTTGGGCTGCAGGTGTAGTTCCACAGCGCAGTATACTGTAGAGTATGAAGCTGGCCTGCATACAATGGGGAGGTGGCAAGTGTTATCACTTGTACAGCAACATTTCCCCCAGACATCCCCCAAATATGGTCTCTCTTGCTCTGCAGCTGTTCTACAGCGAGTCCTTTGGTGGTGTCTGCAGACAGATTTTTGGTGGTTGTTCCGTGGGAGGCTTCAGTCACCAAATACTAGGTGGTGAAACTAACAAGATTCTCCACTGTGTATATATGACGCCGAGAGAAAATATTTTGCCTCATAAAACTTTCACTTAGCGGGACTACCGCAGTCATGACAGTTCTGGTTTACACTGCCACCGATAATGTTCTGCCAGGACACTAAGCATCTGTAGGAAGATGGCTCTCTACGTAGTGGACCAAAATGGGGTTCACTATGCCGGGAGTCCAATCGACCCTTATTGGTTTACAAGGCTTAAATTTATAATCCCAAAAGCTCTCTTTTGTGGTAGATTGGGCGAGCAGTTTAGGTTTATCAGAGGGTAGTGTTAAGCATTTGTTGTACACACAGGGGCAATAAACGAGATACACTCAAGAAGAAACTCAAGACCAATTTAGAAAAAGCATTTGCAATGCAACAGGTCTCGCATTTATGAGAGTGTGAGCTATTGGCATTGTAAATGACAATGCCTTTTATTTAGGTTTTGGTTTTTGAAACATAAATAAAACGTATTGTCATTTATAGTGTCAATAGCTTAAACTTGCGTAAATGCGAGACCTATTGCATTGCAAATGCTTGTATACGGTAGACAATAAGAAATTAATTGATCTTCCCAGTGTTCGGGAACACCTACATTGAGCCTTCTCTTGTCTTTACAGAGTGGTGGGTGTGCTGAAAAATTATTTCCGTAAGCTGTGCCCTTTACTTTGCAGAGAAAAGGAAAGTTGTACGAATGATAAACCCATTATGACACAACATTTATGAGCCTGCTTTGCCCCGGTTGGTCGTGGGCAGAAAGAGAGTTTTATACACAATGTTTATGGCGGTTAAATAACTACTGATGTTTCTGCTATCATTACATTTTGAAGTCTGTAATTCCCTAACGAGTGGGAAAAATGGAAAGCTAACCATCTTAATTACCCTCGAATGCAAATTGTTCGATCCAGTGTGGAAATCAAATGTGTTAAGAACCCATCTAATAGAACTGCTACTTGGGGAGAATGAGAGAAAAATCACTGTCGAAAGGCTGCTTTCTAAAGGGAGGCAATTACATTGTGTAATCAGGAGTGAAGGAATGGTAACTTCCGAAGCTGAGCAAAAATAAATTCCTTCTTTCGAGTTGATTAGTTGTGCACTGTTTCCTATAAATTTATATGACTTTTGCAGCTTCCGAAATATTTTGTGGGATATAATAATATACAAATATAAAACCTGCATATGTATAACAATGCATCGAACATTTAACGGGGGGAGGGGGGAGAAGGAAAGGACAATGGGAGTGTGGGAGGGGTTGGAGAAAGCACGGACAACGGGAGTGCGTTAGGGGTGGTAGAAGGCATGGACAGCGGTAGGGAGGGGGGGAGTAAAGAAGGCAGTAGGAGAACCTCATATAAGAAAATAGTGCTAACAGTCTAAATAACACGTACCGTGTAACACTCGAAGTAAAGGGGCCAGTGTGCAGATATTGAATCTAGTGGAGGAAAAGGCCCCCCCCCCCCCTGCTATGTATAGGAGTTCCTAGGGCAGGGAAAATAACATTAATGTACAAAAAACCCTGGTACCTCTAAACTTTAAAATGAGTATCCTATCCAGATAAGGGGCTCAAAAGAGCATACATCCGCTTTGATGTACCTTGTCTTGATATGCTAAATCACTAGCCATCCTGCTGGAGCAGTCATTGTTACTGCCATCTGAGTGCACAGGGGGTCAGAAACTTGTGAGTGGTAGCAGGCTGGTCGATACCAGTCAGCCAGCACCCTAGAGGAATGGTAGATTTTCAAGGGGCACCTCTATGGCGCCCCCTGGGTACATGGCATAATAAACACAACACTGGTACCGGTATGGATTTATTAAGACGAGGTGTTTGATACCAAACACCTTTATTTTCAGTGACGCCATTATGTAGCTGGGTAATTCGTAATGACCAATGTCAAGTACATATACCTAAGATGGCTTCTCTGTTCACTTGCAATATCTAGTAATCGAACTATAAATATTTATTTGGGATTTTGTGAAAAAATGGAGCTGAAACTAGTATATTTACACATGTATTTACCCAATAAATGTTCACTCATGCTTAAATGCCTGAGAGATTTCAATGGTATGAAAACCCAGAGATGATAAATCAATGCACTTATATGAAAACACAGGCATATCAGTATCAACCTTGTGCATAACTACTGCTGTTTAAGCAACTTTACTACAATTCCTTTCATTTTTTAACACCCATGCTTGTCAATCCGCACAGCTATACGCTTGGCAGCTATGACTGACAGCATTTAGTATCACTCAAAAAAACAACCCATTTTCCATTTTTATCCACATTTAAAAAAATATACACAGAAAAATAATTGGGTTTCTGTCTGTATGTATCTGTAAAAATCAGTAAAAATGGAAAACAGGGAGCCCTAGTTACAACTGAACATGTCAGTTTTAGGGGAAAGAACACTGGCACTGTAGCTTGTTTAGCAGGCTACAGTGCACTGTCAGAGTCGAAAAAACAGCATCTAATAGTTCAAATGGGGGCAAAAAGTGGGGGGATATCTGTAGAGAAGTCTGGTGTCCTACTGCATCTGTGCTTAACATAGAGCTTTGTGCGGCTCAACACACAATGAACACACAAATTAAGACGTCATTGCGGCACATGCATCGGAGGAGGCAGGCAGTCTGTCAAACATAGAAATAAACAAGGAAACGTGGCAACATTTAGATTCCCGTGACCTAGCAAAACATTTTATTAAGCGGGGTTCAGCAATTATGACTTGTAATGCTCATACTAAGGTAATTCCTTCCCAACGGCACAGGCACTAGCTTTTAAACCCTCACTGGTTCATTTGTTGCTACTTCTCATCAATGTATCTACAGTCCTTGCTTACTATGATCATGGCCTTCATTGCAAGTCAGCTATCCCAGGCACCTTTCATTCAGCCAACAGAGATATTTATTATTCACTGATTTTCTTTTTATTAAAATGAGCTCCCAACTTATTATGGAATTTCATAATGCTGAGCTATAAAAATCCTCTTGCCCCCTTTCCACCTCTGATCCCGGCGGAGTGTTAGAAAAATGCAGTTCACAGTAATATTCAGTGGCGGGTGTTTATCCGCACCGTGAAATTATCGCCAATGGCATCAAGCACAGTGCCAGGGGGTGCAAGCGGGTGCTGCTTCCTTTTTGCCACTCAAGTAAATTTCCTACTTGAGCGGCAGCTTTCTCAACGCGAACAGTTTCGCAACCTGAGAGGTTGCGAGCATATGTGACAACTCGCATTGCAAAATCAGACTGTCCGCGTTGAGAAATCTCGCTGCGCAACTCTGCAAGCTCCGCGTAACATGGAGTGCGGAAAACTCCGTAATTCTACAAGAGGAGCAGAGTTCACCACCCAGGCTTAATCAGGACTTGGTGTGATCACATCCAGTGCAGTCCAATATTGGCGAATTATTCTGCCCTTTAAATCGTCGCTGTTTCCCGCGTAGAGTTAGCGGCCCCTCAGTTTTTGTGACTTTAGACTCTCACTCTGCTTCAGTGGTACCATCAACTAACACAACAAAAGGAAATGCTATCAAGGAGATGTAATCAATTCGCAGGCTTGTAACTGGTGTCAAAAACAGCCACGCGGCACACTTTTCAACCTTAATTCTCCTAGTTGGAATCAATAAGGATTACAGCCTGAGGATCCTCAAACACTTATTTAGCTAAAAAAAAAAGCAGTTAATGAAATCCCCAACAGCAGAAACATGCAGCCTGATCTCTGGGTTTTATTCCAGGCTATTGAACATTCAATGTGATCGGGCACCTCCCCCCCCACTCCCCCAAGCCTCATCCCCACCATGGTAACAGCCACCACAGTGAAAAAGAGCAGATGAGACCAGACTGCCCCACCTGCCTGCAATGCGCATCAGAGCCTCGCAGGCTGCTGACACCTTAATGTGAAGCTTCATCACTTCCGCTTCACGCCAGGATGGAGGCCGCGGCTTGGAAACAAGCTTCAGTGCCAAGACTAACACAGCTGCATTCACAGTGTGCAGACCATGACCAGTGCTGTAACACAACCGGAGTTTCGATCTGACTGGTTTGTTTGAGGCTTGCATTACCAACTCCCCACACGCCAAGGTTCACTCTAGGGGCTGTGAGCATGAGCCAGTAGTTGGAGGTTTGAGAAATCAGGTGCCCATTGTAAGCGCTCCATGAGTAGAGGTACTAGACACCATTGCTGGCAGTGCCAACAGATAGGCCATACATTCAGTGCCACTACAAACCTGGACCAATGCAAAAGAGTGCTGCCTCTAGAACAGGATTTATTTCACGACAGTGCGGAACCTTGCACTGCCTTCAGGTAAGCAATAATACTCACAGGCAGCGTGGGGGAACCTTGCGCTGGTTCCAGAGAAGCATTAATACTCTGAGGCAGCGTGGTGGAACCTTGCACTGCCTCCAGAGAAGCAATAATACTCACAGGCAGCTTGGGGGAACCTTGCACTGCCTTCAGAGAAGTATTAACATCTGAGGCAGCGTGAGGAGTCTTGCGCAGCCTCCATGGAAGGATTGAATGTATCAATCCTGCATGTCAGACAGTGTCGGAACCTTGCGCTTCCCCCAGAGAAGGATTAATATTCGCAGACAGTGTGGGGAAGTTTCAGCTGCCTCCATGGAAGGAATACCCCTCACAGGCAGTGTGGGGAACCTCGTGCTGCCTCCATGGAAGGATTAATACTCCGAGTCAGCATTGGAAAGCTTGTGCTGCCTACACTGAAGGATTGTCTTTAGAGAAGGATGTACTGCCTACGTGGAAGGATTAATACAGGTAGGGTGGGAAAAACTGTGCTGTCTCCATGGAAGAAATAATACAGGCAGTCTGGCAGACCTTGTGCTGCCTCCGGGGAAGAATTAATACTCACAGGCAGCATTGGAAAACTTATACTGCCTCCATGGTAGGACTAATACTCACAGGTAGTGTGGGGAAGCTTGTGTTATGTCCATGGCAGTATTAATACTACTAGGCAGCGTGGGGTAGCTGGTGCTGTCTCCATGGAAGGTTTAATAATCACAGGCAGATTGCACTGCCTTCATGGAAGGAATAATAATCACAGGCAGATAGGGGAAGCTTGTACTGCCTCCATGGAAGGAATAGTACTCACAGGCAGCATGGGGAACCTTGCACTGCCTCCATGGACGGATTAATACTCACAGGCAGCATGGGGAAGCTTGTGATGCTCTAGAGAAGGAGCAATACTCACAGGCAGCTGAGGAAGGTTGTACTGCCTTTATTAAAAGATTAATAATCACAGGCAGTGTGGGGAAGCTAGTGCTGCCTCCATGGATGGATTAATACTCACAGGCTGGGTGAGGAACCTTGCACTGCCCCAATGGAAATACTAATACTCACAGGGAGTGGGGGAGACTTTGCACTGCTTCAAGAGAAGGATTAATACTCACAGGCAGTTTGGGGAAGCTTCTGCTGCCTTCATGGAAGGAAGAATACTCGCAGGTTGCATTGGAAACCTTGTGCTGCCAGAATTAATGCTCGCAGGTAGCTTTCACTACCTCCTAGAACGTATATGCACTGGCAGCGTGGGGAAGCTTGTGCTTCCTCCATGAAAGGATTAATATTCAGAGGAAGCGTGGGAAAGCTTGTGCTACCTCCACTGAAGGACTAATACTCACGGACAGCGTGGGGAAGTTTGTGCTGCCTCTAGAGAAGGAGTAATACTAATAGGAAGCGTGGAGGAGCTTGCACTTCCTCCATTAAAAGATTAATACTCACAGGCAGTGTGGAAAAGCTTGTGCTGCCTCTAGAGAAGGATTAATACTTGCAGGCAGTGTAGGGACGCTTGTGCTACCTCCATGGAAGGATTATGCTCACAGGTAGTGTGGGGAACCTTGTGCTTCCTCCAAAGAAGGATTAATATTCACAAGCAGCGTGGGAAAGCTTGTGCTGCCTCGATGAATGGATTAATAATCAGAGACAGTATTGGAAAGCTTGTGTTGCCTCCATCGAAGGATTAATACTCACAGGCAGCGTGCGGAAGCTTGTGCTTCCTCCATGAAAGGATAATAAATTCAGAGGAAGCGTGGGAAAGCTTGCGCTACCTCCACTGAAGGACTAATACTCACGGACAGCGTGGGGAAGCTTGTGCTGTCTCTAGAGAAGGAGTAATACTAACAGGAAGCTAGGGGAGCTTGCACTTCCTCCAATAAAAGATTAATACTCACAGGCAGTGTGGAGAAGCTTGTGCTGCCTCTAGAGAAAGATTAATACTCGCAGGCAGTGTAGGGAACCTTGTGCTACCTTCATGGAAGGATTAATGCTCACAGGCAGTGTGGGGAACCTTGTGCTTCCTCCAAAGAAGGATTAATATTCACAAGCAGCGTGGGAAAGCTTGTGCTGCCTCGATGAATGGATTAATAATCAGAGACAGTATTGGAAAGCTTGTGTTGCCTCCATCGAAGGATTAATACTCACAGGCAGCGTGCGGAAGCTTGTGCTTCCTCCATGAAAGGATAATAAATTCAGAGGAAGCGTGGGAAAGCTTGTGCTACCTCCACTGAAGGACTAATACTCACGGACAGCGTGGGGAAGCTTGTGCTGTCTCTAGAGAAGGAGTAATACTAACAGGAAGCTAGGGGAGCTTGCACTTCCTCCAATAAAAGATTAATACTCACAGGCAGTGTGGAGAAGCTTGTGCTGCCTCTAGAGAAAGATTAATACTCGCAGGCAGTGTAGGGAACCTTGTGCTACCTCCATGGAAGGATTAATGCTCACAGGCAGCGTGGGAAATCTTGTGCTGCCTCGATGAAAGGATTAATACTCAGAGACAGTACTGGAAAGCTTGTGTTGCCTACATTGAAGGATTAATACTCACAGGGAGAGTGGAGAAGCTTGTGCTGGCTCGAGAGAAGGATTAATACTCCCAGGCAGCGTGGGGAAGCTGGTGCTGCCTCCATGGAAGGATTAATAATCACAGGCAGCGTGCGGAAGCTTGTGCTGCCTCCATGGAGGGATTGATACTCACAGGCAGCGTGGGGAAACTTGTGCTGCCTCCGTGGAGGGATTAATAGTCACAGGCACTTGGAAACGTGTGGATTGCCTGAAGAGAAGGATTCAGATTCGCAGGCATATACGGAATTCAGAACAGGGCAAATGCCAGCAGGCAATGTGCAATGGATTGCCTATGGTCTGGCAGAGTTTCAACAAGTATGCAGTGCACCCAGACAAAGTTATCATGCCTGCACTAAGCAGCACAATTGACACACTCAGGGAGGGATAACAAGCTACTGCTTTCCACATAGGCAAAACAACACACAAAGGAAGTGAGGGAAGGTTGCAGCAACCCCAGGGCAGGATGTGTGCACATGCACAATGTGACAAAGCTCATAGTACCCCAAAGCATATACAGCAGGATTAAGTTACAATCTGTATGAGGACGCTTTTGTATCATACCACAATCAGTGCACACTGCTGGGAAACTGGTCACGCATTGTGAGGAAGCCTGCAAGGCCTCTAGAGTCGCATGAATGCAGGGGCAGATCAGGAATAATGTTTACAGACTGGTATTGCAGGAAAGTGTGCATTACATTCAAAGTAAGATGGAAGCACATGCAGGCAGAGCTGAGAATCCACCACTGTCTTCAGAAGAGGATTGATGCAATAAAGCAGACCATGTGGGAATATGTACATTCCCGCCATACCATAAAATATACTCAAGGCCTTTACTTTTTATTTAACATTACACAACTTAACGAACAGTTTAAAAACATTGGACTCGCCTATGCACATGGAGTCCAATAAGTATACACTCAAAAATATACCTGCCCTCTCCTGAAATCTCCTCTCTTGTGGCATTACAAGCACCCAGGTATTATGTTTGTTCAGTATTTGGGTTATTTGCCCCTACTCTGGAATAACACACATACTAAGTGCTCTAAAGTCATTTAGTCATTAGCAAAGGTTTTATTTCTTTCCATAAATGGCGAACATATTGCTTTCAGCTACAATCACAAATACGTGCCTCTAATGGAGTTCTTACCTTTCCGAAGCACGCGCTTTTTGGCCCTGATGTCAGTCTCCAGCTCTGCTGCGCGAATGTAGATCCTGACAGACTGTGGTAAATGACGGACCGCTTGAGCCACCACTGCTTTCGCTGTGTCACCAGGTTGCAGCCGGGCAGCTTCAAGCCACACATCTTCACTCTGCACAGAAAACAATAACCACCAACCACGTCAGGGCAAGATTAGTGTGCTCTCGCCATCCTAAGTCCTCAATGATTTCGTGCATTATTCTTAACTAATGCGTGAAGCCATCAGAGCTAGAAGAGGGGTATTCTGATGTTGAAGTATGGGCTTTTTCTTTGTGCCTGGACTCTAGGGTTAAATTCTAGGGCCATGTGTTGCGTGGACTGGGTCAGAGATACTTCTTTTCTATCAAACATTACAGTAGATGGTTTTCCCATTTCTGTGACCTCCCCAAAAGATTGGGTCTAGTGAATATTGAAACATTCAGCTTGGGGATATCTTTAGTCCTGAAGACTGTTTTAAGATCTGAAGTCTGTCTGACCTAAAAACTACTGAAAAAGTGAAAGAATAGAGTCTTCCTCTGCCCTATCCTCTGGAGTCAGTAAGCACGAGGTCATCAGAGTCTGGAATACCATTCTAGCAAAGACTGACCCAGCACACACTTGCCAGCTGCAGTTCATAGATTCTTCATGTCTCCTTGGTACCATTGACCAACTGATTAGTTAAACACTGACGGTGGAGAGATATATTGCTCTCTCTCATAACGTAAAGGGCAGATCTAGGAAGGAGAGGCCATACCTTGGGACACATCTCTGTGCCCTTCATGATCAGATTTCTGGCTACTTGAAGTTTCCCAGTGACCTCCTCCAAACGAGCTGAGGCAATCCACGCTGGAGGGTGATGAGGGTTTGTTTCACGTACTGACTTAAGTAGCAAGCGGGCTTTTTTTATGTCACTGTTGGAGGTAAAGAAGAAGAGAAGTTCATTTTCAACACAATATCAAAGTATGTCAAGAATGATCAAGGTAGATAGGGCTAACTGACAAAAGCACGATGAGCGGGTTTAACACTGCATACACCCCCAGTAAATATCTACATACACACTGTTATGTCAATGATGAAAGATAAATAGAATGTCAACATGAACCTGCCTACCCAAAAAAATGTATTGTTAACTGAAAGGCTTAGAGGCACGTCTTCAGCAAAACTCAAGAAGTACTTCCTGGAGGAGAATTCCAAGTAGGAGGCAATAACTACTGACAAGTGGACGGCCAAAAGCTTGCATCAACCAGGCCCTAAGAAAATGGTACTTTCACTTGCCAGGTTATTCCGTTAGACTGCAAAAATAAGTGGCATGGGTCCTTTCAGCAGGGGATGGAGGCAACCACACTACACCCCCTTCTAAGGACGGTGGTTGCTTTAGATGTGGCATTAACAGAGATATCTACAGAGAGAGCCCCATCACGGATGCAAATCCAGTTGCTCAGATAACAAGTCTAATCTTTCACACCACAATAAAGCTAGCCATGTGAATCTGGGGATGTGCTGAATGGTGAACCTTATTACTCTTTACCGATAATCTGCACCCTGTGCAAGCATGGCCAAGGATGCATTAGTTGATTGAGGGAAGTTCTCCCATGGTAAAAGTACAGTTCCAGGTGGGTGATGCGAGAGGATGATGCCTGGCGTAAGGAACACAGACTTAGACAATCTGCAGGGGAAAAACCTCATTAGGCTGCCGATTGTGGATGCCATTTTGAATCATTCTCAGACTGTCCACCTAGAAGCCACCATTAAGTTAGTGGCTTATGAAAAGGAGGCACATAACCAAAACCATGGATGCTCCATTAGTCCATAGCTAGTAATGTCGAATCCCGACAATATAAGCCTCAGCATTTTCCATGTGGAACGTGTAGGGAAGTCATACTTTTTGCCTGGTATTTGATGAAATGTTTACAGAAAGTGCACTTGGTTCCTGCTTTCCAGGTCCCCAGTGCCAGATCTATTTCCCTAAACTGTGCAATTGTTTACCCAATTGATAATACTCTTATTTATAGAAGCGCTTTATATAGCGCGAACAAGACCCTTCTAGCAAAACAGACAAATAATAATAAAAATATAGTACAGACTGATCTATTATACAAACATGTCATATATGATGGAAAACAATATTTGCATGCACAGATGGGTAGAAGAGAGATCAGAAGACATAGTCTAACATAATTCCCAGTCTGAGTGTAGTCCGAAGGGCGGGGAATGTAGTGTGACTGAATGAGTGACTTTGGAGCAAGAACAATGCAAGACTCAGGTGGGGAGCCAATCAAGAAGAGAAGGGGGTAAGTCATCAGTGAGTGGTGAATTTGCTGGATAATAGAATTTTTACTTTGTTCTTGAAGAGGGATGTGGAAGGGCTGCACCTGATCTCAGGAGGGCGTTCCAGATTCTGAGAGCAGTTCCAGAGAAGGATTTATTTTTCTTTAACTTTTGTGGCTTGAATAGTAGGGAGCTTGTACTTCTGAAGATCGGTTTCCACCCGAGAGAGTCAGTTTCTGGGCCAGGTAGAAAGGGGTATTGTGGTGCAACGCTTTAGAAGTCATACATGCAATGCTGAGTTGGATCTCAATCTCACAAGGTAGCCAATTCAGAGAAGGTCTGGGGTACCGTGATTTTTTTAAATCCTGTGTTGAGCCTAGCTGCTGCATGCAGTGTGGCCTTCAGTGGTGCAAGTGATGTTTTCAGGAGGCATGCATGGGTACAGTTACCATAGTCTAGTTTTGGTAGTAAAAGAGCTGGAACCGCTGTCTTGAGGTCTGCCGGAAGGAGGAAAGGTTTAAAATTCCGGTTCGCACCCCTGGTGGCGGCAATGTGTTTTTGCATGGAGAGGGTTTTGACCAAGTTTAGACCGAGGGATTTAGCAGAGGCAACTATGTGTGGGGTGCAGTTAAAAGTAGTAAGATGTGGAATCCAGTCTGTGATATTAGGGGTGATGGAGGGCAGCGAGATAAATAAGAATTCAGTTTTTAGGGCATTGAGTTTGAGGTTATTTTGAGTTAGCCTGTGTTGCGTTTCTGTCAAGGTTAGACTGAAGGTATTATGTCTTCAGGCAAAGTGATTTTCATGTAGAGTTGAGTATCGTCCGCACACATATAGTAGGAGATGTGGGTGAGACTGAAGATTTGCATTAGCGGCTGCATGTATAGGTTAAACAGTGTCGGGGAGAAAGCAGAGCCTTGGGGTACGCCCAACGTCACTGGCGAATGGTCAGAGAGCAGGTGGTTGAGTAGGATGTGCTGAGATCTGTTATGTAGGAAAGACGAGAACCATTTAAAAACTGTGCCGGAGAGATCAATCCTGTGTTCTAGAAGACTTAAGAGGGAATCATGAATGATAGTGTGAAACGTCGCTGACTAGTCAAGTGGAATTAGGAGGCATGATTAATTTTGGTAGAGTGAACAAAGGGCATCGTCAACAATGTGCATCATGGTGGTTTCAGTACAATGGCTTGGTTAAAAACCTAATTGGCATTGGTCAAGGAGTTCAAGTTAAGATTTATATAGCGCACTACATACCCAAAGGGTCTCAAGGCGCTTGGGGAGGAGGGGGGGGGGGGTTTACTTATCGAATATCCAGGTTTTAAGCTGTTTTCTGAAGGCTAGGTGGTTTTGGGCACAAAATGCGGTCGCAGGCACAATGCAGGCAACGATACCAGGCACAGTGGCAGGGTGCAAGATGGCAGGGCAGGAAGGCAGGGCAGGATGCAGGTCGCTGGCACCAAATGGCTGGGGCGAGCTGCGAGAGGAGCAACCAGTTCTGACTGGAGTCAGGAACTGCACAATGTGATTTGGAAGCTGTAAGTGTACAAATGTTGTAAGAGTTTTGCCAAAGTTGGGATGTTGGTGATGGGGCGGTAATTATTGGTATCAGACTGGTCTGAGTATTATTATTTTTTTTTAGGATAGGAGAACCCTTGTAACTTGTTAGGCAGTCTGGTAAAGAAAAGGCTGCTGGTTTTGCAAGGTCAATTCAGGCTGTGGCCATCACATCAGGCACAAAGAGATAGCAGCTGGGCTCTTCAAAGCTGTGTAGAATGATGGTCTCCTGTTCAGTGAGCCATCTGGTCTTGAGCTTGGAGCCAGCAAACACACTTTATTTGCCCCTGCTTCCAGATGCAAAGGAACTTCCTGATGCAGTTAGTCCAATAGGCACCCATGGCGAGGCACCCAGGGCTAAACAAGCATTGGAAATGCAATAGGTCTCGCATTCGAAAAGTTGGAGTTATTGGTCTTGTAAATGACATTTTATTTATTTGTTGGTTTTTAAAATTGCTAGCTTTGTCATTTACAATGCCAATAGTTATAACTTTCGCGAATGTGACACCTATAGCATTTGGAATGCAACATGTTTTGTATTTACGTGACTTAGATGGCAGCTCTGGTCGTTAGGCCACATCTCTAGAGAGCAGGAGAGTGCAGCAGGGGAGAGAAGCACAGCAATGCAATAGGTCTCGCATTAGGAAAGTTTGAGCTATTGGTATTGTAAAGAACACATTTTTTATTTATGTGCTTGTTTTGAAAATAGCGAAATTAATAGCTTTGTTATTTACAATGCCAATAGTTTTATCTTTCGCAAATGTGACACCTATTGTAACACAATATGTGTTGTGAGGGTGAGTGAGGGTGAGGGTGAGGGGTTGAGGGTGAGGGTGAGGGGTTGAGGGTGGGTGAGGGGTTGAGGGTGAGGGGTTGAGGGTGGGTGAGGGGTTGAGGGTGAGTGAGGGTGAGGTGTTGAGGGTGGGTGAGGGTGAGGGTGAGTGAGGGTGAGGGGTTGAGGGTGAGGGGTTGAGGGTGAGTGAGGGTGAGGGGTTGAGGGTGAGTGAGGGTGAGGGGTTGAGGGTGAGGGGTTGAGGGTGAGTGAGGGTGAGGGTGGGTGAGGGGTTGAGGGTGAGTGAGGGTGAGTGAGGGTGAGGGGTGGAGGGTGAGTGAGGGTGAGTGAGGGGCTGAGGGTGAGGGGTTGAGGGTGAGTGAGGGTGAGGGGTTGAGGGTGAGTGAGGGTGAGGGGTTGAGGGTGAGTGAGGGTGAGGGTGAGTGAGGGTGAGTGAGGGTGAGGGGTTGAGGGTGAGTGAGGGTGAGGGGTTGAGGGTGAGTGAGGGTGAGTGAGGGTGAGGGAGGGTGAGGGAGGGTGAGGGTGAGTGAGGGTGAGGGAGGGTGAGGGTGAGTGAGGGTGAGTGAGGGTGAGTGAGGGTGAGTGAGGGTGAGTGAGGGTGAGGGTGAGTGAGGGTGAGTGAGGGTGAGGGTGAGTGAAGGTGAGTGAGGGTGAGGGGTTGAGGGTGAGTGAGGGTGAGGGGTTGAGGGTGAGGGGTTGAGGGTGAGTGAGGGTGAGTGAGGGTGAGGGTGAGTGAGGGTGAGTGAGGGTGAGTGAGGGTGAGGGTGAGTGAGGGTGAGTGAGGGTGAGTGAGGGTGAGTGAGGGTGAGTGAGGGTGGGTGGGTGAGGGTGAGGCGTTGAGGGTGAGTGAGGGTGAGTGAGGGTGAGGGGTTGAGGGTGGGTGAGGGTGAGTGAGGGTGAGGGGTTGAGGGTGAGGGGTTGAGGGTGAGGGGTTGAGGGTGAGGGGTTGAGGGTGAGTGAGGGTGAGGGTGGGTGAGGGTGAGGGGTTGAGGGTGAGTGAGTGTGAGGGGTTGAGGGTGAGAGAGGGTGAGGGTGGGTGAGGGTGAGGGGTTGAGGGTGGGTGAGGGTGGGTGAGGGGTTGAGGGTGAGTGGGTGAGTGAGGGTGAGGGTGAGTGATGGTGAGGGTTTGAGGGTGAGTGAGGGTGA
Source organism: Lissotriton helveticus (assembly GCF_964261635.1). Taxonomy (NCBI): domain Eukaryota; kingdom Metazoa; phylum Chordata; class Amphibia; order Caudata; family Salamandridae; genus Lissotriton; species Lissotriton helveticus. The sequence goes on from NC_136068.1 coordinate 123,359,270, forward strand.
GTGAGGGTGAGTGAGGGTGAGTGAGGGGTTGAGGGTGAGGGGTTGAGGGTGAGTGAGGGTGAGTGAGGGTGAGGGTGAGTGAGGGGTTGAGGGTGAGTGAGGGTGAGGGGTTGAGGGTGAGTGAGGGTGAGGGGTTGAGGGTGAGTGAGGGTGAGGGTGAGTGACGGTGATGGTGAGTGAGGGTGAGGGTGAGTGAGGGTGAGTGAGGGTGAGTGAGGGTGAGGGGTTGAGGGTGAGTGAGGGTGAGTGAGGGTGAATGAGGGTGAGTGAGGGTGAGGGGTTGAGGGTGAGTGAGGGTGAGGGTGGGTGAGGGAGGGTGAGTGAGGGTGAGGGGTTGAGGGTGAGTGAGGGTGAGGGGTTGAGGGTGAGTGAGGGTGAGGGTGAGTGAGGGTGAGTGAGGGTGAGCGAGGGTGAGGGTGAGTGAAGGTGAGGGGGAGCGAGGGTGAGGGTGAGTGAGGGTGAGGGTGAGTGAGGGTGAGGGGTTGAGGGTGAGTGAGGGTGAGTGAGTGAGGGTGAGTGAGGGGTTGAGGGTGAGGGGTTGAGGGTGAGTGAGGGTGAGGGGTTGAGGGTGAGTGAGGGTGAGGGGTTGAGGGTGAGTGAGGGTGAGTGAGGGTGAGGGGTTGAGGGTGAGTGAGGGTGAGGGTGAGTGAGGGTGAGTGAGGGTGAGTGAGGGTGAGTGAGGGTGAGTGAGGGTGAGGGGTCGAGGGTGGGTGAGGGTGGGTGAGGGTGGGTGAGGGTGGGTGAGGGTGAGTGAGGGTGGGGGTGAATGAGGGTGAGTGAGGGTGGGGGTGAGGGGGTGAGGGTGAGTGAGGGTGAGGGGTTGAGGGTGAGTGAGGGTGGGTGAGGGTGAGGGGTTGAGGGTGAGTGAGGGTGAGGGTGAGTGAAGGTGAGGGTGAGCGAGGGTGAGGGTGAGTGAAGGTGAGGGTGAGGGTGAGCGAGGGTGAGGGTGAGGGTGAGGGTGAGTGTGAGGGGAGATGTATATGGGCATATAACGAGAAAGCGAAAGTGAAAGAACAGGTGATGTGGAGGACTAGGAGGTAATCAGAACGGAGCCGAACGCAGAGGAGATGGCTTCGAGCTCCAGTACAGGTAGAGAGAGGAATGACAAGGACACGAGGGCAGCTTGGGAAGGACTTCTGCTGATTACCTTCAAGTACCGTCTTCCACTACCAAGTAAACTGCTCTCAGGACAGAAAGGGCAGAGGGGGAGCATGAAACAGAAGACAGGTATAGTGACTAAGCAAAGGGCAGGGCGACAAACAAGAATAATGATCATACGGATAGGGGTTCAAAGGCGGCAAGGATGAGGCTCATGAAATTACGCGTTGGCAATTTGGATAAATACATTAAATGATTACGTTAAACAGAGTAGGCTATAGCCAGAGAGAGGAGGCATGCAGGGAAAGAAGTTAAGGCAAGAGGGAATCCAGGCCAGACTCTCCTGCTCTGGATTCATAATAGAGTGTGAAGAGGGTTATTAGATGACGTGCAATATTAGGATGTAAAACTGTTAACAAAAAAAACCTTTAGAAATAAACATTTTTACGCAATAAAGTGCTATAGTAGTTTGATGCACTAAAATCACACTAACGCTGCTATGATTGGTTCCTGGCAGTGCTCTTTGCAACCAGCCTGGAGATGCATATGAAGCGGTACTGATTCTCACAAGAATGAAAACTGGTCTAATGAACAGACTATATGTTTACAGACTCATCTATGAAACAGCAACTTTGTTACCCACAAAAACATAACTAAAACAGACAATAGGTCCAGGTCATTGTTGAGATTGCACACAACAACTTAAGACACCGAAGGGGAGACACACGGCGGGCAGGGGAGGGGGCGGAGCGGGGAGAGCGGCATGAGGGTGTGAAGCAGCCGGGGCCTTTGAAGTGAAGCTAAGCTTCACTTCAAAGGTGTGGGAGGAGTGTGGCTTTGGGAACAGATGGCGATTTGATGATGTGCACGCGCATTTTAGGTCAATGCGCTTGCGCATTGACCTAAAAGCGCACGGGCACAGCACCAAATCGCCACAGTTAGTTAAACTTTGTTTAAAGCCCTATAGTCTCGCTTCTCTCAATGCGCATGCGCATTGATAGGTCACGAGACCTAAAAAGGAAAGGTTTGCAACCATGTTCTATTGTCATGGCATGGACATTGAGCAGTTCTGCACAACTTGCCAGATTAAAGGGTCAAACCAGGACTGGTCTGTTACTACTGCCACTGGTGGGAATTCCCTTTGAAAGAGTGGGGCTCAATATTGTACTGTTGTCATAAATTATCCTCATAGAATCTACTCTAATTTTTTTCCGTAAGGCCTGTGTCATCTGACAGCTGAAATTAGTCCTAGTGGTGTAAACTACTCCTTCAACCAAAAGGAAAGCACGGAGGTTTAATACAACTTTGAAGAGCATAAGGTGGTCTAGAGCAATCTGAGGAAGAGTTTGGCTAGTGGGCGGTGCCCCAGAAAGTGAGTAAGGTTTAGCCACACTGCACTCCTATTACAGTCACCGGATCCAGAACCTAACAGTTAAGTGCTTTACTAGATTTACTAACCAGTATGAGGCAAAACGAATAGTTTCTTACCTGTCAGTGTAGTTTTGCAGCTTGAAGACTTTTCTGGGTTCACTATGCTGTGCATTATTCTGACATCTAGTGGTTGGGTCCGGAATTGTTGTATTTGTTTCTCTTTTTAGGTCTCGCTGAGTCAGCACACATGCTCTGCTCAGAGAGACTTTAGTAGGTGAGTTTTCAAAGTGCTGCTGGCTGGCAACAAGCTTGCGTTCAAGCGAGCGTGCATGTGCGAACCGCCAGCCCTCAGCGCCATCTGTCTTTCCTCTTGCTTGCTCCCTGCCTCCGCCCTCGCGCTTACAAGCGTTCGGGATTCTCCCAGTGGGTGCATCTCCGTCAGGCAATATCATGCCCACCTTAAATTTCTCTACCATCGCTGCCTCAACGTGCTTTCTCTTTCCACAAACTCAATGTTTGTGTTCCTTTATTATGAGATGCTTTTAGTATTACTGTTTTGTGACTTAAGGAACATTAAGGAAATGTTACAGTGAAACTGGACAACGTTCACAGTGTTTATTTCTGATCGCAGCGGCTGCTTCATGTCCGTTGCACCATTCAGGGAGTCTTTTTGTTGGCGCTTTCATGAGGATATGATGAGGAAACTTTTGGCACATTCTCTTTAAAAGCAAAGCATGTTGGCGACTGGTTAGTCGATTAGACCTATGTTGCGCTTTAGATCTCAAAGCGCTATGGTGGGTACAACAGTTATAACTCATGAAATATGGGGTGCAACTCACAAGAAGGGGGCAGGTTTGAGTGCACATTGGCTGCAATCGAACTCTCAAGATGATGGGCTGTGTGTATCCATTATCAGCACTCAGTCTTCTCTAAGTGATCTTGTTTTGTTGTTGTGTCAATGCTTTGCTGCGCCCGTTTGACTTACAACTTGCTTTCTCTTTCTCCAAACTCGATGTTTGTGTTCCTTTATTTTGAGATGCTTTTAGTATTACTGTCCCACACACAAACCCCCCCCACACACACACAACCACACACAAACACACACACAAAACTACACCCACACACCACACCCAACCACACACACAACCACATACCCACACACAACCACACACACAACCACACAACCACACACACAACCACACAAACACACACACAACCACACAAAAACACACACAACCACACAAAGACACACAACCACACACACACACAACCAAACACACAACCACCCAACCACACACACAACCACAACCGCACTCACAACCACATACCCACACACAACTACACACAGAACCACATACCCACACACACAACCACACATACAACCACACACAAGCACACCCAATCACACACAACCACACACACACACAAACACACACAACCACACACACACACACACAACCACACACACAACCAGACAACCACACCCACAAACACAACCACACACCCAACCACACACAACCCCACAACCACACCCAACCACACCCAAACAACACCCACAACCACACCCACACCACACACACAACCACACCCAGACACACACAACCACAACCACACCCACACACACAACCACACACACAACCACATACACACAACCACACACCTAACCACACACACACACAACCACACACCTAACCACACACAACCACACACCTAACCACAACCACACACCCAACCACAACCACACACAACCACACCCAACCACACAAACCACACCCAACCACACAAACAACCACACCCACAAATACACACACACAACCACACACACACCCAACCACACACACCCAACCACAACCACACACCCACACACAGAAACACACAAACAACCACACACAAACAACCACACACACAAACACACACCCACAAACAAACACCCATAACCACACACCCACAACACCACACCCACCCAACCACACACAAACACAACCACATAGCCACACACACAACCACACAAAGACACACAACCACACACACACAACCAAACACACAACCACCCAACCACACACACAACCGCACTCACAACCACATACCCACACACACAACCACACAAACCACACATACAACCACACACAAGCACACCCACAACCACACACAACCACACCCAATCACACACAACCACACACACACAACCACACCCAACCACACCCACAAACACACAACCACACCCACAAACACAACCACACACCCAACCACACACACACCACACCCAACCACACCCACACCACACACACAACTACACCCACAACCAGACACACACAACCACACCCACACACACAACCACATACACACAACCACACACACACACACAACCACACACCTAACCACACACACACAACCACACACCCAACCACAACCACACACCCAACCAAAACCACACAACCACACCCAACCACACAAACAACCACACCCACAAATACACACAACCACACACACACACCCAATCACACACACCCAACCACACACACCCAACCACAACCACACACCCACACCCACACACCCACACACAGAAACACACAAACAACCACACACACAAACAACCCCACACACAAACACACACCCACAAACACACCCATAACCACATACCCATAACCACACACCCACAACCACACACAACCACACACCCACAACACCACACCCACCCAACCACACCCACACAAACACAACCACACACACAAACAACCACACCCACACACCCACAATGACACACACACACAACCACACACACAACCATCACACACACAACCACACAACCACACACACACCTAACCACAACCACACACACAACCACACCCACACCACACCCAACCCAACCACACCCACAACCACACCCAACCACATACACACACAACTACACACACAACCACACAATCACACCCACAAAAAAACACAAACACACACCCACAAAAAAACAAAACCACACACAACCACAACCATACACCCACCCACACACACAACCACACACACACGCCCAACCACAACCACACACGCCCAACCACGACCACACACATAACCACACCCACAAACACACAACCACACCCAACCACACAAACAACCACACACACACACAACCACACACCAACAACCACACACACAACCGCAACCACACACAACCTCACACACACCCACAAAAACACACAACCACAAAAACACCACACACACAACCACACACACACAACCACATAAACATACAACCACACACACAAAACGACACACAACCACAACCACCCACACACACACACACACCCCACTCACTGCCTATCAGCCTCTTCTCAGCCAGGTAGTGAGATAGCTATCAGTTTCACGCGATCGCAATCAGTTTACTTTCACGGCCGCATTCGCCGTGAAAGTGTTCACGTTTCTAGTTTAATTCAGCATTCACTCTTGTTTCCTAGTGCTTGACAATCCAATCTCTACAATATTTAAGCAGCCTGCACATCTCCTGTCAACCATACCACTCAATGCATGTTCTCCGATCCACATAGATATCAGTGGTACAGACAAAGGTAACCAGGTTTCTTATCCTTCCTTCAAGCAATAACCAGAATACTAAACGGCATTCGTGCTCCACTTAGTTTTAAACAGCAAACAGTTATTCCAATCGGTTTGTTTCACAGAGGTTGTGTCTTAGGAAAAGGGCAGTGGCACTCGCATGGCACTATACGCTAGTGTTTTCAAAAGAGTTGTTTAAAAAAAAAAGTGTTTTATGAAAAATTGAGTCTTTTAAAAATTCTGTTTCCCCCAGAATCGGAGTCCTCCACAACACCCTGTTTTTTGGGCTGTCAGCAGTGAAAAGGAGACAAATATTGCCCCCATTTTTTATTATTCGGCATCCTCGGTTCAATTCTGGGATGCTTTTTCAATTTGTTGCAAGTACATTGCGAATCTTACCATTACTAATTCATATTGTGTTAGCTTTGGCTTATTTGCAATGCAAACTATATCTCAACAAGTTGCTGTAACAAGCTGCAAGTCCGCTACGTAAGCCCATTCATTTGCTAATTATTTTCTCCATAAGGTGGCAAGACGATAAAGTGGAGTTTTCAGGGTTTTCAATAGTTTCTTGTTTGAAGATGTTACTCTCCCCTGCGCACCCCACTCCGGTACTAAGGTTACGAGTGACTTGGCACCCGCCTTTCAGAGGTTCTTGCATCCACCCAAGTCTGGCCTGGCACTGGTGCGTCCCAGCCTGGCACACACTGGGTGATGATCTCCGCACCGCCTACTAGACCCCAGCTCACTACTGTTTGCAGTCTGTCACTCACCCCTCACCTCCCTGGCACTCACCCTTCACCCCTCAGGCCTGGCAGCCACTCCTCGCACCTGGCACTCACCCTTCTCCCTCTCTGGCACTCAGCATTGACTCTCCGTGACACTCAACTGTCACCTCCATGACACTCACCCTCGACCCTCCTGGTACTCATACTTCCCCTCCCTGGCACATATCCTTCACCTCCTTGACACTCACCCATGTCCCTTCTGGCTTTCACTACTCGCCCCTTGGCACTCACCCTTCCCCTCCATGGCACTAGCCCTTCATCCCCCGGGCCTGGCAGCTACCCTTCACCCCTTGCACTCACCCTTCCGCTCCCTGGCACTCACCTTTGACCCTCCTGACTCTTACATCTCACCTCCATGGCACTCAACCTTCCTCTCCCTGGCACTAGCCCTTCACCCCCCTGGCCTGGCAGCTACCCTTCACCCCTTGCACTCACCCTTCCGCTCCCTGGCACTCACCCTTGACCCTCCTGACTCTTACGTCTCATCTCCCTGGCAATCACTCCTCACCTCTCTGGCACTCACCCTTCACCCCCATGGCCTGACAGTCACCCTTGTCCCTCCTGGCATTCACTCCTCACCTCGCTGCCACTCACCCGTGACCCTCCTGGCACTACCCCGGTTTCCCCCAAGAACCAAAAATAACAAGCATCGGCATAGCCAATAGGTCTTGCCTTTGGAACCTTATAAGTGTTTAGCCACGCAACAGTTGATGTTGCACCAAGGATAATGTGCTGCATAACTAAATACTTATAAGGTCCCAAATGCGAGACCTATTGGCCATGCCAATGCTTGTTTTATGCTGCTGTTGGGCGTTGACGACGTAGTAGCATTTGGTGCCTTTCTGTGACGTCGATGGACTTCCTCCGGAAGCCCCACCTTTGGTATCCATCTTCGGATTTTTTTTGTTTTTGTTGTCCTTTGTTTGTATTTGTACTCCTTATGGTTATCTTCCTTTGGCAGAGGAGGGTGGGTTCGTTAGTGAATCCAGAAAAGTCTGCAAGCTGCAAAACTACATCAACAGGTAAGAAACTATTTGTTTTCATTGCCTTTCGGCGTCGGCTCCACGTCGGGGAGAAAGCCAGGGACGGTGTCAACCGGGACTGCGGCCAGGGCCGGCGCCCTCGATGAAGGTCGTACAGGGCCAACCGACATGGACGGGGATCCATGCCTGGATCCATGGGGGACTCTCAGCGTTGAGACCGAAGTTGTCGACGACGACAGGGCCAGAGCCGGCGACATCGAAGCACGAGGACCCCCAGTCAGGCCCGTGGGGCCCAAAGACACACCAGCGGGGCCGGACGGTCCGAAGACACGTGCCATGGCTGACAAACTCCTGCAGCTGGGCCGGAGTCGAAGATGGACCCGGAAAGAGCGGGTAGGCCATCGGCAACTGCGGAGGCTTCGCCGGCGGCACCATCTGCACCCTCAGCTGCGTCGCACGACCGGCTAGGGAAAGGTGAAGAGCGACGGCGCTTCTTCGACTTCTTGTGCTTCGCCCTAGCTGACTCAGAGTGCGAAGACTTCGAATGGTGGTGATGGCTCCTCGGCCAGTCCCTTGACTTCCCACGGGACCTGGAACGGCACGGAGCCCACTCCCGGGCCTCTAGCCATTTTCAGGACCGTTCGCGCAATGTTTTCGGAGCCATGGCCCGGCAGTGGGGGCACGACTCGGAGTCGTGGTCACGCCCCAGGCAATAGAGACACTCATGGTGCGGGTCCGTCTCCGACATCATGCAGGGACAGGCTGCGCAAGACTTAAAACCATGCATGCCTATGCACCTGGAGTATAAGTACTCAAAAAACAGAGACAAAAGTCCCCAAAATCTCAGTGAAAAAGTGACTGGGGTACCGCTCTCTTCGGATCTGCGCTTGCTGGCGCGGAAAAAGAAAGGACTGACGTCAGTGCGCATGGGTACGTCTAAGTAGCTCCAGCGACGTCATCTCGGTGACTACGACGCCAATGACGTACGACGATGCCTACCGACGCGCAAGGGTACTGCTGATGAAAAACTTTCCGGATCCAGCCTGACGCCTGGGGATATTCTAAGGTAAGGAATCTATCACTAATTTGTCTCTTTCAGATACACACTGCAGAGAGGGAGCAGGAATGGCTGGTGTTTGGGGAATGCAGTGAAGGGCCTTAGCAATAACATGATCTAAGCAGTGGGAAGAGTGATGAGGAATAATTGCCACAAAGACTCTTTCCCATTTGCCAACCATTCCTGCTCTCTCACTGACCGTTCTTCTAAGCTCATGTTCAAAGTTTGCAGAGCTCTATGATGGACATCCAGGCCAACCACCAGACACATAATTCCCAGGTCAATCAAGGAATGTCAGTCCACTCTTGGGCGCTGGGCACTTGATATAGCCATGTGCGAGGAGTGTGGGCGAGGTATGAGAGGAGTCCCAGTAGAAGGCGAGAGAGAGGTCGGGTTGAAGAAAGCAGGGAGCAGCAGAGGGCAGAAAATAGGGGAAAGGAAGGGCAGAGTTCATGCTAGGGACAGGGAGCTGGACAGGCAAACAGAAGCAGATTTAGGACACAAGGGAAAGAATGGGAAACAGGCAAGTGGCAATAAGAATTAAGAGAGCCCCAGCAAGTGCAATTTCTGAGTTCTGCAATGTTATCATATGGAAGAAAGAACAGCTTCTGCAACCAGGTATAGTACAGCGACTTACAAGACCAATCTCCAGGAGTTAAGGTGAGTGGTGGGCAAGGTTCCAGGCAGCACCAGCAGTACACTACCACGGGGGAGGCTGGGTTCAGGGTGCAAAACAGAGTTGGGAACCCAATGTATTTTAATGGAAATCGGTCACTGCGGAAAGAGGCTGCAGGCTATAGCCAGAAGGCCAGTCGGGCTGAACACGCATGTGTGCTCAGGCCTTGTGATGCTTTGGGATGGGGTGGGGGGACCTTTGGTCCTTTTCTCCAAGTCCCAGGAGCAAAGGGTGCAGGGGTGTCCTTAGGTGTAGGGTTTTTCCTTACCACAGTAGTCTCAGTTGAGGTGGCATGCGTGCAGAAGCTGCAGGCGACATCGGGGAGTCCAGGAGGGGTGAAACCACGATGGACTCGAGCTCTGAAGGACCTTGTCGACACCGGTGGCCCACTTCAACTCAGTCCGGAGGAGACGGAAGCAGTGGTGGCTTCAGGTGTCGGGTTTTGGTCGTTCCAGTGACCTCAGAGTCTTCTCTTTTAAAGTTTCTTCAGAACAGGTCTGATGTGCATGGGAGGTAGAGTCTTTTTCGAAGGTAGGCAGTCCCCCCAGGTTTCTGCAGTCAACAGCTGCAAGACGAGTGGACTTTGGCGCAGTTTTCAACGAGGGATCCAGAGAGGCCAGCAGGGTTGGTACCAGGTCAGCAGCTTCTTCTCTCCACTGCTTTTGCAGCGCTTCGGTGTCCTCTCTTTTCTTAGTTCATCAGGTTCTGCTCTTCTGGTGCCAGGTGGTCCCCTAAATTCAGAATTGAGGGGCGTTAGGGGAGTGTATGTTAGTAGCAAATGAGCAACTGACCCCTGGAGTCACTACGCCCCTGATATGACTACTTCCGGTGGGAAGTGGGCACAACTCAGTCCCAGAATTCCTAATTATGCCATCACAAAGATGGCTACTTCTGAAAATGTGTGTCCATCTCAGTTTAGTCCACCTTAAGGGTGGCACACCTACCTTACTAGCTAATTTTACTGCCTGTCCAGGTGCCAAGGCGGCTCTGGACAAAGGGGGCAGCTTCCTCTCCTGTGAGCAGTGCCAGATTCGCATTTCAAAGGCGGCAGCTCTTTGAGGCTTGCCGGCCTAGTAAGGCTAATCAGCAGGTCATCTTGTGGAAGGCGGGGGGGACACCCTCTTCCTGGACAGGCTTTTATTCTGGCTCCCTGGAGAGCAAAAGGCTCTCACCCTTGGAGGTCAGAACAGTATCTCAGGTGACAGACTGGCAGAAACCAGTCAGGGAGCACACCAGAGGCTGGTAGGTTTTCAGGGGGCACCTCTAAGGTGATCCTGGGTGCATGTATTGGCAAATCTATCACTGAATTCTGTGTGGGTTTAATCAATAAGAGATGTTTGATACCAAACATCCCTATCTTCAGTGAAGCCATCAAGTAGCTGAGGAACTCGTTTTCACCAGTGTCCAGCCAATGTTTTAAAATTGGTTCCTGGTCACTTGTAGCAGCAGTAATAGGACTGAGCAGTATAGGGGCATATCTTCTCATGCAGGTATATCCTCACATGTAATATTCAACACCCTGCTTTAGGGCTGTCAGTACTGCTGTGGGGATGACTTACAAATATTGCATGCAATGTTAGGCGACATGGCACAGTGACATGTCGTGTTTTCACTTTTGTCTGCACCACGTCACACAACCTGCAATGGCAGCCTTGCATGTGCTTGGTGATGGGTCCGTCAGTGTGGTACAATTGATGCACCCTCTTTAGTATCTCAGGACCTAGGCACCAGGGGTGCCCTTTACTAGGGACTTAGTGGGTGCTAAAGGTTTTGCCAATTGGGGAAAACAATTGTACACTTTTGGGAAAGAGATCTGACATTGGGGACCTGGTTAGCAGGAACCCAGTGCACTTCCAGTCCAAATCCCAGAGCTACCAGGCAAAAAGTAGGGGTGGCCATGTCAAAAAAGTGATACTGTCCTACAGCGATTCAGTACCAACAATTAAGTCCCTGAGAGGATTACCTATCTTTAGAAGCTTGAATCTTGGAAGTTACCAGCTGTGGTTGAAATAATCCTCCAGCTGACTGCACCTAGTAGACCCCAAAGACTTCCCCCACCAATTTCAACTGTCAAATGGACTTGGTGGATAAGGATCCACGGTGACTAGAAATGATGATATGTCTTGTAAATGAATGGCTAGTGAGAGGTTTCAAGATGTTCCTAATTAGCTTTGCCTCCTCCAGCTGAGACTGGGCACAATGTAGGGATGTGCGGAGATGTCCTAATCAATCTGGGACTGAGGAAAGGAGTGATAGAGTTCACTTTGTAGATATGGAGGGCACCAAATACAGTGAAGATTAATTATTTCACTTGAAAAAAGTGTCTTTGTACACTCCACGACCTGGTGATTATTCAGCTTTGCATCACTAGGCCGGCTGGGCTACAGGATTCACATACCCCTGGGCAGTTTTGGTTTATCAACTTGTCCTGAATCTCCAGTCAGCAGGGTCCTGTGAAGATTCTCCCAGGTTTAAGATCGTGTTTCTCCATCCAGAGGCAGTTCAGTTCTGCTTCTCTTCACAGGTAAAGGCTGCAAGGTTTCTTCTGAGAGTCCAGACTTTACTCCCACCCTGAGCAGACCAGCAACACACAAGATGTTCAGTCTCTGGTAATTCATTTGCTCTGGGCTGTTGCACGGAATTCCCTGGATGTCCAAAAATATTACTGCAAAAATTGTACACAAATGTCACCAACATGCCCCATACACAAGGGAAGGCAAGGGACTCAGCAACCAATAAAGGTAGCATCAATTCAGAAATTTAGGAGCAAATTTCAGATAAAGGGGAATAAAAGAATAATAGTTGTGTATCACAAGACAGAAACAACCAAGTAATTCCCGTTCATCATATATGCTAGGACTGCAGCTTAGCGCAATCCTCTATGCTCTTGCCACATTCTCGCACCCTCTTTTTTACTCATCCATTCCTTCTAAACAGTGCAATTGTGGTTTCTACTGCTTCTCCTCAATCCAGAACTTACACTGGTGTCCCATTCCATCATTTTTACCACTAATTCATACTATTTCTGATGTCCTATTCCTCCCACCATCCAAAACATACCGGATGCCATGCTCCTCTAATCCAAAAAATACCCATTGTCCACTGCCATCTCACCAAATTTCAAATCACAAGTGTAAACAAGTGTGTCCATCGTTAATCCCTTTGGGCATTAGCTATACCAAATATTCAGGACATCAATGTGAAATTAATGTACACATTAAAACTAAGTGTGAATCGTTGCCAGTGGACCTAACAATCTTAGTGGGAAGTCGATCCTCAGAAGGTAGTGGGACACCCGCGACTTACATCACACCAAAATACATTGTAAATAGTCTTTTGCAACACAGTGAAATTTGATTAAATGGCAACTTTTGAAGAGGAGTGGGTCAAGTTGCCATTGGTCAGTGCAAAAAAAAAAAACAGGATTTTTTTAGCATAGGTTTTGCAAGCAACGTGTATCTCGAGTATTATCAAGAACACCACCACACATAGAACATTAGAGAAGCATAACACATGCATACTACCAACAAGAGTTTGCTCCTTGTCAAACAACTGAACCTCAAAGTGGCAAGACCAGGATACTACAAGTCATGCTATTAATATTATAAAGTGGAAAGTTTGTGGAGTGGCATGGACTACACTCACAGGTGTAAGTCTGCTGCTGAACATACATTTTTGATTGTAATTCAAACCCAGAATTTTTGTATCACTGCATTGCTCAGCTTTCCACCCTTCTTAGGCTAGTTAAATGAATACCATAAACTAGGTAATGGTAACATCTGCTACAACATCGGTTTAATAATTTAAGAAGGGCTTCACAAAAAATGTGTATTATTATAACATTCTTATTGGCCCACTAAAGCAGGCTTACGACTATTCAATGTTCTTCCCCTGGATACTGGCCTCGTAGAACCAATAAGTAGGAATTAAATGGCCTAATCATTTATAATAAACTGGGATTCAGTAACAGCTCCGCACTGTTCTGCGGTGATTTATTAATCAACTCACAATTGCTTCACTTACTTGATGTCTCCTCCATGTGTCGGGATCATTGAATTTAAGTCGGTAAGATACCCTTTTGGGTCCACCACTGTCTGGCCGCTCACAGAATCCGAAACCTGTGAAAAAGCAATGCGTGAATAGGGTGGGATGCCACACACCACAAATCATTAGAAGCATTTTCATTTCATTAGCAGCTGGCCACAGAGAGGAACCAATAGACTTGATCACAGAGTAAGCTGTATCCAGATCCTCAGAAAAACAAACCGACTTCCGCAATAAAAATCATAGTGCGGGAGAAACTTAGGGCACGTACTGAACATTACTTGCTATTTTTTCAGGACAGAGGAGCACATGCATCTAGGAAAGTACTTCAGATTTGTGTAAAGATTAAGGGTCTTGTTAAGTGTGCCCTGTAATTCCCATGGGGCTATTAACATGAGTTACCGGGCCCACTGAAATGACTAGACTTGTGGATTTACAAGGAATTAAGAGTCTTTCATCAAAGGACTCTGCTTGCTGAATACAGCAAAGATCTCGGGGGAAGGGGGAGAAAATGAGGGAATAACGAGGGAAATCAGGTGTGAGGTTACTGATCCCCCTACAGTCATCCTTCATTCATAATGGTGCTCTCAGGCTACACCTAAAAATCAACTGGTGTCCTCCTCACTTCTTGAAGTTACCAAGATCCCCCGATACCCCTCATTCCCAATGCCAGTTATGTCACACAAGGTTCTGCACTCATACAAGGCTCTTTGCTCTCATATCCCCTCAAGATGAAAGACACACCAGGAGAAATAGGATTTCCCTCGGTAAGGTGGAACCTCAGAATGTTGTTTCATTACTCTTATAACATGAAAGTTCCAACAACAAGGTGAGCCAAGAAGACTCCCTCACCCTGAAAGCAAGATACTCAACGGGGAAGTCCACAATTTGAGTGCCTAACCGGTTTCTTAGTGAAAACTATCACAGATTCAGCTTGAAAAATCACCCCTTTTAGGTCTCGCCTGACCCAGCACACATGCGCTACACTGCGAGGCTTCTAGTTAGGACTTTAAACTCCGACCACACGTGTGTGCTTTTTTCCCCCACAACATGCGCTATTGGCCTTTGCGTGCGTCTTTCTAAGAAAAACAGCACGCAATTGGACAAAGGCAGGTGCATGTCCCGCCTTCTCTCTCCCTGGCCTATGGAGCTCGGGAGCGAGCAGCGGCCCCACACTGCCTGCAACATAACTTAAATTCCTTGCAGCGTGCGCACCACTCGTGGGTTTGTTTTGTTTTACTTTCCTTCTCCCCTTAATTAATGCTGCTTCGGCTCTTCTTGCTCCCTCCCAGAGGCGAGTATCACATGAGGAGATTTAGAGCGCCTGATTGCTGGGTGGTTGATTTCCCGGGCCCCTCCTCCACAGATATGCTGCAGTCTCTTGCCTCGGTTTATTTCCGGGGCCCCTTCCCCTCAGATATACTGCAGTCTCTTGCCTCCAGACGGCAACATGGCGACCTCTACACCAGTGCAGGGCTCACGCTCGTATACAGACAGCACAACAGGAACCCCTCTCAGCCCCGGACGCCTTTCGCAGCTGCAGAGAAGGAGGCGCTGCGCCGCCTCAATGAATATTCTAAATACATTGCCATTGCTCTCAACCCCCTCATTTGCAAGAAAGCTCATTGAATAAAGATGCACCATATTTACAACACTATTTATTTTGCTCATGCCGCCCTGGTACAAATAAGTAACCTGTTCTGGAGTCGCCTGTGCCCAGAGTGCAGAGTGCTGAGCGTGATTTGCAGATCTGCGGGATCTCTCGCGAGCGTGCGCCGGGTGTTTGTATGAGACAATTGAATTCTGTCTCGTCGAGCGGGGCAGGCCGGTGAGCTCGCGGGCATGAACCTCCTCGTCATCTACAGATGGAGTCCGCTGTTTTACGACCTTAATATTAAAATCCATAAATCGTGTAAAGCGCTCCAATACCTTTGGGTCAAGTTTGCTCTATATAAATCTGCAGGAAAAAAAGTCATAGAACCTTCACAGCAGTTGTGACAAGTGCACAGATTTACAAATAGAATATAATTACTCATCTGGCATGTCTGAGTCAAAGTGAATGCTTAGCATCTTTAGAGATTGTGAACTGCTTTCAACTCCACATCAAAATGTCTTTTTACTTCACCAAAGATAGGCCATGGTGCACGTGTTACAATTAATTTAATCTCGACTATCTGCTGTGTTTGAAAAGAGCCTGACAAATATTTGCTGGGCCCAGGTCTGTTTTGTGTACAGCCACTTACATGTAAACCTGTAATATTTTGGAAAGAAGCTGAAGTGATTTTGTGTCAACTACACATATTTTACTTGCACGGATGCCTTGGGAATCTCCCTTCGAGGAATGTGGTAGGTCTCAGCACTTGTACCTTCAAGTGCTTTGAAGTCTTTACCAGACACACAACAAACCAGCAGGCACGCAATGCCCATTGGGCTCAAAGGGCTCCAGCCCCCCTCACCCCCCTGCCCAAAGTCGTGTGTGTCAGCCCGGGCTGAGACAGCTTTCCGAGCTGGTGACCGTCTCCTTGCAGTCGCACCCTAGTACTTCACAGGTCTTTGAAAGACCGTTTACTGGTTAGGGAGGCTGTATTGTGTTTTCATCCCTTCTTAGAACCCTTGCATCTCCACTCTGACTATTGCTGGAAGAATAAGACCCCCCCCCCAAAAAAAAAATTTGTCTCTAGCTGCGTCTGCAAACCAGCACACTGCAGCCTTTGCTTCTCATCACACTGACGCAGCCTCAAACTGCCTCAGCACTGCTTCATTTACACCAACGGACTAAGGTTTTTTTAGGGTTATTAATGCATAAAAGTGGACTAGACAACACAAACTCCCTTGAACAGGCATTCAACTACACTACACTAGAACAGTAATCTGCTACAATTGGGTAGTTAATTTACATTTACAAGACACTTTGCAACGTATTACTTATGGAGCCCTCATATTCAGCAAAACTAATAACACTTTCCAAAGGAGCCCTATTGGCTATGCCAGTGCTTGTTTTCAATAGATCTTTATTGGCAGGTTTAGCAGTAGAAACATCAAGAGCAAACATTTCAATATTGGAAATGGTCCTTAATAGTATATACCATTACATTCTCATATGCAGTAAATTTCCAGTATTTGTAGAGAGCACAGCTACCTCCGGAGAGGTGTCCTGGTGCTGGGGGCCGTCGGGAACATTAAGCGAGCTATTGCCCAGAGTCGCATGGTGCTGGGCTGATCTGCCGCCGGTACGGGGATCGAACCGTGAGCCCCAGGATCCGGAGGCAGTCGCCCTGGCCGCTGCACCCCACCTCTTCCGCAGTATCAACTTCAAGTGCTCAACAATACTTGTGCAATACAGTTCACTACCATGTCTGCTTTTAAACAATAGCATTTGCATGAGTGGCTATACATGCGCAAAAAGTGAAAGAACACAACCCTGAACAGTTAGCGGTAATCAAACCCAGATGTCTCAAAAATCCCACCTTTAAGGTATATTCCTATCATGGCATAGCTTCAGTTTGAAAGTCATATCTTTAAGATGCATTTCTATCACGGACCAACTCACAGAATCGGCCATTTGCGACCAAAAAGAAATGCATTTTCCTATGTACCAAACCCATTTTGCGATTCAGTAATCTATTACCAAATCGCAAAATGGGTTAGTGATTTGGTATTAGGCAGGGGTGTGTTAACGACGTTTCTTCCTAATAGTGACTAACAGTGCTATGTACGAATGTTTTGCAACCGAAATGCCGTCGCAAAACCTTCATATTTTACCGCCTACTTCAAGTAGGTGATAACTCATTCACAAACGGGAAGGGGTGCCCAGGAAACCTTTCCCCTTTGTGAATGCATGCGAAAACGTTTTTTAAGAGCAGGCGGTCCCACAGACCACTGCCTACCGTTGTGTTATTTAAAAGCAACCACAGACATGGTGGTCTGATGTCCCCAGCTGGCCACCATACCTGTGTTTTTAGATATTCCCAATGGGCCGCAGGTTGCGATCTACCTCAGGAATATTAATGTGGTAAGTCATCTGTGACCCCATTAGGAATCACTAAATTTGTCAATGACAAATTAGAACATAGGTGTTTGTGATTTCCTAATAGCGAATAGTAAACATTCGCTATTAGGAAATCGCAAAATGAAACATACGTGCATGCAGCCCATAGTCTCCGTCTAAAACACAAAATGAATCTGATATACTGGATACCAAGTCTGCAAAAAAGAGGAGGAACTCTCTTACCTGACTCAGCCTCATATCCATGAGGGTGTTCCTGGCTTGCCCAATCTTCCGCATGTCAAGTTCACCTGTGCCGGGCGTCATCAGGCCTGGTGACATTCCCCCAGGATACGGCGAGTTCAGGCCCCCTGGAAATGGGCTATTCAACCCGCTAAATTGCTGAATAAAGAATAATGACAAATAAAGGGGGTTAAGCAACCACTCACTGCCACCTGAAATCTGCTGTACCTTGGACCACAACCCTTTGAAACTAACCGATTGTCGGGGGTCTACAGATGTGTGGTTCTCTCCAGTCTGTAAGGCCTTCGCGAAGAAGCTGTCCGGTATGGGTGTGAGTTTTTCATAACGTGGGTTTCTCTGTCGCTTATTCCTGGCATCGCCGACCTCTGGGATACTCATCCACTCTTCTTCAGTCACCTCAGCCAGCTTCCTCTACAAAGGACAGCAGCACCAGAACAAAAGCAAAGTGAATATCCAACCACATGAATAACCTCCTATTTCCCCAATGGCAAATGGTTGAGAACTAGATTAAAAAGTGAAATTGTACAATTACACAATATTCATAGGGGATATGGTGGAATCCATGGTGGCAGCATGACAGAGAAGCTCCACAGTCAAGCCCATCACACTTCAACCTGGCACGGCACTGAAGAAATAATTCCTACACACTTAAGGAGGAAAGGAGGCACAGAGTGCTGGCAGCCCGGGGGAGGAGGGCCCCAAACTAAACATTAAGAACGACCACGAGCAGAGCTGCCCACAGTGGCCTATCAGCACAGGCAGCCTCCTAGGCGGGTCTGCAAGAGGGGTAGCCAGTGAGCCCGAGGTCACCGTGCCTCCTGATCACCTTATTTGGCAGGCTGTTCCCTGGCTCCACCCAGGGCTTTGTGCCTACCCCGGCAATCCTGTGTGGCCTGCTTTTTATGGCACACACATATTGGTTCCCATTGTGTGGCAACCCTGGGGCTACTCCAGTAAACAGCACAAGGTGGTCTGGGGCCTGCTGGAAGATTGTGGCCCTGGACCACCAGGCTTCTCACTGGGGTTTGGATTATGGCGAGTGTCACCCCCCTCCCTCGGGCCTCATATTTACTCCCTATAAATATTAACAGTCCAGACCGGATGAGCACCTAAAGCAGAGTGTGATATCCAGCCTTGGAGTCCAATACAGCTGAGATATTACCGGCTGGGATTGTCATTGGATTGCCTCGGGGGGGATGGGGGGGGGACTGCCTGGCATAAATAATTTGCAGAGGGATGGTTTGATAGAATGGTAGTACCACTGATGAGGACCTGGGCATTTATAACAAAGATGCATATTGCACGCATAGGTGACGCCACATCACCATTTTGATTGGTGATAATTGGCCATATCGCTGGTCGTGGTTGTGTCCATCATGCATGACTTGCACAGTGAAGAGTAGTGCAAAGGAGTGCCCTGACAACTGCCATATAGCAGCGAGGAACTCACACACTTTCTTAAATCATAAACCCCAACAAAGTGATTGCATGGGGATAAACAACCAGAAACAGCAAGTAGGTTTTTGAACAACAGAAAACTTCAAAATTGCAATAAAAGCATCTGAACCTATGGGTGAAATGGAGGGCTCAGTCTGGCTGGATGTATTGACCCAACAACACAAGAACACTGCTCTTACAGCTCAATGCCTGCCTTTGCTCCATAGAGCTCAAGAGAGATGTAATGACATCAAAAAGTGATCACCTAATTGCAAGGCTGGATCGCCAAAACGTCAGACTGGATGGGGATGAGCATCAGACTTCGATGACCTGGAATAGATAGTTGGTCCCTTCCATCACAGCCAAAAATTAAGATCTGGAAGCGTGATCATAGCAGAATAATATAAAAATCATAAGCATTGTGGAGTAGACAAACATGGGTCAACCAGCTACCTTTGCAGAGCACTTATTAACTGACTGGTTCGGTCAGTCCAGTTTCTCAAAACCTTTTCTGGTGGAACAGGTGCAGCAATCGCTGGTTCCCAGGTGGCCGATTAGAGCACTCCCTCGAACACTTGTTGCAAGACTGCTTAATTTCAGAGACCGTGATTCCGTGCTGACTGGCGAAAGAGAAGGGCCCATTCCAGTATCAGGGCTCCACTTTGTCTACATACCCAGATTTTACTATGGCCATTCAGAAAGCCATGCGGAAATTCCAGGTGGTGAAGTGTATATACTACGATAAAAAGGCATAAAATATGCAATGCTTTACTCGGCCAGACTAAAGGCAGAACTTGAAGGAAAAACTCATGGCTTTGCAGATGCCACAATTGCTCATATGCTCTGCACTGAATCGGTGAGTACACAGGGCCGACAATGACCGTGGTCACATCTGAAAAAACAAGAGACCTCCCTTCCCCGCAATGCAGAAAGAAGATGAGGTCAGAGAGCTTTAATTGCCCACACCGCATGAGAGCCCTTTAACGGACAATATTCTCTTGCAATGGGTGGGACTAACTTGAACAATGCTGGGTAGCAGTTCACTCAGGAACACTTTTAAGAAATTGCAGGTCTTGGCTGACATACCACTCCCCTCTGGCATGTATAACCTTTGTTCTGTTTTGAAAATTGGTTCCGATTTTGTAATGGGATTGATCGCACTGATAGTAGGGGAGATTACTGTTGGGGGAGGAAGGTAGTTGTGATATTTGAACTAGAACCAACATATTGTCATAAACAGATGTTTATATGGCTGACACTATGACTGGACTTCACAGGTATAACACATTAAAATTCCTACCATTTGATCCCTAGAAGTAAAACACCACCTTTCCAATTACGGAATATATTGGGATACATGCTCCTCAAAATGGGAGAAGAGTATTGGCATACTTGAATAGGCATATGGTGGACATTACCATGCTTACAAGAAAAACCCTAGAAGCCCGGCAGCTTACTCTAGACAATAGGGTCAACAAATATACATCTCTTTTTGTAGTACTTACTTCAGAGAGGTGTGCATTTTAATGCCTAGCTCACTGGACCTTAGACTTATCCAGAAGATAGAATAGAAGACCTGAATGGCAGGTACACTCGGTAGTGCTAATTAATACATGTACCCAACAAGCAGATGAACCCACGTTCTTCGATAACATAGTGATATTGATTAGATATACTGAAATTGAGGCAGTAATATGGTGTGGGGACTTTAATCAGGTACGAACTTGGATAGCTCCCATTACAGAGGCTATCATAATGCCTGAGCAGTAGATGCGGTTCAAGACATTATGAATCTATCAAGCATGATCGATGTGTGGAAGCAGCATCATGGAGATGAGAGGGGTTACTCCTTTTCTTACTCACCTCACTACACATTGTTGCTTCATTACTTATGCCTGACAACAGGTGATAGTACTCTGGGTTTCAGAAATCACTTGCATGCCCTGCAGCCTTTTAGATCATTGCCTAGTGAAAATACTGATGTCTGTACTTTGTTTAGGATTGAGTCATTCAAACTGAAGACTCCCTGTGCCTTTACTGCCAGACTTTGTTTCGTGACGAGTTATGTGATGTGATTATAGAACAATTTCTACCGAACCTAGGCTCAGTAGCAAAATATGCCACACAATGTGAAGTTTTCAAATCCTATGTAAGAGGGGTGGTAATTACTAAGCATACTGGCATTTTGAGGTTATACGTACATAACTAGTCATGACAACATGAAATACAAGAGCTGGAAGGCAAGGCTTCAGTGATGAATTAGACCACATAACAAAGATGAACACATTTCTACACAGATACAGGGAACAGGCTGATAGAGAAGTTACTTACAAAGGAAGATGTGCTTGAGCTCGACAATATGGATCAGGCAAACGTTCTGCCAATAGGACTGTTTGGTAAAGCGGGGTGGGTGTCAAAGATGTAATGAAGATTGAGAGAGCGGGTGTCTAACCCTTAATAACCAGTAAAGAGATTACTGAATAATTTGTAAAATATTACACACACTTACATACCAGAGTGTGGATGGTAACCCAGGTTGATATTGAGAGCTCCTTGAATGCGATTGCTGGACGACTATCACGGACAGTTACTGAAAGAGCCAAAATTACTGGAAGAGATTATGTAGCCCCGGATACCTTAGCGAGAGGGAAGGCGCTGGGATCAGGTGGCCTAGCTACCGAATTGTAGAAGGCATACAAGAAAATCCTTGATCCACAGATTTTAGAAGTAAATACAGAGGCACTCAGAGGGGAAGAGTTACCCTCTTCACTAAAGGAGGCAATAATAGTGTTGCTGAAACACGGCATAGACCCGACTAAATGAGCACTGTATCGCCCACTGACAGTACTCAATCTTGATAATAAGATTCTGATGAAGGTAACAGAGAACAGCTTGTCTTTACTGTTGGAGGGCAAGGTGTCCCTGGTCCAATCAGGCTTTGTGCCACATGGATGTACGTCAGTTAACTTGAGTACAACATTTCTGATCCTGCATCACCTAAAAAGCAAGTTAAAGGCAGCAGCAAATTTTTTTTTATGAAGGAAAGGCCTTTGACTCCCTGGAATGGCCTTTTTATATGGCCACACAATGTAAATTTGGTTGCGGAGAAGAGTGCCTGAAAACAGTTGCTCTGCTCCATTCCAATCCAAAGGCAAGTAGTGGGTCGATGGTACTGACATCGAAGCAGCTTCCTGTTAGGAGAGACACTAGGTAGAGATGCCCTCTGTCACCAATGCTTCTTGTTTAGCCATGGACCCTCTGGCTAGATATTTCGAGGAGCATCATACCCACAAGGGGTTGTGTTTCAGGGTGAGCAGACAATATTTTTTGTTTGTCCACGACCAAATATATAATTTTCTCCTCCTTGATAAGTGACGTGATAGAATTCAGCGAATCTCGAATAACTGGAGAAAGCACATATCTGTGTCCCCTGATGGAATCAACAAAATAAACTATACTGGAGTGCTTGGTTAAATAGGTGGAAGATTTGGTCAAATACTAAGGCGTAGTGATACAGGGGGATACAGAATTGATTTTTTCCATAGTAGTTCTTTATTTTATTTCTTGCCAACACTACATTATGGCCCGCAGTGGAATGGCTGAAATGCCACATTAGAATCAGGCTGAAGCTGACTGGGGGGGTTACAACTGTAAAAATGACAGCCCTTTCAAAATTTCTACACCAATTTACTAATACACCACTCATACTCAAAAAAACCTTTGTTCTCTCTTGGCGAAACAAGTGTGGGCTGACAAGCCGCCACAGATAAGATGGAAGTCATAACATTGCCTTTTGATGAATGGGGGAGGCGTTTGACGAGCCCGATTTGGAGCGCTACTACTTGGTAACTCAGTGTTACTATGCTAGATACTGCTACCATCCAAAAAGTCATCTCCAATATCTTATATTG
Organism: Lissotriton helveticus; assembly: GCF_964261635.1. Classification (NCBI taxonomy): domain Eukaryota; kingdom Metazoa; phylum Chordata; class Amphibia; order Caudata; family Salamandridae; genus Lissotriton; species Lissotriton helveticus. The sequence continues at coordinate 123,382,430 of NC_136068.1, forward strand.
AAGATAGAGCAGACTTACAACACCCCTCTGAGATCACTACTACCACGTGGATTAGCAAGGCCCAGGGGAAGGTTACAATGGTAGCTGATGCATGCTGGCAATGGAAAACCTTTGTTTTAGGACCAAGAATCTCATTGTTAACTCACCGGTGATACCTTTGGTCCACAATCTACTACTACAACTTACCACAGTGCACAAGGTGACACACAGACACTAGAGGAGGTAGGATTGGCATATCTCGGACACCTTCACCTTGGAGGGTAATTTCTCATAATGGAGCAATTTAACAGTGGGTGGATGGACACCAACCCCACTATACATATTTACATACTTCCACCTGAGAAATATGGTGTGGGAGAAAATACCCACGCCCCCAGAGGAAACACCTGGATTGGAGCTGTGAACCAAGCTAATTAGATCAGTTCACTTAACAAGATGGATATCCACGCTTTAGTTGACACCCCAACCTCTGCCTCAAAAATATTTAGAAACAGGGTCGGGAATCTGAGATTGGGGAGGCCTTGACGGAGACAAAATGGCTATTTTGTTGTATACAAATTAGAAATGTCTCCATGAATCATAGACATACATTGCTCCACTATCAGCTTCCGTACAGAGCGTATTTTACCCTACAGAAGCAACACAGAATAGATCCCGCCAGATCCCATAACTGCCCAAACTGCGGAGCAGCCCACGCTGGGTTTTTGAACCTTGCCAGGCACAGCCCCCCGAATTAACATACTGGACTGAGATTGCTCACACTATTTTAATCAGGATAGGATGCCAAATCGAACTGCAGCTCCTAATGGCACTACTGGGGTATGTTACGTTGATCCCGTTTGGATCAAAAGATTTGTAGCTATTTTGTTATTATTAGCAATCCACAGAATCACCGTGAATTGGTGGCGAGGCACTACGCCCCCCAAAAAAGAGGACCAGGTTAAGAAAATGACCATGTTTAGCAATATGATGGGAGAAATGTTCCTCCATACACCTCACATGTCTAGACCAAAATAAATATGGGTCCCATTAACAATGAATGACAAGGATCCGTAGGTTTCTGTTGATGATAGCAATGCTATGGTTGCCAACTCCCTCCTCAGACCATAATTCAAATGGTGGTGGGCTAAGAAGGGCTTTAAGATACACATAATTTGAAACAGGCTTAATCATGGGAAAATCAGGGGAATTATGTGTGAAGGAATTTGTTGTAATACTATAATGGATTGCACACAACCCCATCCCTTTCCCTTTAGGTTACCCTTTCTAAAGACCACAAAGCAAGGAATCCCAATGTTATGCAGGTTTGTGTAATGTAAAGCTTGGTGTCTAGATGTAACTGTTTTACTTGTGACAATGCAAATTTGGAAAGTGTATAGTTCCGCAAATTAAAAATAGAACATTCACAGACACAATCCGGAGAAGAAAATTTTACTAAGAAGCCCTTTATTAATTAATGTGTGTGTCAGACCTATGCGGACGACACCCAGATTATCTTCTCTCTCTCTGCTGAGAAAGCATTTGAGACATCGGCTCTACAGCTCGGAACGAGTAATAGTGCATCTTGGATGCAGGCACATTTTCTCAAACTCAATGGTGAGAATACTGAGGTCTTGATCCTGGGGAAGAATAAAGATCTTTGGGGCCCTCCAACATTGGCCTACTGAAATGTGTGCTTTTCCTCAGCCTTCTCGCCATGTTCACAATCTAGGCTTCATCATAGATGCAGTGAGGGTGGCTGCAACTTGTTTTACCATACTGAAATGGCCTAAAACGATTATCTCGAAATTAACCAGCCCTACCCAGGGAACCGTAGTCCAGGTTCTTGTTACTTCTAGACTGCACTACGGTAACATTCTTTATCTGGGGGCAAATAAGGATGTGACACTCAAGCTGCAGGTGGTTCAGAACTCCGCCGCCAGACTGATTTGTCAGGTTCCCAGAACTGCCTCAATCTGGGGCTCTGTGCGTGACCTTCATTGGCTCAGAATGGAGAGCCGAATTAAGTACAAAGCCCAGAGCTATATGTTTAAAATCAGATCTGGAGTGGCCCCCCAATACCTGCAGGCTCTGGTTCACCCTTACTTGCCGGCACGTTTGCTCCGCTCTGCCACTCAGGCGACGTTCTCTGTTCCTAGAACTAGACTGCCACGCATGAGCGGTCGATCCTTTGCCTATTTTGGCCCCACGTTACGGAATTCTCTCCCTGCATCGCTTCTCAATGAAACTGTTTATTAGAATTTCCGCAAATGTTTAAAAACGTGGCTGTTTAACCAATAATCCACCCTTCCTCTCTTTCCTTTTTAGCTGGCGCCGCGAAACCCTTTTTGGGTAGCTGTTGCACATTACAAATTAAAATTAACATAACATAAAAAGTGGAAAATTAAAAAAATTGATTCAGCAAAAGAAAAAAGCGAAGAGAAGTGGCACTGAAAATCAAGAGGGAAAGAAGAGGGATTACTATTAGCGTTGCAGACTCAGAGCAGACAGCTTCTGTACTGTCTGCGGACCCACTTCCAGAACACACCTGCACCACAGAAAAGCTTTCAGCCTTGCAAACAAGTAATGAAGACAACTCATTTGTAAATCAGATATGCCATTGGTGACCTTTCTCCCCACTTAGTAAAGAGGTCTCACCTTTTGGGACCTACTAGCTTCCGCAAAGCTTTTAACTATGCTGTACAGCATGGCTTTAAAAAATGAAGAAAACAAAAAGCCTATACGTCCGGCAGCACCATTTTATATGTACATGCGCATGCCTACAAAAAAGAAAGCTTTTTTCATTTTTATTTCGGTAGTCGATTTGTGTTGGAAACGTAAATACTAAGAGAAAAGTTATTTGAATATAGGGGCAATCATGTGAAGGAAGCATATACATGAAGCAGCACAGGAGGAAGTAGAGATGTGAGCAAAAATTGTAAAGGATAGCGTGAGAGAAAAACAGAGTACGGGTCAGGGCAATGGACACTTATTAAGGGAAACATCCAATTGTACGGCTGGAGATGCCCTCTTCTCCCAACCTCTAGGTAGGTATTACTTTAGCTCCAGACCTGAGATATTTCCAGTCAAAACCCACTGTGACCAGAGCTATTCCCTGTCAAGAGTCTCATGCTAGCACTTTCTTCATGCTAAATCAGAGAGGAAGCTTTGAGAAAGACAGCACACTAAATGGTCACCTCCTGATTTACATCTGTGGGGTAAGGTACCTTACCCAGCTTTCCAGTGTCTGATGCATAAACTCCTACATAGGAGATCATAATAGTACAGGGCAGTGGCAAGCTTGCCCAGATTAATTGAGCAAGAACAGTCAAAAAATGTGTGGCAAGAGTTAACGTTTAAACATAATGTAGAGAAATTTGCAAGAGGTTATGCCAAGCCAGTGGTGACTGCAGGGAGTGGACATGTCTAAATGATTGGTGATCAGACAGGCAGAGAATTCGGAAGATATGGGTGTGCATTAATGAAGCACGGATCGTGCACAATCAATCACTCCTTACCTTCAAATCTGAAAACTGCTGCTGGATTTTGGGTCGTTCCATACGGTATTTCTCAATTTCCTCTTTCTCTCGCTGCTCTCTAAAAGGAAATTAAATGGTCATTTTTCTTGAACCAGAGTGTGATCTGTGCAAGGGACAAGGGAGCAATTGGACACGAAGAACACTGCATGCTTTGGTATTTTGCATATAGCACAGCAGTTCTTAATGTGAGGTCCGAGAATCCTTGGGAGCTGCGACACCTACCTGAGGATTGGGGGACACTCAACTGCTTAGAAAATCATCCTAATCTAAGATTGATTCATGGGAGCAGTCCAATGGCATCAAACAGAATATCATATGGATGATGGGTGGCTTCAATTGAATTAAGAAAAACGTCAACCTTTCCATTAAAAAGTTAATTTTTTTATTTTTGTGTGTGAATTACATAAAATATTTAATCATTCATTTGATAAATACTTGTTTCCATGATTTTGTTTAATTGTTTTACGGTTCTGATCATTGAAATTGCTTAGGCCGGGTTCCCCTGGATTCCAATAAGGACTCATTGGGGGTCCCCAGATTCCAGTAATGATTAAGATAATGTCCACACAAGTCAAAAGGTTAAGAACCACTGCTTTAGCATATTCCGCAGGGCTTCTCAGTTTCTTCGGGCAACAAGGCACTGAAAGTGAAAATGCAGTTTCACGACTCTTTCTGTGGTTCAATATCGCCACCATCAAATTCTTTGTGAATAACACTCTGAACTGCAATGGTTTATTGTAGGCTAAATATGATGTATTTTTCAACATGTGTAGGCAGTGCATCTTGTCTTTACTTTGCAGAGAGGTTGGTTCCCAAGTAGGTGAGATTTACTTGTTAGACACTGGCCAATGCTAGTCAAGGCGTCACTGGCTCTCACCCAATTCCACTTGCATGCATCTGTGATAAGCTATTACATTCCAATGAATCAGAAAACTGGAGGCAGCAGAAGGTAACACAGCATTTGTATAAATAAACTCAAGTTCCAAGACCTTCCTGTATCCCAACAACTACCAGAGCACTTTTATCAATGGTTATGTGTATGACATTTGACAGGAAAGCAGTGGTGATCCTGAGGCATAAAGTTACAAATGGAGGCACATCTAAAATAAGTGTGGACGTAGTTCGCGAAGTAGCGCTACGCGAATTTACGCAAAGTGCACTTCGCACTACGCGAACTTCACGTAGCACTACGCGAGCTGCGTAGTAGCATGTTCGCACTGTGCAAGATGCGTTTTCAATGATTGCACAGTGCGGACAAGCATCCGGCACTGTGCAATCATTGAAAACTGCATCTTGCACAGTGCGAGCTGTAGTTTTCTGCTGCTCGAGTAGATTTTTACTCGAGCGGCAGCTTTCTCAACGCGAACTGGTAGTTTCTCATCGCGAGCCGTCGCGAGCATGCGCAACCACTCGCAATGAGAAATCTGATCTCCCCGCGTTGAGAATCTTGCCGGGATGTCATTTTGCTTGCTTGCGGTCGCGAACTTGACATTGAGGACCGTGAACAAGCAAAAAATGACCGCTGCACTACGCTACGCTGCACTACGCGTGTTCGCACTGTGCTACGTGCAGCGCGCGTAGTGCGAAGTTGCGCAAACTTCGCGAGCGTAGCGCTTCGCCCACGGTTAATCTAAAACGCGTATCAAAACGTAGTTTATCTGCATCATTAGGTTTACCAACCTAAGGAAGATATATTCTATTACCACAAATAGGCTAACCATCTGTTGCAAACTCAGAAATATCCAAGATGTAGGTTTGATAATGTTGATGGAGAACTTGAAAAGGGAGTTGTAAAGCATCATACCTTCGCTCCTTTCTTCGTTCGTCCATTCGCTTGTCCAAGGCTGCATAGATTGCATCTGCTTCCTCATCATCCTTTTCATATGGTCCACTCGAGAACAGACTGCCGGCATAGCCATTGAACTAAGTAGAAAGTCATAACCATTAAATGAGCTTAGCTCACATGCCACAAAGAGTCATAAAGTATTTAAAAAATGTCAAAACCACTCTTCCCTTTAACCGTGGAATCTAATTATATAGTTATTTATGCACATCTGTGTCACTGCTGTGCTCTCTTTTTCCTACTTCACTTTGGAAACACTGTGCTCTGACTGATAAGAACTCACCACTGGAAGAATCACCCTGTATCCAGGAACCTAATACCTTGTCAATACTTTCTACTTCACATGTTTGAAGAGAAATGTAAAAGAAGCTGTTTCACTTTGGGTACGGTTAGTGGTTTTAAGTAAACTATTAAAGAGACCACCAGCCCACCCCCCCGGCAGAAAGGGACAACAATTATGGGGTGAGGAGGAACTCTTGTGGTGTAATCATATACAACTTCAAGTATTTTCCTCTCAAAGAAGCCTTTAATTGGCAGTAACATTACACCTCGTTTCAGAGTTACCTCATCATAATTGGTGTCATTGAGATCTTCATCATCATCGTCTGCCTGGTTCTTCTTCATCTGGTCCCCAACAGTCCTCTTCCCGGGTGGGGCATGGCGATCATCCACAGGGTCATTAGCATCTCGAGCAGGACCAATATCAGACCGTGTGGTAAAGCCAGTAGCACTGAAAATCAAGATGGAAAGAAGCGGGATTGCCATTTGTGTTGTAGGGATACAGTTCCTTCGAGGACATACAAAGCTGAGGACGCATTTTATGGGACAGCTGCTGGGGACTCACAGCAGACAGCTTCTGTACTGCCTGTCTGTGGAACCACTTCCAGAACCCACCCGCACCATGGAAAACTTTCAGCTTTTCAAACAAGTAAAGAAGACAACCCAGTTGTAGTTCAGATGTGCCTTTAGTGACCCTTCTCCCCACTTCGTAAACACTTGCATGCCTTAACTGGTTTCAGAGTTATAAGAGGCATTATCAAAGCCAAGAGGTCTCACCTTTGGGACCTACTAGCTTTGGCAATGATTTTAACTATGCCGCACAACATCCCTAATGCTGGGTAATATGGGTTTTAAAAATGAAAAAAAGCTCATGTGTCAGGCTGCATCATTTTGTAGGCACATACACTTGCCTTCAAAAGAAAAACATGCTTTTTTATATTTTGTTTGCAGATTCAAGTTTGGACCTGTAAGCAAAAAGACAAGAAAGAAGTGAGCAGGTATGCAGAATCAAGGAGTTAGGGAAACAACACAGGGGGCCAAGTTGAAGGAAACAACACAGAGGGCACGGTGAGAAATGCCAATGTAGGGGGCCAAACAGAAGATGTACTCGGTAAAAGCATACATGGGCACCAAGGTGGAGGGCTGGGAGAAACACATGGGCAGAAAAAGAGCAGCAAGCACGGTAGAGGGGGCGAAGAAGATATGGGCAATAGCTTTGAAACAAAGGCACTCTTGTAGAGTGCTTGAACAAAAAGAGACAAGCATTTGCAATGCAATAGGTCTCGCAGTAATTAAGTTTTAGCTTTAGGCATTGCTAAATATTGCAACACTAATTGCAACAAAAGTCAATAAATTGTAGGACAAAAAAAAGTGTATTTATTTTTGTAGCAATGGCCAAGTTTAAGTTAATAACTCAGCACAGTTGTTGCATGTGTCCGCCCGCCAACTGGGCCAGCCAATTACCGCCGTTCGTATTGTGAGTCAGGTCAGCCGTTCGTATTATGAGTCAGGTCAGTGTTTTTTTAGATTGTTGTCATCCCTGCGTTCTGCGTCTTGGGTGTCGCTCCTCTGTGGAGGCTTGGGAGAGCGGGCCTCTAGCGGCTTGTTGCCTGTTTTATTTCTTGCTAAAGGAGTTCACCCTGTTTCTCCACAATGGCAGGCGTCTCTTCCTCAAAAGCAGAGGAAATTAAAAATCAGAAGCAGCACATGAAGGTTGATCCTTCACGTACTCAATACAGAAACCCTCAGTCAGATCAGCTAGCACAGTAAACCCCCTCCCATAGGGAACACATATTTATTAGAGGGTCTTGTTCAATAGCATAGGCTGTATCCGTTTTATTCACGGCGGCTTCCTAAAATGCAGGGAATTTCGACCATTTAAACTAATGGAAACGTGCAGTGATGAACATAATTGGACTGCTCACCTACTAGTATATGTAACGTGTGGATCATATCAATCACGGTGCCTTCCCCCTAAATTACAGCTGTGCCATTTAATTGGTCACACCTGAAAGCGTGTCTCCCACTTTCAGCTTTGCAATGCAACCGCGCTTACAGCCCATGTCGCTGGCAGCAGTTGTGAGTCTATGAGTCACTCGGATGATTATAATTAAATTATGAAGGTCTTTGTAATCTGTTTTAACTATTGTGTGCAATCTTGGCTAGAGTCTGATGCATGGAAGTCGTTCACTTTTCTTACGCTTTACAGCAGTTTAACTTGATTTTTCGTTGCTCATATAGGGGTAATTTCTGATATTTATGTTTCCCTCGTCTTCATTCCTTGATTTTGCTCGCTAGACAGTGTCACTCATTCGTTGAAATGTCACTCATAATTACTGTAAAATGATGAAAATGTCACACATGGCAATCTCTAACCTTGGCAGCTATGCTTTCTGGCAAGGTTTGTGTGGCAGAAAATGCCCCCGGAATCCTGCCGCGGCGGAAGTCAGGCAAGGTCGCCTGTGACGGGGGCGGGGCCGCATCCGGACCGGAGGAGGAGGCAGGCGGAGTAGATGCGTCTCGCGGCCCGGGGCTCCTGTGAGCGGTGGAGAGCCCCGGGGCCGCCAGCAGGAGGTTGCGCAAGTGTTGCGGGGCTCCCTTGACCAAGAGGGAGCCCCGGGAAAGGAGCTGGCAAGAGTCGCAGCGTGAACTCTGCGGAGAGGGCACGAGGCACATGCCCGGTGCCTGCCCCTGCCGCGTGCTGAGAGCGGAGTCCCCCGAGATAGGCCCGGTAAGTTGAAAAGGGGTGGGGGGGGGGGCGGGGTCTCGGTGCACTCGTGTGTGTGTGTGTGTGTGTGTGTATGCATGTGTGCGACGGCGGGGGAGGGGGCCTCGGTGCACTCGTGTGTGTGTGCGCGCGTGTGTGTATGTGTGCGTGCGTGCATGGGCGCTTGTGTGTGTCTGTGTGTATGCGCATGCGTGTGTGGTATTGGAGCTTCCCAGGAGACAGCAGCAGGAGACAGCAGCTGGCCACAGCGCGCGTTCGCGTGGCCCGCTCCGAACGCCTTCTCGGAGAGGAAATGCACGCGGCCAGGAGCTGTCGTCTGGGAAGCAGAGTCGGTAACAATAGATCTCTGGCGAGACAGCGCTTCGCGCTGTAATCGCCACGAGACCTAAAAAGGAGAAGAGTGCAACGGGAGCCATGGAAGGAAACATGTAGTGCATCCTTTTCCAAGTGGAGAGACAAACTCAAAATTGAGAACAGAAAGCCAACACATACTAATGAATAAGTAGTAAGCAAATGAGACTGATAAGCCAACCAATGGCAAGGAATGGGCGGGCTCCAAGCCCACGGCACACTACCAATATGTCTCGCAACAGATAAAGCATGCGCTGTCTATTAGGTAGGACCTAAAAATGGTAATTGACAAAAAAGAACTCACTCATTTTCTAAAATAATGACACACACAAAAGACAAAGCATCCAGAAAAGAAAAATCAAACTCTACCACCATAATGTACAAATAATAAAATGTAACAACATTAGCAAATCAGCTGCCCTCAAATGTGTTACTAAGACCCGATTACGATCTTGGCGGGTGGGAGACACCGTCACACACATCACGGATATTCTGTCCACCCTATTACAAGTTTCATAGGATATAATGGAATTGTATTTTGGCAGACGAGATATCCGTCAAGTTTGTGACGAAGTAATCCTACCCGCCAAGATCGTAATGAGGCCCTACATTTAAAGAACAATCATCAGTCTACTATTGAAAATCGCTTGACTGTCTCATGGTCTGAAATCATCTTGATGTCCTGATAACTTTGTCTAAACCCTGCATATCAGAAACAGCTTACAACTGGTACCATTGTTGCTTCAACCTAAAATTCAAACACAACTGCAATCTGCGCCTAGCTGCTGGCAAGTGCTTTTCCCAGGAGGTTCTCCTAGTGGAGCAGATTATCCTATTCATGCTACTCCTCGTAGGCAAAGAAGTTGTGTTTTCCAAGCTTGTTTGTTTCCTTAAATTCCAGGCATTTCTCTTGTGTTACACCACTATGCTGGCTTTTCGTTTCCCAAAATTGAATGGGCAAAAAGGAATTCTTTTTTGTTCAATGTCTATAATTCCTGTTGCTTCACCACTCTACTGTATTCTCAGGAGGCACTCATATTTAACTTTCTGACCACAGTGCAACTCTCACCTCTTCTCTACTATGCAGCAATGTGTCCTCAGACGTACCCAGTCAAGTACACCATTGTTTTTTAAATTTCTCCTTTACATTTTTTGGCTATTTACTCACTCATTCATGTAGCAGTGAGAAAGCATGTTAAATGGCAAACTAAACTACAAATGCTCAGAAGCAATCCCAATCTATACACAAAATTGATTCCAAGGCTGGCCTCTCCTTTACAAAAACATCAATTGGCAGCCTTGCATCGCCGTATTAAATCTAAAGCAGTTACTTCTTCCTCCAGAAGAAAAAACACCCATAAGCTGAAAACATTGGGAAACCTGCATGTTATTTACACGTACTAATATTTGAAACTCTTAAAGAAGATTTTACTCATAGCCACTTACATTACAATGACGAAAGGAAAAAGAAGAGCCAAGGACGTAAAATATTCAAATGAAATTGTTAAGATTTTTTATTAACGGTTTTGCATTTTGTGGCCCTAAAACGAGCTAAAATTAAAAACAATCAGGAAACTGCCTTATAAAAGGTGTTAGAGCAATAGCCTAAAAGCGGAACACAAACCTATGTGTGTTCACCAGGGAAACAGGAGACGTTCTTTCCAAATATCTATCTATTTCTAGTATTAAGCAATAGAGAACCTTTAAATGAAACGCACGATGAAGACCTTGCTACAGTGAAGGAGGATTATTGATACTATGCAGGAACAGGGCATGGTGGCTCTTTAGTTTATTTGAAAATGTGATGTACCCAATTGAATTCCTAAGATTTTAAATTCAGAAAGACTTCTTTAAATCTCACCGAACAAACAGCTTAAATACAATTGCAGGACACTTTTCATACAGACAAAATACGTTTACATATATAAAAACAAAGGACAGACGCATAAAATTATGCTTAGTATCATAAATGCATTCACAGGAGAAGAACTGTGCTTGCAAAACATTATAGAACCAAGACCCAATTTTTAGTACAACAAACATTTGTGACCCACCTAGCTTTAATGGACATGAGGAGAGGCAATTTTCTTCATGTAATAACAACAACTGTTTGCAAATGTCAAAACCTTGATCATACCATCAATATCGGACTGTAGCCAAAATATTAATTTGCCCATACAAGTGCAGATGGTGAACTGCACTGAAGTCTGGAGCTGGAATACTTTGAGAGTATTGAGAGTGTTCACTAAAATCACAAAGCTTCTAAAAAATCTTGGAGTTGATACCAGTGATTTAACTCATTTGGAAAATCAATTTAGTAACAGAGCATAGGGTATTTTTTATTTTATTTTTTTTGAAGCTTGTAAAGCGCCTGGTTACACTAGCTAGTGTGTCCCCGCGCTGTATAGACCTGACCTGACTGATTCCTAAAGTTCGTAAATTCTGGGAGCCAGTGGTCCTAACATTGCTCTTTGGGGAACAGGATGGTTTTCAGCTCTTTCCGAAAGACGGCTTCTGATGTCTCAAGACGGAGCCTCTCATTCCAATGAGTGGCGGTCATGACTCTAAAGGAGCGCCCTCCCATTCTCACCCTATTGAACTTGGGGACGAGAACTTGCCCGGTCCCACTTGATCGTAGTTGTTGGGTAGGGTGGTATCGGTTAAGTAGGTTGTGTAGGTACGTGGGGCCCTTCCCCTGTAGGATACGATGGCCTACACACAGGGCCTTAAAAATCACACGTTCTTTAATTGGCAGCCAGTGCAAGGTTCCGAACGCCTTCTTAGCTGAGGCTCTTTTAGGAAGCATCAGAATCAGGCGAGCAGCCGCATTTTGTATTCGCTGCAGCCTCTGGATGCACCTTGCATGGACTCCCATGTAAAAGGACATTCCCATAGTCCAGTCTAGATGTTATTAGAGCGTGGACCATGGTTTGCCTGGCAGGCAGAGGAAGGACGTCCAATGTCTTCCTGAGGACCTTCAGCATACCAAAACAGGTGCCAGCCACTTGTTTGGTCTGGTGCTCGAACGAGATTTTATTGTCCAGCCAGATCCCCAGGTTCTTCACCGAACTGCTGGGAGGGTCCCCCAGCGTAGCAGGCCACCATGCTGAGGTCCATACTGAGGGAGTCCTACCCACAATCAGCACCTCCATCGTATTACCGTTCAGCTTGAGGCAATTGTCAGCCATCCAAGTGGTAAGTTCCTGCATGCACATGATGAAGATGGTGGCACATTGTTCCTGTGGCTGTGACAAAGTCACAACCAATTGCGTGTCGTCTGAATAGGACACTACTTCCACCCCAAATCTGTCCGTAATAGCTGCTACAGGTGCAACATACAGGTTAAAGAGGGTGGGACTAAGGCTGGATCCCTGAGGTACTCCCTGTTTGAGGCTAAATTGTTTAGACCGAAAGGGTCCCTGTGCCACTTGGAAGCTGCGGTCTGTTAGAAATGACTCCAGCCAGTCCCAAGCTGTATCCACCACTCCTCCCTTTTTCAGACATTGTAGCAGTGTGTGATGCGCCACAGTGTCAAATGAAGCACTGAGATCGAGTAAGATCAGAGCTGCTGGTTAACCTTCGTCCGCGTATTTCCGCAGGGTTTCAGTAGATATTAATAGTGCTGACTCGGTCGAGTGGAGGGCATGGAACCCTGACTGGGTAGGATGGAGGAGGCTATTAGCCTCAATGTAAGCAGGGTAATGACTCATATCCATTTTTGTTTTAAAACGAAACCCAGTTGTAAATTTTGGACTCCATATACCTATACTTCAGCTTGGGGGGCGTGGTTAACCGCAGAAGTTGGCGGCCGCATAGACAAACAGCTCTGGACCGGGGCCTGACATCTCCTTCAGATCAGCCGGCTGTTCGAATCATCGGCCCAATCTGGTGTAATGAGGTTACACTATCCCGAGGGGCTCATATGGCAGAACCAGGAAGAGCGCTTTGAGTAGTGAACTGACACACACGGCCTAGGCACAGCCTGCACAAAACGGCGACCCCCTTCGTACCCGGAGTACACTGAAAACCAAGAATACGCCTGCTCGATACCACTCCCAAGACGAACCACTCAGTGGTGTCTCCGGATTGAAGTAGCCGAGGCAAGGCTGTCACTACAGCAAAAGTTGGGCGAGACCTCCACACAAGCACACGGAAGCAGTTGTCCTCGAGACACGGCCTGTATAACTGCCCACCAGACTAGGCATTTGGCGAGTGGCAGGCTCCATCTGAATCCCGGCAAGCTCGGACTCTGAGTCCGCCACACGGCCTGCCACGAGGTACTTCACCGGACAGCGTGTCATGCGAAAAGAGAAGGTGAGGGGTCTCCGGAGGGAGATTGTGTCCAGGGGTGGTGACCTGCCCAGCCCAGGCAGTCACTCTGAGCTGATCCGGTGAATGAGCTGTCCTTGTGGTCATGGCGAGGGAGGAGCGGAGGTGCTGGGAGGACCCGTCCGGACCGCGAGAACACTGCTGTGCTACAGGCTTGCAGGACCGGATCCGAGAACTGGCTTAAGGGAGGGGAAACACCATCCTCAGAAGCCCTACTAGTCCCACTACCACCACTGTGAAGGCTCCACCGGGATCACAGGGAGCCCAAACCAGATTCTAAGACTCATTACCGGAATTTGGCACACACAATAGACGAAGGAGCCGGTTACCGCCATACAGAACAGAGATTCTGGCCTGCTGGGCGCGCTGGGAGACCGCTTCTAATGCAGCAGAGACTGTGATACCCCCAACAAAAGGGAGACAGTCAGAAGTGGTCTTAGAAGATCATGCCAGTTGTGTGGTCATAGATTGTGAAACTAAGCTCCATTAATGCAGCAAAGACTACCGGGAGGAAGCTTGGAACCTAGATCCAAACTCCCGCAGGACTGCTCATTGGGGCAATACACACAAGGCAGCCCATAATGCAGGCTCCTCTATGTACTACAACGACATTTACCCTGTTCCCCAGAGTGTGCAGCATAACTCTTTCTCTTCAATAATGTGGGCTCCCCAGGGACTGCTGCCTTCATCCATACACAGTGACAAACAGTATCTGGCTCACTTATACACCAGAGACCTAATAATTGGAGAAACACTACACCCCCCTATGTTGAAGCATCCGGTAAAGGCAGGCAGAGGTAGCAAATCAGAAGCACAGTACAGGCTTGCAACCAATAAAGGGTCAAATCAACCATAAGGCTGCCCGACACCCAGGCTCAATACACCTAAGAAACCCTACCTCGCATTCCACAAGGGGTTGCAATGGAGCAGGCTGTAGGACAATGGCGCTGACCAAGGGAAAGCAGCTAGATCCTGAAGGGACAGCACAGCACACTTAATCATAAACACTCTCCCTATCAGCACAACTATGTGGCGCCTCCGACCGCAGGCTGATCACAAACGGAAAAATTGGATATAATACTGCATGAAATCAGAGACTCTTTTGCATCGATGGAACAACAGCTTGGTTCGCTAAACACCGAAATCACACTAATTAGAGGAGACCATAAGAAACTGGCAGACAAACAAATCACCAAGACTTAACCCTCTGGCAAAGAGATAGTAGAACAACTTAAACATCAAGAATTGACACTTCAGGAAATATTGGGAGATGCAGAAGGACATTCATGACAAAATAATATCCGCATAATAGAGCTGCCGGAACACAGTGAGGGCCAGAACACTATCTTATATATGGAATCCTGGCTACAAACAGTAGCGAGACCAGGTGAGTTATCGGAATATTTCTGTGGGTAAAGGGCGCACAGAGTTCTACCAGGAGAAAAGCACATGGGTCGCCTTCCCGCCCTATAGTCGCAAGTATACTTAACCACAGAAATAGAGACCTAATCCTACAAATGGCGTGAGAAAAAGCACTGATCAAACATGACATTGCACAAGTCTCACTATTCCCCGATTACACTTTCCAGGTCCAAAAGAAGTGTGCTTCCTACCAGGGAGTCAACTAGCATCTTCGATCTCTCAGTTTGAAATATGCCCTCCTCTATCATGCCAAGCTCAAGATCATTCAAGATCAAAAAAGTCACTTCTTCGACACACCAACAGAAGCATGGGAAGGGATAGAATACACCTTCCCTGACTTGCCAATAGGGACGGCCCTCAAACAAGACACGGAACCTAGGAATGGGAAACTTCCAAGGAAGATTCGGCGCCCAAAATCCAGAGGGAAGGAGGAAGACCTAGGATCTACACCCAAACAAATGCTGGAGGGGTACCAGTCAGCCAGATGATCGGCAGCCACACTTCGTGAACCACGGAGGATTACAAATGATGAACTGGTGATACGGCTCAAGAGGAATCAGACAACAGTCAACCGCTCTTCAAATCTATTACACCTAAATGACTTATTGGACTAACAAGCGGTAAAACTAAAAGATCGATGTTACCCAGCCCACTCCATGTCGTTATTATTACTTGGGATGGTTAGTGTAGCCAACAACTTCAAATGCATGTCAATTACGTATTTTGATTACTACATAAGGTTTTACACAAAGTTAACCTGATCTGTGCTTCCCACATTCGAATACAGTTACCGCATTTTCAGTGTGTATATTATGTCAGCAACGGTTGGAACATTCCACACTGGTGTATGTGAAACAACACCTTTCTCGTTTCTCAGGTGACATCGATTTGGCTGATTTTCTTTTAGGTCTGAAGTCTTTACTTATTCCGCATACAATTACATTTGGAAACTGTCGCAGATGGAAGCTGCTGTGCTTCTCCACCAGATTGACCAGGCAAATTTAGAAAAAGTCCTTGCAGTTATGGATAACAGAATTGATTCACTGTCTTCCCGTATATATACTTTAGACAATATTGTATCGTCTGTCATTGACATTGTTCAACATGAGGTGTCTGTTTTGTATCATGGTCAAAATCAGCTACATTCTGTAATGCAGTTGGCTTGGACGTTGCAAAGACTCAAAAATGGAAAAGTACCATCGGATTATTTGAATGCTTCAGCACTGTTTTTGCCGTTTAATTTGACTGATAAACAGAAATTGATGTCCAATGAAAGATGCCATATACACATTGTTACATATTGAACAATTAGAACAGTTACTTTCGGTAGCAGAGAAAGATTCAGCTGTGTGGTTAATACACAGAGTTATTTCACTACCTATCTCCCTTTTTCAGTTCACAGCGTGCATGAAGCATTATCCAGTTGGGAGATATGAGCCCCTCAGCAATAATTATGTTAAACAAGCATTTACAATGCAATGGTTTCGCTTTTGGAAAAGTTAGAGCTATTGGCATTGTAAATGACAAAATTTGTATTTATGTGTTGGTTTTGAAAACAGATAAATAAATGGCATTGTCATTTACATTGCCATTAGCTTAAAGAAATGAAAAGAAATGGGCAACAAGAAAAAAACATGGCAGTAGGTCTGTCCTGCTTAATTTGTTACACAGCTTGCATTTTTAAATATCTTATGGTGTTCAGGCACCTGCTGCAGAGATCTTTGTGTGCCTAGTAAATCTCACGGACTAATAATAATGATAAAATAAATCTGGAGGTTATCGCTTTTTGTCTAGTCCTAGATTTGAATCAAAGGAGTATAGAAGGTTAATCTGTCCCCTGCAAAACACATCATGTAACATGCAGATGACAGGTTTTTAGGTTATGTATATAGGTAAGTGGGTTAATGCTTCCAACACAGAGTTCCTTATATTACTTGCAGTTCATAAGTTTTAATCGGTCTACTATAGCACGGTGGGCTATGAAGGACATGTGAATCCTACACCTTGTAACCATCACAGTCTTATGCAACACATCTTGGATACTGATTTACACATGTACATGATTTATTGACAATGCATCATATATGTTATGAAAAGCTCTCTGGCACCCTGCACTAAGATGGGTAGCACTATAAAAGAAATAAAATAGTGGTATTTAAAATATTTATGTAAATATTGGGGCAGACCAACACATCTGACATTCTTACAGTGCATGGACATCTCTTATATACAGGAAATGAACAAAGCCAAAAGCATGTCACTCTTAAGTACAAGCTGTGTGCCTTTTGCATTTGTATCTAAATGTGAGGGCCCAGACCAGGCTCAGCCAGGATCATATTGGAACAAAAGGAGACCTGATTGCCCCTTATCTTCTGACTTTATCTTTGGAACATATGGAGGTGAAAATAAAAAATCCACCCTCCCTGCATGTTGCTGCTAGGAATTAAAAGCAGACAATGTGCAGGCGGTGCTAAACTTTGCCCGGAGAGTGAAAATTACACCTGGGCAAGTACAGCATATTTCAGTGGGGCTCAACTTCTTGGTAGGGTGAACAGCATCTACCATAGAAGTCGAGTGACCAAAATGCCTGGGGCAGCAAAAGTGACATCACACACCCTTAGACCTTGATGACATCACAGGAAGTGGCATCACATGATCTTTGAATGTAAATGTCCCCAGAAAGTGGTGTCACATCAACTTAACTGTAAAGCTATCTGAATACCTGACCACTTAAGTTCTGTAATAACTTCCTGATGAGTGTAACACAACACAGACACATTTTTAGAAAACCATTTTAGAAACCACCTTCTTAAGGTGCTTACATGATCTGTGAAAGTGGTAGAATGTAATACTTACCCTGAATTGTAGTTTAGTTTTTAAATGGGATCAAATAGTGTATTAAAAAGCACAATTTTCACATGAATTTGCTAAAAAGCCACAGGCATTCAAAGGTGTCCCTAGCTAATGAAACCTAATGCTCTAGGGGAGCTCACTCCATTGTTTGCAATGTGTTATGGATGCCCCCTTACGTCAAAAATCACCTCCTTTGTGCATGGTAAGGATTTTGTCACTGGTGTCCCTCACATGCCATGGGTGACCCCATATGCCACAAATTACTTACAATATGCCAGTGTCATAATTTTGTAATTAACGTTATCATATACATTGGGTTACACTTATCTCAAATTACCTCTACTACATCAGGGCCATTATTTGGCTATGGTTACCTCCCCCCGACCCCCATTATGTCATGGCTTTCCTCCCTTATACAGAGAAGTATCTCCAATTAGCTGGTGAAAGCATTTTGCCATGGACAACCCCTATGTAGGGTGACCAGAAGTCCTGGCTTTCCCTGGACAGTCTTGGTTGTCTGAGGGCTGTCCCAGCGTCCCAACACTTTTCTTAATTTTCAATACATGTCCTGGCCCCGTTTGAGTCTGAAATAATGTATCTGTTTCTTTTGTGCAGTGCAGGTCAGCTGCATGAGTCCAGCAGAGAGGAGACTGATTGGGGAGGTGGGCCGGGGGGCTCAGAGTGGTAGCATTGTAAATGTGTGTGTGTGTGTGTGTATGTAAATATATACACACACACATATCTGTATACATATATGTATGTACATATGTATGTATGTAGGCACACATTTACAGGGCTACGCATAAATCAGGACAGGCCTTTGGTAAGACTAAAGGCTTTAGTCCTAGTTTTATTTCCAGCCTGTCCTGGTTTTTGCTTTTCAAAATCTGGGTACCCTACCCCATTGCCAACAATTTTCCTAAGTCTGCCAGCATTTTTCCATGCGTGACCGTCATGCCAAGAATTACCTACGGCATGTAATTAGCAGTATTCTCACAGGTGCCTGTCAGTCTAACAATTTTTTCCAGTATACCAGCAGCAGTATTTTACCATTGATGCCTCTATAAAGCCAATAATATACCTTCAATATGCCAGGGCCAATGGCGGACTAGCAAGCATAACACTACATACTCACTCACTTACACTCATTCTCTATCCTTCATTCATAAACACTCATATTCACTCTCTCACACTCATACTTTTTGACTCACTGGCACTCACTCTTTTTGCCACTCATTCAAACCAACTGACACTCAATCTTAACTTATTCTCACTCACTACCTATAACTGACTCTTACTCACTACGTGCCTCTGACTCACTCATTAACACAATATGCTCACACACATACTCACAAACACCCAACACATTTTAAAACTCTTTTTACTTACACCTGCCACTGGATGTCTTGTTTTTAGCTCCTGGTGCTCCGTTCCGTTTTTGTATCACACCAATAGTGAACATTAAACTTTGATTCACTATTAGTGTAATAAATAAATGGGCAAAAATCAAGGTAAAGCACTGCGCTCAAAAAGGTAATCCACCTCTATCTACTTGCCACTGATTTTGCAGTGTCAGTGGTGACAGCTGCGACCCATAAATGACTTGTTCCACGGCTTCTACCCTGTGAAAACAGTGGGTGGACACATCTACCCGCGTACACCGCTGACTTATGGCAGCAGCAGAATGCGAAGGCGGGGAGGCAGTCACAGAATAGAAGGGAACCAAAAGGGTGCGAATCATACCGGCGGCACATGAACGGAATATCCACTGTACTCTAAATGCTAAACGTGCAACACATCCTGCAGAGAGCTACCGCTTTAAATGCTGCAAACAACTCGGTCGTCATCCAATCAGGAGCCGCTCCGTCTGTGTAGTCTTCCCTCACACCCCTATAGTTCCTTTCTCCCAATCACAGGGTTGCTGCACCAGTTTGGAGTGGGCAAGGAGCAGACCTGTGGCAGCACGGCTCAACGTTAGTAACTGATTCACCTTAGATAGTCTAACATCCCAATTCAGTTTGCTCCAAACTTCGGCATGGACAGTGTTTGTATTTTGCAATCGCAGGTGCGAGTTCCACGGCCAACGAGTCCCTTAGAATTCTCTGCAGAAACTAGGTTTGGTCAGTAGGCCGCCAGTGCTCCAATCACAGAAAACCTTGCATCTTTTGAGCCCCTCCTACTGCCAGATTACGTCCTGCCATACAATTGGATGTTTTGCGAGCCGGAAATAACAAGTTTACCGAGCGACATTTTTTTTCGCTCCGGAGTCCCTGCTATGAATCTTGTTTCAGCCATGTGTTGTCGCAGCGAATGAAAATTTACCCCTAAGGCAATTTTGTATCTTTAGCAGCACTTTATAGTATGTTCCCAAGTATGCCTAGCCATACCCGCTTTCACTGATACTCGTACATTGAGGGGTCAGCAGGAGTGGCCTTACTGTTGAGCACCTACGGGCACACGGGGAGGGGGGGTGGGTACGGACAGCCACAGAAGAGCAGCGAGGGCGCAGCACTCCACTTCGGCCAAAGGCTTTTCCAAAATGAGGAAAACATCACGGGACAAAAAAAAAAAAAAAAAAAGTACACGCCCACAGCCACATGACGTCAGAAGTGGGTGGAGAGGGAAAAAATGCAGGAACGCCCACGAATCTGGTCCGGCCATGACAGACAGATCTCTGTTCCAATGGCTAGCCTCCATTTATGGAGCTAGCCAATGGAACAGAGGGCGGAGAGGGCGGATTCAAGTGTCCCTTATACTGAAGACTACAGATTTCTCTGGAGGCGGAGCTAAAAGCTCCGTGCTCCAGCGAAACCTAAAAATGATGGCTGTTGCCTTTCAGCTACAGATGTCAGTGCACCGATAAGGAAGTTTTCCTTACAGGGGAGGAATGCGATTCCACAGTAGGACATTCCCTAGTCTGTAAAGAAGTCAAGCTTCATGGAGCCTGTAACGTTTCGCCCCCCTAATTTGGGGGCGGGGCAAATCTATTCGATGTGGCCTTGGAGACACATGCATAAAAGGGGCTAAAGCAAAGCTATTTGAGATGGGTGTGTGTTGGAACCTAAATATGTCAGGTCACCTAGGGTAGCCTGGCCTAGCGTACGACAATTTCAATAGAGGCACATGCGTAAAGGTTGCAAACCTCCCAGCAGCAAACCAACGCAATTTCACTCAAAAAGGACGCTACACCAATGTTTGGAAAAATACGAGCTTGTTTATAAAAATTAATATTTGCTCTCTTGTCTTTAGAAATCACAGCTCAGTACATTACAGTTTGATCATGAAAATAATATCACTTTTAAAGTTGCTAAACTATATCATTACCCAGCATCAACAGTACATTACATTAGACTTCAAAATTGGTTAGACTGGACTTCTGTGCAATGCTCTATACTTTTTCCCCCTCAGCACCTCTAACCACCAAAAAGTTACACAACCAATGAGAGATTTCAGATGTACAAGAGTTTTTCATATGCGCCAGCAGCCTCTATGAGGAACTTATAAACTTACTTAGCCAGCAGGTACTTTCAGCACTACATTGGCAGTTACTTCTACCCCCAGATTCGGGTTCAGTGGCTACTTTTCCCTGGACCAGTACTTAATGAAGTTTGTTTCCTCAAGCTACTCCCCACCTCATAGAACTCAGTTGAGGGAAAAACGAACAGTGCGTCTGAGCTATTCTTACAGGCTCTAGCACGACTTTCCCTTTCACAGACAGACCTTTTAAGGACCTCTCTTCTCTGTTTCTCAAGGTGAGCAGTCCCTAGGGGCTCAGTCTTCCCTCTTTCCCCACACTCTCCTTACTGTGCCGTGGAGACGATATTTCCCAAGTCTCCGGGAGTTGGTGTTGTCAGACGGCTCCACAGAAGTCCCGGCTGGCAGCTGCTGAGTCTATTTCCTCCCGCCCAGCCAGCCACCTGTTCCCAATGCTGGCGCGGGGAGGACCGCGGACTGACTCTCTACCACCCGGGTACCGCTGTCGGTTCCTCCGCTCTCGACCGCACAATCCCGGACTGGCGCTGCCGAGGCTGACTTGCACAAACGAACGCCGCTTCCGCTTCTTCCTCTCGATCGGCTCCGCCTCACAGGGCCGGGCGGCTCAACTGGGCATGCGCGAAGGGGAAGTGTCTCCCCACTGGAGCCCGCGCTCCTCTGCCGGCGCTTCCCTTCTTACTCCGCCCAAACCGGAACCAATGGGGGCATCTCCAGGGACTCTCCACGCAGTGAAACGATCCCCACACTACGCCTCTCCTCACCTCCGGACCGGCACTTGTTCACTTCACGCTAGCTCAAGGGCAGGCCAGTTCGTTTACACTCCTTTTCCTGCTCCCTCAGCGACCGCTGCTCTCCTCAGTCAGCACTCAGTCACTGCAGGTGAGAGGAGGGACTCTGTGGGGTTATGTGCCAGGGGGAATCAATGGCAACTTCAAACAGAATCCCTTTTAGGAGCTATCGAGGGGGGCATAAAGAATCACCCCTCTGTCTTTTTAGCAACACCCTGCAAGAGTTTTTCCAGAGCCTCTCCAACTAGGCAGAGGACTGCGCTCCACAGCGCCGCAGTCTCCTTCTCCTACTCACACCCCTTGTTTCCAGACTAGGGGTTGATCAGGCGCCCAGGGTCTCCAGGAATCATTCGCAGCGGGGACAAGACAAGGAACCCAAGGGAGGAAGGGTGGTGGATCAATAAGGCAGCGTCCTTACACTAGGAGGTCTACCCTTTGACTATCCTACCCCCACCTTCTGCTACAGCCTGTCCTCCAACTGACTCTCTCTGACAAGACAAAATGGCTGACCAGCATTATGCCTTTTATAGGCTGACCCTCAGAGGTCCAGAAGGGACCAGAAGGTTCTGGAATGCCCTATGTTGTCCTATGGGACAGATCTCAGGTGTGTCAGTTGTGGCAGTTAGAAGCCACCATTTTGTGGTTCTGTACTAATTCCTGTCAGGGAAGGCCTCTAGGCCTGAGGTGAAAAACTATGAGGGTGAAAAAAAACACCTATCCCCTAGACCAACACCTTGAAAAAGCTAGTGGACACAAAAATTAATAAAGGCATGAGGGGCAAAAAAGGGACAAAATAAATAATAAATTGGAGGGACTACGCAAAAAGTCAGACAGGTCTAACACGCGTCCCCCCCAGCTGAAAGTGGGGAGAGCTACCCAACCCCTTGGGAGTCCTCCTCACTAAGGCGGAAATACCTGGAGAGACCGTCTGCATTGGCGTGGTCCACTCCAGGCCGATGTTCCACCCGGAAGTCCATTCCCTGTAGGGAGATGGACCACCTCAACAGCTTGGGATTCTCCCCCTTCATCTGCATTAGCCAACAAAGGGGTCGGTGGTCAGTCTGAACCAGGAAGTGCGAGCCAAACAGGTATGGCCGTAGCTTCTTCAGAGCCCACACCACCGCAAAAGCTTCCCTCTCAATTGCACTCCACTTCCGTTCCCGGGGAAGCAGTCTCCTGGATAGGAAGACTACAGGCTGATCCAGGCCCTCTTCATTTAGTTGCGATAACACTGCCCCAATGCCATGTTCTGATGCATCTGTCTGGACAATGAATTCCTTGGAGAAGTCTGGGGCCCTCAGGACCGGTGCTGTACACATTGCCTGCTTCAGTTTCTCAAAAGCTTGCTGACAAGCTTTCGTCCAAACTACCCGTCGAGGTTGTTTCTTGGAGGTGAGCTCTGTGAGGGGCTCTACAATAGTGCCATACCCCTTCACAAAGCGGCGGTAGTAGCCTGTGAGGCCCAGGAAAGCTCGGACCTCAGTCTGTGTCTTGGGGGGTTCCCAGGCCATGATTGCCTCAATCTTTGCCTGTAGGGGCTGCACTGTCCCCCTACCCACCAAGTGTCCAAGGTACACAACCGACCACTGCCCAATCTGGCATTTGCTGGCCTTGATTGTCAGTCCAGCTTGTTTCAGGGCCTGGAGAACTGCTTGCAAATGTTGCAAATGGTCCTCCCAACTGCTACTGAAGACAGCAATGTCATCCAGGTAAGCAGTGGAGAAACCCTCCATTCCAGAGAGGACCTGATTCACCAGCCGCTGAAATGTGGCAGGGGCATTTTTGAGCCCAAAGGGCATCACACAAAATTGGAAGTGTCCCTCAGGCGTGGAGAAGGCTGACCTTTCCTTTGCTCCATCTGTCAAAGAGATCTGCCAGTACCCTGAAGTGAGGTCAAAGGTACTTAGGTATTGGGCAGCTGCATCCGCCCTAGGGATCGGATGAGCATCAGTCTTTGTAACTGAATTCAGTCCCCGGTAATCCACACAGAACCTCAGTTCTTGTGTGGTGCCTGGTGGAGCGGCTTTTGGCACTAGCACCACCGGACTGGACCAAGGGCTGTTAGAAGGTTCTATAACTCCCAGCTCTAGCATCTTGGCAACCTCTCCATGGATGCTAGCCTTCACCTTGTCGGACAGCCGGTAGGTCTTCGTCTTCACTGGTGGGCTGTCCCCTGTGTCCACATCATGGGTACACAGGTGAGTCCTTCCCGGGACAAGGGAGAACAACGTAGAGTACTGCTCCAGTATCTGGCGGCAGTCCTTCCGCTGTTCAGGAGTTAGAGTGGGAGAGAGAATCACTCCCTCCACTGACTCATCCTTCTCTTGGGACGAGAACAAGTCTGGGAGAGGTTCGCTTTCCGCTTCCTCTCCCCCATCAGTCACCATCATTAAAATGACCTCGGGCCTCTCATGGTGGGGTTTGAGTCGGTTGGCATGCAGCACCCGTAGGGGCTGTCGAGGGGTCTTAAGGTCCACCAAGTAAGTGGCCTTACCCTTCTTTTCCAACACTTCAAATGGGCCTGTCCAGCGATCCTGAAGGGCACTAAGCTCTCCAGGCTCCATCACCCACACTTTCTGGCCAGGTTCCAATTCCACCTGGTGAGCATTGTGGTCATACCACTCTTTCATGACTGCCTGGCTGGCCTCCAAGTTGTCAGAAGCCTGCTTCCACAACTTCGCCATTTGGCTCCTGAAGGCCAGCATGTAGCTCACCACATCCTGGGGGGGTTTCCTGGGAGACTTTTCCCAACCATCCTTCACCAGGCTGAGAGGACCGCGTACTGGGTGCCCATACAGAAGTTCAAAGGGGCTGAAGCCCACTCCCTTCTGTGGCACCTCCCTGTAAGAGAATAGCAAACAGGGTAGCAGGACGTCCCATTTCCTCCGCAAGCCTTCGGGCAGACTCCTGATCATGCCCTTCAAGGTTTTGTTAAACCTCTCAACCAGTCCATTGGACTGGGGGTGATAAGGAGTGGTGAACCGGTAGGTCATTCCACACTCCTTCCACATTGCCCGCATGTAAGCTGACATAAAGTTGGTCCCCCTGTCAGACACAACTTCCTTGGGGAAACCCACTCGGGTAAAGATCCCCATTAGGGCCCTAGCCACCACAGGTGCAGTAACTGTCCTCAGAGGAATTGCCTCTGGGTACCGTGTGGCATGATCCACCAGAACCAGGATGAACCTGTGACCAGCTGTTGTTGGTGGATCTAACGGCCCTACAATGTCGATGCCCACCCTTTCAAAGGGGGTGCTAACGACTGGAAGTGGTTCCAGGGGAGCTTTCAGCTTCACCCCTGTTTTCCCACTGGCCTGGCAGGATACACATGTCCGACAATAAGTGTTGGACGCCACTTTCATCTGAGGCCAGTAAAAGTGGAGGACAAGCCGAGCAAAGGTCTTGTCCTGACCTAAGTGTCCTGCCAAGGGTATAGCATGAGCCAATTCCAGCAGAAAGGCTCGGTATTGTTGCGGGACTACCAAAGCCCTTGATGAACCAGGTAAGGGTACCTTGGGTTCACTGTAGAGGAGTCCATCCTCCCAGTAAATATGGTAGTGTCCCGTAACATCACCTGCTGCCTGGGCTTCAGCCTGTCGCCTCAGTCCCTCAAGGTTGGGGCACTCCCTCTGCCCCTTACAGAATTCCTCTCTGTTAGGTCCTCCCTCCACATGCCACTCAGCAGGGATGGGTAAATCCTCCAGAGAGTCTACTTCCCCCTCCACGGACTCCTGGTTCACCACTGCAGGTGGCCGATCCGTCACATGGGGTGCGGAAGCCGAAGCAGGCTCTTCCTGTCTTCGGGTCTGTCCCTTTTTGGCAGCGGGTTGGGCCATTGTTCCAGGCTCCAACCCAGGCGAACTCCCTCTCCGGGCAGTCGCAGACCTTGTGCTCACACAGGCCCAGTCAGGTGTACCCAGCATCGCAGTGTGCGTCCGGTATTCCACCTCTCTCCAAGTGTTGTGCTCCATATCATTTCCCAGCAGACAATCAACTGGCACGGCAGGGCTTACGGCAACTCGAAGTGAACCTGCAACCCCATCCCACTCAAAGGGAACCTCAGCCACTGGATAGTGGCCCATTCTGCTGTCAGCCATCGCGGCGGGGTGGAGTACATTGGGAATCACCTGCTCTGGAGACACCAGTTGACTTCTCACCATAGTCATACTGCCTCCTGTATCTCTCAGAGCCTCCCCTCTCTGGCCATTGATGGTGACCCATTGCCCATACTTAACAGTATTTGGGGGCACCTGGATCTTTGGGACCATCTCCCGTTCTCCCAGGGACACTAAGGTGACACCCGCCCACTCACCCCCCTTATCTAAGGGCAACTCCTCCCCGAGCGCTACACTAGCTACTCCCGGTGGTTTTCCTCCGGTGGGAGGGGGTGGTCTCTTTGGGCATCTGACATCTCCCTTATAATGTCCAACACCACCACACTCAAAGCAGTGGAGAACCCTTGGCTGCTGGCTTTGGCCAGGATTAGGGTTTCTGGGCGGGTTTGCCTTAGGGGTGGAACCTGTTCCCTTTCCTTGGAAATAGTTTTGGGGACCTTTAGAGAACTCCCTCTTTTTATCTCCCCCCTCCTTCTTCTGGGGGGCGCCCTGTCCGGTCTTTTGGGAATCCCCTCCAGTCCCCTTTGAGGACACCCGGGTACTTGCCCAGATGTCCGCCTCCTCTGCAAGCTTCCGGGGATTGGTCAGCTTGCTGTCCACCAGGTGTTGGCACAGCTCGGGAAAACATTTCTCGAGGAGGTGCTCTTTCAAAAATAGATCATACAACCCCTCATAATCCTTCACCTCACTGCCCTTTACCCAGCCCTCTAAGGCCTTTTTTGCATAATCAAGGAAGTCCACCCAGTTCTGGGTGCTTAACTTGTGGCTCCCCCTGAACTTCTGACGGTACCTTTCTGGGGTAAGCCCAAACTTCCTTACCAATGCTAGCTTCATGGTGGGGTAGTTGGTTTGCTCCTCTGGTTCCAGGGCCAGCAAGGTGTCCCGACCAGTAGGAGGCATGTACTTATACAAACCACCCCCCCCAGTGCTTCTCCTGCACCCCATGGGCTCTTAAGGAGACCTCATAGGCAGCCAACCACTTGGCTATGTCATCCCCCTGACTAAAGCTAGCAATAAGGTCTTTTGGCAAATAGGGTCTGGACTCCCTGGCTGTTTCTTTGGATTCGCTGCCACCATTTATTACAGGAGAGGGCCCCTGTTGCAGGGCCTGGAGTTCCAACTCTTTCAACCTGAACTCATGAGCCATCCTCTTCTCTTCCTTCTCCTGCTCCAGCTTAGCCAACTCCCATTTTAATTGCCTCTTTTCCCTCCTGTCAGCGAGCTCTGCTTCAGTTAAGCTTCCCCCGGAGGCGCTACTGCCCTTCCTGGAGTAGGACACTGGTCCTGGGAGTAGGTTTTCCCCCTCAGAGTGGAATAATCCATCTATCTCCACAACCGTGTCCCGGTCTGCCCCTTCATCCTCCTCCTTCCCTTCTTTGTGTGCCTCCACCCAAGCCCTTAGACTGGTCTGGAGTTCCCCCTTCTTGGCACCATGCTTAAAAAATACCCCCATTTTCTGGCAGAAATCTTTCAGCTGAGCCACAGAATAGGTGTCTAGGTTTTCTAGTGCAAACTCCATTTTACAATAGGCAATACCAAGTTATACACACAAGGAAATTTGAGTTGCAAGGGCAACCTGAAGCTACCTCCACCCCACCACCAGGAACAAATTTGGAAAAACAAAAGTAAAAATTAGGAGGGCCGCTAGGAGAAAACTCCTGGTGTAGGCTAGTGAATTACGCTCAATTACTACTGAGTAGCTGCAACCACAGTCAGGATCCCACCGCTAGACACCAACTTGTTGGAACCTAAATATGTCAGGTCACCTAGGGTAGCCTGGCCTAGCGTACGACAATTTCAATAGAGGCACATGCGTAAAGGTTGCAAACCTCCTAGCAGCAAACCAACGCAATTTCACTCAAAAAGGACGCTACACCAATGTTTGGAAAAATACGAGCTTGTTTATAAAAATTAATATTTGCTCTCTTGTCTTTAGAAATCACAGCTCAGTACATTACAGTTTGATCATGAAAATAATATCACTTTTAAAGTTGCTAAACTATATCATTACCCAGCATCAACAGAACATTACATTAGACTTCAAAATTGGTTAGACTGGACTTCTGTGCAATGCTCTATACTTTTTCCCCCTCAGCACCTCTAACCACCAAAAAGTTACACAACCAATGAGAGATTTCAGATGTACAAGAGTTTTTCATATGCGCCAGCAGCCTCTATGAGGAACTTATAAACTTACTTAGCCAGCAGGTACTTTCAGCACTACATTGGCAGTTACTTCTACCCCCAGATTCGGGTTCAGTGGCTACTTTTCCCTGGACCAGTACTTAATGAAGTTTGTTTCCTCAAGCTACTCCCCACCTCATAGAACTCAGTTGAGGGAAAAACGAACAGTGCGTTGAGCTATTCTTACAGGCTCTAGCACGACTTTCCCTTTCACAGACAGACCTTTTAAGGACCTCTCTTCTCTGTTTCTCAAGGTGAGCAGTCCCTAGGGGCTCAGTCTTCCCTCTTTCCCCACACTCTCCTTACTGTGCCGTGGAGACGATATTTCCCAGGTCTCCGGGAGTTGGTGTTGTCAGACGGCTCCACAGAAGTCCCGGCTGGCAGCTGCTGAGTCTATTTCCTCCCGCCCAGCCAGCCACCTGTTCCCAATGCTGGCGCGGGGAGAACCGGGGACTGACTCTCTACCACCCGGGTACCGCTGTCGGTTCCTCCGCTCTCGACCGCACAATCCCGGACTGGCGCTGCCGAGGCTGACTTGCACAAACGAACGCCGCTTCCGCTTCTTCCTCTCGATCGGCTCCGCCTCACAGGGCCGGGCGGCTCAACTGGGCATGCGCGAAGGGGAAGTGTCTCCCCACTGGAGCCCGCGCTCCTCTGCCGGCGCTTCCCTTCTTACTCCGCCCAAACCGGAACCAATGGGGGCATCTCCAGGGACTCTCCACGCAGTGAAACGATCCCCACACTACGCCTCTCCTCACCTCCGGACCGGCACTTGTTCACTTCACGCTAGCTCAAGGGCGGGCCAGTTCGTTTACACTCCTTTTCCTGCTCCCTCAGCGACCGCTGCTCTCCTCAGTCAGCACTCAGTCACTGCAGGTGAGAGGAGGGACTCTGTGGGGTTATGTGCCAGGGGGAATCAATGGCAACTTCAAACAGAATCCCTTTTAGGAGCTATCGAGGGGGGGCATAAAGAATCACCCCTCTGTCTTTTTAGCAACACCCTGCAAGAGTTTTTCCAGAGCCTCTCCAACTAGGCAGAGGACTGCGCTCCACAGCGCCGCAGTCTCCTTCTCCTACTCACACCCCTTGTTTTCAGACTAGGGGTTGATCAGGCGCCCAGGGTCTCCAGGAATCATTCGCAGCGGGGACAAGACAAGGAACCCAAGGGAGGAAGGGTGGTGGATCAATAAGGCAGCGTCCTTACACTAGGAGGTCTACCCTTTGACTATCCTACCCCCACCTTCTGCTACAGCCTGTCCTCCAACTGACTCTCTCTGACAAGACAAAATGGCTGACCAGCATTCCGCCTTTTATAGGCTGACCCTCAGAGGTCCAGAAGGGACCAGAAGGTTCTGGAATGCCCTATGTTGTCCTATGGGACAGATCTCAGGTGTGTCAGTTGTGGCAGTTAGAAGCCACCATTTTGTGGTTCTGTACTAATTCCTGTCAGGGAAGGCCTCTAGGCCTGGGGTGAAAAACTATGAGGGTGAAAAAAAACACCTATCCCCTAGACCAACACCTTGAAAAAGCTAGTGGACACAAAAATTAATAAAGGCATGAGGGGCAAAAAGGGGACAAAATAAATAATAAATTGGAGGGACTACGCAAAAAGTCAGACAGGTCTAACAGTGTGTAGCAACAGGCATTGACAAAGCCAACAGATCTCGCCAATCAAAGGTATTGTATTTGGTAATGTTCTGAGCCATTCTGAACAACAGTGTAAATACTTTGCAATGTGACTAAAACTAATTTAGTAAAGCGCTATGACGCACCCAGGGTTAATGCGCTTTTTACATTTTTTTTTAAATGCAGACTTGGATGCATCATAGTCTTTTTATTATTATTATTATTATTTTTAGCCATTCTGCACAGCAGCCACACTGCTATACAGCACGGCTGTAAAACATTGCCAGAGTCTGCAATACCCAAGCTGTACAACATTAACAAAAGGTAATGAGAAAGAAGAAAAAATATTTGGCAACAAATCCCATCACAAAGAAAGCAACTGCACCCATGTCCATGTCTCAGTGAAAATACATTTGGAGCAGATAACATCTGTTGTCACAACAAAAGCAATACACATCCATTTCAAAATGAGAAAAGGGTTTTTTTGAAGTGTGTTTGAAACAGTAAAACATAGCTAAAGGTAGCAAGAGGTTCAACAAGGAAAACAGGGAAGAAGAAACAAGCATTTGCAATGCAATAGGTCTTTCATTGTTGAGAGTTAAGAGCTATTGGCGTGGTAAATGACAATGTATTTTACCTATGTGTTTTGGTGTAGAGGATTCAAGAACAGAGACATAGCTTCAGCACTCCCTAGAGGACTTAGAATGAGAGTTCATCATGAGTACCAAGGAAGCAACTGTAGCACTGTCTAGAGAACTATGGGCCAGATGTAGGTAGCCCAAGACCGGTCGGAAACGGCCGAAAATACCGATTTTCGGCCGTTTCCGACCGGTATTGGGCTATGGAGATGTAGGGGCTCAAAAAACATACAGATTCGGTAATTTTACCGAATCGGTAATTTTACTGAATCGGTAAAATTACAGAATCGGTAAATTTACTGATTCTGTAAATTCGGTAAATTTACCAATCGGTAAAATTACCGAATCTGTATTTTCAGATGTAGGTAGCACTTTGAACAGTGCTTCAGGCCTTTCAGGATTCGGTATTTACCATGTAATACAATTGCATTGTAAATACCGAATCCCTGTGTACATGCACATCTGTGCATGTACACCTGTGCCATGTGGCACACAGACATGCCCTAAGTGCATGTATGTGTGCCACATGGCGCACAAGCCAGTTCCAGGGGTGCAACAGGGTGTCAAAGTGACACCCTGTCCCCCTTTGCAATTCGGTATTTTTACCGATTCTGTAAATACCGATTCGGTATTTGCTATTAAATCCTATGGGCTTCAAGGGGCCATAGGATTCAATAGCAAATACCGATTCGGTAGGTACCGAATCGGTAAATACCGAATCTTACCGATTCGGTAAAAAATACCGAATTTTTACCTACATCTTATTTACCGATTCATAAATACCGAATCGGTAAAATTCGGTATTTATGAATCGGTAAATGAGATTTACCTACATCTGGCCCTTAGAATGAGGAATTGCCACTGTGACCAGACGCACAGATTCAGCACTGCCTAGAGTATTTAGAATAGGGGAGTTATTGACGGGCCCGGAGAAGCAGCTAGTAGTATTGTCTAGAGGACTATATGTATAAGTGAGCGGAAAGAAAGAGGCAACTCTTCATCTGAGAATGGACTAGCACTTGTTTAAAGAACAGTAACTGTAATATTATACACCCATAGATCTTTATAAAATAAACCCACACAAGTCAGATACAGGCCCCAGATTCGAACAGGCCCAGTGCAGACTTAATTCACATGGTGTGGAATTGCTGCAATATAAGGAAATACTAGGAAGAGGGCGTGGCTTGAGCGCCGAGGGTGATGGCGGCGTGAGCCCAGAGCTCCGTGCCTCTTCCCCTCAATTATCCTGGCGAACTAGGCAGAGAGCCCGCTTGAGCCCCGGCACCGCACGAGTGAACAGTGGTGACCGGCGAGGCGAGGTGTGAGCGGCTGGGGAGGCTGTATTGGTGAGCGCGGCCGCCGACCATTGAGGCTGCCGGAGCGGAGGGAGGAAGACAGCGCTCAAGATGGCGGCCGCGGCGGAGCCCTGTGAGCTCGGAGTTTGACCGGCTGCCCGCGCTGCCATGGAGGTCTGATTGAGTGCGGCCGCCGGCCTTGGGGCGTACTGCGGCGGGCCCCCCTGAGGCGGGAGACTCTTCTTGACCCCCCGGCTGCGGTGATACCGCGGAGGACAGCGCTGGAGGAGGCGGCCGCCCGGGCGTGCCTTGGCGGGCAGAGCTCCGAGACTGCATCCAGAGTCGGGACAGCTGGCGGAGCGGGAACCCGAGCCGGGCCTCAGCCGTGCCAGGAGGTGAGCGAGGAGGAACTGTATAGCGGACCGGGGGAGGGGGAACGCTGATTCGAGCGCCCCCGACCCACCGGCGCTGGTGGTGCCCCTCCATTGAGGCTTGATCGGACTGAGGGGACCAGGAGGCGTAGACCGCAGAGCTGCGGAGGCACCCCAGCAGCGCCAGGTTCCCTGAGGCGCGACAGTGCAGGCGCAGTAGCCTTGGCGGAGAGGGGCCGGCTGCCGCGGGTCCCGGAGGGCGCGCAACGAGGAGGGTCGGCGGAGAGCCCTGATCTCCCCTCCCGAGCTGCAGCGGCAAACGCTGGAGGAGGGCAGTAACCGCGCAGCACGACCGCCTAATAACTTGGTGCCGGACGCACTGCAGGAGCCCAGGGGGGCACAGGCTATCGGACGGACGACAGCGACAAGGCCCTGCCAAAATGGGGAAGCCAAGACCCAAGGCGGAGGAGGCGGAGAAGTCGGATGCGGCGGAGGGTGGCCCTATTGAGCAGTCGGAGCTGCAACGATTGCAGGATCGCATTTTGGACGCCATAACAGCCACGCGTGACGCGCTCCACGATGATATAGCGCAAGTGGCGTCGGGGCTTGGCCTGCTCCGGGCGGACCAAGATAAATTGAAGGACAGGGTCAAGGACACTGAGACTGCGGTTAAAGACCTGACGCCCGCACAGAAAGTGCTGGAGAGTAAACTTACAGAGGCCCTGGACCGCATTCGCACCCTGGAAAGGCGAGCGGAAGACGCGGAAAATAGGAGCCGGCGCAGCAATGTGAGGATCGTGGGCGTGCCGGAGACGGTAACGAACATGGTGGCCTATCTGGACGAATGGTTGAAAACATTGGGGTCACCGGAAGGACTGTCGCCGTTTTTCACACTGGAACGTGCCCACAGGGTCCCGTCTGGACCGCCTAAGCCGGGGCTCCCACCCAGACCAATCATAGCCAAGTTGCTTCATTACAAGGACAGAGACCTGCTCCTGCAAAAAGCTCGGGAGGATGGCCCATTTCAGATTGCGAACAGCAGGGTCACGCTCTTCCCTGATTTCACCTTTGAGACGCAGAAGCAGCGGGCCTCCTTCCTCACAATTAAAAAGGAAATGCGTACTGAAGGGATCTCCTACTCCTTGCTTTTCCCAGCCAGGCTCCGGGTGGTGGTGGACGACAAGACGCTCTTTTTTAACGCGGCAGCGGACGCTTGGGACTGGTGGGAAACATACAAAGCAGGAACCGGTGGGGCCAGAATACGGGAGGAAAGAGAAAAGGAACGTGCACGCTCGCCACCACGGCCACGGAAATCGAACAGGCTGCGGATGCGGAAGAAGGGGAAGCACGGACCGACGGCCTCCCAGACTGAAGCTGAACGACAGGCCGCTTTGCTTGAGGTGGTGAAGTTGGGGCGGGATGGGAGCCCCGGCTCTAAACGTGAAACGGATTCGGACACGCATGTGTCGGCCTCGGGGTCGGAATCGGACCTCTCTAGCGTCCATCGGGCCGAGGGACCACTGGTGACGCCGCAGACGGCGGAAGAGATCCTGAATATCTGAACTGCCTGTGATGGACTATGGGTAATGTTTGGGGCGCTAGGCGGGGGCCCATAGCTCCATGCACACGAGGGCCGGGGCACGCCAGTGGGCTCGGAGCCAGACAACTATGGGGGATTGGGGAAGGGGCGGGGGCGGGCGGCGCGGCTCCCTTCTGGACGAGGCCGCGCTCCGTAGGCCCTTAAGGCACCCACGGCTGCGGCCGTGTAGTAGCGACCTGGGTCAATCAGGTGCGGGTGTTTGGATGGGGACTGATATCTCGATATTGGGGCCTGTTCTGGGGGAGAGGGGGGGTTCCACAGTTGGGGTTTGTTTGCTCTCTTTAAAGTCATTGACCCTGGGTATGCCATGGGACGGACAGTTGGGAGGTTTTGTTTTGTTCAGGGGGGGTACCACCACCGTCGAGGGGCAGGCACTGAGGAGAGAATTCCGACAGGATCATTGGGACAATGGCTAGTGCGAATCATTTGAACTGCATAACCTGGAACGTACGGGGCCTACACACTATGCAGCGCAGACACAAAGTACATGCCTTTTTAGTGCGGAGGGGGGTGCACATTGCACTATTACAGGAAACGCATCTCACGAAGCAGGAGGGGACAGCGCTGCAGAGGAGGTGGAGGGGTCAGGTCTATCACACCTGTTATTCAGCCTACGCTAGAGGAGTACTGATTTGGATTAGAGCAGGCACACCATTCCAACTCACGCGCCAATGGGTGGATCAAGAGGGGAGGTATGTGGTGGTGGAAGGGAAGCTGGGGGGCAGGGATATTGTGCTGGCTAGTATATATGCCCCGAACACCGACCAACTAGCTTTCTTTGCGAAACTATCAGGGACGCTGGCTCGCTCCCTGGCGGGCCCGGTCCTGCTGGGAGGTGACTTTAACTCCATAGCTGACCCCTCCTTGGATAGATCCCACCCCCCACTGCAAGATTCCCCGGTGCATAGATTGTCTAGAGGCAGGAGGGAGTGGCAGGACAGTTGGGAACTGACAGACGTATGGCGAGGGCAACATCCGACTGACCGGGATTATTCCTTCTTTTCAGGGTTACATGATTTGCATGTCCGATTGGATGC
This sequence comes from Lissotriton helveticus, assembly GCF_964261635.1. Taxonomy (NCBI): domain Eukaryota; kingdom Metazoa; phylum Chordata; class Amphibia; order Caudata; family Salamandridae; genus Lissotriton; species Lissotriton helveticus. The sequence continues at coordinate 123,416,902 of NC_136068.1, forward strand.
GATACTATGCTCCCGGAGTGTGCTGCCGTCAGTCACTGGGTCGGAATACCTATCGAGAACGATCTCGGACCATAATCCACTCTTGGTTCGGCTGGCGTGGGTAGCTGAGAGGCCCAGGGTCCCGACCTGGAAATTGAAGCCCGAGACTCTGGAGGACCCCCTACTTGGGGCGGCCCTGGAGGAGGGGATGAACTTGTATTTCGCGGAGAACGAGGGGACGGCGGCCACTAGGGCCATAGAATGGGACACCTTTAAAGTGGTGGCGAGGGGTATCTGTATCAAGGAATACGTAGGAGTGAGGAAGGTGTTGCTGAGCGATCTAGATAAGGCGGACGCCAAGCTGAGGGAGGCAGAAAGGGGACGGCCCGGTCACCCGGATCTCCAGGAGGCGCTTTGCTCGGCTAGGGAAGAGGTGGCCATTGAAGTGGAGAGGCTCCGTGCCTTTGATTATAGGCGGTACGTGCTGCGATCCCATGTCGACGGAGATAAATCAGGCACCCTTCTTGCCTGGCTCTCGAACCCCACTAAGCGCTGCTCTCCCATACTACAGCTACAGGATGCAGCTGGCCTGGTACAGCACACTCAGCTGGGCATAGTTGATGGATTTCAAAAATATTATGAGGGCCTATATAAGAGTACCCCAGGCGACCGGGGGGGATTGGCCAAGCCTTTTTTGAACGGCCTAGTACTGCAGAGGCTGGGGGAGGAACAGGCGAAGGAGCTGGGGTCGGATATTGACATAGGGGAGATTAGGAGGGCGGTGCGGAACATGGCTCGCAACAAATCACCGGGGATAGATGGGCTACCCATAGAGTTCTATAGTAAATATTTGGACGTCTTGGCGCCGCGGCTCCTGATCGTCTACGGAGAGGCCAAGGCAGCGGGCCGCCTACGACAGTCCATGCGGGAAGCACTTGTAGTGCCACTACTGAAGCCCGGCAGGGAGGGCAGTGACCCCGCGTCTTACCGCCCGCTCTCTATGCTCACTGCCGATTACAAGATCTTGAGCTCTATCCTGGCGACGAGGCTCCTGCCACATATGCCGGGACTGGTGCACGAGGACCAGAACGGTTTCATACCGTCCCGTAACACCACGATCAACGTTAGGCGACTTGTCCGCCTCATGGACGAGCTGGAGGGGGGGGTCGGTTCTGAGCTGGTCCTCTCGGTTGACATCGAAAAAGCTTTCGACAGCCTGGAATGGGACTATCTCTATGCGGTTATGGAACGATTTGGTCTGGGAGCTGGCTATATCCAATGGACACGGGTCCTATACGCGGATGCGATAGCAAGGGTACGAGTAGGGGCGACAGTGTCCCACCGCTATCCGGTGGAAAGGGGCACCCGCCAAGGTTGCTCCCTGTCTCCGCTTCTGTTCGCGCTGGCTATCGAGCCCCTAGCGGCTGAGGCCCGGACGGGACGGCACTTTCTCGCGGTGCGTGCTAGGGACGGACAGCAGTTCATCTCGCTATATGCTGATGATTTGTTGATGTTCCTAAACGACGGGGCCGCGGATCTAGTGGGCGCAGAGGCACTGCTGGAGCGGTTCGGCACATTGTCGGGTTTGAAGGTTAACTGGCCCAAGACGGGCTTGTTCCCGCTACGGGAGGGAGCTGCTCGGCCGAACCACCGGCCGGCACTAGCCTGGGAGCCTGCCTGCATTAAATACCTGGGGATCCATATTTACCACAAGGCGACGGACTTGCTTGAGGGTAACTTGGGGCGATGTGTGCGAGGACTGAAGGGCTGTATGGCCTTCTGGGCCACGTTGCCGCTCTCAGTGGCGGGCAGGATATCCCTATTGAAGATGGTCGCCCTGCCGCGGTTATTGTACTACTTCCGCACGCTTCCAATCTGGATACCTGGCTCCTTCTTCCGGCAGCTCCGATCTCTGATCACAACGTTTATCTGGGGTGGAGGGCGGTGCAGGGTGGCGCTGGCGACGCTCACCCGCCCGAAGGATGAAGGGGGACTAGCGGTGCCGGATTATGAGCTTTATTATTTGGCGGCTCAACTGCAGGTCTTCACGCAGGAGGTGGCACGAGTATATCGGGGCCCGGAAGACGGAAGGCTACAGGGAACGCCCCGCCATGTTTTGGCGTATATCACCCTTCAACAGCGGATTGACGGTCGAGACTTAACATTGGAACAACGCACGTACCGTCAATGTTGGAATCGAGTGCAGAAGAGGGCGGGAATTCGGCGCCCATATGCTCCGGAGATCCCTCTGGGTATGCTAACGGCGTTGCCACATGGAGGCGACTGGTCGCACCTACAGCGATGGGAGGAGGCGGTTGTGCAGGTGATTGGAGACCTTTACGAAAATGGAACGTTACTCCCGTTCCAAGCACTGCTGGAGCGCTTTGACCTCCCGAGAGGGGGATTTCTCCTTCACGCGGCAGTGTGCAGGGCAGTACAGACCCACTGGGGAACGGGGCTAGAGGAACCTGCGACGGCAGCAGCATGCCAATACACCATGATGTCGGCGGGTACAATCAAGGCGGTGACGTGCCTCTACAGTAGAATGGTGCGAGAGAATCTCCCTCCTCTCGCGTCGCTGAAGGCCAAGTGGGAGGAGGACCTGGGTAAAGACATATCTGACACGACGTGGGCGCAGCTAGTGCGCAGGGCTCGCAACAGTACGAGAAATGCTAGGTTCCAACTTATCCACTTCTATATTTTGCATAGGGCGTATATGACCCCGGGGAGGGTTAGGAGGTACTTTGGAACGATAGAGGCGACCTGCCCCCGTTGTCCGGAAGAGGGGGCTGAATTGGTGCATATGCTGTGGGCGTGCCCGGCTCTTCGGGAATATTGGCAGGCCATAGGTGACGTGTTGAACGAGGTTACTGACAGGACCATCGCTTTTGGCCCGGCGGAGTGTCTCTTGCATTGTTTCCCTCATACCCCAAAAACAAACTCACAAGCAAGTTTATAGATATGGGATTGATGGTGGCTAAAAGAGAGATCACTAAGCACTGGAAGGCAAGGGTGGCTCCGACTCCCAGGCGGTGGCTGCAAGAATTTCTTAAATGGGCGATCGCCGACAGCACACACAGGTACCAGCTAGCGCGCAGGACCCCTAGCCAGGCAGCGACTGAGACAGCGACTTCATGGGAAGTGATGGTGCAGGCCCTTAAAGATAGCGAGGAGGACGGGTTGGAGGAGGCCCCTGATGCGGAAAGGGGCAAGCTGATGACCCAGGGGCAGCAGGAACACATGGCCGACAAAGAACGCACACTGGAAACATGGGAACGACCGCTGCCAGGGCCCTTAGACAGGTGGTGGGGGGGGAGGCGGGGCTGGGGGAGATCACCGGTTTAGCTCAGGGGGTGGGGGTTGGGGCTCATCGCGTTGGTTAGATGAGGCATAAAAAGTAGTCATGCACACACTCCTGTAGCTAACTACTCCTGCACCTTTAGCATCAGGCATGGGGGAGCCGCAAACTTATTGCCGCCCAACCCCCGGGTTGTGGGCAAGCAGGCTGTGTATGAGGCATCAGGAACTATTACGTAACGGCTCATTGTAATTGTGATGTATATTTGTGATTTGGCCTGTTTTGGCATGACTGCAATAAAAACTATTTAAAAAAAAAAATAAGGAAATACTAGGAAATAAAAGTAGAAGACTACAATCAACTATAGTAAAAATAATATAACCAACCCCTACAGCACTGTCTTCTGGATCTCTATGCAAGTCCCCTCTAAAAAGAAATTACAATATAGATTTGTGTCCTTGGGTCTAGTCCTAGCAAAGAGTTGGATAGTCATCCAATGGATGTCCAAAGTAAGCCGAGAGATAGAGGATTGGAAAGCAGATCTGAGTGAATGGACATTAACAGAAGAAAAAAAACATGTTGCAAGTATGAACAGAGGAGAAATTCAAATAAGATCTCGTTGCAAGGTCCCAACTGCTGGGAAAGCGCGTAAAGACAGATGGAGACAGTAGCTCACAAACATAAAACAGCAAGGAGACAATCACAAGAAAATAACCAGGAGCCCTGGTGAAAGGAACCAAATACAACTCAAATGAAATGGTCTTTTTCAAATTCTGAAAAATATTAATATGATGCGTGTTTACCAGTATTGCCGCATGAAACAAACGAAATGGCATAAGTCACAGAATTAGGGTGACCATATTTTGGGAAGCAAAAACCAGGACAGGCCAGACATAAAAGTAGGTCTAGCCTTTAGACTTACCTCTGTCAGGCATGTCCCTGTTTTTGTGTAGCGCTGTAAATGTGTATATGTATATACGAGCAAGGCGACTGAGATCGTTGAAACGCGTTTGGTGGAGGGCACAGCAATGCACTTAAAAGAATGAAAAAATAAATAAAGTTACAGCGGCTGCTGTTAAATTCAAGAGTCCGTCTCTCTCGTCTTCTTCGGCGTGGATATATATCACGTAGACAGTGGTTGTCGGATATATATATATATATATATATATATATATATATATATATATATATATATCTCAATTCCAAGCTCTCTCAAACCTCCAAACTTCGGCGACAAAGACTGCATGAACTCCTCTTCGTGGTAATAGGGAAATTATTTTATTGCTCTCTTCTGCCTGCCATGACGCGTTTCGGACGGTATAACGGCCTTGATCACATATATATAGGCACATAAATAATAATAATATTAAATAAAAAATGATTAGAAAAAAGGAAAAAACACATTGGCAGTAGGAAACAACTGCACACAAATTGTACTTTACATACTGTTGTAGACTCAAAGTGTTTGTAAACTGCTGCAGTCTACACACAATACTGCTATAGTCTAGAAAATAGATTTACTATAGAATAGGCTAGGTCTTCCAAGCGAGGCTTGCGAACCACCCTCTTGTAACCTGTAAAAGGGGTGGGAGGATATAACCTATCGCGGAATCCCACCCAGTGCTATGCACGGCTAGGCCAAATTGAGGAGGTTTTTAAATCCCTTCCCAATGCTTACTTGTCTACTTTTATTTGTGACTAATTGCAAGATTAGAATTACAAAGGGTAAGGCATATCCTCTGGAAGAGAATTTAAAACCAATGAAGACCAGATAAAACTTGCACACGCCTTGCACTGTAGTGCATTCCTCGTTTTAGGAATTCCCTTATGCATCTTTTTATTATCATATGTGATCTTTACCACAGAGATTCAAGTAACTGATTATTACCACTCACTGTATATTAGTGAAAAGAAACATGCTTCAGAGCACAAAATACATGTGACATTTATGAGCTACTACTAAAACAAGCATTTGCAATGCAATAGGTCTCGCATTAGGAAAGTTTGAGCTATTGGTATTGTAAATGGCAAATTTTGTATTTATGTGTTGGTTTTGAAAATAGCTAAATTAATAGCTTTGTCATTTTTAATGCCAATAGTTTTAACTTTCGCAAATGTGACACCTATAGCATTTGTAATGCAATATGTGTTGTATTTACGCGACTTAGATGTATTGATATTACAAATAACGATGGCTTTTATTTTTGTTTAATAATTAAAACTTAAATAAAAGTTATTGTAATTTATAATGGCAATAGCTTAAACATTTGTAAATAACTTTTGTGAAGATTATGTTCAGTGTATTTTATTGTGATGAAAATCCAAGAACAGAAGTGAAATATTAACATCTTTTTGTGACATTTGTAATATGAAATGGTAGCTTTATAGGAATGATGACAAGGAGAAAACTGTAAGACTTGCTATTATAGTTTTATAGGAGGCTTATTAGAGAGTAGAGCAGCTGTGAACGTATATATGTAATTTAATGGGAGCTGTGGCAAAGGTAGAGCAGACGGGCACGAAGCTATAGTTAAATGAGACGCTTAAGAAAGGTAGGAAAGAAGCATGGACTTGTAGTTTGATGGGAGACATAACAAAAGTAAACAACAGTGATGCGGGCTTGTAATTTGAGAGGGATTATAATGGAAGTAAACTATAAAGGCAGAAAATGGTATTTAAATGTGAGGTATTGTGGGAAAGCGGAGGAGCAGAGACAAGTAATATAATGGGGATGTTTGTTGAGGGTACTGGTGTGGGGGGACTTTGTAGATTTTGTAATTTTTGTGACTAGAAGAAGCAGAGATGGTGCCACTGAGAAAGCCACCGAAGTTCCTTTGCGAGAGTTTTACAACAAAGCAGGAAACGAATTAACGTGGCATGGCGCCAGTCGCAAGTTGAACACATGCTGTTTCACAACAGCAGATGCTAGCGCGTATTTATGAGCGTGTTTGCAGGATTACCTAGTCAATGGAAGAAGACAGCAGAGGAATTGTTGTATTTATAGAAAGCATAGGTATGGAATTGTAGTTTAATAAGAAGCTTAACAGGGTTAGAAGACACGGACATAAAAAGTGTTATATAACGGAAGAGTAAACGGGAGGGTAGAGCACCCTGTGATTAACTTGTAATTTAACAGCAGAGGCAGACGATAGAGGCTCGGAGTTGTAATTTGAAGGGGAACATGGCATAATAAACTATAGGTATATAGCTGTGGAAACTTGTTAAGGGACTTGTAGAGAAGTAAAAATGTTTGCAAATGCAACATAATTAATATGTACGGTGTTAAGATAGCAATGCTGTTAGTGACAATGCACATTAAGGGCATATAATTGCAGCACGATAAAAGTGTTGTTCATAATTAAGCGGAGTAAACAGGGCTGTAGCTACATAGAAATAGTGCAGGTTTGAAATAGACAGACACTATGCTGTATGTAAATTTAATTGGTGACTAGGCTAAAGTGAAGGGATGTAAGGGCTAAGTGCAGTACGAGTAATAACAGTTTTAGAGCGTAGGGGTTATGTGTATTGTTAAAGTAAATATAATAATATTAAAAAGCACACAAAAAGATTGTGCTTCCGTAAAAAAAAAAAAGCACCAGTAAGTAAAGTAAAGAGCAGAAATGTTTTCTTCATCGCATTCATTCAGCTTCTTTTTTTATTGAAGCACTTGAGGGGTTTGGTCTGATTTCAGGGCGCTCGGGGCAATACCTGTGAAGGCTCGTGTGTATGTGTTCTATTTATAACATATCTGTGGGTCCAGTAATAAGGTGCGGGCGCTTCTAGAGAATCTGCAGCCGCCCGATAGCTCCAATTTTGTTTTGCAATTTAACGCGTGGATGCAATTGTAGCAGGAGAATGATGTAATGTGCCTCAAAGTCAATTTTAGCCGCGTCATTGATTAAAGAAAGGCGTGTCTTTTTCCTCCTCTGCCCAGGACAGCTCATAGGTAGACACAGGCTCCCACACTCCACTGACGGGGTGGACTCACTCAGGGGTCTGTGGAGACTGGTGGAGGAGGGGGGGGGAAGGGAAGAACAGGAAGGGGGGGTGAGAGAAGTGAAGGAATGCGGGGAGAGAAAGGGGGAGGGGGCTCTGAGGGTGAGAGTAAAGGGGGAGCTGAGAACCCCACATAAAAAGAGGGATAATGAGAGGGAGTGAGAAGAGAGAGGGAGACAATGGGGGAGACTTGATGAGAGAGTGAGTGACAGATGACACGGAAGAAGAGAGTAAAAACAAACAGTCACGGGCTGAGCCGCCTTCGCTTCGACATGCACACACTGTATGGGGGCTGTAATGGCAGAGCCAAGGGCGGGGCGCTGTAATTGGAAGAAGTGACACAACAAGGCAAGAAGAGGGAGAGGGGACATACAGCGAGAGAGAGGAGACAAAAAAGACTGCGGGAGCCCTGGCAATGGGATAGGGTGGAAGAGGGAGGGAAGCAAGAGAGAAGACGACTGAGAGGCGTTATTTGGAGGTAGAGCAGCACTGAGGGGAAAGGGCCTTGGTGCCAACGGATTGCGAGGGAGGGAGAGGAGCGCAAGGCAGAGAGTGGGGACGGAAGGAAAAGAAGAATAGCCAAGTAGGAAAGTGAAAGGCGAGGATGTCTAAAAATGCTGCGTGCGGGGGTGGGGGGGGTTGCAGCGGGGCTACAGGGCAGGGAGAGGGAGGAAAAAACAGCTGTGAGAGAGCATGATGGGGTGAAGCAGGAGAGGGCAGAGAGATAAAGACAAGCCGGGGTGCCAACCTTCGTGTAGCGCTGTGAGGAGGAGGGAGGGGGGAGAGAGTGCGCTGTGCATACCAATGGCGAGGTTAGCAGCGAAGGGGCCTGAAGCGCATCAGCAGGCGAGCCCTAAAGAGAGCCAAAATGGATCAAGGGAGCAGCAGGGCAGGGGGAGAAAGGAGGGGTGATTTTGCGAGGCTTCTGGCAGGGGGGCGGGGGGAGAAAGGAGGGGCAGCGGAATGCGTGCGAGGGGAGGAGAAGTGTGGCAGGCAGATGTGCGGCCTGGTGAGGGGGCGGGAATGCGAGCCTGGTGGGGGCAGGCGGATTAGGGAGATGCTTGTGCTTGTGTGGTCACGTGACCCGCTTTGTGGCCACGTGACCTCACATGCACTGTGAAGAAACGCCAGTGGTTTCACTAGCTGATCGAGCACTTGAATTCTCCCCCATTTCCCATTGCTTCGCAATGGTAAAGGACGAGACCTAAAAACAGAAGCCATACTTGCCACTATAAAACAAAAGCAGGCGGGTGCCGCGATGTCTTGGGTGGAATAGGGGAAGAGCATTAAAGAAAATAGTGCTCACCAACTTATAAAGCAGACCATATAACAACACCAGTAAACTGTCCAGTCAAAAAGGGAGGTTACAAATGCAGACAAAGCAGTACCAAGGTTGGAATAACAAGCCTAATAACCACTTCGAAGCCCGCATTTACGAAGGAAAATGGCACAAGCCAATTAAAAATGTAGGCGGAGAGTAGGCAGGGCTTCAAAGCCATACTCCACTACTGCATGCCTCGCAGCAGCGCATGTGCTGCCCAGGCTCGACCAATAAACAACAGTAGCATCAGTGGAAGGACAGCAATCAAGCTGAAGCAATCAATACTTGGTCCATGCTCCAGTCGAAAGAGGAGGAAGTGAAGCCAGCATGCACTGGGCAATTAGAAAGCATCAAATAAGAGTGACAATGAAACGAACTATAAGTGATTACAACTCCCTAGAATAACATAGGCTAGCACCTGGGCAACCTCAGGGTTGCCTGCTCCATTATGGTACAGCCAAAATATGTCTTGTTTGGTATCGAAACAACTTGCCTTCTCACCCCCGACATGATTCTAATGCCAGAGCAATGTAGCATGCACCCAAGTGACTACCTTATAGGTGCCCACCTGGTTGCCATAGCCTTTCCTGTGCTCTGGCTGCCAGTCCGCACCTGCTACAGCCAAGACAACAATCCGACCCCCTGCCAGGAGGTTTGAACTCTCTCAGAAGTCAATAACAATTACCTGGACAGGAAAGAGGTGACACTTCCCTCCCTGACAGGATGGCTGGATGGCTAGTGAAGTGGAACATCAAGGCAGTGAGCGTCAAAGCATTCACTGCCTCTAATATACATCCAGGCTGACTCCCAAAGGAAGGAACAGCTGTTCCCCGTTCCCCGTGCCCCCAGGGACATTTGCACCTGGGCAGGCGGAAAAATTATGTAGTCAAGAGGTGTACACCCACAGAAGGCTAGCCACACATCTAGGGCGGGCTACCTAGCATGTACAGCTAAGTAAGGATTCTGCCTGTGGCAGAATAGAGGTTTCTCGGTTGAAAAGGTGACAAATACCCCAAGATGTGGTCACCTCAGAGGCAGATTAGCCACAGGGGCTAGTAGCTCATTGGCTACTTGCACCATGGCTATTTGCACTCACACCCTTACCGCCTCCAAATCTAGGATTTGAGGGGCACCCCTGACACCAGAACCTCAGTTCTAATCTGGCTTGCAACGGAGAACAGACGAGACCAGAGTCTGCAACAAGAGGAGCTGTACAAACCAAAGGTGCGATACCCTGCACTTGTGACAACCTTCCTGGAACTGCACAACTTGGACTTGTCCCGGACTGAAGGCCGGTTCCCCCAGTCAGATGGGCTCCTTTGAGAGCCAAAGGCAACTCCAGACTCCCCCAAAAACAATAAACGAGAACGAAAGAATCGCTGGCCATATGAGGGTTCACCCACATGGTCCAGTGCATAGAGGGAAACATAGTCCTGACCTCCATAAATATTCAGGCAGCTACCGTTTTCCCCCAGACGTCTGGATATTGAAACCACTTCTTGCTGACCTTACCGCTGCCAAAACCTTGTTGGTAGCCAGTCCCGCAACCACCACCTTTACTCGAAGAAACACTGCAACATCTTCATCAGACGCCAGTAGTGGCCCCTTTGTCGAATTTTTTTACCCATTTCCTCACTAGCAGCGTGTAAGCGGTAAAACCAGCTTTCCGGCTGCTCCCGTTTCAGCACCATGGACAGCCAGGACAACTCTGCACCCAGGCTACTCGAGTCAGGTAAAACCAAAAAAACTGTTGTGGCTTGGTCCTGGGACCCGCATCACTTTAATCCATCTTGGCTCCCACGCTACTCGACCAACAAGGGACCGATTTTCACTAGTGCTTTTTACCATGGACAGCAATGCTAAAGTTTTGCAGTATTGTGCACTCATTTAATTTTACTTCTAAAATCCATAACTCTGGTTAAACTATCGGACTGACTTTGTTTAGGTATCTAAATTTATATAAAAATCTGCTTTATTTTTTATAAAATTGTCAATTACTTATCATCCATGTTGGTACGCTGAAGTGCTTAACACGTGTTCCTCTAGTAAAGCCTGACTGCTCTTTGTCACTCAACCAGGACTGAGCTATGGATTTAATATTGTGAATCCAACGACCATCTTTGGGGTATTGCAAGAGTATTACATAGTGAAACCTAACCAGCCTCACTGACAATATTCCACTTTCCTACAATATGGAAATGCTTTGGTACTTAACAACATTACTACCAAACTGTTGAAATAAGAACCTCTCCTGCATCGCGTATAGTGGTGTTCCCCTGCCCTGAGTGCCGAAAAGTGAGCACCTAGTACGCGTTTTTTTTTTATTATTAATTCTGGCCCTGTCTCACACTAATATAGAGTCTGCACACAGGTCTATAACTGTTGCATCCCAGGAATGAGGACCGGAATCTGTTCTGTGACCTGGAGGGGTGCACTAAGCATGCCCTTGTACACTGACAGTGGACGAACTACCCTGTCATCAATCAATCAATCATGGATTCCTAGAGCGCACTACTCGCCTGTAAGGCTGCCATAGGATCAGTGCCTTATGCTGTGGCATTTTGGTAAACCAAATGTTTCCACACCTGCAGGTACAGTGACGTGAGTAATCTACTCAACCTAACTGCAATGCACTTAACCCATAAACTTGTCTCAAACGAACTGATCCTAGGCAAACATTTTATTTCACCAAGTTGCCTTTTTCTTCATTATCGCATTGGAGAGCAACTTCAATATATCAGTTCAGCATGTCTGCTTTACATAAAACTCTTGTTGTTTGATTTAATAAATTAACCTTTTGCTCCATGTATAATAAATATCGTGCCCACATGGAGGGTACACATGATCCCTAACTTGCCTCTTAGTTAGCATTGTTATCAGGGAGAGGGCAGGGATGTTTCTCACTTCGTACTTAGAAACTCCCTCTTTTAATAAATATATTACTAAAGCAACACGTGGTAGTGTACTGTCATTTACAGACAGACATTTTCCATTGAAATGATGACAAACTTTCCCACTAACATGCAGATTTACTGATAAAACTGTATAGTGTACAAACCATAATGTGTGGAAATCAGGTTTCAGCAAATATGTACCATTTGCACATCACCAAGTAAAGATTTGTTTCCAGCTTATCGTTGTTTCCATTTTACTTCAGATTTACATAAAGTGCTTTGCTAACTAACTACTGAAGTAAATGTTGAAATATCTATACAGTTCATTTACAATTTATTTAAATATTGTATGACTAGCACAGTTTTCAGTTTACAAAATCATCTAACTTTGCAGAGAAAGAAAATAAAAAACACCAATCTCCAGAATAAAGTAAGCAGCAATTTAATAAAAGGTATAGGCTGCCATTTGAGCTCTGTCTTTGAATGCGCAGCAAATAAGACAAGATAAAAACAAGATTTAAATGCATCTTTATTGCTCATTAACTATCTGAATGAACCGAACACCTGTTCTGTGTCAGCTCCAGACCTGACCAGTAAGCCTTACAAATATCTTGCCCTGATAAAATGGGACTCGCCACAGCGAGAGGGTGACTAGATTTCTCGAGGCATGCAGAGTGGAGGCCTACGAGCCTGCTTGTGAAAAGTTTTGCTTCTATGCCCTAACCCAGATCCTAGTAATTGGCTGAAACCAGGTTACAGTTGCCTATGGAAAGGCAAGGTGACAAGTGTAGGAGGTATGACAGAATGGGATCAGTTCATTATGTGCATGAGAAACTTGATCGTCTGTGTAGTTACTGATTGAGTGGTCCCAGTAACTATTTACTCTGCTAATGTTAGTGGGCCTGATGTCGAGGAGGGTTGTGACTTACTGCAAGATCAATGGTGCTCAAGCAGAACCTAAATTTTGGTGTGATCCAAATTATGGGGTGTTTCCGAATATTGGAGTTTGGCTCCCAAAGGGAACACCAAATCACAAATGAGATCCATGGGCTTATCTGAGAGTGGGCGTATTTATGTCTGTGGACAAACGCATGCTCTCCAGAAATATGCGTTTGATCTCACGGATAGAGGTTCAAATATCGGCAAGCCGAATCAAAGTTCCATCCTTACGAGGTCAGCCAAATGAGTACCATTAAGTCAGCTAATAATAATCACCTGTCATCCTGATAATGTCAGATGTGTAATTGTGTACTGAAACTAATTGTGATAATCAATGCTGTCAAATGTCCCTGTTTTTTTATTTTTGCAATAATAAAAAGATATATATATATATATATATATATATATATCACAAGGGTTCCATTTTTCCGGGGGCTCCGAACCTGCATGGCGGGCTCCTAAGGCAGGAATGGAAATCCTGCTGGGAGGCATATATATTAACAATAATCACTTGTGTACAAGATGGTAAGACGACTATGTCACCACTTTTGAGCTTTCTGAGAGTTGCTACCTTGGGTTAGTTGTTGAACCAACACAGATTAAGATTTGCTAATGTAAACCTTGGAACTGGAAAAAAGTGCTGTGAGGTCACAAAGTCATACAGAACTGGCCTTTGTTCAGAGAGCACCCTAGGCGAAACCAAATCTGGCAGCCCCCTCACACTCGCCCTCTTTAACTGTCTGTGTATTGAACATTTGGGATGAGTGCGAGGTGGGCACGATTAAGATTGAGGAAAAAAGTCAGCAGCTGTCAGAAATTTTTTTTTAATACACTTTATTGTGGCCATATGTTGTAGAGAGGCTGGAAGCTCCATCGCCCCTCTGGAGGGAGCCAGCCTGGGTCCAGCTTGCAAATGCAAAGGGTCATCATAGCTTACACTTACTGGGACAGATGGTGGTATTGCATTCTATCTAATAGCTGAGCACTGCCCTCATTTGTATGATAGTAACTTAGAAGTCGCGATCATGGGCTCAATATCAGGGACCCCTTCCCTTTAGCTCATCTGCGTTGCCCACAACCTTAATTGGGAGGCCCAGATTACCCTCAAAATAATACTTCAAAGCTTAAGCCCCGCCCTCCTCACGCCCCGCCCCGCCCCTCTTACCCTCTCCCCAGCCCTGGCACGTATCCGAGCGGCGCTGCCATGCCGAGGAAGGGCTTCTTCTTTTTGTTCATGGTGCCGGTGAGGGAGGCAGTCAGACCGGAGGCTCCCCCGGCAGCCACGGCCGAGTTCCCGGGGCCCGTCGGCCCCCCACTAGAGGAGGACATAGCAGCCATTCTGCCGAACACCGGAACTGCGCGCTTGTTTTCACATAGGCATGCTTTGCGAGCGGAAGTGTCTGGGTTCACATCTGTGACGTATTTCCGGCGACGGTGTAGACAGGAAAAGAAAGCGTGTCTGTCTCTATGGGAACTGCCGACGAAAAGCCTGGTGTTTACAATCAGAAAGAGGATGAGGACATCAAACAGGGGAAGCTATCACTTTAAGAAGTTGCCACACAGTTCTTAGTGGCAGCTCTAAACAGTTTTAAACGGCGTAGCACCATGGTTGGGATTGCACAGCGTGTGTGCGTTTTCAAAGTCCTGGAATGTGCATTGATTTAGGATCGAGTTGGCCGTTCCGAGAGGCATATTTACAAGGGCTTGATCTCCGCTTTTTTTGCTTAAAAAGCCAAAAAAGCGGATATAAAACTATCACCCTATTTACAAGAGGGTGCTAACATGCATAATCGCATGTTAGCACCCTTTTTCCCAACGCCTCCCTTTGCATCTCTATGAGTCTCTATGAGATGCAAAGTGGGCGTCACTGGGCGTATCCCGGATGGACAACCTTGCACATATCACTGATGTTCACATCGCAATATTTACAAGGCTGCCCCAGCATTTTAGCACACATTAGTTTTTGGAGAAAACCGCTGTTTTCTCCAAAAACTAACGTCTGCTAAAATGCAGACTTACCTATCCCTAACATTAGGGGTGGATTATGCTGATATGACCCATATCAGCAAGGTTATTGCCATTTTGCAGGCAACATCGCTGGAAAACCAGCGAGGTTCCCTGCAAAACGGCGATTTTACTCCACTATCTCTGGAATTTTTATCGCCCTGCAAAAACACGTTGTTAATAACGCGCTACCAGGGCGATACATTCCAGAGAAAGCCTGCGATAATAAAATTATCGCTAAGCACGACCAGCAATAATTATCGCTAGCCATTGATAATATGCCCCCAAGTAATTATTTACAGCTAAATAAGCAACTCTCTTCTGTGTTTTAAATGGAAAATTATAATTGTAGCTACTTTGTATCCCATAGTGCCTGTTTACTATTTAAAACTGCAGGTAATCTACCATTAAGGGTACTGTCACTTTCAAATTTAGCAAGTGTGGGTACTCTGCCCGTCAGTGGCTGCCTATTTAAAACAGTGACTTCGATATGCGGAAAGCTAAGGAATGAACACAAAGTCTGTCAGTTTTAAAATGTCCTCATACGTTTATATACACTTGTTAGCAATGAAATATCCATACAATGATCACGTTTCAACTTGAAATACTCAATCCATTGTTTAGAGTCTACACCCTTGCATAGGATTTACACTACAGATATCATCTGCAGAGCCTGTGGTCGCTATTGCTTAGTTGTCAAATGCACTTTGTTTTAACCAGTGTAGATATGAAAATAATGTTCAACTATGAAGTGACCCACGTGAAGCTGTGAACACGGTTACATTATTCACTGTTACTTAATAGAGGGTACTACATGTAACAGTTCAGTGTTTTGTTTCCAGAAGGATGAGATGCTGAGCAAGCCATGTTGGCATTTAAGTTTGTAAAATACTTATTACTCACATATATCAGCAGTGAGAACTTCAAACCCGGAGCAGCCCTCCACCCCTTTCCTCACTTTCTGTTAACAATTAAGCACAGTCTTATTCTCAATGGCGATATTGGAAGGACCAGTTTTTTTACAGGCCTGCCAGAAGAGATAGTCTGAGATCCTTCAGCCACACAGTCACATTAATTGGAATGGACGCACCATGGAGTTGGTAATCTGCGTTGGGAGCCCATTCCAACACTGTTCCTTGTTACATCCAATCCAAATTCAATGAGCATGCTACAGGATAACTTTCAAACTATGTCTATAAATCTTCTAGCCTATGAACAGGAAAGTAGCATCAGGTATGACCCTCACTGATTTTCAGACACTTATGACTGCCCCAAACCCCACAGCGCTCACCATTATCACTCTAAACTTTATGTATTAATACTTGAATAAATAAAATTCACCATTTTCCTGTTTCCTTTTTTGTGGTGTTCGCTTCCTTTTGCCTCCTCACTTCAGTGCATCTGGTATACCAAGCACACAGAACCAGCAGTAACACTGGCCCACTGACACTGCACCTGCTGCACCATTCTCCATGACTGTGACAACTCCCCCCTGCTTGCCCTTACTCGTGCCAGCACATGCTAATTCTGAGCTGAGGTGAGGAGACAACAAAATAGAAGTTTTGATTAAAGAAAACATCCATATAGAATGTATTGCAATACATTTACATTTTGAAATGTGAGCATTTTCCTCTGCAATATGGAATGCACGTGGCATGCTTTTCCAAATAAACTGTTTGCATTTCAATCGTAGATGCATGCATCTTCTTAAGTAAGCGTGAACCTACTAACTGAGGCACTCGGGGTGACACAGCTATATCTCCCTTGACTGGTACCCGCCTAACTAAACATTGGTCCACCTTCAGTATTTCCAGATCTCTCCTGGTATCTGTGACTTCCAAACCACGTGAAATCTATGAAAGGTATTGTAAACTGTGGATTTTTTTTTTTGTTCGTGTTCCAGAAGTCCGTGGCTCTGATGCTAGATTCCCATACATAAGGCTTTATGAGTCAACTATATATTTTTACAATAAATAAATAAAACTTAAAAGTATAGTTGTACACTTGTAAACATGTAAAAATAGGATAGTCTGTAAGTCTTCAGATCTCTGTATATGTAATCTTCTACTGTATAACCAGGGATGATGTTTTTAAATGGCCAGAAGGCTTAATTAGAGCTGGGTGTTAGTGGAATGTTTTGTCCGCCAAGCTCTGGGTTTTCCGACTTATTTAGAGGGGTTGGAAGTACTGTGAATCTGACACCAGAGTCATTTTGGGTCCCCATGGGACATCCTTTGGCTGATATGACATTGAATGGTCGGCCCCTGTCTGTTCTTCTTGTCCAAACATAAAAAAAGATATAATGTCTTTACTCCCACTGAGAGAAAACTTCCAGTATTTAAGGGATATTTTTTTGTTTTCCAAAAACAGACCTTGCTTGGAGAGTTTGTCTTTGAAAAACAAACATAAAAAGTGCTCACCAGCCCACGTGCTGCCATGGTATAGAGGAGTGGCTGGCACTGTTTGCTTTCAGCGAAATGCCTCTTACCATGTTGACTGGTGCACATATAGTGAAAGAATAATGTAGACTGAGCACCAACTCAAGATTTGGTGTACGCGGTACAGTGGCAGTGCTCCCACCACTCTGTCACATTGTGGCTTGGCCCTTAAATAATGCCTAAATCTGATGGCCACACCACACAAAGGCAAGTCCACAGACTGTCAGAGACAAATGTTCTAACTCCTAAAAGCTCTAACTCCTTCCTGCTCATCCTACCCAAAACCAGAAAGAAAAGAACAGCGGACTGCTCCTTCACTGGAAACGCCCCCAAAATCTGGAACTCCATCCCCCGCACATCAGAACTATTCCTTCTTTTGTGGAATTCAAAAGGCAACTCAAATCCTTGTTACTGATCCGCTCCCTTGGCTGTGGATAACCGGGGTCAGCAAGCAACCCCTGAACTATGTGACTACAGTGAATCCCATAACCAAAGAAGCTCGGCGACTCACCCATGTTCCGCTTACAATGTCACTCATGGAATGCTTATACCTTACATATGTTATGTTCATATTTATGTTTATGTTATGTATATGTTTATACAGATTTTTGTCATTCTATTACTGTAAAGCGCTCTGCTACCTCCGGGTCTTGACAGCGCTATAGAAAACTTCCTAAATAAAATTAAAATAAATAAATAAATAAAATGTTGTCTTCAAAATGTCAATGCACAAGCAGGCACTGGTATAAAAAAACGTAACAATGTTTTCCAATATCCAGTTCTTTTCTACAGTTCTCCTTTGTTCCTATCCAGTTCTTTTCATCTTTGGAAGCTTTAGGCTTGGCGTGTTCGACAACAAAGGGCCGTGCACCACAGCCTCGTGGCAATTTGGATCCAGTGCATCACTTCAGCTGCGCAACACATCTTCAAGGCGGATCCTTGAAACACTCAGCAAACCAGGAACTAAGATACTTTGTTCAGTGGGCCTAACTGGGTTCCTGTAGCCAGTCCGTGATCCATCGCGGTCTGCCTGAACTTGTGACTTTGTTGAGGTCCATTGAAACTAGATATCCACAGTTGGCGCTTTGTGCTTTTTGTTGCTATTTTCACTAAAATCTTTAAAATCACATATCTCTGGTTCTGCTAATTGTTTTTTATTCAGTTTGGCCTTGTTTTATTTTTGGAAAATAACTCTATTTTTCTAATCTGGTTGTGGATCCTTTTTGTGTGGTGTTTTTCACTTTCTTGCTGTTTGAAGTGTTGCACAAATGCTTCACACATTGCTCTAAGTTTAGCCTAACTGCTGTG
Source organism: Lissotriton helveticus (assembly GCF_964261635.1). Lineage (NCBI taxonomy): Eukaryota > Metazoa > Chordata > Amphibia > Caudata > Salamandridae > Lissotriton > Lissotriton helveticus. Next base: position 123,435,079 of record NC_136068.1, read on the forward strand.
TGCCAAGCTACCAGGAGGTTGAGCAAATGTTACTTTAGGGTTGGTTTGTGCCTCACCTTGACAGGGATCAATCAATCAATCAATCAATCATACCATTTGTATAGCGCACTACTCACCCGGGAGGGTCTCAAGGCGCTTGGGGAAGGGGAATGCTACTGCTCGAACAGCCAGGTCTTGAGTTGTCTCCTGAAGGCGAGATGGTCCTGGGTCAGCCGAAGGTGGATGGGGAGGAAGTTCCATGTCTTGGCAGCCAGGTAAGAGAAGGATCTTCCTCCGGCGGTGGCTCTTCGGATGTGTGGTACGGCTGCGAGGGCGAGGCTGGTGGACCGTAGCTGGCGGGTGGGCGTGTAGAAGGTCATGCGGTCGTTGAGGTACTTGGGGCCCAGGTCGTGGAGAGACTTGTGTGCGTGGGTGAGGAGCCGGAACGTGATCCTCTTGTCGACGGGGAGCCAGTGCAGGTTCCTCAGGTGGCTGGAGATGTGGCTGCGTCGGGGACATCCAGGATGAGTCGGGCGGAGGCGTTCTGGATGCGCTGGAGTCTTTTCTGTAGCTTGGCTGTGGTTCCGGCGTAGAGGGCTTTTCCGTAGTCCAGTCGGCTGGTGACGAGTGCCTGGGTGACTGTCTTCCTGGTCTCGGTCGGGATCCAGCGGAAGATCTTGCGAAACAAACGTAGGGTGTTGAAGCACGATGAGGAGACGGCGTTGACTTGTCTGGTCATCGAGAGGGAGGAGTCCAGGATGAAGCCCAGGTTGCGTGCGTGGTCGGTTGGCTTGGGTGTGGTGCCGAGGGCTGGGGGCCACCAGGAGTCGTCCCAGGCGGAGGGCGAGGATCCCAGGATGAGGACTTCCATCTTGTCCGAGTTCAGTTTGAGGCGGCTGTCCTTCATCCACTCGGCGACGTCTTTCATCCCTTCGTGTAGGCAGGTTCTGGCGGTGTCGGGGTCTCTGGTGAGGGAGAGGATCAGCTGGGTGTTGTCGGCCTCGGAGCAAAACGGGGGGAGGCGGACTCTCTGTGTTCTTCCGGCGAGGAACGAGATGATCCACTCCAGTGCCTTCTCTTGGATACCGATATTGCTGAGGTGCTGGACTAGGGTGCGGTGGCAGACAGTGTTGAAAGCAGCGGAGAGGTCCAGGAGGATGAGGGCCGCTGTTTCCCCCTTGTCGAGCAGGGTCCGGATGTCGTCGGTGGCTGCGATGAGGGCGGTCTCGGTGCTGTGGTTGGCTCTGAAGCCGGACTGCGAGGGGTCGAGGGATCCGTTCGTCTCGAGGAAGGCGGCCAGCTGTCTGTTGACGATCTTCTCGATGACTTTAGCAGGAAAAGGGAGGAGCGAGATGGGGCGGAAGTTTTTGAGGTCGGTGGGGTCCGCTGTTGGTTTCTTCAGGAGGGCGCTGAGCTCGGCGTGCTTCCAGCTCTCCGGGAAGGTGGCGGTGTTGAAGGAGGTGTTGATGATGTTCCGGAGATGGGGTGCGATGGTGGAGTCGGCCTTGTTGAAGACGTGGTGTGGGCAGGGGTCGGTCGGTGATCCGGAGTGGATGGTGTTCATCGTGCGGGCTGTGTCTTCGGTGGTCACCGTGGTCCAGGTGCGGAGGGTGGCGCTGGGGTGCGTTGGTTCTGTGGTTGGGTGCGTGGATGGTGCGCCGAAGCTGTTGTGGATGTCGGCGATCTTGCGGTGGAAGAACGAGGCGAGAGAGTCACAGAGGTCTTGTGACGGAGTGATGTCGTTGTTGCCGGTGCTGGGGTTGGAGAACTCCTTGACGATGCTGAAGAGTTCCTTGCTGTCGTGGGTGTTGTTGTCCAGTCGTTCCTTCAGGGATTTCTTTTTGGTGGTGCGGATAAGCTGGTGGTGCTTGCGGGTGGCGTGTTTGAGGGCGGTCATGTTGTCGGTGGTCCGGTCGAGGAGCCAGGCTTTCTCGAGGGTGCGGCAGGTCTTCTTGGAGTCCTTGAGTTCGTCGGTGAACCAGGATGCCTTCTTGCTTCTGGGTCTGCTGGGAGGGTTCTTCAGTAGTGCGAGGTCGTCAGCGCAGGCGGTCAGCCACTGTGTGAAGTCCTGGGCTGCTTCGTTGGGGTCCGTTGTGCTGGCTGGTGGGTTCTGGCTGAGAGAGGTGGTGAGCTGCTCGCAGGGGATCTTACTCCAGCTTCTGTGGGGAATCTGAAGTGGGTGGTCTTGGGTCGTGGTTCTTCTGAAGCTGAAGTGGACGCAGCTGTGGTCGGTCCAGTGGAGTCCGGTGGAGTGGCTGAAGGTGATGTGCTTGCTGGATGAGAAGACGGGATCAAGCGTGTGGCCGGCGTAGTGGGTGGGGGTGTTGACCAGTTGCTTGAGTCCGAGGTTGGCGAGGTTGTCCAGCAGGGCGGCGGTGTTGCGGTCCTTGTTGTTCTTCAGGTGAAAGTTGAGATCTCCGAGGAGGATGTAGTCAGCGGAGGGGAGGGCGTGTCGGCTGATGAAGTCCGTGATGTCTTCGCTGAATTGTGTGCGTGGTCCCGGGGGTCTGTAGACAAGGGTGCCTCTGAGGGTCGTCTTTGGGTCGGTGTGAATCTGGAAGTGGAGATGTTCGGCTGCGGCGAAGATGTCGTTGGAGTCGGTCGTGATGCGGATGGTGTTTCTGTGGACAATGGCGATGCCTCCTCCGGTCTGGTTGACGCGGTCCCGTCTGATGATCTTGTACCCGTCCGGGATGGCGATGGCGATGTTGGGTGCAGAGGAGGCGTTCATCCAGGTTTCCGTGAGGAAGGCGACGTCCGGTGATGTAGCGTCGAGGAGGTTCCAGAGTTCCACGGCGTGTCTGTGGACGGAGCGGGTGTTGATCAGGATGCACTTGAGGTGGTTGCTGCTGTTGCTTGGCTTGGCGGGTGCGGGGCAGGTTCGGAGGCAGGTGAACTTGCAGGTGAGGCAGGTGAAGGGTCCGTGGATGCGTCTCGGGGTGGCTCGGCAGCAGGCGTGGTTCCGGCCGGCATTGAGTGCGTTGAGAGTTGCGGCGTCGTAGGTCCGTCGTGTGGGCTGGCGTCGTCGGGGGCCAGGGGTCCTGGCACTGGGCGCGGTCCAGGCGCGGACGGGCTTACCTTTGGCGCACCTTCGGCGCTCCGTCGGTGCTCCCGCTGCGCGCATCCGCTGCGCGGTCGCTCAGGGGGCGTCATAAGTAAGGAGCCGGGAGGGAGGAGCAGCTGGGTGGCGGGAGCGGGGCGGCCAATGGGATCACGGGGGGGCGGGGCCGCAGGGAGGCAGCGGCGGGAAATCCAGCGGCGATCAGCGGGGTCGGCGGGAAGGAGCAGCGGAGAGCGAGGTCAGGAGGCGGCAGGCAGGCAGGAGCGGCATCAGAGTGTGGAGCGACCAAGCCCTGTGGAGGGCTGAGTGGTCGTGGTTTCGGTTTGATGTGGGCTCACACTCCAAGTTAACCAGCACACACACTTCTAATACCATAGATGAAAGAAAGTTTCCTCTGTCTGAACAGGGAAAAACTGAGTTTCCAGTCATCAGGGTTTAATTGAACGCAACCCTGAATATTCCTAATTCATAGCCAACCTCACTGTGTCAGGCAAGAATCCCATTGGAAAAGGTATAAATGTGGGCCAGTTGTACGAATGTTAGGTAATCAGTCGCAAATAGGTTACTGAATGCTAAAATAGGCATTTAGTGTGTACGAAAGTAGATTTTCTCTTAAGTTTATGCCGCACAAACTATACTGAATTGCTAATTTAGCAACTTTAAATTGCGAATCGTTATTAGGGATTTCCTAATGGTGATACAGTATTTCTATGTTTAAAGCATTCACAAATTGTGATTAGTTGCAGAATGTGGTTTTTGCATGTGCAGCTCACCACCAATTGGAATCAGGTGCTAATCAGGTGCAATCTATATAAACAATCTCAAAATGCCTAACACCCTTTCACAACGAAGGATTTACATTTTTTAGCAAGGAGAATGAGAATGTTGGCTGTCCTGCAGAGAGGAAGAGAGGAAGAGACAGGAGAGGATTTTCAGGTCTAGCAAAACCTAGAACAACAGAGAGAAGTTATGCAATCACACTGCATGTCCAAGAATTCTGCTCCCTGCCCCTGTTAGCTTCTGGAGATTACCTGGGAGTAATTGCAGTAGCACATGGAATTTCACAAAGGACCATATACCATTTTTCATAGATTTGTTTTGTTGTAACAACTTTTTCATTGTGTTTTGACAATAACAAATCACCCCAAACAGGAGGCATGCGGACAGGCTCACATCCACCAATATACATTGTTTCTTATTGTAACCAGACTGGAACATTGTTTACTGTCATAATCCCCAATGTCGCTCCAGTTAGTTCTAATTCCTTCACCTTATGAACAGGGTCCTTGATAGGGTCCCTCCCCAACAAACTTCAACCCTCCCCTGGCACTTTGTCCTATGCCTTCTCTCAGTTCCATCCACGGGCCCCTGATTGTGCTGAATTTCCGGGGGCACCCCCATTGCCTAATATATCAGTCACCCCATTCCCATGCACCAGTTCACTCCTTCCTCCCATTCCCGCCCAGAAGGTACATTTTTCTTAGATTTTTGGATGTTTTGTGAAACAATAAACACTATAAATTTGGTGTAGCTCACGAAAGTACTTAGAACAAAGTAAACTTTTGTTTAATCATATTTCACAATTCCCCCATGCTAGAGGTTGTGTCGTTGATACTCATATTGCAATGTGCCTGCCATCCACAAATGAGTCCTTATACTGCAATTGTAAAAATACCCACTCCCTCAAGATATAGGCTGTGTGTGATGTCTCCTGTGTTATAAAAGTCCTTGCAGCACATTTTCCTGGCAGGAAACATGAATCTTACATATTCCACCACAGTGAAATTCATAATCTAGCTACCCCAAGATGCCTCCCGTGTTGGTGAAGGCAGAGAACGTCATTCAGACATAACTACACATTATATTTAACGTAAGGATTAATCTAACATTTCTAATGAAACACAAGACAACAGTGTTGCCATGAATCAAAAGGTACCTTTTAATAAGGTTTATGATTAGTGTAATATGTTGTTTATGTTAACGAACACAAGAAAAAAAACCTTTTAAAAACTACAAAATCTTTGGTTGAAATTTGGACTGCAAAACGATGTAAATGACTAAATAATTCCTTAATGCTTACTTCTGCCTCTGCTGACACTTCCGTTTTCATTGCTAGGGGCATTAAATGTGGCAATAGAATGGGCCAGATGGCTTACTGACCTGCTAAAGCAATCCAACGGAGACATATACTGGTGTTGTCTGAGCCACATGTTAATAGTGTCTTTCTGTAGTGCATAATGTGTATTACTGTATCCGTGAGATTATCACATTTCTCACCTAGAAATCTTTGTCCCTCTATAGAGTTACCCATGAATGTAAACATATGGCACGGGGGGCGTGGCTTGGACTCTGCCGAGCATGGTCGCCTGAGCCCCGAGCTCCGGGCCGATCTCGGGACTTATCCTGTCCGAGACCTTCCCCGGCGGCACCGCCGACCCAGCGTGGTCCCTAGGAGGCACGGGGCACCTCGGCTGCGGTTGTGCGCAGGAAGGGATCCTCAGCTGCCTCGATTTCGGAGGTTTAAGAGAAGCCCCGTCTACGGCGGTTGGCCATCTTGCATGAGGCCTACCGCGACCCTTGGATCCCCGGCCTCAATTGCTGAGGCGCCATCTGGAGACCCGGACTCCGCGGATGAGCGGCAACTGGCGCTGGCCTGGAAACGGCCCCCAGGCGGGGGTAGACACGGGCGCCCTACACTAGTGCCCGTGTGCTTAGAGAGGCGAATGGGAGCTGTCCGGGAGCACTGGAACCGGCGAGAAGGAGTGGTGGCGTCTTCGTGCCCAGGCGGCGGCGCGGCTTGATACCGGAGGGGGACGTTGCCTGAAACGGACCCGGCGGACGCCGTTGCCGAGTGGAGTGGCTCTCCCTTGCGGCCGACTGGCGGGGTCATCGGAGTCACGAGTCCCGACCGGGGAGCAGAGCCGCTGTGGAGCCGGGAGCGGTGGGAGGCGCTCGACCTGCTGGGGTCACCGTCGCCGAGTTGCGGGACTGATGGCTGGCGGGCCCGCAGTCTGAGTGTGACCGGGCCGAGGGGGGCCATTTCTGACCCGGTGTGAACTCAGGGGGTGGCGCTTTGATAACTACGCCACGGGCCCTGGATTTAGGAGGGCTTCTGGGCGCCCCATAGTAGCGGGACTGGCCCGCGGACACAACTTTGCCACAGCGGCCCCTGAGTGCACGGGTGAGGGACCTGGGGTCGCCCTGGGCCCCCCCCAGGTGCGGATTCTGCCGGCCTGATCTCCCTGAGCCTGTCGAGGAACCGTGACAACTACACCCCGCTGGTGGGTCTCGCCGACGGCTGTTGGACTTGGCGGGCGGTGCCCCTCTGACATGACGAGTGCCTGTGGGCCTGCAGCGCCACCCAGAGCCTTTCTCGTATGCGCAGTCCTGGCTCTTTGTTTGGCCGGATTCCCGGGGACGCGGTTCCCATTGTCGCCAGGGGTGCGCCGCGGGACTGACTTTTGGCGCCAGACCCAGTGTTGCACCATGGGGAAGCCGCGGAAGGGAGCGGGCGCAGTACCGGCTGACCCGACGGAGGACTCCCCTGAAGCTCACGGACAGCACCCGACAGACATCCAGACGGCGGGGCTGCAACAGCAGCAAATGGATCAGATCCTCAAATCCATAGGGGACACTAGAGAAGCGCTGCGTCAGGACATTGCGCAGGTCTCCACAGGCCTAGGCCTCCTGAAGGCGGACCACGATAAGCTCGCTGATCGAGTCAAATCCGCGGAGCTGGAGACACTAGAACCGGCCCAGAAAGCGACGGACGCCACGGTGGAGGACTTAATGCGCAGGGTGCAGCACTTGGAAAGGAGAGCGGCTGATGCAGAAGGGCGCAATAGGCGCAATAACATCCGAGTGGTGGGTTTGCCTGAAACTGTTGAGGGGAGCGACATGGTCTCCTATCTGGAAAGCTGGTTGCGGGATGTAGTGGTCCCCGAGGGCCTGACGCACTTTTACACACTGGAGAGGGCTCACAGGGTGCCGGCCCGACCTCCTGCCCCGGGCCGCCCTCCCCGGCCGGTGATAGCTCGACTGCTGCATTTCAGGGACCGGGACATTATCCTGCGGCAGGCCCGGTCGGCTGGCCCCTATAAGGTGGACAACGCGTCTGTGTCTCTTTTCCCCGACTACTCCCAGGAGGTCCAACGGTGTCGTTTCTCCTTCTTAGCAGTCAAGAAGGCCATCCGCGAGGAGGGAGTGCAGTACTGCTTACTGTTCCCGGCACGCCTGAAAGTGCTGGTGGATAGAGTGGCGACGTTCTGCGACACACCGGATGACGCTTGTCAATGGCTGGAACGGTACAGAGCGGGCAAGGATGGCGCTGGTACCTGGGCAGTGGCGACGGAGGACCGACCGAAGCCGCGCAGGAGTAGGCGCAACTGGAGACGCGTGCAGAACAGGAGGTCCCCGTCAGCGACACAGGCGGTATCGGTCATTTCCGGAGCGGCGACGGAGGCCCCATTGGTGGACTCGGGCTCCCGGCTGGGCTCGGATGAAGCGGACACGGGAGGTTCAGATGGGGTCTCGGAGAAGGACCCTGGGGAGCTACCTCTGGTTACCCCACAGACGGCCGATGGGCTAATGGACGAATGACACTCAGGAAGCTGAGCGCAGTACAGTAAGGGGGCATGCTCAGCCTGCGGGGTTGGCGTTGTGGGGGACGATGGGGAACCATTCCTGGGGCGCTGGGTGGGACGATCTCTTCTGTCTTGCCAGGGTATTGCCGGGGTGCGTGAGGGCCCTAGTGAACTGTGGACTCAATTGGGCTGAGGTGCTGCTGGGAGGGTGAGCCTTCTTTAATCGGGATCGGCCTATCACGGTGTGGTGGGTCTCTTGTTGTCCGGCCCGGCTGGTCTGGAGTCACCCCTCTATCTCACATAACTTGTGAGTCTCTGGTAGTCTCCAGAGTTTCCCTCATTGATGGGGGTATGGTTTGGATGGGTAGCAACTGTTTGACGCCTGTTCTGGGGCTGGGTGGGTTGGGGGTTGGTTGGGGCTGTTACATGTTGTAGGGGATTGTCAGTGTACCGCTAGGGTTGTGTGGGATTGGACTCAGTTACAGGCCTATAGATGGCGGCTAGACTTGAACTGAAATGTATTACCTGGAATGTGCGGGGGCTCAACTCCATGAGGAAGCGATATAAGGTGCATGCATATTTGGTCCGCAGGGGGGTCCAGGTGGCTTTTTCGCAGGAAACGCACATAACTCATGCAAAGGGGCAAGCGCTGCAGCGGCGATGGAGGGGGCAACTCTTCTATACTACCTATTCCGCTCATGCACGAGGAGCACTGATCTGGGTGCGCGCAGGTGTCCCCTTCCAACCCATGACTACGGTGGTGGATTCAGATGGGAGGTTTGTGGCGGTACTAGGGCGCCTGGATGGCCGGGACGTTACGCTTTGCAGCGTTTATGTACCAAACTTTGATCAGGCTGCGTTCTTCTCGGCGTTGTCGAGGAGGTTAGTGACCCTGCTGGTAGGCACAGTGTTTATGGGGGGGGACTTTAACTCGGTGGTGGACGTGGGGATGGACCATTCTCATCCTCCGCTGGAGCAATCAGTGGTGCGCAGGGTGGCCAAGGCGCGGAAGAACTGGCAAGAAAAGTGGGGTCTCTTAGACGCCTGGCGGACGCATCACCCGGCCGACAGGGACTACTCATTTTATTCCACCCCTCATGACCTTCACGTGCGCCTTGACACAGTTCTTTGTACGCCTGGGGCCCAGGAACTCACACGCGGCAGCGAATACCTGGCGAGAACCATCTCGGATCACAACCCTTGCTTGCTCACGGTCCTTTGGTCCAGGCAGCGGCAGCCGGTCCCCACGTGGCGGCTGAACCCGTTGGCGCTGGAAGACCCAGTGTTTAACGCCGAGGTGCGGGAGTGCATTGAGTGTTATTTTCAGGAGAATGCAGGGTCCGCGACTACCAGGGCGACCGAGTGGGACACCTTTAAGGTGGTGGTGCGAGGCGCGTGTCTTTCGTCCTCAGCGGGGATGCGTAAGACATTGCTAGATGATATAGAGCGGGAAGCGGCCTCACTGCGGCAGGCGGAGAAGGCTATTCATGTGGATGGGAGCGATAGGGAGGTGGTGCTGGCGGCTCAGGAACGGGTAGCCACCCAAGTTGAGAGGCTTCGCTGCCATGATTATCGAGAGTACATGGTGCGGGCACATGCTGAGAGGGACCGGGTCGGCTCGATGTTAGCATGGCTGGCCAAGCCCCAATCTAGGGGTACACCGATACTGTTGCTGGCCACACCTGCGGGGGACTTAGTTTATTCACAAAAGGAGATTAATGATCAGTTCCTGGCTTACTACTCGGAGCTCTATCAGAGCAGACTGTCAGTCGTTCTTAGATGAGGCACAGTTACCGCAGTTGGATTCAGAACAGGGGAATGCGCTTGGGGCTGCTGTATCCCTGGGGGAGATTAGAGCGGCGATTAAACACATGGCCTGGAAGAAGTCGCCAGGTGGTGACGGACTGCCGGTGGAGTTCTACGCCTCGTACGTTGACCTCCTGGCGCCTCAATTACATCAGGTGTATGGAGAAGAGTGGGAACGGGGCAGGTTGCCGTCGTCGGCAAGGGAGGCGATCATAGTGCCGTTGCTGAAGAAGGGCGGACTTCCTACCGCGAGAGCGGCTTATCGCCCGCTCTCGATGCTCACTGTGGACTATAAGGTGCTGAGCAGGATCCTGGCCACGCGGCTGTCTATGCATATGTGCACTCTGGTACACCCAGATCAGTCAGGCTTCATCCCCTCGCGGAACACCTCGACGTGTATAAGGCGACTGATACGGGTCATGGAAGTTTAAGGGGAAGGCCCCTCGGGCACGGCCGTGTTATCGGTGGATATCGAAAAGGCGTTCGATAGCGTGGAGTGGTCGTACCTGTTTTGTGTGCTTCGTCGGTTCGGGCTGGGGGACGGTTTCGTCCGCTGGACGCAGCTGCTGTATGATTCCGCTACCGCCAGGGTCCGTACGGGCCGCTCAATATCTGCGGCATGCTCGGTGGAAAGAGGCACCCGCCAGGGTTGCTCTTTGTCCCCGCTCCTCTTTGCTTTGGCGATTGAGCCTTTGGCAGCGAGGGCTCGTCAGGGACGATTCTATGAGGGAGTGCTCCTGCGCGGCGTTTCGCACTATATTTCCTTGTATGCCGACGACCTTCTGCTGTACATGGCTGACACGGATGCTTCGGTGCAGGGTGCGCGGACCATGCTCCGTGAGTTTGGCGACTTGTCGGGGTTACGAGTGAACTGGTCCAAGACTTGCTTATTCCCCTTGACCCCTCGTTGTGCTCCACCTGCGGAGCTTGAGGGACTGCGCTGGGAATCGGAGTGTCTACCGTACCTCGGGGTCTACGTCTACCACACCCACTCACTCTAGTATGAGGGGAATGTGGGCAGAGCGTTGAGAGGCATTAGAGGCAATCTGGGTTTTTGGCGCACTCTTCCGCTGTCTGTGGCCGGACGGATAGCGCTGCTGAAGATGGTGGTCCTTCCGCGTCTGCTTTATTTTTTTCGTACATTGCCGGTGTGGATTCCGCTTTCCTTCTTCCGGATGCTGCGGTCGATGGTGATAGGGTTCACCTGGGGTTCAGGCAGGAGGCGTGTGGCTTTGAACATTCTGCAAAGATCGCGGGGGGAAGGGGGCCTGGCGGTGCCGGATTTTGAATGGTACTATCTGGCGGCACAGCTACAATGGCTCACGCAGGCGGTGGCGCGAGAGTTCAGGGGCCCAGACGGTTTGCAGGGCAGGGTTATCCAGCGACATGTCCTGTCTTTCATTGTGCTCCTGCAGGGGCTATATGAATACGACCAAATCTCCTACCCCAAGCAGAACATTAATGGTTGTAATGGATTTTGGATCTGTGTTGTAACAATTTTGATTGGACTCCTTTGAGCCTTTTGAGTTGGCCCTGTGTTCCAAAGGGACCGCATACATTGAGTTTCCAATTTTGAAATATTCTATGTCACTGAATGAATCTCACTACTACGTGATCCCATCCTTTTTCCCTCACAATACCTTCACCACCCCTTCCCGTTGTGAATGTGGGCATCTATGCTTATCAATAATTTGTCCTATATGCAATGAAATATATATGATGAACTTTATCCCATGTATAGGGAATATGCAGAATTGATTAAACTTCTTTTGCATTGACTAGCTTTGCTGCCAGAATTTTTTGTGAACGAAGATAATAATTTGCAGTTACTCGTCCTTTGTCTTGGACCCTTCTCCTTCATACTGACAATTACCCAGGTCCTATTGACAGTAGTGGGTTTAAACCTGTTTTCCATAACCTGCAGGGGCTCCGGCTGGACCAGCTGACTCTGGAGGAGCGTACCCTTTGCCAATGCTGGCTCCGCAGCCAGAGGCGAGCGGGCTTTCCTACCCCATATGCCCCGGAGATTCCTCTGGGCATGTGCACTGCCCTCCCGCATGGCGGGGACTGGTCGGCACTGGCCGCTTGGGAGGACCGCGGGGTCCACATGATAGGAGACCTATACAGGGATGGCGCTTTGCTGCCGTTTCACGACCTACAAGAGGCCTTCGACCTGCCGAGGGGTGACTTTTTGCTCCATGCGGCCCTGGTGTCTGGGATTCAGAAACACTGGAGGATGGGCCTGGCGGAAACCCCCGTGTCGCTGGGCTGCCAGTACGTCACGATGGCCGCTGGCACCTTCAAGGCTGTCACCTGCCTGTACAGGAGACTGGCGCTGGATGGACCGCCCCCCCCTGGATAGGTTGCGGGAGCGCTGGGAGGGAGATCTCGACCAGCAGATATCGGAGACGACGTGGTCTCAGCTTGTGCGTAGGGCCTGGAAGGGCACGCGTAATGTTCGGTTTTAGATGGTCCAATACTTTACCCTGCACAGGGCGTATTGGACGCCGTCCAAGATCCAGCGGGTCTTTGGAGGAGCGCATTTGGTATGTCCTCGGTGTAACGCGGAGGGCGCTGACTTTGGTCATATGTTCTGGTCCTGCGCGGGGCTTGGTACATACTGGACTGATGTTATGTCTTGCTTAAATGAGGGTACGGGCCGCCAAGTTGACGCGAGTCTGGGGGCTTGCCTTTTACTCTGGTTCCCACACACTCCAGCCACAAAAATTACGAGTAAATTCTTTGACTTGGGGTTAATCCTGGCCAAGAGGGAGCTCACGCTACACTGGAAATCTAGGGGGGCCCCAGCTTCCGGGGGTGTTTCCTGCAATGGGCGACTAGTGAAGGGTCTCTTTGATTGCAACTAGCCAGACGCACTGCTAATGATAAAGCGCTGGATGCGGCCAGGGCGTGGGGTGCGCTGGTGGCGGACCTTCATTCATTGTCGGAAGTTACTGAGGGAGAGGAGATGGAAGTGCCGGCGAGCCAGGCAGGGGAGATTAGGGCGGAGACTGTTGGGATACTGGCTGGGGGTGAGGACCGCTAGGCCTGCGCAACCTACAGCATGCGAGGGTTCGATGGCCTATGCTGAGGGGGTGCAAGGGGTGGCCTGGGCACCATGCGAGGCCTTGCGCAAATCTGGGCCCTCAACTGGCTGGGGGCCGGGAATAGGAGAGCTCGAGGAGGAGTCGCTATCACGCGAAGGTTTATGCTGCACTGTGGGAGAGACTGTGGAGGGTACACTGACAAGGGGGGGTTGGGGGTAGAGGGGGTGGGGGGGGATTGATAGGGCATGGCTGTTGTGGACTAATGAAGAGTCTATCCTGAACTGGACCATGGAGTTGGGGATTTCTATTTGATGCATTATTGTAAGACGTTGCACGAAAATCAATAAAAATCTGTTTAAAAAAAAAAAGAATGTAAACATATGGCACATATGATTGATGAGCAAGAATATATGGACACACACACACACACACACACACATATATATATAAATATGTAGAAGCAATTCACCCCTCACAGGGTGAATAATTAATCACAATCGTGAGCAAGGGAGAAGACACCCGAAACGCGTTGATCTGTGTTTGCTTTACTTTGCCATAATATCTATCTGAAGGCTAAAATCAAATAAAAAAGAGTAAAATCATTGGTGCACGAGAGTTCGTCCTAATTGTTCACCCTGTGAGGGGTGAATTGCGTCTACATTTGAAGCTGCGTGGTTCTGACGCAAGGAATACGAACCAACGTTGAGAGCGCTGCATTTCCCTGGCGTGAGAGGAACCGAGTCAAGGGATATATATATATATATATATATATATATATATATATATATATATATATATATATATATTCACTGAAAAAACCATAGGTTATAGACCATATATAGTTAGGAATTAGCATTTACAAAACCTTGAAAATTCACTGAAAAAACCATAGGTTATAGACCATATATAGTTAGGAATTAGCATTTAAAAAACCTTATTTTACTCACACAAAACCATTGAAATTCCATATATAGTTAGTTGTACTAACTACATATCGCGCACCCGCAATCCACTGCTGATGATGTCACATATTACATCATTCATGACATGGTCAGTGACATCACTGATGACATCACTGATGACATCTCAAATGACATCACTGATGACATCACTGATGACAACATCCAGTGACTGTATGTTTCTGTAAAGTTAAAATATGTCTTATATATTGAAGAATGAGTGGATGTATAAGTGTCTGGATGATGTATTTAGTAGGTGCATGACTGACTGTATAAGTGAGTGATTAAATGTGTCTCACTGAGTGCATGGGTTAGTGACTAAACTGTTTTAAATTGTGCACCATTGTGTCTGTTGTTTTGTAATCTGATGCAATTGTTGATCATTAGCTATATGACTAACTATATGGGTTATTGATTAGTTGGCCAAGTATTTGTATGGGAGACTGAGTGTGTGTGTGGGTGTCTGGGAGGTGTATGACTCTGTGCATATATGTGTGAGCAGTTGATTCACTAGATGTATGGGTTCAAAAGTGCATGTGGAAACAGCTGTATGGGCGGTTTACTGTGTGCATGAGTGTATTGGTGAGTGAATGGATATCTCAGTGCTACATGTCAAAGTAAGTACATATGTAAAACACAGTACATGTGGTAGTTGACATATATAAATAACTGTGCATAAGAGCCAGTGAATGTGTGAGTGGCTGTATGGATTATTGTGAACTTGTATCAGGGATTGTATAACAGAGTAAATATGTGTTATTATATGTTTCAATAAGTAAGGTGTGTTTAACTATATAGTTGAGGAAATGGAGGTGTGATTGATTCTTTGCAAGACTGATTAGGTGTGTGAGTAACTCCATGGATGAGTGACAGTCTGTGAGTGTCTGTTTACACTGAGTGTATCTAAGGTTATATTAGAGTCTGAAGAGGTTCATCGTATCATCACATGAATGATGTCATGAGTAATGTCAAATGAGATGTCATCAGTGATGTCATCAGTGATGTCATTTGAGATGTCATCAGTGATGTCATCAGTGATGTCACTGACCATGTCATGAATGATGTAATATGTGACATCATCAGCAGTGGATTGCGGGTGTGCGATATGTAGTTAGTACAACTAACTATATATGGAATTTCAATGGTTTTGTGTGAGTAAAATAAGGTTTTTTAAATGCTAATTCCTAACTATATATGGTCTATAACCTATGGTTTTTTCAGTGAATTTTCAAGGTTTTGTAAATGCTAATTCCTAACTATATATGGTCTATAACCTATGGTTTTTTCAGTGAATTTCATAGGTTTTTTAATAGCAAATCTTTATAAAAATAATACATTTTAAATCGAATTTTATATTTTATAATTTTTTTATTTTTTTTTATATTATTTTTGGTGCGCTCCCGGGGCGCGGACAGGTGAACGCACGGGTAAGCGCAATCTTGCGGCGCGCCCCGGGGCGCGTACTGATGCGCGTCCCGGAAGCGCTATTGCCGCGAACGAAAACAACATCGTGACGTATCGCGTAGCCGCCACGCCTTGCGTCATAAGACACGTATCGCGTAGCCGCGAGATGCGTCTTATGACGCACCGCGTAAGCGCACCCGGAAGCGCATACGATCGCGCAACGTAAGCGCCCCGATGCGCTTACGATACACGCCCGGGACGCGCCCCGGGCGCGTAGCGTAAGCGCGTCAAACCATGTGACTTTAAAATAACACTTTTCATTGGTTCAGAACTTTTTTTTTTCCAAATTGTGTGAAACCCACCCATTTCTCTCACTATTGCTTTGTACTTGGAGAGAGCAAGAGCTGTTCTGTCTACTCTATCTCCTACTTTTCTGATCTCCAGCAATGGCTGCAAGAGAGTCATCCAGCAGTGATTCAGATGGATTTTTAGATGAGGACCCTCCTCAGCAAAAGAAAAAAACCCATTTCATCTGGAAATGTTACGACATCCCTGAAGGACAGAAAAAAGTCAACGCTCCCAAAGTAACCTGCAAAATATGTGGGAGTAGTTTATCCAGAGGCAATCCTCTGAAAAAATATAGTTTTGGGAATGCTAATTTGATCAGGCATGTGAAAAGAAGACACCCTAACAACTTTGCCAGGGAGAGTGTCAGAGAGCTGGCACGGAATGTACCAACAGATGGCGGCAGCACCTCCACTGGTGGAGCAACACCTTCGGGACCACCCCGTGGAAGAATGGTCCCTAACATTCAGCCGGTGTTTGCAGGCATCAAATTTTTGTGCACGGAGTGTGACGAACTGCTCTGCTATGGGGAGCAGAGTGTTGAACTCATTGCCCTAAAGAAACAGCAACACCGCTGCTCTTCCAGTCCCTAAATTTTCTAATTTTTTTGCTCCTGTTGAGCAGTTTTGGAATCCTTGTTTTTGTTTTTCCCTTGACAAAAATCCAAAAAAAATATAAAATTGTTTTAAAAAGTCTAAAAAAAATATAAAACAACAAAAACAAAAAAAAAATATATAAAACAACAAAATAAAAAAAAAGTTCTTTTCAGAACTACCTCCAATTTATAAATAGAAGCTTTATTTTTTATTTTTTTTAAAGTCTGTCATTTTTAATCTCCATGGTACGCTCCCCCGTACGCTCCCCAGTGCGCGTACCGGGCGCTCCCCCCCCCCGCGAAAATCGATTTTTAAAAAAAAAAATTTTCACCCGCGGGAGCCTTTTATGGCCCCCACATCAAAAGTAGGGGGTCAGGGGGGTGTACCCTGCCCCCTTTTGCTCATTTCCCCCCTTTGATTCTTGCCACCTCTTGTGTCTCAATCCTACCGAGACCCCAAATGGCGGCCGCTGCGGACTGTTTCGAATGTTTACAGACACCCGAGAACCAATCAGCTTGCCGTGCGCAAGTCGCGTGGGGCGCCTGGAGCGCTCCCCGGTACGCGTACCGGGCGCGGCTCTAGATATATATCTTTTTTTAAACCTAATTTACTCAAAATTCACAGGACCACATATCTTGAGACCTAGCAAAGGCACATCGAGCAAACAATATCTACAATTTTGCCAAGTTTCGTGGAAATCCATTCAGCCGTTCGAGCTAAAAGTGAGGCCAACCGCCTTATGGAAAATTGCATGGCAAAAACACGTTTTGGGACCCCCCTTTTTTCTCGGCCCCCCCTTGACGACCCCCCCCCAAATTTTCAGGGGCTGCTCAGAAACAAAATGTTCCATTTTCCTGAAAATTTCAGCCAATTCCGTCCACAAACGCCAAAGTTATTAGACATAGAATTTTCAAAAATCCCATAGAGAAAAAATCCTAACTATATATACCTGCTGGCGACCGCCAGTAGGTAATATATATATATATATATATATATATATATATATATATATATAGCCACACAATCCAACCAGTAGACTGTTGGAAGAATAATCATCTTGACTCTTTCATAAAAGAATAAATCAATAAAGTGCTGGGCCAAGAAAGTTTCTGTCATACACGTGTTGTATTCATATGTGTATATATATATATATATGTGTTTTTACATGGTGCCATATAGCTTTGTGATTACACTCCAAGATGGCGCGTATTGTAACCCTAGGAGGGTTAAGTCCTTTGTTGATTCCTATGATCCATGAGAGAAAAACTTTATTAACATGTCGACTGTTGTTGTTGTGCTACACACACTGACGAAGGCAGCACGCCGAAACGCGTCTGTGCGAGTCCCCCGCGAATAAATCGCTTGTGGTTGACACGAACTCCTCGATTGCTGTCTTGTTTCTTTTTGAAGTAAAGGAAAGACCGAGCGCCATATATATATATATATATATATATATATATCCATACTAATATAATAAAGAGAGAGCCCAAACCTTTGAGGCGGGTAATCTCAGTAACCGCAGCACCAATCACAACACCCAATACAGCGTTGGAAAGGGCAGTTGCAGCAGAAGGACATAGGCTATGCAGACGCCCACCATATACATTTAAAAGGTAAAAGAACCGTGCCAGCAAAGTAGTCCCTTGTGGACGTGTCTGCGATGTGCTGTGTGCATGTGCTGGGGGCGTGACAAACACTGGGGGCGTGACAAACTCTGGGGCGTGTGCTACGTTCCGCCCTTCATGCCATGTGGGTTGTACATACAAAATAATGATATCATGTGCTGGGGGCGTGACAAATGCTGGGGGCGTGACAAACGCTGGGGGTGTGTGCTACGTTCCACCCTTCATGCCATGTGGGTCGTACATGCAAAATAATCATATAGTGTGCTGTGGGCGTCTGCTGGGGGCGTGACAAACACTGGGGGTGTGTGCTACGTTCCGCCCTTCATGCCATGTGGGTCGTACATACAAAATAATCATATCGGAAAAATAATACAAGGCTCACATTCGCAGCTTGTGCCGGGCCTCAAGCGAGACCACACGCGAATGAGCGTGTCTGCGGGGAAAATTACTGCAGCGTCTCCGGTGCGCTGTCACTCAACTGTGTGCATAAATTAATTTACACACAGCGACCAAAAAATGCACAGGAGCAAGAGCGTTCAATGGGCGTCTGCGTTCAGCTGGAGGCGCGCCAATTACGCAATTGCGACGCATCAATGGATGTCACAAACGACAGTGGGCTAGGCAATTGCGGATTGCACGGGAGGAAGGGGCGTACGCAATGTGCGCGGCAATCGGCAGCCACCAATCGCCACACATTCTAAAAATAGGATACCAATTGCGCACCTGGGCGTATGCCTTCAATGGGCGTCTGCGTTCAACTGGAGGCGTGGTAAGTAACCGTTCACTCGACTCCCTTGGGGGACTGCCCTTTGTCTCACACATACTGGGGATGAATGCAGTGTGTGCCTTGGCCTGGGTGCGTCTCAAAGGGCCGAATGTAGTGTGTGCCTTGGACTGGGTGTGTCTCAAAGGGCTGAATGCAGTGTGGGCCTTGCCCTGGGTGCGTATCAAAAACACTTGGGGCCGAAGACCGTCGGTGTGGGTCCTAAACAAATAATAGGAGCGGGGAAAAACTTTCAAGGTTCACTCAATTCTAATTGTTTATGGTTCGTCGCTGGGCCTCAAGCGGGGGCTGCCCTTGCCAAATACACACATTGCACACATTTTATTTCATACCCGGACAACGTCGGGACGGGCTGCTAGTATATATATATATATATATATATATATATATATATATATATAGGTGTGACAGCTTGACTCAATAGTGCAGACGGTGCAGTGTGCATAAAATGGTTCAACAGACAACAATCATAATACAAAGACCCTGAGTTACCTCAATGGTTGTGTGTATATTCAAGTTTACAAGAATAAAAAAGATCAAAGAGTTTGGCCACCCTTGTGGATCAATTCTAGGTATCAACCAATTAGGAAAATTGCCAACGTTTCAACCCCAACCAATTTATAGGCGTCTCCTCAGAACTGGTATCAAGCTTCTGCTAGGTTTGGGATCTCAAGTCGTACCACCTATATAATGATATAGATGTTATACTTTTCACTATTAGTGTTGTAAAAAAGGAATTCAATTAGCTGAAATATGAACCACACTGGCAGCTGAGGTATTTAAAAAATACTTTTAAATGTATGTTGTGTGTGTCCTTGCGGGTGACAGTGAGTTTATGTGAGAGAGTGTGTGTAAGTGTAAATGTGTGTGTATATGTAAGCATGTGTGTGTGAGTGAAATTGAAGGTCAAAGGGAGTGCAATGTCACTTCCGATATCTCTGGCATTTTGCTGAATTGACGTGCATTATTATTTTGTGAACATCCCGGTATACCTGCCAAGGGCATTCTTCCATGAATTAGACAGTATGATGTGGGAACTACTTTGGGATGGTAAACGCCACCAGGTGGCCCTCGCCAGACTTCAATTGCCCGTGGGAGAGGGTGGTCTGGGTGCCCCTTCATTTAAACCCTACTACATGGTGACACGGCTCCAATGGGCTTCGCACTGGCTGGCAGGTGCCTTTCACCATCAGAAAAGACCGAGCAAATGCAGCAGTAGTAAAGGTGTCCACCATTCTTTGAACATGTTCAGCACCGGTCACCATAGTGCAAGGCCCCTAGGAGTGGGCTTATCACAGACTCTTAGAACAGAAGTGCCTGGCACGGATGTTCCAGCTAACGCCATATCCCAACCTATGCTCCAAGGATTCCCCTCCAGGGACTCCCTCGCATTCCAGGATCATTCACACCAGAAGACCTGACCCTTTGGCACGACAGATCAATCAATGGGAGACCTGTTCCAAGACCAACACCTGCTGTCATTCGACCAACTATGTCAAGACCATGGTATTCCCTAGGCCAGTTCCTCCTGCAAGGCCAGCTTTTGGCGATATGCCACAGATTGTGCCACACAGCCGATGAGGAGCCCCCCACGCATGCAGCCGTCCAAACCCTATACACTATGGTTGCCGTATGCCATTTGATTACTTGACTGTATAAGATGACCAGGGAACATAGCATGGTCTCTCTGGTGCCCCTGCAGCGAAAGTGGGAGGATGACATTGGGTCCCCTCTACATGATTCAGAGTGGGAGCAAGCACTTGACTCACTTTGCGTCATCTTCCGCAACGCACTATATAAGTGCATCAAAAACACAGTCTTACACCAATCCTATCTGTCCCCAGCTAAACGTAACCGTGTGTTTCCCACTGCTAGCCTTACATTCCCAGGCGTGACTCTGATGCCGTAGACCTTTGACACATGCTGTGGGAATGCCGGACGCTCCCTACCTATTGACAGGCAGTTTGTGACGCCTTGTCGTCTGTTACTGAATTCACACATCTCAACACGTGAGAGGCGACTGCCCCTATAAGAGGGAGCCAAAACATATACGGGCAGATTTACAAGCCCCTTGCTCCACTTTTGCGTCACTTTTCCCACGTTAAAAGTGACGCAAAAGTGGCGCAAGGGGCTTGTAAATCTGCCCCATAGTACGAGTCTGCCTCGCTAAGTTGGTGCTACAGATCGCCAAAAGAGTTTTTACCTTACACTGGAGGGCCCCCCAGCCACTGCCCCTGGATAATTGGGAAACGGCCCTTCTCCGGTGGGGAGATGCTGAAAGCACAAGCCTGCATCCTGAGGAAGTCCACCACCTCCATAAATGGCCCATTGCGGACATATGGGACACCAAGCTTACACCATTCCGTGAGAAGATGCAGGAACCTAACACCCCCCACCCCTCTGAGTAGTCAAAACACAGAACCTTCCCCCTTGCTCCGCCCCTCCTGTTCCCCCCACAACTGATGCCTCACACACATCCACAGCTCCCCAGAACTTCTTCTGTGCCTGGCCCCTGATGCCGCTTTCAATCCAACTTCCCCATAAGCCACTCTCGCTGCTCTGGCACCTCCCTTGGTGCCCTTCCGTCTGCTATAATTCCTCTCCTGAAACTGTGATCCCATAAATCGTGAGCTGCCATGTTACTTCACCACTGCCCTAGGTTTACTGTTTTAGAGGTGCCCAGACATGTGAATGACACGATGGAACAACACACTCCCTCAAACACTCGGCTCAGACCCACAGCTAGCTCGCGCTCTTCCAGCGTTGGTCCGTATATGGCTTAGCCCCCACTTATCTCTCTCTCTGAGCTCCAAAGCGGACTCACCCCCAGACTGCAGTATTCCTGTTGCTATATGATAGCATGTTATGTTGTCATTATCCTGCCATGCCATTTTGTACCAGTAACATGCCTCAATAAAAAGAATTTGCTGGGGCCTTATTGGATGGATGTTGAATAATGGCCTCATGAACCTCTTCCAGGGTAAATCTCATAGGAATTGGGTAGACCACCTCGGCCTCCTGGCTGTCTAGTGGCATCTCAGAGGAATGCAGATCTCGAAAGTGGCTCACCCATGCCTCTGGGCTAATGGTAGAAATGACTGAATTGCAACTAGATCCCTGTGTACTCATATCCTTGACAGCCCCAGAAGGATGCAGAGTCGTTCTTCTTACAAGACTGCACCAGCCTCCTCCAAAGCTCCATTCTGATCTTTGGCTGTCTCTGGGTTTCTCCTTTAGGGTCCTATGCAAAGCTGCAGGGGCTTTTCTGCAGGAAGAGTCAGCCAGTTTGCCCCTCATTGTAGTCTGGAAGGTTATATTCTTCACACTGATCAACAGTAGTTGGAGCAGGATCCAAGACTGTCTTGACGATGAATGTGAAACCATTGCCTGTAAAACATGGTACATTGCAACAGTACATCTACATGTTTAATACTTTTTGATGGGAGAGATATTTATGAACAATGTTTAAAGTTTGCATGTATGACAGATAATGTACAGTAGGTCGACACGCTTGGTCATCAACTTGGCAGGCTGCCCCAAGTTTATGTGACAAATTCTTTTTCCAGTTTTTTTAGTATAGAAATATGTGAGAGATCTCCTCAATGAGCGGTTTGTTGGCCACTAACACAAGTACCAGCAGCCGCGCCCCTGCAGGTAACAGCTGTAGGGCTGCGGGTCCAGGTGAGGGGGGATTTCGACGGACGATAACAAGGGAAAATTAAATAAATAATTAATTTTCCCTCTTCAGCGTCCATCGAAATTCCCCCTCACCTGGCCCCAACGCCCTATCGCTCTTACCTGCACGGGCTGCGGCAGTGTACCACAAATATTTAGAGATGGGTTCCAATAACAGGATACACACCATTGTCATAAAGTACCTTGATATTGTTAGAAAGAGATTTGTGTCAGGTACTCAAGATTGACTGTCATCACTGGCGGCTCCTCTGCTATGATGGAGGAGTGTCGCCTCTCAGCCAACAGCCACAAAATGAAAAAAATAAAACACGGGTTTATTATCGTTTTCTTTTTAACACAAACAAGTCTTCGGGGTGGGGGCCAAATGATGACACGCTGGAGGGGAAGTTTTTCAGCACTGCTGTCAGTGCGCATGTCAGTTTGGCCGGCCATCTTAACAACCTGAGCTGCATTGCTGGGTTGGAAACAGCAGGCACAGGTTCCCAGTCTCCCTGGGAGCACAAATCAAGGGCGCTCAGGCCAATCGTGATACTGCTCTCATGCATGGGAGCAGCATCAGGATTGGCCGCAGGGGAGTCTGGGAGCCAGTGTAGTGCAGCAGAAGAGCACCGATACAGTGATGTGGCGAACGGCAGGTAAGTAGTCTTCTTTTTTCATCGTCATCATCTGTCCCTCCTCCGCCTCACCACTCTGCCCTGAAACCAGCCACCACTGATATTCATTTTGAAGGCACAGAAGGAAAATAGTCCCCTTCTAACTAAAATGGGTAACTTGAGATCTTTCAGGGGCATCAGTCTAATATCTCAGGCCACGGGAAGTAACGTGAGGTTACACACAGGGCATTGGAGTGTCTCGGATCCTAGAAGATATGGTGACCCTGATAAGTTGGTAGGGTTCCTGGCCTTATGATCATATACAACTAGGATAAGCTTTGGGGATTAGCGTGGAAGATAAAAAAGAAGGCTCTGGTAGATGTCTGGGCACATGTGCACCATGTGCAATGTACTGACGAATGCGCTGTCCCTGATTCGGAGGTTGTCAGAAGTTGCAACTGATATGCCACAATGCACATTTGCCTCCAGAAACTGTAGATTTTTATAAAGTGGCATCCTCACAAATGTTTGCTCCAAGCCCTTCAGCTGAGTATCACCTCTAGTTAGGTCGAGCTGGCGTTGGAGCGCGAAGCGCTCCCGCCAGCGAGACTATAGTCACCTTCCTCCCTGTCAAGGGAGTAACAGCTGTGAACGAGCCCGATACAGACCTGGGCACGAGCCGACCCAGGTCTGTGAACACGCTTCAAGGTTGAGCAGCTTGTGCACGTTTGTTGGACGTCAGGCGCTGCAAGCCCGCCAGACCAATTATCCCAGCATGAAACTCTACTTCCTGAGGCGCCACAAGACCAATTATCCCAGCAGGAGTCTCCACTTCCTCAGGCGCCGCAACAATTATCACAGCATGAGACCCACTTATCACAGCATGTCAACAGGCGCCCCAGGCTGCTGGAGCACTCAACTATAATTAATGTGCAGGTGAGTGCTCCAGCAGCGTGGGGCGGCTCTCTGCATGCTGTGATAATTATATCTTTGGGGCCTCATGCTGTGATAATTAGGGCGGCATGCTCTATTTGCAGCACTGAACATTTTCAAAGAAGGCCAAGCAGTGACATTCATTGGAGACACTCACCCTCAGCCCTCACCCCCTCACCCCTCACACACCTCCTCACCCTCACACACCTCCTCACCTTCACACCCCCTCACACACACCCTCACATACCCTTACCAGCACAGCAAAACACAACACAACACAGCAAAACACAACACAGCACAGCAAAACACAACACAGCACAGCAAAACACAGCACAACACAGCACAGCACAGCAAAACACAACACAGCACAGCACAGCACAGCAAAACACAGCACAGCACAGCAAAACACAGCACAGCACAGCACAACACAACACAGCACAGCACAGCACAACACAGCACAGCAAAGCACAGCACAGCAAAGCACAGCACAGCAAAACACAGCACAGCACAACACAGCACAGCAAAACACAACACAGCACAGCACAGCAAAGCACAGCACAGGACAGGACAGCACAGCACAGCACAGCAAAACACAGCAAAACACAGCACAGCAAAGCACAGCAAAACAGCAAAACACAGCACAGCACAATACAACACAGCACAGCAAAACACAACACAGCACAGCAAAGCACAGCACAGGACAGCACAGCACAGCATAGCAAAACATAGCAAAACACAACACAGCACAGCACAGCAAAACACAACACAGCACAGCACAGCACAACACAGCACAGCACAGCAAAACACAGCACAGCAAAACACAGCACAGCAAAACACAACACAGCACAGCACAGCACAACACAGCACAGCACAGCACAGGACAGCACAGCACAGCAAAACACAGCACAGCACAGCAAAACATAGCACAGCACAGCAAAACACAGCACAGCACAACACAGCAAAACACAGCACAGCACAACACAGCAAAACACAGCAAAACACAGCACAGCAAAGCACAGCACAGCAAAACACAGCACAGCATAGCAAAACACAGCACAGCAAAACACAGCACAGCACAGCAAAACACAGCACAGCAAAACACAGCACAGCAAAACACAGCACAGCAAAACACAGCACAGCACAGCTAAACACAGCACAGCACAGCAAAACACAGCACAGCAAAGCACAGCACAGCACAGCAAAACACAGCAAAACAGCACAGCACAGCAAAACACAGCACAGCAAAACACAGCACAGCAAAACACAGCACAGCAAAACACAGCACAGCAAAACACAGCACAGCACAGCAAAACACAGCACAGCAAAACACAGCACAGCAAAACACAGCACAGCACAGCTAAACACAGCACAGCACAGCAAAACACAACACAGCAAAGCACAGCACAGCACAGCAAAACACAGCAAAACAGCACAGCAAAGCACAGCAAAACACAGCACAGCAAAACACAGCAAAGCACAGCACAGCAAAACACAGCACAGCACAGCAAAACACAGCACAGCAAAACACAGCACAGCAAAACACAGCATAGCACAGCAAAACACAGCACAGCAAAACACAGCACAGCACAGCAAAACACAGCACAGCAAAACACAGCACAGCAAAACACAGCACAGCACAGCACAACACAACACAGCACAGCAAAACACAACACAGCACAGCAAAGCACAGGACAGCACAGCACAGCAAAACACAACACAGCACAGCACAGCAAAACACAACACAGCACAGCACAGCACAGCAAAACACAGCACAGCACAGCAAAACACAGCACAGCACAGCAAAACACAGCACAGCACAACACAACACAGCACAGCAAAACACAACACAGCACAGCACAGGACAGCACAGCACAGGACAGCACAGCACAGCAAAACACAGCACAGCAAAACATAGCACAGCAAAACACAGCACAGCACAGCAAAACACAGCACAGCACAACACAGCACAGCACAGCACAACACAACACAACACAGCACAGCACAACACAGCACAGCACAGCAAAACACAGCACAGCACAACACAGCAAAAAACAGCAAAACACAGCAAAACACAGCACAGCACAGCACAGCACAGCATAGCAAAACACAGCACAGCAAAACACAGCACAGCAAAACACAGCACAGCAAAACACAGCACAGCACAGCAAAACACAGCACAGCACAGCAAAACACAGCACAGCACAGCAAAACACAGCACGGCAAAACACAGCACAGCAAAACACAGCACAGCAAAACACAGCACAGCAAAACACAGCACAGCAAAACACAGCACAGCAAAGCAAAGCACAGCACAGCAAAGCACAGCACAGCACAGCAAAACACAGCACAGCAAAATACAGCACAGCACAGCAAAACACAGCACAGCAAAACACAGCACAGCACAGCAAAACACAGCACAGCACAGCAAAACACAGCACAGCAAAACACAGCACAGCACAGCACAACACAACACAGCACAGCAAAACACAACACAGCAAAACACAGCACAGCACAGCAAAACACAGCACAGCAAAACACAACACAGCACAGCAAAACACAGCCCAGCAAAACACAGCACAGCACAGCAAAACATAGCACAGCAAAACACAGCACAGCAAAACAGCACAGCACAGCACAACCAAGCACAGCACAACCAAGCACAGCACAACCAAGCACAGCACAACCAAGCACAGCACAACCAAGCACAGCACAACCAAGCACAGCATAACCAAGCACAGCATAACCAAGCACAGCATAACCAAGCACAGCATAACCAAGCACAGCATAACCAAGCATAGCATAACCAAGCATAGCGTAATAAAGCACAACAAAACATAGCATAACAAAAAATAGCATAACAAAACACAACAAAACATAGCATAGCATAACAAAACATAGCATAGCATAACAAAACACAGCATAGCATAACAAAACACAACATAGCATAGCATAACAAAACACAACATAGCATAGGATAGCAAAACTAAACAGAGCATAGCATAACAAAACAAAGCATAGGATAGCAAAACAAAACATAGCAAAACAAAACATAGCCTAACAAAACATGGCATAACAAAACATGGCATAACAAAACATGGCATAACAAAACATGGCATAACAAAACATGGCATAACAAAACATGGCATAACAAAACATGGCATAACAAAACATGGCATAACAAAACATGGCATAACAAAACATGGCATAACAAAACATAGCATAGCAAAACATATAATAGCATAGCAAAACATAGCATATCAAACACAACAAAACATAGCATAGCAAAACAAAGCATAGCATAGCAAAACATAGCATAGCATAACAAAGCATAACAAAGCATAGCATAACAAAACATAGTATAGCATAACAAAACATAGCATAACAAAACATAGCATAGCATAGCATAGCATAACAAAACACAACATAGCATAGGATAGCAAAACTAAACAGAGCATAGCATAACAAAACAAAGCATAGGATAGCAAAACAATACATTGCATAGCATAACAAAACAAAGCATAGAATAGCAAAACAATACATTGCATAGCATAACAAAACATAGCATAACATAACAAAACATAGCATAGCATAACAAAACAAAACATATCATAGCCTAGCAAAACATAACATACCAAACACAACAAAACATAGCATAACATAACATAGAAAAACAAAGCATAACACACACAACCCCACACACACAACCACGCACACACAACCACGCACACATAACCACAACCACACACACAACCACAACCACACACACAACTATCTATCTATCGCCCTCACTCTATCTGTCTATCGATCTATCGCCCTCACTCTGTCTATCTATCGGCCTCACTCTATCTATCGCCCTCACTCTATCTATCTATCGCCCTCACTCTATCTATTGCCCTCACTCTATCTATCGCCCTCACTCTATCTATCGCCCTCACTCTATCTATCGCCCTCACTCTATCTATCGCCCTCACTCTATCTATCGCCCTCACTCTATCTATCGCCCTCACTCTATCTATCTATCGCCCTAACTCTATCTATCTATCGCCCTCACTCTATCTATCTATCGCCCTCGCTCTATCTATCTAATCGCCCTCACTCTATCTATCTATCTATCTATCTATCGCCCTCACGCTATCTATCGCCCTCACTCTATCTATCTTTCTATCGATCTATCGCCCTCATTCTATCTATTTATTTAGATACTGATCGCCATCACTCTATCTATCTGTCTAGCTATCTATCGCCCTCACTCCTATCTATCTATCTATCTATCTATCTATCTATCTATCTATCTATCTATCTATCTATCTATCTATCTATCTATCTCGCTCACTCAATCTCTCTATCGCCCTCTATCTATCGCCCTCCCTCTATCTATCTATCGCCCTCACTCTATCTATCTATCCCACTCACTCTATCTATCGCATCACCACAGCATCACTCAGCACCACCACAGCATCACTAAGGGGCACAACAACATCACTATGCGCTACCACAGGATCATTGAATGCCACAGCATCACTAGTCGCCACCACAACATCTCTCAGCCCCACCACAGCATCAATCTGTGCAACCATTTACCAACAACTGGGTCAAATATGATCTCTCAATGTTTCAAGCTTTATTAAAAATGTCAGAAAAAGAGGTTAGTATTTCACTTCTGTTCTTGGATTTTCGTCACAATAAAATACACTGAACATATTCTTCACAAAAGTTATTTACAAAAGTTTAAGCTATTGCCATTATAAATTACAATAACTTTTATTTAAGTATTAATTATTAAAAAAATTCAAAGCCATTGTTATTTGTAATATCAATACATCTAAGTCACGTGAATACAACACATATTGCATTACAAATGCTATAGGTGTCACAAGTTATAACTATTGGCATTGTAAATGACAAAGCTATTATTTTTGCTATTTTCAAAACCAACACATATATAAAAAATGTGTCATTTACAATACCAATAGCTCAAACTTTCCTAATGCGAGACCTTATGCATTGCAAATGCTTGTTTTGTATTCCCTTCTTTCTCAGGGTGCCATTAACTTAGACATGACTTCACTCATCACACTGGTGAAAAAGTCCTGCCGCGGGGCGTTCACCTTGTTGTGTTGTTTTGGTAATTTGCCAATGATGACTTTTTGTTATTGTTTGCTTCACAGCTTCTATGTCACCTAGCACACATATCAGGAGTATGTTACCACACTTGTCTGGATGTGTATATTGGACAAAGGGAGAATCACTTGAGGAAGTTGATGCACAGCCTGCTTCTCACAGAGATTTTGCTGCCTGCCAGGCATACATTCACCGCAGACACACACTATTACCATTTTGTAACCTATTTTACTTTCTATCTTGGAGGACTCAATGCTGTCTTTTCCTAGTGCAAACACTCTATGTAGACTTGTCCTTTGATTGTTAGTGGCATTCAGTATTTTGTATCTCTTTACACAACAAATTTAAACTTTACTATAACGGAGTGTTTTCTCACCAATATTGTATTTGGTTTTTTTTGTTTATTTTTATCTCAATCAATGATTTCTTGTTACTTATGTATTTTTTGAAAGTTTCTACTTATTCCTTTTGTCATCCATTTTAGCTTGATCAAAAAAAGCTATAATGCATTTTGTATCCTTCTTGCAATGTGGTTATCCATACTACTATTATAAAGAGAGAGCTGAAACCTTTGAGGCGGGTAAACTCAAGAAGTACAGCACCAATCACAACACGCAATACAGCATTGGAAAGGGGAGTTGCAGCAGATGGACATAGGCTATACAGGTGGCCACCATATACATTAGAAACGTCAAAGAACCTTAGGGGTAAAGTAGTCCCTTGTGGGCGTGGGCATTGGCGTGGGCGTGTCGAGGCGTGTTTGTGGGCGTGTCAAACTACACACATTTTACTTTGTGGCCTTAACCGTTGTCAGAGGGGCGTGGGCGTGTCAAACTACACACTCAGAGGGCCGTGGGCGTGTTTGGGGCGTGGTCGTAGCCGTGTCAAAGTACACACATTATACTTTGTGAGAGGGGCGTACCACAACAGCGTTCTCAGAGGGGCGTGCCACAAATTTTATAACAAAAAAATGTCCGCGTCATTCAGTAGCGCGTCTTTCCATTCACGAGTTATAATCACTTCTCACACGTCCGTAAAGAAGACAAAAGGTGCGCCTCATTCACGCACATTGCCATTCAGGCGGCGTTAATAACATATGTTGCAAAGCAACCTTTGTGGGCATAAGCGTTACCGATCTCAACCGGGGATAAACGTAGGCTTCTCAGAATGCACACGCCCACACGTCTCAGAATGCACACACCAACACACAACAACGCTGAACAGCACGCACACCTCACGACGTGCACGAACGCTAATCTCACTGTGATGAGATTAGCGTTCGTGCACGTCATGAGGTGTGCGTGCCCTTCAGCGTTGTTGTGTGTGGGCGTGTGCATTCTAAAACGCCTTCTGCATTGGAAAGCGGTGCTGTAGTGTTCGGTAAAGTTTGCCGTCCTTCAGGTAAATCTTTTTTATACCCGGACAACGTCGGGACGGGCAGCTAGTGAAATTATAAACTTTTGATTTTTAAATTGGGAATCTTTCAGTGACATGGATGGCAGGTATTGAGGGTGAAAGGCAAGAGATAAAAATTACTGTGGTTACAGATGACATCAGCATGAGATACTTGTGTGCTTATTTAGAGTTCGAGAGGCAGAGTACTTTGTCCACCAAACTGACAGTATGTCCATTCTGTTTAGAGTCAAGCAGACTATAATATTTCCACTGATGTCCCCCCCTCCCCGGCAGAACCGTAGGCCGTCAGCCACAAGAGCCATTGGTAAAAGTATCTTAGAAAGTCCCCCCTATTCAAGTCCCCCCTATTCAGAGGAGATAGTCTGACGTACGGGTTTTCCTGTGTGAGCTGCCAGGAACAACCTGGTTGTCCCGAACAGAAAAAATACAACCACACTCTAGCAGAACACATTCATGGTATCAGGGACCTTCATTTTTGTTTTATAAAGAGAAACTCCCACATTTGTAGTTTATTTCTGTAAAATGTATTATGTATTATAAACTTGTGCTGCCTGCAGGGATGTCAGCGACTCGCGGTTCCCGTTAATTTACTAGCTGTACTGGTAACACACTCTGGCCCTCATTATGATATCGACACTGTTGCGGGGAAGGCACCACCCGACCACAGGTCGGCGGTTCTGACACCTTAATCTAGATGCGACCGCACATAGTGCGGTCAGAAACATCCATTTTCCAATGGGAGCTTGTGCGGCGGCCAGAACACGTCCGCAGCACAAGCTCCCATTGAAAAAAAGGAAGTTGGTAAACATCCCTGCCCCGTGTGATAAGCACCTCATGGTGCCTGCCGCACGGTACAGGGATGTTGAGGGGGGCACGCCCATATGCAGAGTGCCGGGGGGAAGGGGACCCTGCTAGGGGCCCCCAAAGCCAGTTACTGACAGCCAATAAATGTCGGAAAGGCCAAAATGGATTGGCTGTCAGAAACCAAAATTGTAATCCCGTCGGCGGAGCCGAGTCGGGAAACAACCATTACAACGCAGTCATTACAACGCACGACCTTTACAATGCAGTCATTACAACGTGACAGCATTTACATTGCATGCCATTACAACGCAGGCATTACAACGCATGTCACAACAACGCACACCATTACAATGCATACCATTACAACGCATGCTATCACAATGCATTATAAGGTAAGTAATGTAGTTTTTTAGGTTTCGCCTATTATCATTCGCTTGCGAATGTAATAGGCGAAAATTCAAGGGCTCGATCGACTGGTCAAATCACTGCGGTTTCTTCACAGTGCATGTGAGTCACGTGACCACAAAAGCGGGTCACGTGACCACACAAGCACGCGCATCTCCCTAATCCGCCTGCCCCCACCAGGCTCTCCCGCCCCCATCCGGCTTCCCTCCGCCTGCCTGCCTGCCACACTTCTCCCCTCGCTCGTATTCCCGCCCCCCCACCAGGCTCTCCCGCCCCCATCCGGCTTCCCTCCGGCCAAAGCTTCAGTTGCGACTCGCTGTTTGAGAGTCTAAGGAACTCCCGCCGACCAACGCATTATTTACAAACAACTTTGCACTGCACTTATGAATAAGTGAAATCTGACACCCTTGCGAGGTACCAACTTTGTAACAGATAAACGGATTGAAAGTTTAAATGCTTTACATCTCAGACTGCCCCGATCCCCACACAGATTCTGTTGGCATGCCCCACATCTCGTAATTAGCATATTCTCTCGACTATACTTGCATATCCTCTTCGTTTGTCAACAACTTGGAATCTTGAGCAACAGAGTAATCCACCACTGACAAGCGCCGTAGGAAGGGCTCATATTCTAACAGGTCTTCCTATTAGTATGGATGTGCCTGGGACAGCGACCGCATTCACTGCTACCTTACTCCTCCGAGAAGCACCGAACCCGACTCGAGGAGCCCTCCTGCGAGACAATCCGTTCAGAGATGCACTCTTTTCGAGCAATTCTCAGAACTTCCTAGGCAGAAGGAACGCCCAATGAAACAGTGCGTCTGCCCCAAATTCAGACGCGCAAGTTTGTGTTATGGTTTTGTTGTGTCTTAAGATTGACTTGTCCAAGACAGCAGACCAGCGCGCGCAGGCGCACAACATTGACTCTCCAACACAGACACAGATCTACAAAACACCCATTTACACTCACCAAATGGCGATTACACACACTAGCGTATTTTGACGAACACTCGCACACACCCACTCATATTTTGACTTCTCTCACTGTAAGCACACACACCCTGGTTAGAATAAGAGTGCTTGTAAACAGCACTTGAAAGATTTAGAGACGCAAACAGTTCACAGGCAAACAAATACGTACATGCTCACCCACAAAATACACACACTCACAACATGAGTTAACTTGAGTGTTCTGACTTGTTAATGAGTGGATGCGTATTTCTAAGGAGGGAAAAACAAGCACAGACCGCACAAATAAACACGCAAGCACACATTGTGCAAAGAAAAAAAAGAAACACACACACACACCAGGATGCACAAACTCGCCCTTATAGTGCACTTAAAAGTGTAGGGGCACACGGATGCGCCGACTTATACAATCGAACAGGGTATGTGCACTCGCTTCCACCCATCAACAAGACTAAAAAGTGAATTGCTGCTTAGGGTGCAATTAGGCATCGCCTCTGCTCGAAAACCCCCTCTCGTTGACAGAAAACACCACATCATCCGATGCGAACTATACGAAGGACTTCCCTGTTTAAGTCATCTCGCCCCACGAATATATTAACTGGTGCAGGGAAGGGACACAAAACCACTGACCCGTGAACATTTGAAGAGGCGCATACACATACCCTAAGTAAGCAAAGCCCTTCTCCATAATTAGTAAGAGCAGTTCTAAGGAGTTGGAAGGATCCTTTCTACAAACTGCAACACGTGTTACCTTGAGTGCATGCAGCTCCGCTTGCACTCAATCAATTACAACGTCTGGTATACGAGCGGAGGAGGAAATCCAGCCGAATGACCAGTGCTCCGAGCGTCGAGCTGCGGTATCAGCCGGTAGACTTTTATGACTTTCTCTGGGTCTCTCCTGGGTTCCCTGCAACATCTTGAGGATTAAAGGTCTTGTTCCTCGTTGGAGTATCTGTGTTGGCGCCGCGTGTCTTGTTATTTATTCTTTCATCCCTTTCAGAAAAGAGTCACATAATTAACGCAGGACCGACCCGCCCCCAGCGCAATGGACAACTCTCCAACCCCTACCACGAAAACACGAATGAACATTAGTAAGCATTATTGCAGTTTTAAAATATTAGCTCTTTGCAGTCGGCACACAAATGCGGCTGGAGTGCTTGCGGATCTCTCTAAAATGAATTGTAGCTCTGATATATCTCTCCATAGTTGTGAATTTCAAATTCTATTTATAAATGCTAAAAAAAATTAAGGCCTCTGTTTTATGTCTCTATTGAAAACAAGTCAAGTTTGCATTTTGTATTTTCACAGTTTAAATGACATTACAATGTTAATAGTTATCTCCATTATTACCTTTCGTAATAAGCATTACATGCATGATATAACACACGCGCGATACTCTCGCATAGGGATATTCTGCATACCCTTTCAACATGGCTTCGTTTTATTAGAACGAGAGTGGTGCAGATGTCGGGGGTAATCGGGATGTTGCTAAGGTGCAGGTGGAGGAGACCGCACTTTTTTTAACATGAGGAATTGGGCCTGGGCCATGCACCCGATTGAATCAAGATCGCACCATTATTGGCCTCGGTCTTTCTTTAAACTAACAAACATACAACCCCCAATCAGGAGATCATCTTAGATTGTATGAACTGGGTAAAGGGCATTTCTATTACTTGGCTAAACTCTGTGAAATCCTCCCTCAAAGCCACAGGTTGCATTAAACTGTATACATCTCCAAATTTTTGATGAAAGCTGACATTTTCAGAGTCAAAACGCTTTTTTATCAGCCATAGGGGACATCTAGGGAGCAAGAGGAAGTGAGCCTGTAGTTGGCCTGGGTTCTGAGCCCTTGCAATAGAGCTGTCTTAGCCGCATTTCGTCTGGGAACCACTACACCCCTGCTTTGCTTTCCTGTGGGCCAAATGATAAAGCATCCGTGTTAGTTTGACCATGCGAAAGACCTCTGTACAAACCCGGGAACGTTTAGATTTTTTTTGTAAATGTTATGATTTTCAAGCCAAAAGGTTTTAAAAAACAGTTCTTGAGCTCTGTGGTTTCCCCAATGCAAGCCCACTTTGTATTTCTTGGGTGTGCTCTCGAATCCTGTGGTTTATTTTCATGTAGGGAATTTCTTGAAGTCAGCTTTGTGTAAACGACATTTACTGTCTTCTGATATTTCTCTTTTTAATGTTTCGAATTTTAAGCGTATGTATGTTTTTAATCACAAGCGATATTGACTATTTTATGTAAAGCTCTTATGCTTGTTTTTAAATAATCGAATAAAGCCTCTTTTTTTTTTTTTTTTTAATTGTTTTTTATTGTTGCTAGCACATGGTACACAGTAACGGTGAGTCATTCTGCAGAGCAGCGTCAACATTCAGCTGCCTGCAATCACAATAGAGCAACTTTTTATATTTTACCCCCCCAACTTTAAACTTGCTACTTCAAGGGTCAAAGTTCACGATCCGTGTCAGAAATCCAATGTAACAAATGGCGTGTCTAGAAGCATCTAACAGCATTGTATGCGGTCCTTGATAAAAACAATCTTGCCTGTACTTACAGTTCCCAGGGCCTCGCGTCGCGCGCTGCTTCTGATCCCTACTCCTCGCTCCCACCCACTACTCCATATCCACCTCATCTCCTGAGCTGTCCCCATCTTCCTCTTCAGGCAGAGGCTCACAAATGTCCCCTCTGTAAGTGTTCCAGGGTGTCCAAATTTTGTTCCATTTGCGTGGATTAAGTCTCTGTTGGTACACCGCCCTCTCTGTCACCATAAGCATGTCCATGTTTCTGCACCACTGCGCCAGTGTCGGTGTCTCCAGTGCCCCCCATTTACTTGCGATATCCCGCTTTGCCAGCATCACACCAATGATCACCCATCGTTTCGCATGCAGTGACATGTCTGTTGGGCCCCATACATTCAATAGGCAAACCCTAGGGTCAGGCGTGAACGGGTTCTGGAGGGTCTGGCTTATCGTGCGTGTTACACGCCTCCAGTATTCTTGTATATTAGGACAGGTCCATACAGTGTGGAACAGTGTACCCTCCTCCCCACAATTCCTCAGGCAATATGGGTGTTCTGCCCTGTGTATTTTATATAGTGTCGTGCGGGTGTAGTATACCCTATGCAATACTTTAAATTGGACCAATCTGAATCGGGTGGAAATACCTGCCTCCCTGGGCGATGCCAGAGCTGCATTCCAGTCTGCCTCATCCAGGTCCCCTATCTCGTCCTCCCAATATTCCTTCAGCTTCCCTAGTGGATCCGGTAGGTTGTTCAGTAGTTTGCGGTAAGTGAGGGAGGTTGCACTTGACTCCATATAGTCCGTAAGCAGTCGGTCCTCTAACGGAGCCGACTCCGGAACTGTCACACCCGGCTCCAACACAGACATGAGTGCGTGCCTAATTTGTATGTATCTGTATGTTTCAGTCACCCCAAGGTCGTACTGCTCCCTCAGGGTCGCAAAGGAGAGCACGCCCTCTCTTGTCCATAGATCGCCCACCGTGGAGATTCCGATGTTATCCCATTGATCAAACCCTTTAGAACTGCGCAGGTTACCGAGGGCCTTGGCATCCCATAGTGGTGTGAGTTTAGTGATCACTCCCTCCCATGCCAGCCGCCTCTGAGCTTTGTGCCATATAGAGACAGTGTGTTTGGTAGGTCCTTCCAGCTTCCTCACCATTCCTTTGTTGTAGAGTGGGGCCAGGAGGGTGGTCATGCCCAGTTGGCGTCTATCCGCCATGTAAGCCGGGTCGTCCTGTGCACTATGGATCCACTGGTTGATCACCTTAAGGTGAGCTGCCCAATAGTACAATTCAAGGTTGGGGAGGGCTATCCCCCCACTGTACCAGTCTCTAGTTAATTTCAACTGCGCTACCCTGGCCGGTTTGCCACCCCACAGGAGGCCTGACAATTGCGCCGACACGTGGCGGAAGAATGATATGGGGACCATCGCCGGCGTATTTTCCAGGACATACAGGAAGCGAGGCAGCGCCATCATCTTAAAGAGCGCCGCCCTACCTAGAAGTGTCAAGGGGAGACTCTTCCAGTGGCGCACGTCTGCTCTCAGCCTGTCCAGTTGGGGCTGAAGGTTCAGGTCTAGAAAGGTTGTGTGTTCCCTTGTAATTTGAATCCCTAGGTACTTGAAGGAGACGGGTTGTACGAGCAATTGGCAATCCGTAGGTAGGACCGGAAGGTCGCCCTGCACCATATAAATTATGGACTTGGACCAGTTAAGTTTATAGCCTGAAGCTGCACCGTGTCTCTCGCACAGTGCCAGTAAGACCGGGATACCGCTTGTGAGGTCCGTGAGGTAGACGAGCATGTCGTCGGCATACAGGGAAGCCCTATCCTCCCATCCACCCCCCCACTGTATGCCTTTCAGCAGCTGGGTGGTTCTGATAATCGTGGCCAGGGGTTCCAGCACTAAGGCGAATAACAGCGGTGAGAGCGGGCACCCTTGTCTCGTGCCCCTTGCCAGCGGAAACTCCCTCGAGATATGTCCGTTTGCAGTCACCCTTGCCACGGGATCGGTGTACAGTAACCTGACCCACGATATGAATTTCGAGCCAATACCCATGTGTTCCAGGACCGCAAATAGATAGCGCCACTCCACCATGTCAAACGCCATTTTGGCATCCAATGACAGCACCGCTGCCGGCTCCTCCAACTGTGGGGCTCGGGCTAGCACCCCGTGCAGCCGTCGCAAATTCAGCGCCGTGCTCCGGTGTGGCATAAAGCCCGACTGGTCCGGGTGTATCAGGTGCGCCAGATGGGGCAGCAGTCTGGTGGCCAATAGTTTTGCCAAAATTTTACTCTCGGCGTTGAGGAGGGAGATCGGGCGGTATGATCCGCACTCTTCAGGGGGTTTGCCGGGCTTAGGAATTGCGATGATTGTGGCCATGCGCTGATCAGGAGGCAATCGCCCCTGCTCCTGGCACTCCCTGAACACACGGAGCAATGGTGTGGACAGCGTTTCGGACATGAGTTTGTACCATTCTATCGGCACACCATTGGGGCCCAGCGCTTTCCCTGGGTGTAATGCTGCTATAGCTATCTGTATTTCTTCAGCCGTCAGGTCGGAGTCAAGCTCGTCCCGTTGGTCTTGTGGGAGAGTGCGGGTAGGCACCCCTATGAGAGAGCCCTCCACCATCCCCCGCGTGACCTCGTACTCAGGGGAGTATACGGAGTGAAAATGGTCTGCCAGGAGTTCTACTATTCGCGCCGGACTGGTATGTATCTCACCACTAGGGTCCCTCAGTTGCAGTATGGCCCTCTGCCCTCCCCGTGTCTTCTCCAACCACGCCAGGAGCCTCCCCGCTTTATCTCCTATGTCATACACCCTACTCGTTGTTGCTGACATACTGTCCATTACCCTGCGGCGTAAATGGTCGGTGTGACGCTGCTGGCACAGTCGGAGCGTGTGTTGGGTAACCTCAGTCGGGTTCCCCTCGTGGTCCCGCGTTGCCTTGTCAAGTTGTTCCTCTAGATCTATCAATTCCTGACGCTGTGTGCGCTTGTGCTGCGTGATTACTGAGATTGCCTGCCCGCGAAGAACCGTCTGAATAAAGCCTCTTTTGACTAAAATGAGAACGGTCTCACTGTGCACTGAAAATGATCTTGCAATACTGGAAATATTTACAAGGGCAAAGGTAAACAGGGACTTTAGAAACCCTTTCCAATGGAAACAATTAGGAGGTTCCCCAGACTTGGTGAAAAGAGAAACTTCTCATACCTCTAATATGGACATTACATTTAGGAAAACAGAAGACATCTAAAGGCATAGATATAACATTACATAACATGATATTCACTTACCTAAGTGGAAAGAACCGCCGAGTGTGTTTAGATAGAGGGTATTCATAAGAAGTATGTTTAGATAGAGGGTATTCAACATCTTACTTAGCCACCAGTTTTAGAGATATAGATACACACACGGCTTAATTCATGGCACAGTTATATATAATTCATGGTACTCTTATAAATATTTTCATACATGTATTCGTAGATAAACACAGTGAATACTGTATTGGGGTTAGGAACATTGCCCCATTGCCTTTTCAAAGGCATTTCCCCTGCTCTGTCTGAGCAATGGCAATAACACTGCTGCCGATCCAAATATACTAAATAATATTGTATATGCCACGGTGTTAGCTGCACGGATATTTACACATCTAATTACAGAACTCGCCTGGGCCTACATCTACTGGAATTTTGTTCCTCGGACTGATTAGCGCATTTGGAAAGTTTGAGCTATTGGTTTTGTAAATGACATTTTATATTTATATATCGTTATTGGCATTGTCAATAACAATACATAAATATAAAATGTCATTTACAAAACCAATAGCTCCAACTTTCCAAAAGCGAAACCTATTGGCAACGCCAGTGCTTGTTTTGTTTTAGGGTGGATATGGATTTGGGGGTGCATGGGAATAGTAATTTTTACCCCTACACTATCCAACACTTACCCTACTGTTGCACTCACTGGAGTGGGAATAGTAATTTTTACCCCTACACTATCCAACACTTACCCTACTGTTGCACTCACTGAAGTGGAAATAGTAATTTTACCCCTACACTATCCAAAACTTACCCCCACTGTTACCCTAACAGTATTATGCATTGTAATGGAATGCGTTGTAAATGTAGATTCTAAAAATGCGTTGTTATGGCATGCGTTGTAAAATCATGCGTTGTAATGGATGTTGCGATGTAAAAACTGCGTCATAAAAGCATGCATTGTAAATGTTTGCGTTGTAACGTGTCCTATTCAGCCGAGCCTGGCGCCGCCATCATTGAAGAAATTACTATTCCGCTTCTGTTCGATGGGCACACAGAACCCATCAGAAGAGGAGCGGAATCCCCTTGTGGTTTTCCATCTGACCACCTTAATTAAAATATGGCGGTCGGAGGAAAAGCTCAGGATGTCGGGCGGAGAGCCTCTGATTGCTGGTCGGAGGCTCTCTTCCCGACATCAAAATTGTGCCCTCTGTATCTCATGGTGAGGAATAGATGGGAGTTGTTGCCTCGAATATGCAGCATCTTTGTTCTTTCCCTTCTGTTCAAGGAGGTTTGCCATCTCCTTCGTGCAGCCTGCGTGTGCCTATCATGACGGTTTATTTATTTATTGGTCGAGTTTTGTATAACGCAAACTTGACTCGTAGGCATCTGAGCACTTTACAGATTTGGAACAATAGAGGGTACATAAGTTGCATGTGGGCTAGATACAATTAATTAAAATAAATACAGATAAATGGTCATAGTGAATACACATAGTATAGTACAAACTTCACTCGTAGGCATCAGAGTGTTCCACAGTAGGGGTTACACGAGTTACATATAGAATAAAAACACATACATGAAATAGACACAAGTTACATATGGAATGTATGCACTTATATGAAAATAGATACAAATATATAGTCACAGTGTTAAACAAAAGTATGGGCTAAACAGTGGGCAACTTGGATTTTACTTTTCTGAGGTAGTTATAGTTGAGCGTAGTGGGAGCGGGGATAGTGGAGGCACCGTTTTCCCATGAGGTAGTAGGAAGCGTAGTTCAGATTAATTTAGATAGTGGGTATAGGAGCAACAGGCCAGTCAGATGGCTCAGGAGTGGGAAGGGGAGATTAGGTGTAAGAGTTTTAGGGCCGGATGTAGGTAACTTCCATTTAGCGAGTCCTTAATAGCGATTATTACCGAATCGCTATTAAGGACTCGCTAAATGGAAAGTAGATAGGAATCGATTCCTTAACATTCCTTAATAACGGAGGCCCATAGGAATGAATGGGAAGAGATACACTATTAGCGATTCAATATTACTGAATCGTTAATAGCGGGAGGTATTTCAAGGGTGCCAGGGTGTCCAAAGGACACCATGTTGCACCCCTGAAATGTGCATGTGTGCACATGTGGCACAGATACATGCCCTAAGGGCATGGATGTGTGCCACATGGCACATTAAAAAAAGCAAAAAAGTGCTTTTTGTAAGGAAATCGCTACTTACCACCAACTTGAAGTTGGTGGTAAATAGCGATTCCTTAAGGCTGAGGTGCATTGTTTTTAGTGCTACGTACATTGCATTTAAGGAATCGGTATTTCTGATTCCTTAAATGCAAGAGCAAAATAAGGAATCGCTATTTTACGATTCCTTATTTTGCATGTAGGTTTAATGTCACCTACATCGCACATGGCTAAATACTGGTCGGTAACGCAGTAATTTTAACGAATTTTGGCATTACTGACCGGTATTTAGCCACCTACATCTGGCCCTAAGTTCCTTCTTGAAGTGTTGGAATGATAAATGTCACGTAGATCCTGAGCATGGCCATATTGGCTGTAGTCGGCACTGGGCATTTCCCCGGTGGACCAGAGGGGTGGGGGAACGGTTTTGTGGCTGTGGGCACCAGTTTTGTCACTGGGGGCCGGTTGTGCTGCAGATCAGCCCCCGTAACAAAAGCGGGAGGAGTGCTTTTTATTAGCACCACCCCACCCCCGCTCCCAGGGAAGTTCGAGCAGCAATCTCCCAGGGCTAGTTGCTGTTCCCAGTCCGGCCCTGATCCTGAGGCAGCGAATTACAGATTCTAGGAGCATTCAGCGATGGTGTGCGTGTGGCAGCGGTGCAAATGTTAATAATTGGTTACATTTGTAAAAACACTTTGCCAAGATGGAACTCTCCCAGAAGTTTTTAATCCATTTCAGTTTTCCACTTTTTCAAGAGACTAGTCTATCGTGGGTAGTTCCTGTTATTTTTTATTAAATAGGAGAATATTTCAAGATGAAAGCTTCCTTTTCCTGGTTCGTGCATGGATCTGCATAAAGAGACCAGTCTAAAACCTTTCCTCTGCAATGCAGTCAATATGTTTTTTGACTGGTTCATCGCCCTCAGATCTGTATTTTTGTCAGATCTAATTTTCAGTTCTCGCCTGAGACAGCGCCTGTGCTGTCACTTGCAAGATATTTGGAGGGATTTGGAGCCCGCCCATTATTTACCATTCATTGGCTTTATTTTCACTCCTAATTTGTGGCTCCTGATTGGTTAGCATATGCCGGTTTCCCTTTCTCTTTGTTAATTTCACCCTTCCATGGAGCATGGATCAAGTACTGATGCTACTTTTTGATCAGTGTCCTACCACTGCTCACTCTGGGACTGAGGTACTTTTTTTTCTTTTTTCTTCCCCCAGCATCCTTGTTGTTGTTTGTTCCCCTGTGCCAGCCTCCTGCATCGGTATGTATATCACCAACCTACCAACACCACCACACTAACACCCGAACACCACCCTACCTCCATCCCACACCACCCTACCAACACACTCTGCCACCATCACTCTTCCACCACAAACCTACCAACACACCCCCACCACCCTAACCGCATCCACCCTACCACCACCATCCCCACACCATCACCACATCACCATCTCCACCACCCATCGTCACCACCTCCACCCTAACCACAACCACCACTACCCAAACCAATATCACCATAGCCTAGCCACCACCACTACAACACTACCATCACCACCACCCTAACCACCACCAGTCTACCCTGAACTCCACCACCCTACTACCACTAATACCATTCCCACACCTCGCTAGCCCCACAACCCTAACCACCACCCTTCCAACACCACAATAACCCTACCACCATCCTACCACCACCCTTTCACCACTGTAGCCACGACCTTAACCACCACACTAAACACCACCACCCTAACATCACCCTACAACCACCACCCCACTAGCTACCACTACCCTACTCTAACCACCACCACCCTAACCACCACTGCCCAACCCTAACCACCACTGCCTGACCCTAACCATCACCACTCTAACCACAACCACCTTAACCACTACCATACCAACCACCAATCTAAACATCACCACCACCCTAACAACCACCAACCTAACCACCACCACTTTAACCACCACCACTACCATCTCCCTAACCACCGTCATCCAAAACACCACCTTAACCCCCAACATTTCCACAGGCTTAACCACCACCCTAACTGCCACCACCCTCACTACCCCAACACCCTAACATCACCACCTTACCAATAACCTAACCTAAACACTAATTATCACCACCACCTTAATTACCACCACCCTACCACCACCTTACCATACCACCATCACCCCATCGCTCTCTCCTGTCACGAGCAATCTTCCACCACCACCCCATTAGCACCACACCAACAACTACCACCCCACTATAACCATCACTGTACCCTACCCACAACCACCCTACCCAGAACCCCCTTAACCACCCACAGCACTACCACTGTCATCACCATCACCCTACCAACACCCTCATCACCAGCACCACTCTGACCATCACAACCCTCACCAACAACCCCCTGACCCTCCTCACTAACTTCAACCTCATCACCACCACCCTAAACACCCTCACCCTAAAAACCACCACCTTCACAACGCTCACCAGCATTACCATCACCTCACCACCACCAACATCACCATTACTCTCACCATCATTACCACTCTTACCACCACCCTAACCTCCCTACTCTAACCGCCACCCACCTTTCACTGTATATGGCTCTTAATTCCTACCGAAGCACTTAATTTTTTAACAACCATTTTCAACTCTTTTCTCGGCTGTGGTTTTCTTGGACAGACGCGGCCTACTTTTGCGTTTGTTTACTGTTGAATAACTTGTTCTTGCCTTAAACTATGCATCTAGGTGTCTATTAAACCTAAGTCATTTCAAAGATTAAGTCATATTTACACATCATCTATAGCTATGTATCGATCTGT
This sequence comes from Lissotriton helveticus, assembly GCF_964261635.1. Taxonomy (NCBI): domain Eukaryota; kingdom Metazoa; phylum Chordata; class Amphibia; order Caudata; family Salamandridae; genus Lissotriton; species Lissotriton helveticus. The sequence goes on from NC_136068.1 coordinate 123,477,982, forward strand.
CGGCCTTATTTGTGGAAATCAATATGTGAAAGTTGAGAAGGACCTCTATGGTAGGTTGATGCTGTGAACCCTAGGGGAAGTGCTCGTTGGGCAGATTGACATTTGCATAAACTGCATATTCAATTGCCTTGTACATTTTAATTTCTCTGCAGTGGAAATAAGAGAACATAAGGCCTGATTCACCAAGACCCTCCGCACTCGAGGCGGAGGCACAAAAGTCGTGGCAGGATCTCCGAAACTCATAGCAGGATCTACACATTGAAGTTTCTCATTGCGGAGATACCTCCATGAGTGCGCAGATTCCGCCACGACTGCGCAGCCTCAGCCACAAGTGTGGAGGCACATAGTGTTCATCGCGTTACGTGGCATGCTTTTAATAAAGCAACCTTCAAATGCAGTCAATCCTACTTAGAATACTGATTGTGTAGGCTTTCCTTCCTCTTCTTGTGTTTGTCCCTCCCCTGGAGCACGGCCTCATTACTTGGGTCCTCCCACTGCTTACTGTTCAGACACTCCTTTTTCTTTTTGGTTAAGCACTCCAAGAGAGTGCATGTGTTTTCCAGCTGTCTCTCTTGTGTACTTATCTTTGCCCCTCCCCCACACTCCATGTTGCTCTCGCCTGTGTGCTTCTCTACCATTGCCCTCCATCCTCAGTAATTTACTTGCCCTTTTATGCTTCTCCCTCTGCATTGTTTTCTCGCCCTTGTACTTCTTCCCGTTCCATGTTGCGCTCTCTCTCACCCATATGCTTCTGTTCCCCCGCGCTCCATGCCTCCCTCTCTTGCCTGTGTTGTGTACTCCTCCCACCACCCTCTATGTTGCTTCCAACCCTTTCCTCCGTGATCCTTCCCTCCACCCACACGCTACAAGTGGCTTCTACCCCCACTCTCCTTGTTGCTTCTGTGCACCTACTTTTAAAAAAAAATGCTTTGGCCCTACCTTTTTTCTATTTCGAACTTTGATAATTACATTTTTTTTTAAAAGCCCTGTGAATTTTGTAGGCATGTACGTGTGTAGTGTGCACACCCACAAAATGTCACAGTCCCTGCAGCTCCGTTTTTTTAGCACCTTTGTTTGGGGTTTCCTTTTTAGCCACGCTGCACACAGGGGCGGCCTTAGGCATGTGCAAGCTGTGCACCTGCACAGGGCCACCAAACCCCAGGGGCCACCACCCCAATATATATCCTTAATATAATAATCCTCTGAGGATGGCTATATATTTGCGTGGCGGCCCCTGGCACGGATTTGGCGGCCTCCGGCTCTGTCCAACTTCCAAACACCCTGACCCCCCCCCCTCCCCACCCCTTCACTGGCCTCCACGCTCCGCCGCGCCCGGACCCCCTCTTCCGGGGCCCCCTACCTACGCTCCGTGCCCAGGGCCGCCATGAGCCTAGAGCCACCCCTGCTGCACAACTTCGCTCAAAACCATTTGCAAAGCCAATAGTTCCCAAAGGTAGGGCCTATTTGCTTTGCTAGGGCTTGTTCTCTTGGATTTAGCTTTGAATGCTCTATTTTGTTGTCCCAGAGACTGAAAGTGAGCTCTGTCCCTGTTCTGTGCCTGTGATATCTACCAGAACGCCTTCTCTTCAGCTCCTAGAATTCAAGACCTTTCTGGATGTCTTTTTTATGCCACACAGCCTTTTCTTACTTTTTAAGTGGCCCTTCTTTACAGACACCTACTTCTTACACATTTACTTTATTGTGTCAGAGTACAGTGGCTACCGGAAGGCGCCAACCTATCCTCTGGCAAGCCAAGGGCTTGCTCCAGAAGAATACACCTTGTCCAGCCATTGGCATTCTGGGCCAGCTGTATCAAAGGGTTTTACCCATTCTGTGTCAATGGGAAAATGTGTTGATACATATGGCCCTATGTGGTTCCTCTCCCCCTGAATATGAGCACTTACTACCCTGGGCGACCCCTAGGCTACTATTCACGTCCCATTGAAGCGAAAAACCTCTCCCTGGGCTGTCCTTTCCGGATTCTTTTTGAACACACTTTTCCTGTCTAGGAGAAGACATTGCATTTTTCCCTTGTTCTTATAATGCCCTCTTTTACCCTCTCTCTGGAGAGCTACGCCTCAAATGAAACCAGAACCGATACAAGGATTTGGGGTGGGCAATAGAAAATACATATTGTTATCCCTCGCTTTGGCAATTGGGCTATTTCTAGGCTGTCTTAAAGGCTCACCAGCGGCGGGGGGTTATTAAAGAAGACACAGCGTGCGTCATAGGAAGAGAGAAGAGGGAAAGAAAGGTAAATTTGAGGAAGAGAGAATGATGGAAAGAGAAAGAGAGAGGGGAGAAGGAGAGAAATCAAATAGACCAGTAGAAAAGAGAGCGTTGAGGAAAAAAAGAGAGCGTTAAGCAAGAAAAGAGTGCGTTGAGGAAGAGAAGAGAGCGTTAAGGAAGAAAAGAAAGCGTGGAGTGGATGGGAAGGAATCTATAACAGGTATATATCACACAGACCCTTCTGTCAAAAGGCAGTTTGTTTGCTTTAGTGCACACTGGCCATGGTGATATTGAAGATCACCACTAGAGGGCAGCAAATGGTCATTTCTTCTACCCTGGTCATTAAATGCTGTTTTCGATGCCCTCGTGTCAAGGTCAAAATGTGGTGGTTTATTGGCACCTCATAGATTTTATAGCATATTCCTTGGTGTTTCATTGTTCAACTAGGGCTTGTGCGAGTCAGAGTTACAGTCCTGTACTGCGTATGGAAAATCTTTCCTGGCCAATTAAAAAAAACATTAAACAGCTATCCTATCAAATGATGTACGTGCTCGTAAATATGGCACCCGAGCTCTGCCCTCGGCATAGCCACGCTGTCTCGGGCAAGCACACCAGCTTTAACTGAAGCAAGGGGTTTGTAGCCCGACGTCTAGCGTGTACCCCTAGAGTAGGGTGACCAGAATGTTTAACCCAAAAACCGGGACATTTCAAGGAAATAGAAGAAGGACTACAATTTTAATTCAAGCGAGCAGACTGAATGACAGCAGAGAATTACAGAACATCAACAGGCATTTAGAACATACATAAAAAGCAATTTTTTAAAACCAGTAACTTGTCTGTTAATTAAATTGTTTTCTTGAAATAACTGATAACTACCCCTTCTTTGTAAAACATTAAAAAGCACCCCCTGCCCTTTTCAGTTGACCCTCTCTAAAAACCGGGACATGGCCAACTTTCCTGAAATCTGCCGGGACAGCTGGTGAAAAACAGGGACTGTCCAGGAAAATCCGGGACGCCTGGTCACCCGACCCTAGAGTGCTGGCCTTTTATTCCACTGGGCATTTCCCCGTCGGGGTCAGAGCAATAGCAGCGACCGCTCCTCCTTAATGGCGGAGGAGCTACACCCCACTGCTGATGAAAACAAGCATTGGCATAGCCAATAGGTCTCGCTTTTGGGACCTTATAAGTATTTGGTTATGCAGCACAATATCCTTGGTGCAAAAACATCAACTGTTGCATGGCTAAACACTTATAAGGTCCCAAAAGTGAAACCTATTAGCTGAGCCATATATAATATAATGTCATGAGACAGGGCCGATCGCTTCAGATACTACTGATATTATTATTAACTTCAGATACTGAAAATGTGTTTCTTTTTTAAAGTTCTCTGACTCATATGACCTCACTTTTAATGGTTTGATTCATTTGTACCTTGGGCTCTGGTGAAAACACTCAAAAAGAACTATTGATGGACAGAATGCAGAACAATGTCATACATTCACCCCAGTACAGAGATCTGGGCCTAAATCCATCGTTTTTTTGCTCACCATGCCATTCCAGTTTGAACCCAGCCATGTGCAAATCAGTCGTGACCCTGTGCCTCATGGGAACAGTGCAGCCCGAACTGCCAAGCCAGGTCCTTCCTGGACTGGAAACAAGCATCCTAGGACCAGTTTTGGGCTTCACCCCTCTTTAGCCAGGATAGCTTGATTCCAGTGGCATGGCGAGCACAGGACTCAGGTCTGAGCATACCCATCTCACTCGGGTGACAAATGCAAAAAGAACTATTGAAGGACAGAATGCAGAACAATGTCATACATTCACCCCAGTACAGAGATCTGGGCCTAAATCCATTGTTTTTTTGCTCACCATGCCATTCCAGTTTGAACCCAGCCATATGCAAATCAGCCTTGACCCTGTGCCTCATGGGAACAGTCCAGCCCGAACTGCCAAGCCAGGTCCTTCCTGGACTGGAAACAAGCATCCTAGGACCGGTTTCGGGGTTTCACTCCTCTTCAGCAAGGATAGCTTGATTTCAGTGGCATGGAGAGCACAGGACTCACGTCTGAGCATACCCGTCTCACGCATTCTAGGACTGGTTTCGGGGTTTCACCCCTCTTCAGCCAGTATAGCTTGATTCCAGTGGCATGGAGAACAGTCCAGCCCGAACTGCCAAGCCAGGTCCTTCCTGGACTGAAAACAAGCATCCTAGGACCAGTTTCTGATTCCAGTGGCATGGAGAGCACGGGACTCACGTCTGAGCATACCCGTCTCACTCGGGGTGACAAATGCAAAAAGAACTATTGATGGAGAGAATGCAGAACAATGTCATACATTCACCCCAGTACAGAGATCTGGGCCTAAATCCATCACTTGTTTGCTCACCATGCCATTTCAGTTTGAACCCAGCCATCTGCAAATTAGTTGTGACCCTGTGCCTCATGGGAACAGTCCAGCCCAAACTGCCAAGCCAGGTCCTTACTGGACTGGAAACAAACATCCTAGGACCAGTTTCTGATTCCAGTGGCATGGAGAGCACGGGACTCACGTCTGAGCATACCCGTCTCACTCGGGGGTGACAAATGCAAAAAGAACTATTGATGGACAGAATGCAGAACAATGTCATACATTCACCCCAGTACAGAGATCTGGGCCTAAATCCATCATTTGTTTGCTCACCATGCCATTCCAGTTTGAACCCAGCCATATGCAAATAAGTCTTGACCCTGTGCCTCATGGGAACAGTCCAGCCTGAACTGCCAAGCCAGGTTCTTCCTGGACTGGAAACAAGCATCCTAGGACTGGTTTTGGGGTTTCACCCCTCTTTAGCCAGGATAGCTTGATTCCAGTGGCATTTCAAGCACAGGACTCACGTCTGAGCATACCCGTCTCACTCGGGTGAAAAATGCAAAAAGAACTATTGAAGGACAGAATGCAGAACAATGTCATACATTCACCCCAGTACAGAGATCTGGGCCTAAATCACTCGTTTTTTTGCTCACCAAGCCATTCCAGTTTGAACCCAGCCATATGCAAATCAGCCTTGACCCTGTGCCTCATGGGAACAGTCCAGCCCGAACTTCCAAGCCAGGTCCTTCCTGGACTAGAAACAAGTATCCTAGGACCGGTTTCGGGGTTTCACTCCTCTTCAGCAAGGATAGATTGATTTCAGTGGCATGGAGAGCACGGGACTCACGTCTGAGCATACCCGTCTCACGCATCCTAGGACCGGTTTCGGGGTTTCACCCCTCTTCAGCCAGTATAGCTTGATTCCAGTGGCATGGAGAGCACTGGACTCACATCTGAGCATACCCATCTCACTCGGGGTGACAAATGCAAAAAGAACTATTATTGGACAGAATGCAAAACAATGTCATACATTCACCGTAGTACAGAGATCTGGGCCTAAATCCATCGTTTTTTTGCTCACCATGCCATTCCAGTTTGAACCTAGCCATATGCAAATTAGTCGTGACCCTGTGCCTCATGGGAACAGTCCAGCCCGAACTGCCAAGCCAGGTCCTTCCTGGACTGAAAACAAGCATCCTAGGACCAGTTTCTGATTCCAGTGGCATGGAGAGCACGGGACTCACGTCTGAGCATACCCGTCTCACTCGGGGTGACAAATGCAAAAAGAACTATTGATGGACAGAATGCAAAACAATGTCATACTTTCATCTCAGTACAGAGATCTGGGCCTAAATCCATCGTTTTTTTGTTCATCATGCCATTCCAGTTTGAGTCCAGCCATATGCGAATCAGTCATGACCCTGTGCCTCATGGGAACATTCCAGCCCATACTGCCAAGCCAGGTCGTTCCTGGACTGGAAGCAAGCATCCTAGGACCAGATTCGGGGTTTTACCCCTCTTTAGCCAGGATAGCTTGATTCCAGCGGCATGGAGAGCACGGGACTCACGTCTGGACATACCCGTCTCACTCGGGGAGACAAATGCAAAAAGAACTATTTATGGACAGAATGCAGAACAATGTCATACATTCACCCCAGTACATCGATCTGGGTCTAAATCCACAGTTTTTTTGCTCACCATGCCATTCCAGTTTGAATCCAGCCATATGGAAATTAGTCTTGACCCTGTGCCTCATGGGAACAGTCCAGCCTCAACTGCCAAGCCAGGTTCTTCCTGGACTGGAAACAAGCATCCTAGGACCGGTTTTGGGGGTTTCACTCCTCTTCAGCCAGGATAGCTTGATTCCAGTGGCATGGAGAGCACGGTACTCACATCTGAGCATACCCGTCTCACTCGGGATGGCACATGCAAAAAGAACTATTGATGGACAGAATGCAGAACAATGTCATACATTCACCACAGTACAGAGATCTGGGCCTAAATCCATCGTTTATTTTGCTCACCATGCCATTCTAGTTTGAACCCAGCCATATGCAAATCAGTCTTGACCCTGTGCCTCATGGGAACAGTCCAGCCCGAACTGCTAAGCCAGGTCCTTCCTGGACAGTAAACAAGCATCCTAGGACCGGTTTCGGGGTTTCACCCCTCTTCAGCCAGGATAGCTTGATTCCAGTGGCATGGAGAGCACGGGACTGACGTCTGAGCATACCCGTCTCACTCGGGGGGACAAATGCAAAAAGAACTATTGATGGACAGAATGCAGAACAATGTCATACATTCACCCCAGTACAGAGATCTGGGCCTAAATGCATCGTTTTTTGCTCACCATGCCATTCCAGTTTGAACCCAGGATGCTTGTTTCTGGTCCAGGGCAGCCATGGCTTGGCAGTTCGGGCTGGACTGTTCCCATGAGGCACCGGGTTAGACTGATTTGCATATGGCCATGTCTGAACTGGGGTGGTGGAGTGAGCTAATGAATAATGATGGATTAAACACAGATCAGTTTACTGGGGGTGAGTGTTTGATTTGCCCCAACGCTCCGTCCATCATCCCCTTTGGTATCGCTCTGGTGAAAACACTCAGCTTCTTTAAAGGAAGTGGACAACACCCCAGCGATACCTCTCCACGTACCTTTAGACGACGGCTGTGTTTAGGCACGCTTTTTGCAGTTTTATATAGGGCAAGCTTGACCCGAATGTATTGGAGCGCTTTATATAAGCACCAGTTACATTACCCAAGGATACATTCATTTTTGATAGACACGCGAGACATCGAGTGACTTGCCCAGAATCACAGGATGTTGAGCCGACGCCGAGACTCAAACCTGCCTTACACTGTTACTGTTGAAGCAGAACTAGCTCATACTGGTGCAAGCATCCTCTTACTTTACTTTAGTCAAGAATCACATGTCTGTGATTGATAAAAAGTGTTCTAATGCTCAATGCCAATGTGCGCACCAGTAGACCCCATCTTAAATTAAGCACCCAGCCGGGGCCTACATTACGCCCCTGGGTCTAGCGAGCCCCATTTACACCTAAATGCAAGTGGATCTCTGGGATGGAGGAGGCTGGTGGGGGGGGGCTAGAGGCGGGGTGCTCTTTGTCACAGATCTCTGCTCTTCACAAGCCATTATCTTTAAAATGCCCATAAACAGCTTTCTTAATTGGTGTTATAGGGTGGTGTGCCATGGTGCACAAAGCAATTGTAATCGTAGAGCTGCTCAACTTCATGGCATATTATTCAGCTGGCCGCTTTAAAAAAAAAAAAGAGAAATTGGATCTGTTTCATTAAAATAATGTAGGAATGATTCAGAAGACTTCACGAACGACTACGTGCGCTGTGACAACGTGTTGTATGGTGTCCTCTAATCTCATTTAATACGACAAACAAGATCTTGGTACTTGATGCTTTCTCCCATCGAAATCGGGTCCTCAGTTCTCCTCCTGTGAAATCCGCTTCTCTCCTTTGCTCTGGTTCAGAACGGTTGGGGGAAGGGAGTAGCTAGGCAAGCTCTACACGGTGGTTCGGAGCCCGAGTATGTTTTGGCGGTAATTGCCGTACTGAACGATTGTGTTCATGGGCAAAAAACTCCCCGGGCGGCCATCAGTTCGAGTTTCTGACTTGTTTAAACTCGTGAATGTTTTCCCATGATTCATATGGGGATACTCCCTCCACTAATTTAGAAACAGACCCAGCAGAGTACGGATCCTAGTGACCTACATCTAGCTGGGCTACCCAAGGATCTTATTAAGACAAGGGTAACCGGTGGATCCTACTGCGACAGTCCTGAAGAAGACCAGGGTGACCTTTCGTGGCACAAATCTATGGTCGAAACATGTTGACTCGAGCAGTGGTAGGAGGGAAGCCTTGAGAAACCTCATTTTCTCAATAAGGCATTTCCCCATCCTTTCTTTTCTTTTAATCCTGATAAGGGTACCATAATTGGTTCCAATAAAGTAATTCTTTCTTTTGGCACCCCTAATCAGTTTTAACACACGTCCTTACTGCACTCATTTGTGTCGCACTTTTGATCCACGAGGTGTTCCTCTATACACGGTATCACTTATGTATGTTACTCATTGTACGTATTTACGTATTATCTTGTACGTCTTGTAACGTGGAAATTTATTATTTTTTCCCCCTCCCTAATGCTCCGCCCTGGATGTGGCTACACCAGGGCATTTGTAGCAGGCCCTATGATGAAGCATGTCACATACTTCGGTATGTGAGTGAGGGCAGTTTTTTCCAAATTGGGAATTTCCCTTCACTTATTTTGAAGAACTCTGTATACCCACTGTTGTTGTGAACATAGTCCTTTTAGGGGGTCTGGGGTATTGGAGTATAAATAATTTGGCCCTCTCCCCCTTTTGTGTGTTTAAAAGCTCTGAAGACAAACAGCAGACAAGAACATGCGCATTGCTATGTTTAGTGAAGCTAGGATCGGTATGCTTCTATGTGTACACAGCTAGCAGGACGACTATCGCATTAGTTTTAAGCCCCAAGCGGTCCCTCCATGTTTGTGAAGATATTGTGCCTCTCCCGCTTTATGTCTTGATTTGAGAGGCGCATGTCGATGCATAAGTGTATCTATCCTGGCTGCTTTGACTTCTAGGCGAGTACCATGTATGATACCCAGGACGTTGGTCCAGATACCTTTTCTCAATCACTTTGGCTTTCACGCTTGTCGAGTTTTAGTTTCACTAGTGGCCATAGATGGAAAGGAACACATCGATAGTGTAGGGCAACAGTTGTGACTGACTTATCAATGTGTAGTTGGACCGGAGGTGCTTTCAGGTATTCCAGGCCACTGAATAGGTTGGGAAGTTGATCCTGAATTTCGTCAATGTGGTATGCCTTCACGTTCCTCTCAAATGATACCAATCCTAAGTCTTCTGCAGAGTGGCATCCTAGCAGTGTGTAGGCTCCCTTATCAATTACGTGAAAAGTCGTTAACATTTCTTGGTTGTTTGAGAGTACGCGTATGGTCATGTGTCCTTTCAGTGGTAGCAGAGATTGATTCCCATATGTGAATATCTTGGCATTGGATGGAATTGGTGTTGGTTTGGGCTGGAGGCATCAGTATTGCTGGATGCCCATTACATTCATGATCCACCTGAAGCCCAGCAATTTCTACCACGCATATGAAACGTGGCCATCTGTGTCATTTCAGGTCATTAGTAAATGATATGTGAAAGGCCTCTTCTTCGTCTTCTGGTGATGAGCCTCTAGGCAGTATCTGTGCCGTTGGGGTATTTGACGCCCCTTGGTGGTCTGGTTCATCCAGTGATGCCTTACTGCTCTTTTAGGGGTTAACCTACCTCTGGCCCCTCTTCCACTGAGCCCTCCTCAGCACACTGTCAAAAAAAGATTCATTTCGCAGCAGTTCAAGTATGTGCAACCTTGTGCTCGGTAGTCATTCAGGGCATGTTCTTCACGACCGCAGTACGTGTAGCGAGATCCTGTTTGTGAAGGGGCAGGTGTCCTGGGTCTATTTGTCTTCCCTTTCCCTCTCGTGTGTATTGCGTCGGCTCCATCTACTTTCCCGGTTGGTGCCTTCTCGGGATTTTGGGTTATGGTAATGTCCATTTCAGTGGCTTTCGCGGCCGGTAGGTCATGGGACCTTGCCATGATGAGAAAGTCATCTAGGCTGATGTTAAGTTGCCTCAGGATGAGGCCTCTGAGTGTCTTGTTGCAGTGTCCTTGGATGATGTGTGCTATAATTTTCTTTGGTTGGTCTTCTGCGATGCACGCGCTAGCTAGTTCACACAGGCGTGAGTAAAAAGTGGTTATGGATACCCCGTCTCATTGGCGGGTTTGGCGGAGCTTGAAGTGCATAAAGTCCAGGTATAATTGTGGGTTGAAGTGTGCGTTAAGGGCTGTCACTGCTGCATCATAGTTGTTTGCTGTGCCGGTGTTGGGGAGGTGCTCGAATAGCTTATAGATTTTGTCTCCTGCATTGTGCAGTAGGAGGGAGCATTTAACAGCTCCATAATTTTCTTGGGTGGCAATAAAGTAATTATCCAGCCTCCCTACTCAAGTCTTCCAGCATTGCGGTGCTGTCGCAGGGTCGGCTAGCTCAGTAATTGGTTGTAGTACTCCTAATAGCGCATGTTGTGGGGGAAACTGTCTCTGTGGTTGTGCTAGTAGCGGTACTGTATTTGGATCATCAGCCATAGCTGGGTGTAGTGTAAGAAACCCACTTGTTTCACTGGGGTGTTGGGAGCTGCTGAGTTCAAGGCGGTTGGCGTGCTGTGTCGCAGGGTCAGCTAGCTCAGTAATTGGTTGTAGTACTCCTAATAGCGCATGTTGTGGGGGAACTGTCTCTGTGGCTGTGCTAGTAGCGGTACTGTATTTGGATCATCAGCCATAGCTGGGTGTAGTGTAAGAAACCCACTTGTTTCACTGGGGTGTTGGGAGCTGCTGAGTTCAAGGCGGTTGGCGTGCTGTGTCGCAGGGTCAGCTAGCTCAGTAATTGGTTGTAGTACTCCTAATAGCGCATGTTGTGGGGGAACTGTCTCTGTGGCTGTGCTAGTAGCGGTACTGTATTTGGATCATCAGCCATAGCTGGGTGTAGCGTGAGAAACCCACTTGTTTCACTGGGGTGTTGGGAGCTGCTGAGTTCAAGGCGGTTGGCGTGCTGTGTCGCAGGGTCAGCTAGCTCAGTAATTGGTTGTAGTACTCCTAATAGCGCATGTTGTGGGGGAACTGTCTCTGTGGCTGTGCTAGTAGCGGTACTGTATTTGGATCATCAGCCATAGCTGGGTGTAGCGTGAGAAACCCACTTGTTTCACTGGGGTGTCGGGGAGCTGCTGAGTTCTAGGCCATTGGCGTACTGTGTCGTAGGGTGCGCTGCGCCTTCGTTTTGTTTTGCGGGGTGTCTCACGCGCTCTCTTTCACTGTCTTTATAGAAGTGTGTCTCCCTCCTGTCCACTTTAATAATTAGTATTTCCTCTCTCTCTCACATGGTAAGTGATTTTCTTTATTTTTTAATTTTTTTTTCCTATTCCGTTGTCTGTCAACCTACTCCTTCCTCCTCCCTTCCCTGCCCTGCCCCACCGCTCTTTCCTGTGCCAGCCGCCCCTGGAAGTCAGCGCCAAGACACCTATGGTATACGTGCACGTAGTCAATTTTTATAACATAACATACATCTGTCATTCATACACAGCATGCATATTTCCTACATACAAGGGCTGAATAAAGTAAAAAAAACTGCCTCTAAACAATAGTTTCTCCTAAGCACATATGAAGTGCTAACAAGCTGTGTGCCTATTTTGTTTCCCTCCATTGCGTTGACTTCTGGGTATTCCGCTTGACATAGCTTCCGGCAAAGATGAAACTCTATCAAAAGGAGGCCTTTGTGTTGGGCACAGCTAGAAGTGAGAATGAGAAACCCTCTCGCCCTCTGCAGGTTGCTGCTCTGAGCTGAAAGCAGACAATGCGCAGGCCCTGCTGGATGTGTCCTGGTGTCAGCAAATTACAGAGGGACAAATTCAGCATTTATTTCACTGCGGCTGTCCCTGATCTGGTTAAAATAATAGCTGCTGGATCCGGCTGGACCCGCCTCTTCTTCCTGCACTGATCAGTGCACATAATGCAAGTGTAACATATTTATAAATTCTAGGCTATAATTTCATGATGGTTCTTCCTTTAACTGCGCTCTCTTAGTTTCTAGTTACACCCATGTTTCCAGTCAAACACTGGGTTCTCATTTACAGTTGTTTCCACTTTGGTGTTCAGTGTTTCTGCTAGAAATACTTTTGACTTTTTGAATAAATATACATTTCTAAAATATCATTAAAGATTGAGGAACTACCTCCTACTCTTATGATGATGAGACAAAGACTTACCTGTATGCCAGGAGGACCACCCTACCTGAGAGTTTGTTGTGCTGATGACTGACTCAATGACAGCCAGGGAATTAAACCTCACTCCTCTCCCTCCCCCCCAGATAGAGGCTCTGTTTCATCATCCAGCTCATTTGATTATTAATACATTTGCCCACTAAACTCACCAATGTTGTTTAATCGCGACTGTGAGTCGAAAGTAAAAGTAGTAGGAAAATGCTGGCATCATTTGATGTGCCTAATCCAATGTTACTTAAAACAGCATTTAGTCAGAGCTACCAGAAAATCTGAACCAAAAAAGTCTATGAACACTTCTTAAGTTTCCTGCAGTTACAGGACACCACAAATGTGGACAATGCACAGCCTCTAGCTACACTAATAATTCCAAATAGCTCATCATCAATGGCACAAAACATGCAATGCACATTTTCTAACTTCAACACCAAAAACTTTGTTTACTGTGTCTAGTGCCCTTGCGGCAAACCATGCATAGGACAAACTACCCAACCAGATAAGATCTGAATTTTACAACATAGATTATGGATATGCTGTAAAATAGCTGGAGCACCGTTAGTAAGTACAACATTTTGAAAAACCAAACCATTGTGAAACAGTGACGGCTCCTCCGGTATGGCGGAGGAGCATCGCCCTCCTACTTTCAAACAGTGCAAGAAACAAAAACATAAAATGATATTAACTTTCAGTTTGTGCTTTTTTGCGGGCCGGCGGGTGGGCGGGGCTGCTCTGCTCTCAGAGCAGGGCAGGGGAGGCGTGGTTATGTTATGTTATGTTATATCTGTCTTGTATAGCGCACGGCTACTCGAAGAGTGTCCCGGCGCTTTATTGCAAACCTGTACCACAACATAACGGAAAAGAAAAAGCAGAAAAAAGAGAAGTCCCTAAACTACCAATCAAGGCGATATCTAAAGAGTAAAAAGCCAAGTTTTTAGTCCCTTCCTAAATGCCAACAGATTGGAAGTACTGTGCAGTGTCACTGGTAAAGTGTTCCAAATCTGCGGAGCCAGCAGTCTGAAAGATCGACCTCCTATACGTGCCCTTTTTATGCGAGGGACCACGGCGAGGAACAAAGACTCCGATCTCAAGGACCTTGCAGGATGGTAAAAAGCTAGCCTTTTTTGGAGATATTTTGCTCCTGAAGCATGTAGAGCTTTATAGGCCACGGTCAAGGCCTTAAAGATTATCCGCTTCCGGATGGGCAGCCAGTGGAGTGACTGCAGGAGGCCCAAGGTTCTAGCTCGGCCGGGTAATCCGAAGATGGCCCGTGCTGCCGAGTTCTGGACCACCTGCAGTCGTTGCAGCAAATACTCCGGCAGGCCGAGATAAAGGATATTCGAATAATCCATTCTCGAGCCGATTATAGCCTGAACCGTTATCTTCCTGTGATCCTCCGGGAGCATAGGAAGAAACTTGCGAAGCATCGGAGGAGGCCGAAGCAGGTACCGGTGAGACCAAGAATCTGGGATCTCAGCGTCAGCCCAGGTTTGCCCACTCCTAAGTGCTCAATGACTGTTTGGCCGGCCCTTTCGGGACACCCAAACCAGTCATGCACACTTTTCCCTTTTCCACGCAGGCTGCATTACAGCCTGCCTGGAGAACATGCCCACCCCTACAGCCTCTGGCTGAGCGCCGTCTCATGGTGCTCAGACCAATCCCAACGCTGCATTGCAGCATTGTGATTGGCTTAGGGGGGAGGAGCCTGGTTGCCTGCTTCCTGTTCCTGAAGTTGGAAGCAGGATAGGAGGAGCAGAGACGCAGGACCCGGCGGAAAGGTAAGTTAATGTAATTTTTTTTTTTAAGATCCCTCCGGCAATCACGACCCCCCCCTATCCCCTTGCGGCCGCCCCCCACCTGCGAGCCATGCCAGCCGCCACTGTTCTGAAAGCGAGATCAAGTGGTCAATCTTGTTCATTGCAAATGCAGACACAGGAGGAGGTTCTGTAGAATCCATCTTGCGAAACACTGAATTCAAATACATCGAAAAATTCCACACACACATGGTCTAAATGAACATGATGAACTGTGGGCATTAATTAGGATTTAATACCATCATGTCTGGCACCTTTTAACATTGTGCTCCTGAATTGTAACCAATCGATATATATAGATTTTTATGTCCTCCTTTGCTGTGCTACATGAAAAATTTGATATGCATAATGTGACAAATACTATGGGGCCGATTACGATGCCGGACGGACCCGAGTTTATCCAGCATACTTCTGGAACTGGAACTGAATGATCTCCAGTTTTTGGTTCCAGCCAAGGAATTTGGGATTGGTTGCAATCCTATACTTTCCTATGAGAGCATGCATTGCAAATGGAAGGCATGCTCTCATTGCAAAGAGTAGGGGTGCAGTTCATCCCTGCACCCGGTGGCAGGCACCTCAAGGTGCCTGCCACCGGGTACAGGGATCAACAGGTGGGCATCATAGGTGCATCCAAGGCTGCTATTAGGTGACCTTGCACCATGGGGGCCCTGATGGGGGCCCTCAAAGCTAATTCCCAATGCCTTTTTATGCTTTGTGTTTGACTTGAGGTAAAATGAAGAAGCTTTTTTGCATCAAAGAGTGGTGTCTTATTCCATAAACAAAGCACACAAAACTATAACCAGGATACACATTAAAAAAAAAACTATTTAAGTAGGATAATAATAATCCTTACTGATAACCATTGAAATGATAATTTTGGTCGATTTATCCTTTTGAATGTATGCTGCTAGAGCTAATTGTACTTTGTATGACTTTGTTTGCAGCCTAGGTTCTAGAAGGGGTATATCGGCTCAACCCTAATCTGCTTTGGTGCCTTACATGCAGCAGCAACCTTGCCATCTGGTGTTGATTAAACCACACATTTTCAATGCCCTACGATGGCTTCGCGTAGATGTGAAATGCAGCAACTTAACTCCCTGCCAGGTGCAAAAACTCCTCCATGTAAAGTCTCTACAGCACTGGCCTGAAAAGCAGATAATGTCTGGGGGTTGTCAATTTCTGAAGAGCACTGTTCTGCTATGTCTGAAGACACCAGCCTTGAAGAACAGAATCCAAATCTCTGACCTGCTTTCAGACTCCAAATCCAACTATTCATCACAGAAACTTGCCTGGGTGATGATGATGCCCTAACATGAGGGATACCTAACCCTGTACAAAAATTGAAAAAACAGGAACATGGATGAAGGAATACAAGTGAGTCATCAATTATTTTATCAGCCACCATCATCAAAGACCACACAACACAAAAGTGTGGGTTTTTACTGGTGCACCTGGTCCAAACTTTTACTGCCTTGTTACTGCTCATCAACCAACCACCCCTCACAACAATGTCTTCGAATGAGGGCCTCAAGGATTCTGGCTCTGACATTATAAGTGATCGCCAAAGCATAGGCATCTTGGGTCACCTCATATCTTGCGATGACAAACCAGAACGGAATCATAACTCATTGTACATCTCTAACCGGGAAGCTGTGGGCCTCCACCTACTAACCTCTGGAACAATTCAAACTGGAGACCCCACTGTTGATGCAGTCATAGTCCCTAAACCACTGATCTCAGTAATAGGACATAAACCCACCATCAGGGGGCTCATCACATCATCAACTTCGATCTTGACCTTGATATCGTATTCGATCTTGACCTTGATATCGTATTCCTGTCCCCACCAACTTTCTTCATAATTACACTGGCCAGATCTTGGGGGGGGGGGCAAAAAATTGGACACATTATGAACATAACTAAACAGCCATTGGACCCTGTAATGAATGTTTGTTAATTTCTCTAATGGCTCTGTGACATCCTTGGCAGAGTGGATCCCCTCAAAGCCTCAGGAAACCAGCAACAACATCAGAAAGGGGGTTGGCTCAATTTAAATATAATCTTACTAAAAACACAGCAAGAACCTTGAATAGACAAAGGAGAAACACATACAATTACCATACTAAGCAATTGTAGAAGAATTTACAGAAACAGTACAGAATATATAAAACAACCATCAAGAAAGCCTCATTGTGCATATCAGATGTCCCAAGTCAAATTATATAGCCCTTAAAAGTAATCTCTGACTTCTGTAAACAAGATAGCAACTCAACGGTGAAAACTACTAACAAGAAGTCTGGAGGTAGCTCGCTGATTACTTTATTGAAACAAGCATTGGCTAAGCCAATAGGTCTTGCCTATGTGAGAGCTATTAGCTTTGGCAAGGTGTTTAGCCATGTTGCATACCATTGTGGCTGCTGTTCAGAATGGCTAAAAGTTAGTGGGGTGGCTTGGAGTGCAGTGGGGTGGGGTCGGGTAAATTGGAGTGGCGTAGATTGAAGTAGAGTGGATTGGGGTAGAGTGGAGTGAGGTAGACTGGCGTGAAATGGATTGGGGTAGAATATAGTGGGGAGGATTGAGGTAGATCGGAGTGGGTTGGAGTGGGGCAGAGTGGAGTGAGGTAGATCGGAGTGAGATAGATTAGAGTGAGGAAGATTGAAGTGGGGTAGGTTGGAGTGGGGAGTTGGATAGATTAGAGTAGTAGATTGGAGTGGGGTAAACTGAATTGGGGTAGACTGTGGTGGAGTGGGATAGATTTGAGTGGGGTGTGGTAGATTAGAGTAAAGTGGAGTGAGGTATATTTGGTAGAGTGGAATGGGGTAGATTGGGTGGATTGGAGTGGGTAGATTGGAGTGGGGGCAGATTGGGGTAGATTGTAGTGGAGTTGGGTGGCGTGGAGTTGAATAATTGGAGTGGAGTCCAGATTGGAGTGAGATAGATTGGGAAAGAGTGGAGTAGGGTAGAGTGGGGTGGATTGGGGTAGATTGTGGTAGATTGGAGAGGGGTGGAGTGGGGGAGAGTGGAGTGAGGTAGATTGGAGGGAGATAGATTAGAGCAGAGATCTTCAACCTGTGGGGCGCAACCCCAGAGGGGACGAGGAGTCATAAGGCGGCACACATTCCTCAGCCTCACTTCTACCTGGAATCCAAAACATTCTGTCTTCATTTTGGAAAAAGATAACCATCTGATAGTTCAAATCCTTCAGCTGGAGTGTCATTCAGGGACTCCTCTGTGCTGCGAAACCGAAGCCGGGCAGACAGCTAAACACGCCTTTCTGCCAGTGTGGAAAAAGAGATTGGGTTTGAATTGAAAGAACAGGAAGAAGTGGCACTCAAGGCTGTATGATCACTGAGTGGGTCTGTTCGTGTAATAAACACGCGGTGGAGAACACGTCAGGGGAAAACAACCCCTGCACTGGTGTAGGAAGGTCTATACGAAACAGAAGAGAAACAGATCCTGTGCACACGCTAATGAAATAAGTGGTCCTGACCTCAGGACTCGACAAACAGGAGCAAAAAATCCCTTGAGGTTGAAAAGAAGGTCAAACACAAAGGTTTATGAAGGTGAAGAAGATTTATAAGTCAATTGTTGGTCAGTACAAATAATAATAGCCAGCTAAACACGCCTTTCTGCCAGTGTTCTGCTTGTCTGAAAGGAAATGAAAATGTGCACTACGAGTTAATCTGCAAATGTAAAGGGTAATGTGCAAATGTAATGGATGCATGGGAGCCAATTGATCAAATCACTTGAAGCTTTGTGATGACAAAGATCTATTCTTTTTGAGTGGTAGTGTTAAGAGTTAACAACTAAGCTGTGAAGGGTGTGCTTTTAATTGTCCTTGTGTTTACATAGCGCTTCCTATCAAAGACAAGGAGGTGTTGAAGGGACAGTTACGTAAAGAAAGTGCATTATGTACAGTCTGGGTACTACTAAAATCTATATTTTAGAAGCACCATTTTATCAGAAAACATTTTGCACATTTTGTAGTAGTCTATCTTATACTGCGTGTAAGGCAAGCTAAAATAATGACTGACACAGTGCTTTCTATCACAGGCTGTGACCTCGTAGCACTAAAATACACAAGTCATTATTCTCCACTACACCAACCAAGATTTAATTCTGTGGCTCTCTGGTTAGACACAGACCTTGGCAGTGCATTAACTAATAGAGGTTCTATAATGTACTATAGTTCATTTCCCACGGAGTACCAACTTTATTTATTTATTTTTAATTTAAGCTGCCCGTTATTTTATATGTAGCTATCTGATGGTAAAAGACCTAAAAATATACAAAGTATTTTGTTTTTAGCCACACGTTTGACTCTACCCCATGCTCAGACTCTTAAGGCCATCCTGCCCCCACACCCCCGCCAAGCATGACTGAAGTCAACTTTACTTTACTTTTTTTTTAAAAGACTGAAGTCAACAACAGCACCAAACTAATATTACCAAATGTCAGTTTTTGATAAAATAGAAGCGTTTGTTTTCAAAATGTTAAAAATAGAAACCTTTTAGAAAAGCATAATGAAAGAAGATTAAGGGACCACTTCCTCCCCTGGAATTAAAGAGCATCCTGCTTGGATCTTTCAGTTCATCATTAATTATTGTAAATGGCATGTTTTAATTATGATGAATGATGGTCAGCAACCTCCAGTTCCATGCAGCTGTAAAAGCCAGTCCATCACCATTCCATGAAATATAATATGTTTATACTCCAATACCTTGCACAAAAGTTGCAGATCATGCATTACAGCCACTATACTTCGGGTCATTGGAATAATGCGATTGTGCAGCCACTGTGATTTTAGCATAATTAAAGATTTGCCGCATTTGTCACATAATCCATCATCTGTATCATAATCTGCTGATTCTAGCAAAAACGTTTTTTTTATTACTCAAACGGTTCAAAAGTTCATAAAAAACAGCGACACGTGTTGCCACATGGTAGAAAGCCCTTTGCAAATCTGGACTGGTCACCTTTTTGTTGCTTATTGCTATATTTGGTTGTTCAACTGGTACTAATGAGGTGCACAACAGATTGGTGTTTTTCTGGAGAAAAACAGGCACACCCATCACATCAGTTCAAAATAGATTGGAGTGGGGTAGAAAGGTGTCATCAGCCAATTATGTTTTGTTTGTGAAACATTTTGGGTAAATCTTTTGGGAGACTTTTTGTTTGAACTGTATGGTAAGCCTCTGGCACCAAACCACAGTCACCCACAAACCTTTTGTTTGCTAAACACCGTTTAATATTATTTCCCCCTTCATAAATATGATGTGCCATTGGAATTGGGAGTGTTTATGGTTGTCGATGCTGAGGTACATCTCCACCAGTGATGTACCAGGTTCTAGAAATTTGTGTCAGGAGGGTGTCCTTATGGCAAAAACAATTGACAGTGGGGTCTCTGCATCAAAATGTTTGAAGATCTCTGGATTAGAGTGAGGTAGATTGGAGTGGGGTAGGCTGGAGTTGGGGAGTTGGGTAGATTATCATGGCAGATTGGAGTGGGGTTGACTGGGGTGGAGTGGGGTAGATTTGGGTGGCGTGGGGTAGATTGGGTGTATTAGAGTAGGGTTGATTAGAATGCAGTGGGGTAGATTGGAGTGGGGTAGATTAAAGAGGGATGATTGGAGTCGGGTAGTTTGGAGTGGGTGGATTGTAGTGGGAATGGATGGCTTGGAGTAGGGTAGATAAGGGTGGTGTAGATTACAGTGAGTTTCGGGTAGAGTGGAGTAGATTGGAGTGGAGTGGGATAGATTGGGAGGATTAGAGTAGGGTTGATTGGAATGCAGTGGGGTAGATTGGAGTGTGGTAGATTGAAGAGGGATGATTGGAGTCGGGTAGTTTGGAGTGGGGTGGATTGGAGTGGGATGGGATGGATTGGAGTATGGTAGAGAGGGGTGGAGTAGATTACAGTGGGTTTCGGGTAGAGTGGAGTAGATTGGTGTGGAGTGGAATAGATTGGAGTGGGATAGATTGGTGTGGGGTAGATTGGAGAGTGGTAGGTTGGTGTAGGGCAGATTATGGTGGGGTGGTGTCGATGTGAGTGAGTGGATTGGGTGGAGATGGTATATTTGAGTGGAGTGGGGTGGAGTGTAGTGGGGTAGATTGTGGTTCATTGTGATATATTGGAGTGGGGTAGATTGGGTGGATTAGAGTAGGGTTTATTGGAATGCATTGGGGTAGATTGGAGTGTGGTAGATTGAAGTGGGATGATTGGAGTGGGGTAGTTTGGAGTGGGGTAGTTTGGATGGGGTAGATTAGAGTGGAATGGGATGGATTGGAGTAGGGTAAAGAGGGGTGGAGTAGATTGCAGTAGGTTTCAGGTAGAGTGGAGTAAATTGGAGTGGACTGGAATAGATTGGAGTGGGATAGATTGGTGTGGGGTAGATTGGAGAGTGGTTGATTGGAGTAGGGCAGATTATGGTCGGGTGCAGATTTGAGTGAGTGGCTTGGGGTGGAGAGGGTTATATTTGAGTGGAGTGGGGTGGAGTGGGGTAGACTGGGTGTACTGGAGCGTAGTAGATTGGAGTAGAGAGGGGGAGATTGTGGCAATTTATGATAGATTTTAGTGGGGTAGATTGTGGTGGAGTGGGGTAGATTGTGATGGAGCAGGGTAGATTGGAGTGGACTAGAGTAGATGAGAGCAGAGAGGAGTTGGATAGATTGCAATAGAGTTTGGAGTGGAGTGCGATACATTGGCATGGAGTGTGGTAAACTTTCCTTGGGAAGAGTGGAGTAGAGTGGAGTGGGACAGATTGGAGTAGAATCTGGTAGACTGGAGTGGAATTTGTTAGATGGTGATTTAGAGTAGATTGGAGTGGATTGGAGTGGAGTGGGGTAGACGGGGTAGGATGGAGCAGAGTAGGGTAGATTTTAGTGGAGTGGGATAGATTGGGGTGAAGGGGGCAGATTGGAGTGGAATGGGGTTTATTTGGGTTAGATTGAGTGGAGTGGGGTAGATTGGAGTGAAGTGGGGTGGATTGGCGTGAAGTGGGGTAGATTGAATCATAGTGTATTGTATTGTATTGTATTGTAATTGCATTTGTATAGGGCTTACTACCCCTGAGGAGGCATCGAAGGGCTTTTTCGGCGAGTAGCACGCTACTCCGGGTCCCATAGAGGATTAGTGTTGAATTAGTATAGTGAAACATGCAAGTAAATTTTAAGTGATGGATAGGTTAGTCAGTTATTTGGATTCGGTAGGATAGCAGAAGGATAGAAGAGGAAAAAATGCTTGTATTTATATAGCACTTGTTACTTCTGATGGGGTGTTGAAGCATGCTACTCCGGAAACCCATAAAGGATTAGTGGTGAAATAGTATGGTGAAATATGAAAGTAATTTGAGTGGTGGATGTTAGTCACCTATTTGGAGTGAGAAGGATAGCGGAGGGATGGAAGGGGAAGAAAGGTTCGCATTCATATAGCACCTGTTACCCCTGATGGATGTTGAAGCACTTTTCTGGCTAGTAGCATGCTACTCCAGAATCCATAAAGGATTAGTGTTGAAAATGAGTATAGTGAAATATTAAGTAATTTGAGTGGTGGATATGTTATTCAGTTATTTGGATAGAGAAGGGTAGGTGGCAGAATAGGAGAGGGAAAGAGGTTTGTATTTATATAGCGCTTGCTACCCCTAATGGGGGTTTGAAGTGCTTTTTTGGCGAGTAGCACGCTACTCGGGAACCCATAAGGATTAGTTTTGAATTAGTATGGTTAAACATGAAATGAATTTGAGCGGTGGATAGGTTAGTCAGTTATTTGGATTGATGAGGGGTAGAAAAGGGGAAAAGGTTTGCATTTATATAGCGCTTGTAACCCTGATGGGCTGTTGAAACGCTTTATTGGCGAGTAGCATGCTACTCTGGAATCCATAGAGGATTCATGGTGAATTAGTATAGTGGAATATGGAATTTGAGAAGTGAACATGTTAGTCTGTTATTTTGATTGAAAAGGATAGTGGAGGGATAGAAGAGTGAAGGATTTCTTTTTTTTTCTTTTTTTAGGTCATAGCAGTAGGAGGAGGCTTTTGGATGAGTAAAAAGGGTTTTGTAGGGGAAAAGTCAGAGGCAAGAGTTTGGAAAGTTTTTTGGGGGGATCGGTATAGTAAAAGAGGTGTCAGATGATGCAAGGAGGGGTGGAGTAGGAAAGAGTCTAGAAAGGGTTATTTGGGGGATCATAGTAGTGGTATGGGGTTTGGGATAAATGAGAGAGTGAATGTAGAGGATATATTGATAGATGTATAGGGTGAGAGATAGGGTAGTGCATTGGAAAGAGTAATAGAACGAAGTTTGAGATGAGTCAGAAAGTTGGGCTAGAAGATATATTGAGAGAAGTATAGGCTGAGAAATAGGGTAGTGCATTGGAAATGCCAAATTAGAAGAAAGTGATAAATATATAGATGCATATATACATTGAAGGTACATAGATGCACAATGGAAGCAAGTACATGTAGACCAAAGATGGATTTTTTTCTTGATTTTTTTTTAACAACATAATTATTCTACATGTTTATATAAAGCAATACACAAAGGTATGTACATATCTATAGTGAAAATAAATGCTTATATACAGAGGGATATGCTGTAAATTTCTGTTTGCATCAGGTGCTTATGTTGGGAAAAGCCAATTCTTGAGTAGTTTTCTGAAGATAAGGTGGTTGTTGGCGGATCTTATGTTGGGTGTAAAGAGTTCCATAGTTTGATTGCTTTAACAGAGAAGGATGTGCCACCCATGTTTTTTTTCTTGTATCTTGGAATTTTGAGGTGAGATGCCCCTTTAGAGCGGAGATTCCTTTGTTGAATGTGCTTGGTGATTTTATTCCTGATCAAGAGCGGTCCCATTCCATGTATTGCTTTGTGGGTGATACAAAGTAGCTTGAACGTGGATCTTCTGGCAACCGGTAACCAATGCAGGGCTTTCAAGGCAGGTGAGGTGTGGTCTTGCGGTTTGATGTGCTAGAGTAGTCTGGCAGCCGAGCTCACAGGGGTGGGTGCCTTGTCTACTCTAAAGTTTGGTCTGCACCAAAATACACAGCCTCCAATGGCAGTATGTGGGTGTTAAAGTGTGTGGTCTCTGAGGGTGGCATAATGCATGCTGCAGCTTCAGAAGCCTTCTCTGGTCACAGGTCCCTTTGGTACCTGGGGTACCTTTTACAAGGGACTTACATGTGGCCCAGGGGTGTTCCAACAGTGGAAACAAAGGTACAGTTTGGGGGAAAACACAGGTGCTGGGGTCTGATTAGCAGGGTCCCTGCCCACCCTCAGTCAAGTTAGCATCCGGTATCTGGCAAAAAGGGGGTAACTATGCAAAAAGGGCAGTTTCCTACACTGTGTAAGGTCTTTAAGGCCTGCTAAAAGATGCAACTTACCTATACTTTAGGTAGTGCTTGTTGGCATGACACACTCAGTGGTCCATGCCACCTTCGTCATTTTTCACTTCACGGAGGCATGCAAGCTGCAGAGGCATACCCTTGGTGAGGGGCCCCTAGGATACCCTCTTTTTTTTTTTTTGTAGAGTTTTATATAGCGCGAACTAGAACCGAACCGAATCAGTTATCAGAGCGCTTTACATAGCACCAGTTATGTTACATGAGGACACACTTTCATTTTTTTTTTTTTTTTTTTAGGCACGGGGAGATTAAGTGATTTGCCCAGAATCACAGGGGGTTATTGGCGTCGTTACCGAGACTCGAACCCAGATCCCCAGGTCCGAGGTCGAGCGCCTTAGCCGTTAGGCCAACTCCTCTCTTTAATTCCCATGTCCTAGATACCAAGGGTACCACTTACAAAGGACAAGGGGCTGAAGTTACCAATTGTGCAAGAGTTTTATGGAAGTAGTACTGACATAGGGGACCTGGTTGGCAGCGACCCTGTGCACTAAAATCAAAACCACAATTTTAAAGGCAAAATCAGGGGGGCTAACTATGTCATAAGAGGCACTTTCTCACAAAGCGCCATCTTCCATTGATGGCCCATGCTCACTGGAATTTTGTAAATCCAGAATGAATCATCAGTACAGTGAGGGGGTATTAATTCCACCACCATCCACATCATTAAAGTAGTGTAGAGCTGGGAAGGACCATATCATGTGCTCTAGGTCAGTGCCTGTAGCCTGAAGGTGCGGGCAATGGCCATTTGCTTGCGGGAAGAAGCAATTGATTTGGGCTGGGGTGAAGTAGGCGCGGTGTAGCGTCAAGAGTTGCAGGTTTTTCAAACGCGAGTGACGGGATACTTTTTGTGGAAACTCGAGGGCAGTCTCCCACTCCTTATTGTGCAGTGCATGCCCAAACTCCTCCTCTAATTTATGCGGTAGGATATCTAGGGAGTGTATCTTCAGCCCACGGATAGCTTTATACAGCCAAGTGATAGGGTGAAGGCCAGGACCCATCATGAGGATCACAAGGTGTGTTAATGGTTCTGATTCAGTTGTCGTCTATAAGGTACGGTGTAAACAACTAATGGGAAACCCAATAAACCCTTGTAGGCATGGGCAATGAATTGTATCTTGTAAGGGTATCTACAAGGGATTTTATTTACAATATCTTTTGATGCTATTCTTAGTAGTGATTTAATGGAGAGTCAGTCATTCGATCAAACTCATATGTGTCTTTAGAACAACAACAATCAATGATTAAGTTTATACAAAAAAAATCAATCAAAGAGCACACGAGAGAACCTGATAGTATTGCATAGATATGTATTTCAAAGTTTCATATCTTTAAAACATAATCTAAAATTAATAGCCAAACAATAAAATCATATAGGTATATGTTGCTTAATCTTTTTCTTCGCGAGTACTTAGATCTAAGAACTCGTGAAGAAAACGATTAAGCAACATATATCTATATGATTTTATTGTTTGGCTATTAATTTTAGATTACCTTTGATACTGCGACAATCCAAAATTTGAATAAACAGATGCTACAAGAACTAATATTGAACCATTTCCTCAACAAATTTGGGTATGTCATACTATATTTCTGTAAATAAAGGTTGAAACTTATCATTAACATTAGTTCAGAGGGATAATTATAAACTTTCTCTCTCCTAACAGTTTTTAAGACTCCTTTGCCTGTGGATGAGGAATTGCCCTGGGGGCAGACCATAGTCTGCTACTAACTGGTTGAATGTGAGGAGCAGCCGTAGTGGATTGAGGTAAATTTGAGTGCAGTGGGGTACAGTGGGTTAGATTGAAGTGGGTAGATTGGGGTAGAGTGGAGTGGAGTGGGGTAGATTGGGTGGAGTGGAGTGAGGTAGATTAGATTAGAGTAGATTAGGGTATATTGTAGCGAAGTGGAGTGGGATAGATTTGGGTACATTGGAGTAGAGTGGGATAGATTGAAGTGGGGTAAAGTGGAATGGGGTAAGTTGTGTGGAATGGAGGGATGTAAAGTGGAGTTTCGTGGTGTGTCATAGAGTGTCTTAGAGTAGAGGGGTGTAGAGTGGAGTGGCATGTCATTGAGTGGAGTGGAGTTTCATAGAATGGAGTGGCATGGCATAGAGTGGAAGGCCATAGAGTGGAGTAGAGTGGCTTAGGGTGGAGTATGCATGGTGTGGTAGTGCACTGCCATTACAGACAACATATTTTCTATTGAAATGAACATTACATTTGCAATGAAATACGGTTTTACTGCACACAAACATTAATATGGGCAAATGTCATCACCTAGTGTATTGATGATGTGTTTGGATCATATTCAAATATTTGTTTCCACCACACTTTAGAATTACAAAAAAATATGCTTCATTTGTACTAATTCTGAAACATCAGCACAGTTCATTGTTTGTTTTGTTATGTAGTAGAAAAAACACCCTCCACTCTTTCCTCTTACATGGGTACTCAGCAGCATTGTCACTTAAATTCTCTCATTTTGAAGTCCAAGAAAGAAAAGTAAACACCAAGCTGTGACAGAAGACAATTTGACATTTGACCTCTGTCTTTGAATGCACAGCATATGTGACAAGATGTGAACAAGATTTAAAGGCTTGTTTACAGAGAGCAAGTTCGTGGAAAAATACAGTAAACAAGCCTCTAGCCATAAAACATTGTTGACATTCATAATATTTGGAATGAAGGTTTCTGGTTTGCTGCAATTTTGCCTAATGAAGACCATCTCCCCATATGTTATTTTATTGATCACAGATCTGGGATAGACATTTCTACCATGTAATATGCTGTTGCAAATGGTAGTCTTCCTAAATAAAGTACTCTGTATTGTTCCATCCTCAATGTAAAATTGGAGATCAAGGAAGTCTATTCTGTTCTTGCTGTGGTTCATGGTCAATTTAATGTTATACAGATTATCATTGAGAAATGTTCTATAATCAATGAGTTGTTCCTCTGACTCTGTCCACAGCACAATGATGCCATTGATTTACTTCCCCCAGAAGACTACATAATCAGTCCAGGGAGAGGCAAAATGGCCAGAGGCATGCTCCTGCTCATACCAGCCCATATATATGAACCATCAATACATAATCACAACGCTTCTGTAGTGGGTAAATTATGAATGTTTTAGGACCGGATTCCTGTAGCAAAACATTAATGGTAGTTAGCTTTTTCCATGTGTGCTGCTCAACGTAGAACACACGGAAAAAGCAAAAACGAGGAGAAATAATGCATTTCTCCTTGTTTCACCAACTTAAGACCAGGGTTTTCCTGGTCTTTATTTTGGCGCTGCCTCCTATGTATGCCACCCTTGTACATAGGGGGCAGTATCAAATACAATTAAGTATTGCAGTGGAACCCCCACTACAACACCCACTGCACGCCCCTTTCATGCTAACCAGTGCATGGAAGGGGGGCCTTATGTACAAGGCAGTGTTAAGCCACGTCAAGTGGCTTAATGCTGCCTTGTCCATAAGGCAAGGTCCCTATCGCCATGGGAACGTCACAAAAAGTGAAGTTCTCTTGGCGATAGGGGCTTGTACATATGCCCCATATTGTCATATCAGGCTTTAGAGGCACAGGGAATGTTTGATTTGCCCAAAATCAAACACTTTAGTAAAGTTGGAGACCTGAGAATGTAATGCAGTAGTGCTTGTTTCAATGGTTATAACTTTATCAATACATTACATTTTGGTGACTAGTCCTTGACAGTCAATCAATCAATCATAGGTTTGTTGAGCGGGACTACTCACATGTAAGGGACTCAAGACGCTGGGGGCTGGGGGAGGCGCAGGGTTCAGTCCATCCAGGCGGCGGTCTATTGAAGAGCCATATTTTGAGGTTGTCTGTCTGAGGTGGAGCAGGAGGGCGTTTCAGGCTCTGGCCGTGAGAAAGGATAAAGAGTGGCCTCCTGATCTGGACTTCCTCGTGCGTGGGACCACGGTGTAGGAGAGCTGGGCTGATCGTAGGGTCCTTTGGGGTGCGTGGAATGTGAGTCGGCTATTCAGGCATGCTGGTCCGGTGTTGTGGAGGGCTTTGTGTGCGTGGGTGAGGATCTTGAAGGTGATTCTTGCCTCAATGGGGAGCCAGTGGAGTGTGCGCAGGTGCTGGGTGATGTGGCAGTATCGGGGCAGGTTGAAGTCTAGTCTAGTGGCGGCATTCTGGATGTTTTCAAGTTTGCTGGTGAGGTTTTTGTTGATTCCGGCGTAGAGTGCGTTGCCATAGTCAAGTCTGCTGGTGACGAGGGCGTGTGTGACTGTCTTTCTGTGTTCAAGGGGGATCCATTTGAAGGTCTTGCATAGGAGGTGGAGGGTGTGGAAGCAGGAGGGTGCGACGGAGTTGATCTGGCAGTCCATTTTGTGTTCAGAGTCTAGGATGATTCCGAGTTTGCGTGAGAGGTCCATGGGTGTGGGCGGGCTTCCTAGGGTGGGGGGCCACCAGGTGTCGTTCCATGCATTGGGGTATGGGCCCATGATGAGTACTTCTGTTTTGAGTTGTAGACAGCTGCTCTTCATCATTTGGCGACTGCTTCCATGCCTTCTTGAAATTTGTGTTTGGCTGCGTTGGGTTCGTTGGATAGGGAGAGGATGAGTTGGGTGTCGTCTGCATTTGAAACAATGTTGAGTCCATGGGTTCTGACGATGGGGCAAGCGGAGCCATGTAGATGTTGAACAACATGGGGCTGAGGGAAGATCCTTGGGTGACTCTGCAGGTGGTCGGTGTGGGGTCTGAGAGGAAGGGAGGCCACTTCGTTCTGCCGGAGAGGAAAGAGCGGGTCCAGTTGAGTGGCTTGTCCCGGATCCCTTCGTCGTGTAGTCTGTGTGTTAGGATGCGGCGAGAGACTGTGTCGAAGGCCGCTGAAAGGTCGAGGAGGATGAGGGCCACTGTCTCTCCTCTGTCCAGGAGGGAGCAGATGTTGTCTGTTGCGGCGAGGAGGGCAGTTTCTATGCTGTGGTTCTTTCTGAAGCCGGATTGGGAGGAGTCAAGGATGTTTTGCTTTTCAATGAAGGTGGCAAGTTGTCTGTTGATAGCTTTCTCAATGACTTTCGCTGGGAACGGGAGCAGGGAGACGGGTCTGTAGTTTTTTAGGTCTTTGGGGTCCACCAAGGGTTTCTACAGGAGGGGGTTGATCTCAGTGTGCTTCCGGTCATAGGGAAAAGAGGCGTTCGCGATGAAAATGGTTGATGGTGTGGCGAAGCATGGGGGCCATGGTGTCAGCGGCTCTGTTGAAGATGTGGTGGGGACAGTGGTCCTTGGGGGCCCCGGAGTGGATTGACTTCATCATCTTCAGTGTGTCTTCGGTGGTGAGGGTTGTCCAGCTGTCAATCATTGGCTTCAAGGTGTCTGGGTGATAGGTGTGGGTTCTGTGTGTTGGCTATCTTTGTCGAAATTGTCGTAAATGTTCTTTATCTTGTGGTGGAAGAAGGTGCCAAGTCTGTCCCAGAGGTCTTGCGAGGGAGGGATGTCCGTAGACTCGCTAATGGGTTGGGCGAACTCCTTGATTATGCTGAAGAGTTATTTGCTGTTGTGCACGTGCGTGGAGATTCTGTCTTCGATCGTTTTCTTTCTTGTATTCCTGATGAGTTGGTGGTGAGTGTTGGTGGCGCCTCTGAAGTTGATGTGGGCTTCTGTAGATTTGGAGTTTCTCCAGGCCTTTTTGAGGTGGTGGCATGTGCGTCTGGACTCTCCGAGTTCGGTGGTGAACCAGCTGGCTTTCCTGGCGTGTTTGTTGTTGTTCTTCTTGAGGGGGGCTAAGGTGTTGGCGCAGTCGGAGATCCATCTGTGCAGGTTTCGGGCTGCTTTGTCTGGGCAGTTGTTGTTGGGGTGGAGTTGCCGAGTGTGGTGGTGAGCTGCTCGTCTGTGATTTTGGCCCAATTTCTTTGTGGGAGCAGATGCTGGGTTTTGTGGATGATGGGTGTACTAAAGGTGAAATAGGTGTAGTGATGGTCTGTCCATGGGAGTTTCGAGGTGTGGCTGAAAGTGATGGAGTTTCCTATTGTGAAGATAGGGTTGAGGGTGTGTCCTGCTGAGTGCGTGGGTTCAGGCATGTTCTGGCGGAGTCCAAGGTTGTGGAGGTTGTCCAGGAGGGATGTGGTGTTGGGGTCTTGTTGGTTGTCGAGGTGGAAGTTGAGGTCTCCCAGCAAGGTGTAGTTGGTGGATGCGATGGCCTGCGGGGTGGTGCTGTCCGTGATGGCGTTGGTGAATGGTCCAAGGGGTCCTGGGGTTCAGTAGATGAGGGTTCCCCGGAGAGTGGTTGCAGGGCTGGCCTGCATCTTGAAGTGTAGGTGTTCCATCAGGTCTGTGGGCTCGTTGGAAAGTGTGCTCAGTCAGAGGCTAGATTTGTGGAGAATGGCGAATCCCCCCCCCATGGCGGGTGGGGCGGTCCTTCCAGGAGATCTTGCATCCTTGGGGAATGGCGATGGCGATGTCACGTCCCAAGGTCGTGTTGGCCCAGGTTTCAGTGAGGAACGTGACATCCGGGGTGGTGCTGTCGAGGAGTTCCCAGCCTGTTTGTGGAGGGATCTGACGTTGAGGAGGAAGCATTGCACGGTCTTTGGTGCGGTTGCGTTGTTGCGGGCAGGTTGTGCTGGGTCCGTGGTCTTAGCGGTGCTACAGGATTAGCAGCAGCAGTGACAGCTGAAGGGTCCATGGTTGTTGGCTGGTGAAGCTAGCTTGCAGTTGTTGTTGCGACTTGGATTGAGTGCATAGAATGCAGCTGGGTTGTATGTAGCGATGGCGGTTCGGAGGTCCATGGGTCCTGGCACCGGTTGCGGACCGGCGCAGATAGGCGTGCGTTGGGCGTGCCTTTGGCATGCCAGCGGCCGCCATTAAGTAGGGGTCAGGGAGGGCTGCACAGCTGGGAGTCAGGAGCGGGGAAGGGAAACTGGCTTGGGCTGGTCGCGCTTGGGGGGAGAGGCCGCAGGGCAGCAGCAGCGGGAAAGAAAGCGGGTGAGAGGTGCACAGAGTAGAAAAGTGAAAAGTGAAAGGAGGATGGAAAATTATAGAGTGACAGTAAAAAGGGTGAAAAATGAAGGTGAAAGCAGGCGTAACACAGGCCCCCGCAGGCCCCGCAGTGCGGGGGGGCCTCGACGCTCCAGAGGCCCCGGGCCCCCCTCACTCTCTGTAAGACATCTTGAAGTCACCAAGCCTATAAAGTAAACTACAGTGCGCACGCCGCACACCACGGAGTCCGTGGCACGGACGGTGAGCCTCAATGTATTGTAACAAAAACCATTAATTATATAGGTGCGACGGGCACGGGCGTATTAACACAGGCCCCCGCAGGGGGCCCCTACGCTCCAGCCAGAGGCCCCCTCACTCTTAGCAGAGGAAGGAAGACACGCTGCCTACACAGTAAGCAAGGCAAGGCAGGCCTGTAAACAGTGCGCTCCTCACACCACGGAGATTGATGTGCCTGGGCCTCTATTTTAAACATGAATTAAGGTGCCGTGCATGAGAACGCCCTGCTAGCCTGTCTGAGCCTTTTTGAATTATTTAAATAGTTGGTGCACACTGCGCAGTACGGCTCTTACTTCTGTTGTATTTCCTATTGTTAATCTTTTTAGTGTCTGTAAAGTGTGAATAATAACATATTTAGTGAGCTTTTCTGAGATGCTTTGTTTCAATCATCTAAATAGGTGGACGAGCCAACAAATAACAGGTATAGCCGAGACAGATCCGAGCCAAGGGTCTGGCTTCACTCTGTTTCCCAAATTATGGGTCCCTACCCCTTTGTTTGTGGTGAGATGATTTTTGGTTGTCACAAAAGTTTTACCTAAAAAGTAAGAATGCCTTTAAATTCTGTATTTTTGTTACATTTCCTGGCTTCAAAGACGGGTTAAATGCCAGGCTATGTCTTCTGACAAATTGCTGCTTATTTTTGTAACATGGAGACTGGTGTTTACTAACTCCTCTCACTTTGCAGTCGGAGAAAGAACAGTAAACTTTTATGTGACAATCTTGTCCTGGGGTACAGTGAGTGTGTATGGAATGGCTGTATGATGTCCTTTTTTTGCACACAGCAAAATGTAAATTCTTGTAAATGAACTGTGCGCATTTAAAAGTTGGGAAAGCAAAAATGAAGCACATTTTTTGTAATTCTGAAATGTGATGGAAACAAAGATTTTAATGGTATCAAAAGAAATCTAGACACTTTACTTGGTGGTGCACAAATGATAAATATTCCCTGGAAGCAGACTTACACACATTATCATTTGCATGCAATATACTTTTATCACTAAAACTGTATGCCTGTGCAACATTTAGTAGCCATTTCAATGGAAAATGTGCTGTCTGTAAATGACGGGGTGCTACCACACAATGCTCTAGTTACATTAAAGCTGGTTGGGTCGTAAACATTTGTTGTTCTAAAATTAGGGTTGTAGTTCTAAAAAGTTCGAGAAGTGCTGCCCGCAGAACTCTTGCACAAGTTGAGCCCTTGAAATGTTTGCTATACATATCATTCTACTACCATCACGTCCATTCCCTCGTCTTTTACCCTTTTCCCTCTTTTCCCCCTTGAGGATCCTCAAATGTTTCTTCACCTCTCTGTTTTGCCTTTTCTCCATACCCTCGAATCCCTCCCACCCTCCCTTGGTGTTGTGACTACGTCCTCCCTCCGACCCGACTTAATGGACCTCTGCCTGAGGAAATCTACTATGTAGGTATATATATATATGTATATATATATATATTTGTATATATGGATAACTCTAATCACTAGTATAGGCAGTAGACCTTTGTACTCTCTACCATTCCTATGTGACTCTTAGAGTATATCCATTTGTATTTCCTCCTTGTGTGACTTTACATCTTGTGCATTTGCAATTTTTTTCTGCTTGTATCCGTTATGTAACGCATGTAATCCTAAATCCTTATGTTTTTCAACTGGTTCTTATGTAAAGTGCCCTGACACCTTCGGGTAAAGTTCGCGCTTTATAAAATCGCATAAATAAATAAGGTCCGTGGGCGTGGTGGCGCGCAGTTGTTGTCTATGCGTCTGCGCGCCGCGGTGCCGCGGTCTTAAGGGTGGGGGTGGGCCTCGTGACTAATGCCAATATTGTCATGCGCATTGTAAAAGAGCGCGTGACTTAGTACTGGTACTGCGGTGACTTAGAAGAAGCCAGAAGGGTGCGGCGGCCGTGGTACTAAAAACAGTACTAGCCCCTGCCTGGCCTTGCCTAGTATCAGTCGCCCTGTCTTCTGTGGCCCGCCCCGGCACTTGCCTTTAAAGGAAAGCTGCAGGCTAGCCAGCCAGGCCTAAGGTGAGCGACGAGCGTGCGAAACTCGAGTATGTCGTGTGATCAAAACGATGGTACACCTGTTTTAGAGAGAGGCGCAGATTGCAGAAGGGAGATGGCGGGAACGGACAGTTAAGGAAATATTAATTTTAGCACTGGCAGGGGCCGGGCTGGATGTCTGAGATGATGGGGGAGAGAGGGGGGGCGGTGTGGCGAATATATAACCGACCGAAGCAGAAAGCGATGGTGTAAGGATCAGTTATGTGTTCACTGGGGGAGGGAGTGCTGGCCTGATGCGCCTGCAGAATGCCGTGTAAACGTTGCCCACAACACTCTATGACCTACTTTAGAATCGATTCATTTCACTATTTCCAGTTTCCACATAGCTAGAGTGATGCATAGTCTTCTTTGTAGTCTTTCCTGGTCCTAGGCATCTGGGACTTGAGCACCACCTGCCTGCTTCTAGCTCACCAGTTCCACGCATGTGCCTCTTGATAGCTGAGCACTCTGTAACTGCGGGCATGTGCCATCCTGGTTCTACCTGTTTCCTTTGCCAGCTGGGCACTATTTTTCTCTACCTGTTGGCAACGCGTGCTAGAACAACAGAATGGTAGGTGTGGCACCTTCAGCCAGTTCTCATTTTTTCATAAATGAGGCCCTTGTTGTTTAGGCCCCATTCCTTTGCATATGTGGTGCTGCCTGTTGGTGCCTGTGAGTATATCCGGTATTAATTTAGTGTGCTCCTTGGGGTGATTTACCTTAATTTCTATTTACCTCGGTCCTGAACTGTAAAAGTGTCATACAAGTGCTCTGTTCTGTCCTTTGAGACCAGCCGAGAGGCGCGAATGTGAGCGAGACAAATTACCAGTTGCTAATCTCTATTCAAACAGTCAACCCATCTATCACATGTGTGTTTTTCTCAGTCAGACACCCATGAGTCCCATCGCTTGCAGTGTCACAGGGCTCGAGCTGCACCTCCCTGATGTGGCCACACAATGCCTTCTGAGGTGTGGGGCTCCATGTGTTCCTTCCTGCTCGTGTGCCCTAACAGTTCACGGTGCACTGCAGCCTTCTTTTTAGAGTAGGACAGGGCTGATTTTCATAGGGCTGGTCCCTGTTTGCAGTGGCATCATGCACTGGAGTGTGGTCTAAAGTATTTAACAGTGACTGAGATTAATTCAAGCATGCCATTCCTCACATTTTAACTTTTCTCAGTGGGATGCCCTGCCTATGACATGTAGGCCCAGTCAAGGTTGGGCATGCACCTAGCTCACTATCCCACAGGACCCAATCGGTACCTTACTAACAATTCCAAAACAGGCCAAAGCTGATCTGAGTTTGCTTGTGATCCATTGGAGCACGAATGTGGTCTGGTCTACCAGTTTAGGTTGGACTGTTCCTGTTGGATCAAGGCTGATTTGCATATGATTGGACTCTGTATTTAGTGGCACAGTGAGAATAAAATCATAAACTGAAATATCACTCAGAGTAATTAGCAGTGACTAAGATTAAGTCACACGTATCACTTTTCTCTTTTTTTTCAGAAAGTTCAGGATTTTTATCTCAGGACTTGTAAGACCATAGCGCAATGCAACCACACAGCCATAGCAATGGCAAGTGCCCGTTTCACAAATTCTATGCACCACACCATACCTTAATTTTCACCTTGCCATACCATGTTGTCAAGCAAGATGTGGGCATTAGGCAGCGATGCAACTTGTCTAGGTCTGCATCTACCCTTCTCAATGCCAGTTTGCTAATCTCCTCTGATTGGGCCACGTTAGTACTTGTTTAGTCGCATTTCCTGTTCAGCCTGCTTTTGCTTGTTGATAATTATTCCTGTGTTTCCTCTCCAAGATCTCAAGCGATTGAGCTGTAATTTCTCTGACCTCCACCAGTATCTCCATAAAAATGGAGGAGGAAGCAAATGTATGACGTGTATTTTTGATGGCAAGAACACTATAGCTCGACAGTAACAGCATAACAACTGTTTAAGACACAAATAAGTGCCTCCTCTTTAATACAGCCCATAAGGCACACATGAAACATGCTCCATGGTCCTATTTAATACACCATCTCTCCAATGCTTAGGTAAATACCACCATAATATTGAATCCACTGCTCAAATGTTTTCAATAGGGGAAGCCAGTCAGAATCCTCTAATTAGTAAACCGTTGTACATTACATTTTGCCGCATGAGCCCAAATGTAGTTTAACTTAGCAGCATAAAATGTTGCAAACCCATTGAACAAAACCCCAAGCGCAAATGAGTTATAGCTAATATTGCTTCTATTGATGCAGCATTCTTCAGCGCTTCCCCTCATGTTACCTTTTTATGTGCAGCGAGAGAGAGTGGAGAGAGTGGAGAGAGACAGTGGAGAGAGACAATGGAGAGAGAGAGTGGGGCGAGAGTGGAGAGAGTGGAGAGATTGGAGAGAGAGAGAGTGAGGAAGAGAGAGAGAGTGGAGAGAGAGTGGAGAGAGAGAGTGGGGAGAGAGTAGAGAGAGAGAGACAGTGAAGATAGATTGGACAGAGTTGAGAGGGAGAATAGAGAGAGAGAGATAGATTGGAGAGAGAGTAGAGACTGACTCAGAAACTGAATACTGACTGACCGAGAGACTGACTGGCTGAGAGAGAGAGAGACTGACTGACTGAAGGAGAGAGATAGAAATTGTAAATTGATACTTGTATAGCGCACTACTCACCCACAAGGGTCTCAAGGCGCTTGTACGAATACCGCTGTGGAACCCATCCTGGCTTTCCCTGTGAGGTGTCCACTCCTGGGCACCCCCAAGGTGGAGGCCAGGCATCCTTAGCGTTGTGGGGGCCGTTGTGGAGATTAAGCAAGCTATTGCCCAGAGTTGCAGAGTGGGACTCCATGATTGGAATAGGCACCGAGGCGAGAATTATCAAGTCCGTGGAATTTTGAGCCCAAGACCCGCCGAGGCAGGGAATTGAACCCTGGGCCCGGGCTAGACCTCTGCATCAGGGTCTGCCGCTCTAACCATTGAGCCACACTTCTCCACAGAGAGAGACTAGAGAGACTGACAGACTGACTGAGAGAGACTGAATGACAGGGAGAGAGAGACTGGCTCACTGAGAGAGAGGGAGAGGGAGAGAGAGAGATTGGAGAGAGAGAGAGAGAGAGTGGAGAGAGAGAGTGGAGAGAGAGAGAGGAGAGAGCGAGAGAGTGGAGAGAGAGAGATTGGAGAGAGAGAGCGGAGAGAGAGTGGAGAGAGAGTGGAGAGAGAGAGAGGAGAGAGAGAGAGTGAAGAGAGCGAGAGAGTGGAGAGAGTGTGGAGAGAGAGAGAGTGGAGAGAGAGAGAGTAGAGAGAGAGAAGGGAGAGAGAGAGTGGAGAGAGAGACAGTGGAGAGAGAGACAGTGGAGATAGATTGGACAGAGTTGAGAGAGAGTAGAGACTGACTGACTCAGAGACTGAATACTGACTGACCGAGAGACTGACTGGCTGAGAAACTGAATGAGAGAGAGAGAGAGAGACTGACTGACTGAGAGAGGACTGACAGACTGACAGAAAGAGAGAGATAGAGAGACTGACAGAGATAGAGAGACCGACTGACTGACAGACGGACAAAGAGAGAGAGAGACTGACAGACTGACTGACTGACTGAGAGAGACTGACTCACTGAGAGAGAGAGACTGACTCACTGAGAGAGAGAGAAAGAGAGAGAGAGAGAGAGAGAGAGAGAGAGAGAGACTGTGATGGAATTGGGGTCAAAGTGTGAATGAAACTATGCAATGCCTCTTAAGATTGCTATTGTCTACTAATAAAATGTATTATCAAAATTTGCTCTTTGTAGTTACATCTGCTTTTGAAATACTGCATTGTCACCTTGTCTAATGTTTTAAAACGGAAACGAGAAGGAGCAGTGGATGCACTTTTGTCAAAACTGAACGATGAGTAGGCCCGATGTTGTATATCATGACGGGAGTCTGCATCAGGAAACCCACCTAAACTTGGGCAAACTTCCCCGGCGTACTGATGGCAGGGACCCTGTAATGAATGAACCACCACCTATGGTAGCCTGCGGGCAGACTACGCCCAACCTTTAACTCCACCATCCAGTGTTACTTATAACGGCTGGATTGGTGACAGTGGCGTAACAATAGCCCTGCATCCCCTGCAGTATGGCGGGTCACTGGCCTAGAGAGCTCTAGACTGGCACGGAAGATGGGAGGGGGGCCCCCTCCATGTAGTTTGCAGGGGGGCCCCCTCAAGTTTCGTTACACCACTGGGTGAAAGGAAAAGGAAAAGCAGGCAGAAAAACAAAGCAAGGGAGAGAGCGAGAGATCCACTGGCCCACCAGGGCTGAGGCGCAGGTATAGCCTGTGGGTGGAAGAGGGCCTCGAACACCAACACAGAGTGCAGGGGCTCAGGAGGGCCTCACTTGGTGGTGGAGCTGCGAGGGTGGGAGAGCAATTTCACTTACAATGAGTCAGTGGTCTTGCTCGCCTGTTCCAGCACCGGCTGCCATTAAGTAGGGGTCGGGGAGGGCTGGACAGCTGGGAAGCGGGAGCGAGGAGGGGAAACTGGCTTGGGCTTGTCGCGCTTGGGGGAAGGGGCCGCGGGGGCAGCAGCAGCGGGAAAGAAAGCGAGTGAGAGGCGCACAGAGTTGAAAAGTGAAAAGTGAAAGGAGGATGGAAAATGACAGAGAGTGACAGTAAAAAAGTGAGAATTGTCTACCCACCCTCTCCCGGGAATTATCCTATCCTGATTTTTTGGGGTTTTTGGTACCACAAATTTACGAACAGCTTTTAGGTTGATTTTAAATAATACAAATCTTGAACATAAAATGGAACAAAGGAATAGGATCAAAAGGTGAATGCTGAGGAGCACACAATAATTTATCGCACTTTCTTGTTTTGGAGGGCCCCCCATCACCCGCTAAACCAAGCCATAGCATGCCTTGAAGAATGTGTGCAATGCCATGGAATAAGAAATAATTAAACGCTTGGGAAAGTTGCTTTGCTTTGAGCAGGCTCCGCAGTGTAGGAGGCCAACTGTTATTGGGGGGCCTTCGGTTAGGCAGGGGGGCCATCACTTTACGTTACGCCACTGGTTCTACCGTATTCTCTGGCAGATTTACAATAACTTGCGCATCCCTGCAGATCAGGAGGGATGCGCGAGTTATGTTGCGTGACGTTAGGAACACCTTAAGCGACCATGGATGCGCTGCATTTACAATACAGCGCACCGTGGCGCGAAGAGAGAGATGCGTGACGCATCTGTCAGCGTATAGGTGACGCAGTGCTGGAGTCGTGTCGTAAGCGCGCCGCAACTCCAGCACTGCTCAGGGCCAGCTGCCGTGCTGCTTCACTCCTTACGTGTATTGACGCAGCAGGGACATGAAAGTGACTCAGTGAAATCTCGTAGATTTCACTGCATCACTTTAACGGGGCATCCTTGCGACGGAGCGCCCATCCTGCATACATTTTACCTGACGCAGGTCTGATGTAGCTCAGGGCT
The DNA here is from genome assembly GCF_964261635.1 of Lissotriton helveticus. NCBI lineage: Eukaryota > Metazoa > Chordata > Amphibia > Caudata > Salamandridae > Lissotriton > Lissotriton helveticus. Next base: position 123,516,367 of record NC_136068.1, read on the forward strand.
TTACAACGTGATGCATCTCACTAGATGCGTCACGTAGTAAATCTGTTGCAAAGTGGCGCATGGTTTACGACGCCGCTGCATCACAGAAGTGACGCAACGGTGTCGTAAAAATGTTGCACGGGGCTTGTAAATCTGCCCCCATGTCTGCAGGAAGGGTCTTAGCCCGAAATGGGGCTATATTCTGCAGAATGTGGACTCTTCCTAATCCGCCCAGTTTTTGCAGGCTGCGCGCGCTCGTGGGGAGGTGGGGGTGCTGTCTCTGCCGTGTCTGCCCTCTAGTAAGAAGCTGGTGCTTGCCAGAGCCCCTCAGAGCTGCTCAGAAGCCAATCTGCGCTCGACCTTGGGAGCGGTTTCCATAATGGAGGCCGCCTTCGCTGGAACGGGCTCTGAACATTGAGTGTGGCGGAGGGGTCAGGCGCTGCGAGAGGCATTGATTGCGACTGTCGGAAACAGTTTGAGGCTGGAGACGCCGCCGCTGCCTGGCCCGCCCGTCCGTGTGACTCGGAAGAAGTTTCCCTCAATTGTCAATCACTTAACGCTCACTGTCAAAACCACCCTCTTAAGGATAAAAAAAATAATTGCCATCTCTGCCCAATTTGTTCCGAAAAAGCGCAACGGATATAAAGTCCTGTCCATAAATATGATCTTTTAATCTGGTTAAAAAAATATTGAAAAATGTTCCAACTGGCATCCCTAATTCGCGGGAGCTTTCTTCGCGCTGCAGCTTTGTTCGTTACAAAATGTAATTTCCAACTGTAACAGTGAGAAAATCCCTTTTCTTCCAGCCTCTGTCGAGCAGCACCATGGAGTCTTTTGTGCTGAATAGAGACACTGCAAACTCGAACGATGGCCTCATTCTAGCATAAGTACACAGGGTAATCAAATATGCACGACGGCTGTGCTTATGTAAGGCGAAGAAAGCCAGCAATCTTCTGGCGCCACCTAGCGGCAGTTCAAAGTTACAGCATAAGGCCCCAAACCTCTCCGTTCTGAATTTCTTAGTTTAATTTTAATAAATACACAGAGTGGGCTTTGGGTCTGCCTCTTTACACCAGCCTCGTTTAGCCATTGGCTTGAGACTTTGTCTATTACCAGGGTCAGATAGGCGTGTGGAGAATCGATCATCGGCTGATGTGCCTGTGGTTAGCAGGTGAGCTGCAGTGCTTAATTTGTAAAAGAATAAAGTTATGGTGCAAATTTGCCCAGAAGCCCGCAGCTGGTGCTATCAAGGATCAAGTGCTGAACACCAAGGAAGCGTAGTCTTGATTCCACCCCATGCCTCTTTAATCCACCCCAGATTCTCCATGCTTCTTTATCTCACTATTGCAGGTTGTTTTTCAATCCTGCTTTCTCCCTTGGCCACTGTTTTGCCATCATTCTCCTCCCCATGTGTATCTTCCCCTCTTGCTTTGGATCAAAGTCTGTTGAGGAGAAATAAGTGCTGATCCCCAAAAACTGAATCTGCATTGGAAACACCTTTGTTTTTTAGAGTTTTATATAGCGCAAACTAGACCCGAAGATATTGGGTATCAGAGCGCTTTATACAGCACCAGTTTCTTTACATGAGGACACATTCATTTTTGTTAGGCATGGGGAGATTAAGTCATTTGCCCAGAATCACAGGCTGTTGAGCGTCGTTGCCGAGACTCGAGCCCGGTTCCCCAGCTTCAACGTCGACCTCTCTAGCCGTAAGGCTACATCCTCTCCACCTGCAAACACTGCAGCACTGGTTCGGTTAGGCACTTTTTTAGATGGATTAAGATGCCCTCTGGCCATGGGCAGATCAGCAGCTGGTGCACAGCCTGAAATACTGCTGCAGCGCTTCAGCGCATGTTTGATTCAGAGCACCAGCTCGACCAGATCACAAGAAGTCAGGTTGGATCAGTGTCATAAGCAGAATAAGAATAGGCCAGCCCCGGGCACAGCACGAGATGCGCATACCCCCAGGCTCCTTCCAGGAGTGACAGTGAGTCCTCAGGGAGCTTCTTCTCAGAGCCAGTGGCATTAGCTTGGATGGGGGAGGGCTCTGGTAGGGCCAGCAAGGCTAGTGGGGGTCGGCGAGGGACTTCAGGGGCATATTATCAAGAAACTGAGTTAAAATGATCGCCGCTTTAGCGGCAGAAAACTGCCGCTAAAGCGGCGATTATGGGCTCGATCATATGCCCTTGAGAGTTCCAATAGAAGTCCAGGTTTTGGTGTCAACATGGGCTTCTATTGGAATTCTCTAGGGCATATTATCAAGCCCATTATCGCTGCTTTAGCGTCAGTTTTCTGCCGCTAAAGCGGCGATACTTTTAACTCCGTGCTTGATAATATGCCCCCCGTTTCTTTTGTTCACGTAGGGTAGAATCCTCGAAAAGTTGCTGCCTCCAAGCAGTGTTACAAGCTAGGAGGCGCTGGCCTCATACCTAGAGGAGTGGAGGACGTGTCCCCGGAATATCGGAGTAGGAAGCTGCGTGACAATAAATACTGTGGACAGAATATTGAAGGAAAATATCAAAAGATAAGTAAATGCAGATTTTCTTTACATAACTCCAGGTATACACCTTGAAGATATATCAATCAATCAGCATTTGGATAGCGCAGAACTGTCACCCCTAGGGGTATCTGGGTGCTGCGGGTGCGACGTCTGCGTCGATGAGCCGGGTCTTGAGATTCTTTCTGAAGTCTGCCAGGGAGGGTGATATTCGAAGACGGAGGGGCAGATTGTCCAGGTCTTGGCAGCTACTGTGCAGCAAGCCTGGTAAGATGGCACTGGAAAGCCCACCGAAGGGGGATGGATTTTGGCATGAAGTTGTGTTGACCCAGCAAACCCACTGAGGGGGTAAATAGTTTTGTGCTGGACTATGATTACCAGAAGGCACTTGAACTCACTAGAGGCCCTCATGAGGGCCGAAATGATATTTGATTAAGTAATTGGTTCTTTGTAACAACTTTGCTGAATTAACACGAATAGGCCTGTGATCAAGGTCTTGGAAGCGCGAAACGCGTTAGGCCCAAGGAGAACTATTCCGATTTTATTTTACTTAGTTTGCTGCAGTTTCAAATAAACCAAATTATAACCTGTTGAAGGGTGCGTCTTCTTACACACACACATATACATACATGTACCCCCAACCCACCCACCCCTAGGGGTATTCGGACGCTGAGGGTGTGACAACTCAGTCGAAGAGCCAGGGTCTTTAGATATTTGAAGATAGATGGGCAGGTCGTTCGAGGTCTTGACAGTGATGTAGGAGAAGGAGCTCCCCTCTGCGACAGATGCGGGGGTTGTGTGCATGGGCAAGTGAGGAGGAGTGCAGATGCCTTGCGGGTCGATGGAAATTCAGTTAATGGTTGATGTAGGCCGGTCCTTGATTGTGTAGAGCTTTGTATGCATGTGTGATGATCTTAAACTGGCATCTCTTCTGGATGGGGGGCCAGCAGAGGTGTCCGAGGTAGGGGGTAATGTGGGTCCTTTTGGGGAGGTCCAAGATGAGTCTGGATGCCGCATTCTGTATGGTCTGAAGTCGTCTGAGGAGCTGGGCGAAGATGCCGATGTAGAGAACGCTTTTCGGCCATGCTCCTCCCCGTCCGCATATGCGGTGGGGGCAGAGCAGTGATAGAATAAATCTGGGCAAAGCAGGCGGAAGGATGCTTCGTGTTCTAGTTTCTGTATACATGCCTTCCGTCCTGCTAACACTTACCTTGTACTTCTGGGTCACGGCACGTCACGCTCGTCGAGTCGATGTCTTGTTTGGTGGTGTGCTGGTGGCGGCTGCTCTCGGGCTTGCGTTGTTCCTGTCAGCGGTCATCATACATCTTGCCTGCAATAACAGGGAGAAAAGAATCATTGATCACCTCAGGCGTTAACATGCATATGTGCTATTGTATAGCTTCTTTGAACTACTTATCTGACAGCTGCTCTTCTGTTTGAAGAGTCCTCAGTTCTCCTGTGCCAGCCTTAATTAGTACCTAAGAAGAAAATATATATATATATTAGAATGTTGATTGTTTGACACCTTGATATTTAGGCTGGATAGCCCTGCACCTATTTTTATTTTATTATATATTTTATGCGTATTATCTTTTTAACCCATTATCCTTTATTTTAAAATACCTGTTCCATTACTGGATATCAGTATTTACATATGGGGCTAAAGAGCATGATACAGAATGCTTTTAGAGAGATGATGTACAACTTATATTAGCGCTATAAGACTTGTTATTGAATTGATGCATATCAAGTATAGATGCCCTCTTTTGTTTTTGTCTCTATAGATCGCATGCAAAACCTGAGCATGCAGTTTATATTTTTTCTCTTTATTCCGGAAGAGGGCAGTTATCAAGGTAGTTAAGGATTACACAACTGAATACATGAATACAGGTATTGTTTAGTCCTTCCATAGTAGTCCTACTATTACTGATACTGTTCCTGTTTCTATACACACAGGGAACACATACGTTATCTGAGACCATACCTACCTTCCTGAAGTGCTATGTGGGGCAGGAATTGTTTCTTCTTCCCCTTTTTGTCCCTCTTCCCCCCACTTACCACAATACACTTTGACTAGGCTGGGTATTCTTGGTGCGGTGAGGAAGTTGGGATTTTGGCATTGTGATCTCCATATCTCTCCTGTGGAAAAGACAGTTGAGAGTTACAGCGTTGCTGTAGTGGAGGCAGCTAGTGATGAGAGCCTGAGGGATGTTTTTTCTGGTGCTGGTTGGGATCCATCGAAAGATTCTGCAGAGCCTGCAAAGGTTGTGGAAGTGAGAGGAGGTGACTGCGCTGACTAGCCATTTCATGGTCAGTTCACTTTCGAGAATGATGCCTAGGTTGCGCGCATGGTCTGTCGGTGTGGGAGTTGGTCCGAGTTCTGCTGATCACCAGCTGTGGTCCCAGATGGAAGTATTCTTCCCGAAGATCAGTAATTCTGTCTTGACGGAGTTGAGTTTAAGGCAGTTGCCCCTCATCCAGTTGGATACATTGGTCATGGCGTTGCAGAAGTTGGTTCTGATGATGGAGGGGTCTTGGAGAGCGAGAGGATAAGTTGGGTGTCGTCTGCGTATGAAATTATGTTGAGGCCGTGGGATCTGACGTTGTCTCGGAGGGTGGTCATGTAGGTGTTGAACAGGGTGGAGCTGAGGGATGATCCTAGGGGTACGCCACATATGATGTCCTTAGGTTCGGAGGTGAAGGGAGGCATCCAGATGCTCTATGTGAGACTTGTAAGGAAGGAGGTAATTCACATAAGAGCATTTTGTCATATGTCGATGTTGTAGAGTCCTTTGATAAGGGTGTGGTGGAGGATGGTGTTGAATGCCGCCGAGAGGTTGAGGAGGTTCATGGGCACAGTCTCTCCGCGGTCGAGGATGGTTTTGATTTTATTTGTGGCGGCGATTGGAGCTGTCTTGGTGTTGTAGTTGGAAGGGAATCCTGAATGAGAGGCGTCAAATAGGTGGTTTTATTCCAGGTATTTGATGAGGTGTTGGTTGATGACTTTCATGAGTATCTTGGCCGGGTAAGGGAGCAGGGAGATTGGACGACAATGTTTGAGTTCAGAGGGGTCGGCAGAGGGGTTCTTTAGGAGGGGTCTGATCGCTGCATGTTTCCAAGTGTCTGGGAAGACTGCTTTGGAGATGGAGGTATTTATGACACTGGTCAGTTCCAGCTGATTGGGTTGGATCCAAGATTGAAGAGAGAGTGGGGCAGGGGTCGGTGGGTGCCCCAGAGTGGAACGATTGACATTATGGCCGAGGTGGTCTGAATGGTGATCAAGGACCAGGTGGTTATTGTCATTTGGCTGTATGCGCTGGTTGGTCAGGGCTGTTGAGGTTGGGAGCAATGGGTTGTGGGTCAAAGTTGTTGTAGATGGTGGCCATCTTGCTGTGGAAGTAGTCCGAAAGGGTGTTGCAGAGTTCCTGGGATGGCTGAATGGTGTTCTCTGTGACTGCCGGGTTAGAGAATTCCTTGACTATTTTGAAGAGTTCTTTCATGTGGTTGGCTGTTGTGCTGATGCGGGCCGTGATGGCTGCTCTCTTGGCTTCCTTGATGCATAGGTGGTAGTTGCTGAGAGCTGCTTGGTAAGTGGCTCTGTGGGTGGTTTTTTTTGTGGCACACTATCGTTTCTCGAGTCAGTAGCAGTTGTAATTGGCGGTTCTAAGCTATGGGGTATACCAGCTGGCTTGTTTTGATGTTTTGTGGGATTTTGCAGGTTTCAGCGGGGAGACTCTGTCGGCACATTCGGTGATCCAGACGGAGAAATTATGGACAGCCTGGTCAAGGTGTGGTGAGGCTTCGGGTTGGGTGGTGCTGAGGGCCTATGTCCACTATGTCTCAGTTACCTTGCCCCAGCTGTGGTAAGAGGAGCTGTGGTGCTTGGTGATGGTGTGCTTAGCGTCAGAGACAGTGAAGTGGACGATGGTGTGGTTGGTCCAGGTGAGTTCTGTGACGTGACTGAATTTGATTCTGTTGCTGGAGGTGAAGATGGAGTGGAGTGTGTGTCCGGCTTTGTGCATGGGTTTGGTGACCAGTTGAGTGAGGCGATATTGTTCAAGTTTTCCAGGAGGGAGGTGGAGTTGGCGTCGTTGGGGTCGTCAATATGGAAATTGAGGTGAGCGAGTAGGACGTAGTGGTAGGAGTCGATGGCTAAAGGTGCAAGGATGTTGGTGATGGTGTCACAGAAAATCGGTCAGGGTCCAGGAGGTCTGTATACGAGGGTGTCTCTGAATGTGGTCTAAGCATTGGTTTGTAGTTGGAAATTGAGGTGTTACATGAATGGTTTGGGCTCGTCGTTGGTGGCGATGCATCAGATTGTATCCCCGAAGATGATGGTGATGCCCCTGTTGTGTTTGTCAGCACAGTCTTGGTGTATCATTGTGTAGCCTTCAGGTGTTGCTGTGGTGAGGTTAGGGTTCGGGGAGGGGTTTAGCCAGGTTTCAGTGATGAAGGCAATGTCTGGGAAGAGGGTGGTGATGGTGTCCCAGATTTCCGTGGCGTGTTTGCAGAGGTATCGGGCGTTGAGCAGGATGCAATGGAGTGGCGTTGGGTTGTTAGTGCTCTTTTGGGCGGTGGTTGCACGGGCTACAGTGTGGGGTGGCAGTCCTGTGTTGCAGGAGAAGCAGCAACTGTGGCAGGTGAATGGTCCTTTTGAGGATCGCGGGGAGGCAGTGCAGCAGCTGTTGCTACGGTGTCCGGGGTCAAGCACCTGATCGCTGTCAGCGGGGGAGCAGCAAAGCAAGACCACAGAGGTCAAGGGCTTCTAACAGTGGCTGCAATGCAGCCTCCATAAATAGTCCTGGGAGGTGGGAAGGGCCGGCAGGGAGGCGGGAGGGCAGAGCGGGAACTGGTGGGAGAAATCGGCGACAAAACGACTACTCCAGTAAAAGCACACTAAGCCACTACCAATTAATTGCCAATCACACAATAATGCCCAAGTATCAGTGAAGTTAAAATATAGGATAGAATGAAGTACAAGCGAAATTACAACAATAACACCAATGCAAGGACCCTACAGCGCCCACGAAGTTTGAGGCTCGGGAACTGGAGAGTGGGCAGCTAGGCAGAGCCAAGTAGCATATCAGCATCAGCTGGGGAGTGGCGAAGCAAGACTACTGAGGTCAAGGCATGCTATATAAATATATATCTTTTCTCAAGGTGCATTGATAGAGAGTTAAGAATAGTACATTTGCACTACCTCCATATCTACTTTCCTTTTGATATTTTGTCACTCAATATTCTGTCCATGATATTAGTTCACCTCGACATTCCTAGCCTTGATATTCCACAGTACAAGCGTCACTGAGGGCATGTGCTGGGACACGTGAGTTTTTTTTATCCCCTTTAGGTCCAGAGGCCCATGGGATGTCCAAGAGATAAACTCCATCCCTGGCCCTGGATTTGCAGCGATGGACATCACAAAGGGTAGAGAGCTGGGTTTGTGTTTTTGCAGGCCATGCATTTCAACGGATGTTCCAACTTCCAAAGAAGATGCACTATTCATAAACAAACCTGAGGATTTTTCTCTTTTCTGCTTCCAGCTGACAAACAAATTGTGGCACAGGGGCTGCAGTTAGTCCAGAACTTGAAAGGGGTTAAGAATATTAGAGTATAGGGTAGGCCGCCTGCTGCCCTTGAGCCTAGAGGATGGCATCACTCACCCTTACCTATAGAGCTGAGAGCGAGCATTCTGCAGGAGCTTGATTTTCACTGCCCAGGTGCTGCACAAGTCCAGAAATGGGTGTCAGTATCAACCTCTATACATTCATTGTGTACACAGGGCTCTGTGCCTCCTCGTAAGTGCTGATATACTTCTACAATGGGCACACACAGCTCTGTCAAGGCCCCTCAGCCCTGGTTTGTAGATACCTTGTACAAATACATATTATCAGTGCCCCTCAGGCTTGCCTTGCCATTACTCTGTGCGCCTGAAACTCTGCCTGTGCACTCCATTCCTCACCTGCATGTATCATGTGCCGTAACAGCCCTGCCACTGCACCTCAGTCTTGTACCTGTCAGCATACTGTTATACACACTGCTCTGCTTCTGCACCACAATCCTGATCTGTCCCTAATATGTGTTTGTGGAACTCTGTCAGCATTCCTCAAATCTCACCTGCACATAGGATGTAGGCCTAGGTGGTGAACTCCGCTCCCGTCACGTGGTTTGCAGAGTTTTCCGTACTCCACGGAGCATGCAGAGTTCCGAAAAACTTCACAGATCAGAGTTTTTTTCTTTGCTTCCCAACATTAAGTTGGTGAGCGCGAACTAGGAAAATCCAACACTAGACCATCCCTCAGTGAGATTTTTCACCGCGGGCGGTCACGGGTGGCCGTGACAGCTCACGTTGAGAAACCATCCATTCGCATTCGCATTCGAAACCATCCCCGGAAGCTTGTTTCCTTTCCAGTGAAGAATTGGCTTGGTAGTTTGGTCTGCCCTGTTCCCATGATGCACTGGGCCAGGGACAGACTAATTTGCATATAGCCAGGTTCTGAACTGGGATGGTGCAGTGAGCGAAAAAACGGTGATGGATCAAGCCCTGATCTGTTGACTGGGTAGGAGTGTTCTGATTAACTCAGATACTCTGTCCATCACCACCCCCTTTTTGTAATTATTTTGGCCACCATGAGTGTGGAAGGGTATGCTCAGACATGAGTCCCTTGCTCATTGCACCATCAGGATTCAAGCAAGCCGGGCCTAAGACGGCTGTAATGCCAGAAACCGGTCCCCGGAAGCTTGTTTCCTTTCCAGTGAAGAATTGGCTTGGTAGTTTGGTCTGCCCTGTTCCCATGATGCACTGGGCCAGGGACAGACTAATTTGCATATAGCCAGGTTCTGAACTGGGATGGTGCAGTGAGCTAAAAAACAGTGATGGACCAAGCCCTGATCTCTTGACTGGGTAGGAGTGTTCTGATTAACTCAGATACTCTGTCCATCACCACCCCCTTTTTGTAATTATTTTGGCCACCATGAGTGTGGAAGGGTATGCTCAGACATGAGTCCCTTGCTCATTGCACCATCAGGATTCAAGCAAGCCGGGCCGAAGACGGCTGTAATGCCAGAAACCGGTCCCCGGAAGCTTGTTTCCTTTCCAGTGAAGAATTGGCTTGGTAGTTTGGTCTGCCCTGTTCCCATGATGCACTGGACCAGGGACAGACTAATTTGCATATAGCCAGGTTCTGAACTGGGATGGTGCAGTGAGCTAAAAAACGGTGATGGATCAAGCCCTGATCTGTTGACTGGGTAGGAGTGTTCTGATTAACTCAGATACTCTGTCCATCACCACCCCCTTTTTGTAATTATTTTGGCCACCATGAGTGTGGAAGGGTATGCTCAGACATGAGTCCTTTGCTCATTGCACCATCAGGATTCAAGCAAGCCGGGCCGAAGACGGCTGTAATGCCAGAAACCGGTCCCCGGAAGCTTGTTTCCTTTCCAGTGAAGAATTGGCTTGGTAGTTTGGTCTGCCCTGTTCCCATGATGCTCTGGGCCAGGGACAGACTAATTTGCATATAGCCAGGTTCTGAACTGGGATGGTGCAGTGAGCTAAAAAACGGTGATGGATCAAGCCCTGATCTGTTGACTGGGTAGGAGTGTTCTGATTAACTCAGATACTCTGTCCATCACCACCCCCCCTTTTTATAATTATTTTGGCCACCATGAGTGTGGAAGGGTATGCTCAGACATGAGTCCCTTGCTCATTGCACCATCAGGATTCAAGCAAGCCGGGCCTAAGACGGCTGTACTGCCAGAAACCGGTCCCCAAAAGCTTGTTTCCTTTCCAGTGAAGAATTGGCTTGGTAGTTTGGTCTGCCTGTTCCCATGATGCACTGGGCCAGGGACAGACTAATTTGCATATAGCCAGGTTCTGAACTGGGATGGTGCAGTGAGCTAAAAAATGGTGATGGATCAAGCCCTGATCTCTTGACTGGGTAGGAGTGTTCTGATTAACTCAGATACTCTGTTCATCACCACCCCCTTTTTGTAATTATTTTGGCCACCATGAGTGTGGAAGGGTATGCTCAGACATGAGTCCCTTGCTCATTGCACCATCAGGATTCAAGCAAGCCGGGCCGAAGACGGCTGTAATGCCAGAAACCGGTCCCCGGAAGCTTGTTTCCTTTCCAGTGAAGAATTGGCTTGGTAGTTTGGTCTGCCCTGTTCCCATGATGCACTGGGCCAGGGACAGACTAATTTGCATATAGCCAGGTTCTGAACTGGGATGGTGCAGTGAGCTAAAAAACGGTGATGGATCAAGCCCTGATCTGTTGACTGGGTAGGAGTGTTCTGATTAACTCAGATACTCTGTCCATCACCACTCCCTTTTTGTAATTATTTTGGCCACCATGAGTGTGGAAGGGTATGCTCAGACATGAGTCCCTTGCTCATTGCACCATCAGGATTCAAGCAAGCCGGGCCGAAGACGGCTGTAATGCCAGAAACCGGTCCCCGGAAGCTTGTTTCCTTTCCAGTGAAGAATTGGCTTGGTAGTTTGGTCTGCCCTGTTCCCATGATGCACTGGGCCAGGGACAGACTAATTTGCATATAGCCAGGTTCTGAACTGGGATGGTGCAGTGAGCTAAAAAACGGTGATGGATCAAGCCCTGATCTGTTGACTGGGTAGGAGTGTTCTGATTAACTCAGATACTCTGTCCATCACCACCCCCTTTTTGTAATTATTTTGGCCACCATGAGTGTGGAAGGGTATGCTCAGACATGAGTCCCTTGCTCATTGCACCATCAGGATTCAAGCAAGCCGGGCCGAAGACGGCTGTAATGCCAGAAACCGGTCCCCGGAAGCTTGTTTCCTTTCCAGTGAAGAATTGGCTTGGTAGTTTGGTCTGCCCTGTTCCCATGATGCACTGGGCCAGGGACAGACTAATTTGCATATAGCCAGGTTCTGAACTGGGATGGTGCAGTGAGCTAAAAAACAGTGATGGATCAAGCCCTGATCTCTTGACTGGGTAGGAGTGTTCTGATTAACTCAGATACTCTGTCCATCACCACCCCCTTTTTGTAATTATTTTGGCCACCATGAGTGTGGAAGGGTATGCTCAGACATGAGTCCCTTGCTCATTGCACCATCAGGATTCAAGCAAGCCGGGCCGAAGACGGCTGTAATGCCAGAAACCGGTCCCCGGAAGCTTGTTTCCTTTCCAGTGAAGAATTGGTTTGGTAGTTTGGTCTGCCCTGTTCCCATGATGCACTGGGCCAGGGACAGACTAATTTGCATATAGCCAGGTTCTGAACTGGTATGGTGCAGTGAGCTAAAAAACGGTGATGGATCAAGCCCTGATCTCTTGACTGGGTAGGAGTGTTCTGATTAACTCAGATACTCTGTCCATCACCACCCCCTTTTTGTAATTATTTTGGCCACCATGAGTGTGGAAGGGTATGCTCAGACATGAGTCCCTTGCTCATTGCACCATCAGGATTCAAGCAAGCCGCGCCGAAGACGGCTGTAATGCCGGAAACCGGTCCCCGGAAGCTTGTTTCCTTTCCAGTGAAGAACTGGCTTGGTAGTTTGGTCTGCCCTGTTCCCATGATGCACTGGGCCAGGGACAGACTAATTTGCATATAGCCAGGTTCTGAACTGGGATGGTGCAGTGAGCTAAAAAACGGTGATGGATCAAGCCCTGATCTGTTGACTGGGTAGGAGTGTTCTGATTAACTCAGATACTCTGTCCATCACCACCCCCTTTTTGTAATTATTTTGGCCACCATGAGTGTGGAAGGGTATGCTCAGACATGAGTCCCTTGCTCATTGCACCATCAGGATTCAAGCAAGCCGGGCCGGAGACGGCTGTAATGCCAGAAACCGGTCCCCGGAAGCTTGTTTCCTTTCCAGTGAAGAATTGGCTTGGTAGTTTGGTCTGCCCTGTTCCCATGATGCACTGGGCCAGGGACAGACTAATTTGCATATAGCCAGGTTCTGAACTGGGATGGTGCAGTGAGCTAAAAAGCGGTGATGGATCAAGCCCTGATCTCTTGACTGGGTAGGAGTGTTCTGATTAACTCAGATACTCTGTCCAGCACCACCCCCTTTTTGTAATTATTTTGGCCACCATGAGTGTGGAAGGGTATGCTCAGACATGAGTCCCTTGCTCATTGCACCATCAGGATTCAAGCAAGCCGGGCCTAAGACGGCTGTAATGCCAGAAACCGGTCCCCGGAAGCTTGTTTCCTTTCCAGTGAAGAATTGGCTTGGTATTTTGTTCTGCCCTGTTCCCATGATGCACTGGGCCAGGGACAGACTAATTTGCATATAGCCAGGTTCTGAACTGGGATGGTGCAGTGAGCTAAAAAACGGTGATGGATCAAGCCCTGATCTGTTGACTGGTAGGAGTGTTCTGATTAACTCAGATACTCTGTCCATCACCACCCCTTTTTGTAATTATTTTGGCCACCATGAGTGTGGAAGGGTATGCTCAGACATGAGTCCCTTGCTCATTGCACCATCAGGATTCAAGCAAGCCGGGCCGAAGACGGCTGTAATGCCAGAAACCGGTCCCCGGAAGCTTGTTTCCTTTCCAGTGAAGAATTGGCTTGGTAGTTTGGTCTGCCCTGTTCCCATGATGCACTGGGCCAGGGACAGACTAATTTGCATATAGCCAGGTTCTGAACTGGGATGGTGCAGTGAGCTAAAAAACAGTGATGGATCAAGCCCTGATCTCTTGACTGGGTAGGAGTGTTCTGATTAACTCAGATACTCTGTCCATCACCACCCCCTTTTTGTAATTATTTTGGCCACCATGAGTGTGGAAGGGTATGCTCAGACATGAGTCCCTTGCTCATTGCACCATCAGGATTCAAGCAAGCCGGGCCGAAGACGGCTGTAATGCCGGAAACCGGTCCCCGGAAGCTTGTTTCCTTTCCAGTGAAGAATTGGCTTGGTAGTTTGGTCTGCCCTGTTCCCATGATGCACTGGGCCAGGGACAGACTAATTTGCATATAGCCAGGTTCTGAACTGGTATGGTGCAGTGAGCTAAAAAACGGTGATGGATCAAGCCCTGATCTGTTGACTGGGTAGGAGTGTTCTGATTAACTCAGATACTCTGTCCATCACCACCCCCTTTTTGTAATTATTTTGGCCACCATGAGTGTGGAAGGGTATGCTCAGACATGAGTCCCTTGCTCATTGCACCATCAGGATTCAAGCAAGCCGGGCCGAAGACGGCTGTAATGCCGAAAACCGGTCCCCGGAAGCTTGTTTCCTTTCCAGTGAAGAATTGGCTTGGTAGTTTGGTCTGCCCTGTTCCCATGATGCACTGGGCCAGGGACAGACTAATTTGCATATAGCCAGGTTCTGAACTGGGATGGTGCAGTGAGCTAAAAAACGGTGATGGAACAAGCCCTGATCTGTTGACTGGGTAGGAGTGTTCTGATTAACTCAGATACTCTGTCCATCACCACCCCCTTTTTGTAATTATTTTGGCCACCATGAGTGTGGAAGGGTATGCTCAGACATGAGTCCCTTGCTCATTGCACCATCAGGATTCAAGCAAGCCGGGCCGAAGACGGCTGTAATGCCAGAAACCGGTCCCCGGAAGCTTGTTTCCTTTCCAGTGAAGAATTGGCTTGGTAGTTTGGTCTGCCCTGTTCCCATGATGCACTGGGCCAGGGACAGACTAATTTGCATATAGCCAGGTTCTGAACTGGGATGGTGCAGTGAGCTAAAAAACGGTGATGGATCTGTTGACTGGGTAGGAGTGTTCTGATTAACTCAGATACTCTGTCCATCACCACCCCCTTTTTGTAATTATTTTGGCCACCATGAGTGTGGAAGGGTATGCTCAGACATGAGTCCCTTGCTCATTGCACCATCAGGATTCAAGCAAGCCGGGCTGAAGACGGCTGTAATGCCAGAAACCGGTCCCCGGAAGCTTGTTTCCTTTCCAGTGAAGAATTGGCTTGGTAGTTTGGTCTGCCCTGTTCCCATGATGCACTGGGCCAGGGACAGACTAATTTGCATATAGCCAGGTTCTGAACTGGGATGGTGCAGTGAGCTAAAAAACGGTGATGGATCAAGCCCTGATCTGTTGACTGGCTAGGAGTGTTCTGATTAACTCAGATACTCTGTCCATCACCACCCCCTTTTTGTAATTATTTTGGCCACCATGAGTGTGGAAGGGTATGCTCAGACATGAGTCCCTTGCTCATTGCACCATCAGGATTCAAGCAAGCCGGGCCGAAGACGGCTGTAATGCCGAAAACCGGTCCCCGGAAGCTTGTTTCCTTTCCAGTGAAGAATTGGCTTGGTAGTTTGGACTGCCCTGTTCCCATGATGCACTGGGCCAGGGACAGACTAATTTGCATATAGCCAGGTTCTGAACTGGGATGGTGCAGTGAGCTAAAAAACGGTGATGGAACAAGCCCTGATCTGTTGACTGGGTAGGAGTGTTCTGATTAACTCAGATACTCTGTCCATCACCACCCCCTTTTTGTAATTATTTTGGCCACCATGAGTGTGGAAGGGTATGCTCAGACATGAGTCCCTTGCTCATTGCACCATCAGGATACAAGCAAGCCGGGCCGAAGACGGCTGTAATGCCAGAAACCGGTCCCCTGAAGCTTGTTTCCTTTCCAGTGAAGAATTGGCTTGGTAGTTTGGTCTGCCCTGTTCCCATGATGCACTGGGCCAGGGACAGACTAATTTGCATATAGCCAGGTTCTGAACTGGGATGGTGCAGTGAGCTAAAAAACGGTGATGGATCAAGCCCTGATCTGTTGACTGGGTAGGAGTGTTCTGATTAACTCAGATACTCTGTCCATCACCACCCCCTTTTTGTAATTATTTTGGCCACCATGAGTGTGGAAGGGTATGCTCAGACATGAGTCCCTTGCTCATTGCACCATCAGGATTCAAGCAAGCCGGGCTGAAGACGGCTGTAATGCCAGAAACCGGTCCCCGGAAGCTTGTTTCCTTTCCAGTGAAGAATTGGCTTGGTAGTTTGGTCTGCCCTGTTCCCATGATGCACTGGGCCAGGGACAGACTAATTTGCATATAGCCAGGTTCTGAACTGGGATGGTGCAGTGAGCTAAAAAACGGTGATGGATCAAGCCCTGATCTGTTGACTGGCTAGGAGTGTTCTGATTAACTCAGATACTCTGTCCATCACCACCCCCTTTTTGTAATTATTTTGGCCACCATGAGTGTGGAAGGGTATGCTCAGACATGAGTCCCTTGCTCATTGCACCATCAGGATTCAAGCAAGCCGGGCCGAAGACGGCTGTAATGCCAGAAACCGGTCCCCGGAAGCTTGTTTCCTTTCCAGTGAAGAATTGGCTTGGTAGTTTGGTCTGCCCTGTTCCCATGATGCACTGGGTCAGGGACAGACTAATTTGCATATAGCCAGGTTCTGAACTGGGATGGTGCAGTGAGCTAAAAAACGGTGATGGATCAAGCCCTGATCTGTTGACTGGGTAGGAGTGTTCTGATTAACTCAGATACTCTGTCCATCACCACCCCCTTTTTGTAATTATTTTGGCCACCATGAGTGTGGAAGGGTATGCTCAGACATGAGTCCCTTGCTCATTGCACCATCAGGATTCAAGCAAGCCGGGCCGAAGACGGCTGTAATGCCAGAAACCGGTCCCCGGAAGCTTGTTTCCTTTCCAGTGAAGAATTGGCTTGGTAGTTTGGTCTGCCCTGTTCCCATGATGCACTGGGCCAGGGACAGACTAATTTGCATATAGCCAGGTTCTGAACTGGGATGGTGCAGTGAGCTAAAAAACAGTGATGATCAAGCCCTGATCTGTTGACTGGGTAGGAGTGTTCTGATTAACTCAGATACTCTGTCCATCACCACCCCCTTTTTGTAATTATTTTGGCCACCATGAGTGTGGAAGGGTATGCTCAGACATGAGTCCCTTGCTCATTGCACCATCAGGATTCAAGCAAGCCGGGCCGAAGACGGCTGTAATGCCAGAAACCGGTCCCCGGAAGCTTGTTTCCTTTCCAGTGAAGAATTGGCTTGGTAGTTTGGTCTGCCCTGTTCCCATGATGCACTGGGCCAGGGACAGACTAATTTGCATATAGCCAGGTTCTGAACTGGGATGGTGCAGTGAGCTAAAAAACGGTGATGGATCAAGCCCTGATCTGTTGACTGGGTAGGAGTGTTCTGATTAAATCAGATACTCTGTCCATCACCACCCCCTTTTTGTAATTATTTTGGCCACCATGAGTGTGGAAGGGTATGCTCAGACATGAGTCCCTTGCTCATTGCACCATCAGGAGTCAAGCAAGCCGGGCCGAAGACGGCTGTAATGCCAGAAACCGGTCCCCGGAAGCTTGTTTCCTTTCCAGTGAAGAATTGGCTTGGTAGTTTGGTCTGCCCTGTTCCCATGATGCACTGGGCCAGGGACAGACTAATTTGCATATAGCCAGGTTCTGAACTGGGATGGTGCAGTGAGCTAAAAAACGGTGATGGATCAAGCCCTGATCTGTTGACTGGGTAGGAGTGTTCTGATTAACTCAGATACTCTGTCCATCACCACCCCCTTTTTGTAATTATTCGCATTGAAGAAGCAGGCGCTCGAGTAGAAAATCTACTCAAGACGCAGAAAGAAGCAGCACCCTCTTGCGCTACGCATGGTGCTGTTCGTGCTGATTTGCCCAGGCGGGACAAGCATCTGGTGGTAAGAATCATTGCAAACAACGTGACCTAATGTACTGCGCCGTCTGCGGAACTTCACATAGTGCAGCTGAGTTTTTTGGTCACTTTGTGGCGTCCACATAGTGGAACTCTGCGTACTCCACCGAGGCCTATTAAGATGTGCAGTCAACGGTCAAGCGAAAAATAAAATGACTGCTGACTTACAGAGCCGATGCCAGCAGTGTAAGGAGGGGCAGTGCCGGGCATAGCAGGGAGGAGTGGTAGGCGCACTGTAATTTCGCATGTCTGTTTGGCTGGCCGTCTTAGGCGGCCAAACTGACATACATACTTAGGTTTTTCCAACCCAGATGTGTTGCTTAGCCGGAGAAACACAGGTTCCTAGGCACAGCCTGAGCCAAACCTCTCAGCTCAGAGCAATCCGGGTGCTGCTCTCATGCTATTGAGAGCTGTGCCATGAATGGGTGGGGAGCCTGTGCCCCAGGGCAGGCTGGGAGGAGAGCCGGTTGAAGGAGACTGAGGTGGTCGCGTTGTCAGGTAAGTTTTAAAAGTGTTTATTATTCCCTTAATCTCCCCTCCCGCCCCCCACTTTAGTACTGCGACAGCCACCACTGGCCATGGCACAACTACTGGTTGGTGACAACTTATCTGTAGTCTTGGGGCACAGGCCTAGTTAACAGTACCAGATGGCGAGGATAGAGTCTTTCATCATCTTTGGGAAATCTCTGTCTCCTGCCACTCTCTCTCCAGAGTACAAGGTGCATGTTGTATGCGAGTGTGGGTGATCCTGAGGACACAGAGGGGTGAGGCAGGCTGCCTTGGGGTCCTATGCATGTATGGGAGGTTCCATAATCATGGGTTGTCATGTAAACATTTGCAGGTCTTGCTGATAGCTCTCTTTGTGTGTGTTCCTTTGTGTCACTGAAGTGCTGCCACCAGCACAAGCTGGTGCAGCTCAGGTAAATGTGTGTCTGGATAGGATCAACAAAATCTAGAAGGGCCCAGAGTGGAACTCTTTGTGTTCATCCCACTGTTGTGCAGAAGGTTCAATAGGTTTCTCATTTTATTGGAGGATGGCCTGCAAGATCATGCCTGGGAGAGATACAGGTACACAACGGGGGAGTGATAATCTCTCCCAGACCTACCTTGTATTTTTAATCATCTTTCTGGCCTTCCAATAAAAGAAAAACCTGGGGGATGGCAAAGTTCTTTAAAACCTACTCTGTGGATCCCATACACTTTTCCTTAAACAGAGTACTCCCGCAAAACACAAGGAGGCATTTGTCACTACAAACATCTCTGACCAATGTGGTGGACCGACAATGAAGCATTTTGCGGCACAAAAATTGAGATTTAGCGGCATTATTGCTGCACTTTTCTTTTACTCGTAATCAATCTTTTTAGGCGTAAATCAATGGACACTGTTTTAGCAGAGCATTCCACTTTCAAATAAGCATGTTTAAAGTGTCTGAGAGTACTTGTTTGCTATCCTAAGTCCCCAAGTCCTGTAATAGCTGGCAGTAACATTATTCTCATGTTGCTGGCAGACAATCAGAGAACTTGCGGGACTCTGACTTCCGCAGGAGAAAGAAGGCCCGAGTGAAATAAAGATCCCAGGGCCAATCATAAATCCCTACTTTTAAATTGGCGTGCCGGCAAGAGTCTAAGACACTCTTGCAAGCTTAAATGCACCCCTACTGGGTCACGAAACAAGAAGAGAGGGGATGCGTTGGTGCTCAACGCTGCTCCCTGCTTACGGTCTACTCTCGCCCCTAAACAGGGTGCAGGCACCCCTACCCTGACCAGTGGCATCAACCCGTACACTCTCCCACCACCGACCCTACTTACAAGCCTACCCCATGGTTTTCTGTTATATTGATTTTCTCCGAGCAGCTCATGCAACTAAAACTGCACCCCCTCGCCCCACCCTCCACCTACCACTGACCCCTCCTCCAAGGCACAAGTCCTAATAAAAAGAAGTAGGGGGACTAACCAAGTTATGTAGTTTGCAAGTGACATCATGGCATGTCCCACCATAGCACATGACGCCACGACGCGTGGGGTTGCACGTGGGATCATAGGAAGTGACATCCGATATTAAGACCTCACACTTATGTTTATCAGATATATCATAAGTACAGTTAAGCGCATTAAGAGATTTAACAAATTAGATTTTGCTTTGGGCTTGTGCCAAAAAAGTGGTGCAATCCCAATGCAAAATCTGGGCCTCAACCAATAATATATTTTTTTTCCAAAGCCTTGCCTCATAGAAATTGGCAAAAAGGCGTAGCATGGCATAAATCTCTTCTGCTTAGTTGGTTGAAAAGTCTGCATTTTAAAATATTTTGTGGGGTTAAGGCATCTGCTACAGAGGTGCCCAGTAAATCACAGGAAATAATAATGGTGAGATAACTCTGGATCATATAGCATTTGTTGGAGAGATCTCTGCTTTGTGTAGTCCCAGATCTGAATCAAAGTAGTTTAGAAGGTTAATGTGTCTCATGCAAAGCACATCACATGACATGCAGATGAGAGATTTTTATTTTATGTAGTTAGGTAAGTAAGTTACTGCTTTGAACACAAAGATCATTTTGCTAATTGCAGTTCATACATTATAATCCTTCTAATATAGCACAGTGACCTGTGGAGGACATGTGACTCCTACACCATATAACCCTCACTGACTCCCGTAACACATCTTGTACATTGATTTACACACATGATTTATTATCAATCTCTAATGTGTATGTTATGTAAAGCGCTCTGACACCCTGCATTGGGATGAGTAGAGCTATAAAGAAATAAAATAGTACTATTTAAATTATTTTTGTAAATACTTGAACAGACCAACACAACACATTGGACATTCTTACAGTGCATGTACTTGCTTACATAAAGGGACTGAACAAAGTCAAAAGTATGCCTCTCTTAAGTACCTGTGAAGAGATAACAAGCTGTTGTTATATTCTACATTACAGTGTAATTTTTTATTCACATGTACATGGTTATTTCTTTAAGAGCATGCGACATGTTATGTTTCTGTATGGGTTCTATGTTCTAAACAGAGCTCTGCTCATGTATCATTCCACATTGCCTGTCAGTTACATTGCTGCTGTTGCCATGCCAGGACCATATGCTGTGCTGTCAAATAAACCTTCTTAAAACTACTTGAAATCTGGATTATTACGCTGTATACTTTTGTTTCTCCTCCGTTGTTTATTCATTTAAGTGAGGTTCCAGGGTGCTGCATAATACAATACAAAACCGTGTTCAATGGCATCTGGTGGTGACAGGCTTAACTTTAGGTAGACATGTGAGTGCTTTGTCCTGTACAAAGCACTATGTAACCTCACTTACCTCTAGGCGCTTGAATGCATTTAGACTCTGGATCTGGTGCTGCTGAAAAATTAAGTACACTGGAACTCACAACCACCATAGCAATGGGAGCCTCTCCCACTGCCCGCCAGTGAGTCTGAGACTTACAGAGAGATGTATGCTACTGTGGGCTTCATACTCATTCGATGCTGGGCCTCTCTGTGGAGATTGCTACTCAGGCTGTGCAGTGTGTGTCTACTGCAATGTGGTGACCTGGTGAGTCAAAATGAGACCTGGAACGTTCTAAATGCAAACCCAGGAACACAGGGTGTTATGGCTATGATGAGTCAGTACAGCTGAGCACTTACCAGGGGCACCAGGGGCAGGGAGAGGAAGCCCCACAACGAAGCCGCCACCGCCACGAGTCATCTCCTGCTGGGATCAGCGCCGCCGCCCCGGGACCACAACTCCCGGCTGCCACAGCGGCGGCGCAGCTTGAGGGACGCAAACCAGCGCCAGGAGGGGCCATAAACAGCGCTCTGCCCGGCGGAGCGGGGGGTACAGCTGAGCACTTACCAGGGGCACCAGGGGCAGGGAGAGGAAGCCCCACAACGAAGCCGCCACCGCCACGAGTCATCTCCTGCTGGGATCAGCGCCGCCGCCCCGGGACCACAACTCCCGGCTGCCACAGCGGCGGCGCAGCTTGAGGGACGCAACGCAGCGCCAGGAGGGGCCATAAACAGCGCTCTGCCCGGCGGAACGGGGGGTACAGCTGAGCACTTACCAGGGGCACCAGGGGCAGGGAGAGGAAGCCCCACAACGAAGCCGCCACCGCCACGAGTCATCTCCTGCTGGGATCAGCGCCGCCGCCCCGGGACCACAACTCCCGGCTGCCACAGCGGCGGCGCAGCTTGAGGGACGCAAAGCAGCGCCAGGAGGGGCCATAAACAGCGCACTGCCCGGCGGAGCGGGGGGTACAGCTGAGCACTTACCAGGGGCACCAGGGGCAGGGAGAGGAAGCCCCACAACGAAGCCGCCACCGCCACGAGTCATCTCCTGCTGGGATCAGCGCCGCCGCCCCGGGACCACAACTCCCGGCTGCCACAGCGGCGGCGCAGCTTGAGGGACGCAACGCAGCGCCAGGAGGGGCCATAAACAGCGCTCTGGCCGGCGGAGCGGGGGGTACAGCTGAGCACTTACCAAGGGCACCAGGGGCAGGGAGAGGAAGCCCCACAACGAAGCCGCCACCGCCACGAGTCATCTCCTGCTGGGATCAGCGCCGCCGCCCCGGGACCACAACTCCCGGCTGCCACAGCGGCGGCGCAGCTTGAGGGACGCAACGCAGCGCCAGGAGGGGCCATAAACAGCGCTCTGCCCCGCTTCGCGGGACGCCGAGCTAAGCCCGGGCAAAGGGCGGGCCCTCTGTGGCCCCCAGAGGCACAAGGAGGACGGGACGGGACGGGCCACCACTCTTGGCACCATCATAGGAGAAGGTACAGTCAGGTACTATCCTTTCAACCCCTACCGTTTTGAACTGTCTACTCTTGTCTCTGGGATCCTGTCTTCCAACCATTATGTCCATCTGGGAAGAGCTGAATGCCCTGTGTGGCACAAACTATATCCCGGATGCATCAACCCCCCCCATAGTGGCCAGAGTCACTGATCAAGAAATTTGCACTCCCCAGGCATCCCCCGATACAACCCTCTCTCTATCTAATAACTGTTGCCCCTCCTCACCTGGCCCCAACCCAGCCTCATTATCGTTGGATAAGGCTGAGACTCGACCAAATGACTCTGTATCCCCCCTACAATCGAACCTTCTGACCCAAATCGAGCGACTGCTAAAAACTGCTCTATCTCCACTGGTAGCAAAAATTAATGATTTGGGGGACAGACTGTCATATCCACTAACTGGAAACACTGTTATACCAACACGCTCTACTAACACCCAGGAAAGGTCTATGAACAATGCTCAAACTTGTGACTCCCCTGTTATACCACCCATTCAAAGTGGTCGCAATGATACTCTTAATCCCGAACATCCCCCACATAGAGCTCCTATGATCTCACTAGAAAGAAGGCATCGTATTGATTTACCCCCCGAAGCCGCCCCATACGTCACCGTTCTCTCTGGGGTCCCTGTACTCAGCCCGGCCAAACGTGAACTACATCAGGACCTACTGAACAAAGCCATCTTTTGGCTCAAAAACAATAGACCATTACCATCCGCGCTAGACGGCGGGATACTGAGCGTCAGAAGGGTGGGGTGGCTTGGTCATCTGCCCAAAAATTTTCCGGGGGACTTGATTTTAATTAAATTCAAACACAGGAACATTGACCCCTATTTGCGATCTACCCAGCCCAAACTTGGAGATGGCTCCATCTGTATTTGGGACCTGCATGATTTTTATCCTGGTCCACGAGCACCGAATCACCATAACACCGGATGAAAAAGGGGGATTCTGTGTATCTTGGGTTATTATTTTGAATCGTTGATTTGCTAAACTATCTTAGTTGGGTTTAAATCTATTTTCTTTTTAATTATGTAATGTTATGTTGAGTTATTTTTGCATGTATGCATTTCCTTTTGCTGCTTTTATGGTTTTAAACTCAAAAGCCGAATAAAGCTTATAAAACGACTCAGTACTAAGCTAGTAGTTTCCCATACCTCTCCAAGATGCCAAATATGTTTCAGTTTCACGACAGGGATAGGGACGCACTCCTATTTCACCTTTTATCCAATGTTCCAACAGAATGCGTGCTGAATGGTAAGGTGCCATGCCCCAACGGCACCTGGATAAATCAATATCACAAAGGTGGGGCAGAATCTTGCCCCAACCAGACGCACAGCTGAAAGTCGCCATCTTGGCGATCATTTGATTATGCCAATTTTATCAAAATATTCCTCGTAATCCTAGTGGTAAATACTTCTATTTCAACACATTTTCCACATTTTTCTCTCCACACGCGGAGTGGTATGCCAATTTTCGAGTTTTCTAATGCTCATGTTGGTTTCTCCGAACCTCTTACACAAACACCAATGACGCAATGATGCAAAAGTAAATTTACGAGCGTACATTGGCATAATAGATATCTAATGTGGGGGGCAGTGAAGTATGATATATTGTTATAGAATATTTAAATTAACTGCACATTATTTTGGCGATTTTTGATGTTAGATGGCTCAATAGATAACAGTTACTGTTTTATTTGTCTTTATAGTGACCCCTGATGAAGGGCACCAGCGGCCCGGAATGCATTGGGTTTTGAAATAAATATACACTGCCTTGGACGAATTTGCATAATTTGTGTTTGTGTAAGAGGTTCGGAGGGCCCAACATGAGCATTGGAAAACTTGAAAATTGGCATACCACTCCGCATGTGGAGACACAAATGTGGAAAATGTGTTGAAATATATGAAACTGTATTTTTTTTTTTTTTTTTTAAATGTAAGAACTGTTTTTATATATGAACTGTTTTTTTATACATGTGATGTAATTGCTTTTATGATTTTAAGTAATCAAATAAAGTACGCTTTTGACTTTGTGTTGAAATAGAAGTATTTACCACTAGGATTACGAGGAATATTTTGATAAAATTGGCATAATCAAATGATCGCCAAGATGGCGACGTTCAGCTGTGCGTCTGGTTGGGGCAAGATTCCGCCCCACTTTTGTGAAATGTGTTTCAGTGTCATGTACATTTAACGTTGCAGAGTCCTCCCACCCACTCCTCAGCAAAATAAAAGACACAGAGAGGGACGAGTCTTAGCACTCGGAGGGCCAAGCTGGACAAACGAGATCTCTATTAAACTGCATGAAATGAAACATTAGGCATTTAAAATCTGGCAGCCGCTCCCTTGAAGCGGGCAGAGCGCAATACCGTGAACTGAAGCTTACCCCATCAATAAAGCATAAATAATATTAAACCACCTGTCAAAACGGCGAGTCGTGCATCTTGTGTGGTGCACACAAGCCATCATTAGAGAAATGCAACAGAGGAGATTTATACGGTCAGAGAGGAAATGTCACAGCTCGCATCTCTGCATACATTACAAGAATGTTTTCATCAGTTCCACGGACAGTTCAAACTATAAAAACAATGCAGGAATTCCTCAACAGACCTGCAGGTGATTTAGTTTCCATAATTACTCTCTCTGCTCTTCCTACAGGAAACAGGACTGCTACAGCTTTCTGACCCCTAGCCCTGATTTTGCGGGCACTTTTGTAAAAAGTGCTGCCTTTTTACAAAAGTGCAGATTTTGCGATTATTTCGCAGATTGCGAAATCCTGGAGCGTCAGATTAGGCGAGCATTGTCAGCAGTGCTTAATTTGAGCCGGTGGTTTCGGGCGCTCTGCACCGTCACTTAATTGTCAACACCAGCGCTTATGATAGTCTGCCACATGGTGGCACTGTCTGCCTTCTTTATAAAGGAGCACAACAACAGTTGTATATTTATTCAATATACTTTAAAAATGGTAATAACTGCCACTCAAGCCATTCTTATAGCTTTGAGGACCTGGAATAGTCTGAATTGTCACACTCGTAGGAGTGTGTTGCTTTGTTGTTGTATTGGTGCTGTTATTGGCAGTGCTGACAGGGGCAAAGGGTGGTGGAAGTTGCAGTGGGCTACCGATGAGGGCCCTGGCACTTATATTTTTACAAATAAAGCACTGATTACCAGTGGTCATGGGGTAACTGTCCACACAGCTCTGCAGTTTCCTTTGCAGATAGAAGCCTGAATCGATTGGTCCTTTTACGTTTCAGACCTACTTTCTGCTCAATCTAGGACCATGCAGTGAAGTCTGCCTGGTGTTTGATTGGGCCTTGGATTCATATGCAAAATGACTAATTGTGTTCCTTCTGAATGGCTGAGTAACAAATATTTAATGAGAAGTGGATGTAGGTGATTGGTGTCAGAAAGGTCAGACTTGAGTTTTTTTTTTTGCTGCTCCCTTTATCTCTTACCTTAGTAACAGACCAAGCTGTCCAGCAGTTAGTGAGAGCCTGAGCAATGTATTGCCATACGCTTGGTTTGTCTGAACTGTGTTTGAAGCGTGTGTGATGTTTAGAATTATGTTCTTTTTTTGTCAATGTGTTGTGCATGTACCTTAGTGGTTAGAGCAGCTAGTATGTCCATGTGGTGTCATTGATACCTGTATTTGGGGCACATTGTTTTAGCAGTCTGTTGTATCTGTGGAGCATCTTTAGCTGGCTAGATCCCAACATTGACCATCAACATGGTTTCGGCTTACGTTGACTCTTTTACATGAAGCCTTCTTCAGAACCAGATAGGATTCAGTGCTTTACTTGGCACTCACCCATGAACTGTGTACATACGACTAATTTCATTTGCTAACACTAGGGGGGTAAAGACTGTTTTCCTTGCAGTGAATCAATCAACTCCATTTATGCCTTACCCAAAATAAATTCAGAAACCACATTGTAAACAGATCAAATTGATATTGAAAGGAGGAGGGAAACTAAACATTGGTTCCATATATTCTCACAGGGTAGCTAATTGCATAATGGTACCCCTTCAAAGGATCCCAGGTTTGTTATGGTGATGCATCATTTGGGACATTTACCATTGTTATCAACATTTACGCCCTGATCATGAGGTTCCATTTAATTCCAACAGATCTAATACCTCTTGATAACAACCACATCAGAATTAGAAAGTACACAGTAAATATGTGAACCCAGTAAATTTCTCATCCATGGGAGAATTGGGAAGTAAGGAATGAATTGGACCCATAATTACTGATATGTAAGTCCTCATTTCTCAGGGGAACCTCAAGTTCACCCTGGAGCCCCATTAAATCCACCAATCTAGAGTTACTAGTAGCCCTCGCTATAGGTAACTCTTGAGGGTGCACACTTAATGGAGCCAAATCCAGGGAACTCATAATGAGGACATGAAGTTTCTCATAGAAGGCATCCATTGATAGCGTCCATTACTAATCTGCTTAATCCGCTCATTGAATGGGACCTTTTTTCAAGACACTAGGGACCAGCCCAGTGGCAGACTGGCCAATGCAGAAACCTAAAAGGACTCAGTCTTGGAAAGAGCCCCAAGTATGGAACTAAGGTGCACATGCATCAAACAAGTCAATAAACAACTCTTTAATTGCTATTTTTAAGGATCAATTAAAGAATCGCTCTTGCCTATGCATGTAGGAATCGCAAATAAAATTGCGATTCCTACAAGTTCCTTAATTGCGACTCGCAAATTGCTTCCCATTCATTCCTATGGGCCTAGAGGCCCATAGAAATGAATGGGAATTGCATGAAATTTCAAGGGTGCGAGGGTGCCAAAAAGACACCCTGTTGCACCCCTGAAATTGTAATGTGAACACATGTTGCGCACACACATGCCACAAGGGCATGTGTGTGTGTAACCAAGAACTTTGAAAAATGCACTTTAGTGCATTTTTCAACATTTTTGAAAATTACCGCCAAGTTTCATTTGATGGTAATTTGCGTGCCTTAATAGTGAAATCGCTATTTTCAATGGCATCATGCATTATATTTGAGGCATCGCAATTTGTGATTCCTTAAATGCAATCGCAATTTAAAGTAATTGCAAATTTTGTGATTCCTTAAATTGCGATTTTTGCACTTGGGATGATGCATCCCAAATGCAAAAATACCGGTCGCAAAGGGGCAGATTCTGAAAATCTGCCCGTTTGCAACCGGTTTTTCTTTTGATGCATGTGGCTCTTAGTCCATTCATTTGAAGATCACAGAATGTTCTACGTTTGCATTCAAAATCTCTCCGGTGGTTGTTTTCGTCTGCTTAAAATTTGGTTGAGTGGGTGCAAGATTACCCCAAAGGAGAATGGCAAAGTAGGTAGATTGTAGGAGCGGGCTAGATGGTAGGATAGGTTGTTCATGAGGATGAAAGGTGCGACATAGCAAGAGTTGTAGATGTTTGGGTGTAACAAGATGTAGCTAGATGGGCCAGAATTTGATAGCAGGGCTTTAGAGGGTGTGCATGGGTTAAAGGGTGGAAAGAAGTTGGGTTACTAAGATGTTGAAGCTGGGTTGCTGATACATGGTGAGCAGGATTCCTGGGGGGAAGGTAGGTCAGTATGTGATAGAGCTGGTAGGTCAGAGCGGGGTTGTTTGTGGTAGTGGAGATGAAGCGCACGAGGGTTGAGGTCTGCGGTGTGGAATCGAGGTCGGTGTGTGCATCAGGGTTCGAGGGTGCTAGCAGGGCAGCGTGTGTGAGCAGGGTCTGTGGTGAGAGGCACAGTCTTCATTAGGGAGCAGAGGTTGAGAGTGAACTGTGGTCAGTATTTGCCTGTAGGTAACCCTGAGCGGTGAACTCCGCCCATTCGAGGAGTTTGCAGAGTTTTCCGCACTCCGCACTCCGTGGAGCACGCGGAGTTCCCACAAAATCCAGGGGCATCATTTATGAGGCTGTGCGTCACTTTTACGCCGCTGGTGCGTCACTTTTTGTGACGCACCAGTGGTGTAAAAAATGTGTCTTGTTGCACCATATTTACAAAGTGACGCATCTAGGTAGATGCGCCACTTTGTAAACCCTTGCACCACATTATACCTGCGCCAGGTATAATGTATGCAAGGGGGGCGTATTGACGCAAGAAAGGGTCGTAGAAGTGACGCAGTGAAATCTATGAGATTTCACTGCGTCACTTCTAGGACACAAATGCGTCAATTTCTTACGCCTGCCTCACAGCAGGCATAAGACTGACGCAGGCCCTTTCACATGGGGCTTGCCCCATGTGAAAGGATACATTGCTGGAGTTGCGTCACTTTTGTGACACACTTTTGCGCCATACAGATACGTCAGAAATACTGACGTATCTGTAACTCCTTGCGCAATGATGCGACATACTGTAAATATGACGTATCATTGGTGTCGCAAGGAGGGCGCAGTGAAAAGTGACGCATCGCTGTTTTCACGCAGCGATGCGTCACTTTTCATAAATGAGGCCCCAGAACTTCGCGAACTCCGCCCAGGTTTAGCTGTAGGTTTAGATGACTGAATTAATTAATTAATTCATTCATTTTTAATTTATATCGCGCTCGAATGCCCAAGGGCGTCTAGGCGCTACTGCGGTGAGAGAACTACCAGCAAGATTCAATGCAAGAAAAGCCAAGTTTTTATTGCCTTTCTGAAAGAGGAGAGAGTTGTACTGCTCTTTACGGATAACGGTAGTTTATTCCAAAGTTTGACAGTGTGGAAAAAGAAACTACTTCCTCCCCAGCGCACCCTTCTGATTTTTTAAACCTGAAGAAGTCTGCTCAGCCGATCGAAGTGTTCTATTTGGAAGATACCATCGGAGATATTGTTTCAATATTCGGGTCCTATCCCCTGCAGTGCTTTAAAGGTCAGACAAAGGGGCCTAAATTCAGCTCTTTTTTTCACCGGCAACCAGTGAAGATGTTTAAGGCCTTGAGATACTGACTGAAACTCCATGACTGGAGGGCAGGGCCGGATTGGGAACCAAAACCGGCCCTGGCAAAGTGCTCGGCCGGCCCCCCCTTGCCCCCGGGGGTTTGTGGGTGCCACCGAGCACTTTGCCAGGGCCGGTTTTCGGCCGATTTTGTTACAGGGCCGAATTTGCAGCTATGTTGAAAAAACGGCCCTGAAACAAAAACGGCCCCCAGGGGCCCCAAACCGGCCCCCCCACCCGTATGGCGCACCGGGGGATTGCCCGGTGCCCGCTTAGGCCAGTCCGGCCCTGCTGGAGGAGGGACAGTGTGTGACCGTAGAGTTGGATGGGTGGCGGGGGTTTGTGGGTGGAAGTGGAGTTACTAGTGTGTGTGGGCGTGGTTACTCGTATGGATCAGGTTAGAGTGTAATTAAAGGGCCCAGCAGTCTCCCCTTCTTGAGAGGCGGGCACCGCACTTGAGCTCAGCGACGCCCAATCAATAACAGACAAAGTGCTGCTGAAAGAAGCTGTGGTTCTGATGAAAGCACAGCCACTTACAGCCCAGAAGAGCATTGTGTGTTTATCAAGACACAACAGCTGCAGCAGCCCGAGGGAGGGGGCGGGGGGGCTGCAGGCAGCAGCTCCCAGATGCCAGATTAGTGTTAGGAATTGGTGCCAGAAGGCTGAGAATTGAGTAACGCCGTTCCACCGGAACACTGGTGGTTACAGACGCCTAATCCTGCTCACTGCGGGACTGTAAATTGGCAGAGGAAACGCCTTACGTTCACTGGAAAGAGGCGTCCTTGAGGCTCACCCTGGGAACGGCGTTTTGGAAAAATGATGTCTCACTTTGGGTTATTTATTGAAGTAAAGATGCTTTGTTCCTGCCTGTGTGCATTGTAGCCATGCACAGGCTGCTGTGTGAAATGTAGTCATCCACAGTCTGCCTGTGTGCATTGTAGTCATCCACAGGCTGATGTGGGTTCTGTAGTCATCCACAGGCTGCTGTGTGCATTGTAGTCATCCACAGGCTGATGTGTGCATTGTAGTCATCCACAGGCTGATGTGGGTTCTGTAGTCATCCACAAGCTGCTGTGTGAACTGTAGTCATCCACATGCTGCACGTGTGCATTGTAGTCATCCACAGGCTGCATGTGTGCTTTGTAGTCATCCACAGGCTGCATGTGTGCTTTGTAGTCATTCACAGGTTGCTGTGTGCTCTATAGTCATCCACAGGCTGCCTGTGTGCTTTGTAGCCATCCACAGGCTGCCTGTGTGCTTTGTAGTCATCCACAGGCTGATGTGGGTTCTGTAGTCATCTACAGGCTGCCTGTGTGCTTTGTAGCCATTCACAGGCTGCCGGTGTGCATTGTAGTCATCCACAGGCTGATGTGTGAACTGTAGTCATCGACAGGCTACTGTGTGCGTTGTAGCCAAGCACAGGCTGCCTGTGTGCGTTGTAGTCATTCACAGGCTGATGTGGGTTCTGTAGCCATCTACAGGCTGCCTGTGTGCTTTGTAGCCAAGCACAGGCTGCCTGTGTGCGTTGTAGTCATTCACAGGCTGATGTGGGTTCTGTAGTCATCTACAGGCTGCCTGTGTGCTTTGTAGCCAAGCACAAGCTGCCTGTTGCATTGTAGTCATCCACAGGCTGCTGTGTGAACTGTAGTCATCCACAGGCTGCCGGTGTGCATTGTAGTCATCCACAGGCTGCTGTCTGCATTGTAGTCATCCACATGCTGCATGTGTGCTTTGTAGTCATTCACAGGTTGCTGTGTGCTCTATAGTCATTCACAGGCTGCCTGTGTGCGTTGTAGTCATCCACAGGCTGATGTGGGTTCTGCAGTGATCTACAGGCTGCCTGTGTGCGTTGTAGTCACCCACAGGCTGATGTGGGTTCTGTAGTCATCTACAGGCTGCCTGTGTGCGTTGTAGTCATCCACAGGCTGATGTGGGTTGTGTAGTCATCTACAGGCTGCCTGTGTGCTCTATAGTCATCCGCAGGCTGATGTGGATTCTGTAGTCATCTACAGGCTGCCTGTGTGCATTGTAGTCATCCACAGGCTGCTGTGTGAACTGTAGTCATACACAGGCTACTGTGTAAATTGTAGTCATCCACATGCTGCATGTGTGCATTGTAGTCATCTACAGGCTGCCTGTGTGCATTGTAGTCATCCACAGGCTACTGTGTGAACTGTAGTCATCCACAGGATACTGTGTGCATTGTAGTCATCCACAGGTTGCTGTGTGCTCTATAGTCATTCACAGGATGCTGTGTGCATTGTAGTCATCCACAGGCTGCATGTGTGCGTTGTAGTCATCCACAGGTTGCTGTGTGCTCTATAGTCATTCACAGGCTGCTGTGTGCATTGTAGTCATCCACAGGCTGCACGTGTGCATTGTAGTCATCCACAGGTTGCTGTGTGCTCTATAGTCATTCACAGGTTGCTGTGTGCTCTATAGTCATTCACAGGATGCTGTGTGCATTGTAGTCATCCACAGGCTGCATGTGTGCGTTGCAGTCATCCACAGGTTGCTGTGTGCTCTATAGTCATTCACAGGCTGCTGTGTGCATTGTAGTCATCCACAGGCTGCTGTGTGAACTGTAGTCATACACAGGCTACTGTGTAAATTGTAGTCATCCACATGCTGCATGTGTGCATTGTAGTCATCTACAGGCTGCCTGTGTGCATTGTAGTCATCCACAGGCTACTGTGTGAACTGTAGTCATCCACAGGATACTGTGTGCATTGTAGTCATCCACAGGTTGCTGTGTGCTCTATAGTCATTCACAGGATGCTGTGTGCATTGTAGTCATCCACAGGCTGCATGTGTGCGTTGTAGTCATCCACAGGTTGCTGTGTGCTCTATAGTCATTCACAGGCTGCTGTGTGCATTGTAGTCATCCACAGGCTGCACGTGTGCATTGTAGTCATCCACAGGTTGCTGTGTGCTCTATAGTCATTCACAGGTTGCTGTGTGCTCTATAGTCATTCACAGGATGCTGTGTGCATTGTAGTCATCCACAGGCTGCATGTGTGTGTTGCAGTCATCCACAGGTTGCTGTGTGCTCTATAGTCATTCACAGGCTGCTGTGTGCATTGTAGTCATCCACAGGCTGCCTGCGTGCACTGTGACTGCCAGTGTACAACTTCTCTCGATGTCTGTGTGTACTGTAACTGCTCCTTGACTGCATGTGTGCTCCTTATCTCTGACAGCCTTTACAAGACTGTTCTAAGACTGTGTGGCAGATTCTCCCTGTGTTTCTAGTGTCTGAGCGCCCTTGTGTAAAAAGCTGTCAGAGTGCTTGAGTAGCTACACTTTGACTGACTGTGTGAATTTGCTCTTTGATTGTTGACTGCCTGTGTGCAGCAGGGGTCCCGTTTCTATTGGTGCAACAGGTGCAGTGACTCCGGGGCTCAGTAACTTGAGGGCATTCAGAAAGTTGACCTATTCATGCATTCCGCCCGCTGCTTACCATTGGCTTTGTAACTCACATTTTCTGGCTTTCTATTTGCTGGCTTCATTTGCTTTAGGTTCTCCAGCTCAAATACCTCCCTTCCTTTGCCCAAACCTTGTTTACTGTATTCTTTCACAAACTCACTTTCTGTAAACATGCCTTTAAAGCTTGTTCTTATCTTGTCACATTTGCTGTGCATTCAAAGACAGAGGTCAACTGTCAAGCTACACAGGGAGCTTGGTGTTTATTTTTCTTTCTCTGACTTCCAAGTGAGAGGATTTATGTAACAATCGTGCTGGCTGCTGGGGGTCTGCTTGAGGGAGGATGTACAATGATATTTTTTTCTAGCACACAACAAAATTTAAATATCTGTAAATGAACTGTGCTGATGATCAAATCAATACATTGGTTGATGACATTTCCACACATTATCGTTTGTGCGCTTTATACTTTTATCAGTAAAACTATATGTGAGTGCAAATGTAAACGGTCATTTCAATTGAAGAAGTGTTGTCTGTAATGGCAGTACGCTACAAATCCATGCATACTTCACATTACCCCACGCCACTCTACTCTTCACCACTCTATGCCACTGCACTCTACGCTGTACAACACCACACTAAGCCACTCCCTTCCACACTGCCCTCAGCTCATCACCACTCCACTCTATGCCAATGTACTCTACCCCACACTACTCTACTATGCACCACTACACTCTTTACCGCTGCACTCTACAACACTCCGCGCCACTCCACTCTATGCCAACCTACTCTGCAATACTGCACTGTGTGCCACTGCACTCTAAACCAATGCACTCTACTCTGTACCACTCCACGGTACACTAGTGCACTCTATGCCGATCCCCTCTAAGCCACTCTACTCTACTTTGCACTCCTGCACTCTACTTTGAAACAATCTACTCTGCGCCACTGTACTCTATGTGAATGCACTCTACACCACTTTACTCAAAACCAATGCACTCTACGCCAATCTACTCTGCACCACTGCACTCTGTGCAACTATACTCTATGCCACTGCACTCTATGCCATTGTACTCTGCCACTGGACTCTATGCCATTCCACTCTGTGTCACTCCACTCAATGACACTCTATTCTACTCTGCACTACTCTACTCTATGCCACTGCTCTCTAAACCATTTTATTCTGTGCCATTGCACTCTGCACCACTTTACTCTGTGCCACTGCACTCTATGCCACTCTACTCTGTGCTACTGCACTCTATGCCAATGCACTCCACGCCACTCTACTATACACTACTGCACTCTACAACAGTAGACTCTGCAACACTGCACTCTCTGCCAATCTACTTTATGCCACTCTATGCCACTGTATTCTACGCCACTGAACTCTGCATCAATCTAGTCTACCCCACTACACTCTACACCAATCCACACTAAGCCCCTCTAATGTACTCTGCACCACTGTACTCAACAACACTCTACACTATGCCCCTTCACTCTACTCTGAAACAATCTACTCTATGCCACTGCAGTCTACGCCACTCTATTCCGCTCTGCACCACTCAACACCACGCCACTCCATGCCACTTTACTCCAGGTAAATGCACTCTATGCCACTGCACTCTACACCACTGCACTCTGCACCAATGCACTCTACATCACTTTACTCAAAACCAATACACTCTACGCCACTGCACTCTATGCCAATCTACTCTGCACCACTGCACTGTAAGTCACTATGCTCTACTCTTTTCAACTGCACTGAACGTCACTCTATACCATTGCAATATGTCACTTTTCTCTACACTCTACACCAATGCACTCTACTCCATTCGACTTTACACCACTGCACTCTACAACACACTACTCTGCTGCACTGTACTCTCCGCCACTGAACTCTATGCCACTCTAGTCTATGCCACTCTATTCTGTGCCACTCTACTGCCACTGCACTCTGCTCTGCACCACCCTACTGCACACTATGTCAATGCACTCTAGGCCACCCTAATGTACTGTGCACCACTGCACTCTATGCCACTTCGCTCTACGCCTCTCTACTCTACTCTGCACCATTCTACTCAATGCCAGTGCACTCTACCCCGCTTTGCTATGCACCACTGCACTCTTTCCCACTGCACTCTACACCACTCCAGTCTAGGCCACTCCACTCTGAACCACTCCTCTCTACGCCACTCCACTCTGCAACACAGCACTCTATGTGGATGTACCCTACACCACTGCTCTATACCACTCCATTCTACTCTGCACCAGTCCACTCTACACCACTTCACTCTACTCTGAAACAATCTACTCTATGCTACTGCACTCTCTGACACTCTACTTTATGCCACTGTATTCTATGCCACTGAACTCTGTATCGCTCCCGCCACTACACTCTTCACCAACCACACTAAGCCACTCTAATCTACTCTGCACCACTGTACTCAACAACACTCTACTCTATGCCACTTCACTCTATTCAGAAACAATCTACTCTACACCACTGCACTGCACTCTACGCCACTGTCCTCCACTCTATGCCACATCAGTGGACGTTGATCCACTCCACTCTACCCCACACCACTCCACTCTGCTCTGAAACAATCTACTCTATGACATTGCTCTCTATGCAACTGCACTCAACGCCACTCTACTCCACTCTACAACACTGCACTCTACGCTGAGCCACTCTACGCCTCTGCAGTCCACACTAGGCCACCTGACTCTAAACCACGGCAACCTACGCCAATGAACGCTACACCACTTTACTCAAAACCAATGCACCCTACACCACTGCACCTACCCCAACTACTTTGCACCACTTCACTTTACACCACTATACTCTACAACATTCTACTCTATGCCACTACACTCTACGCCACTGCATGCTACGTCATTCTACCCAATTGCACTCTATGTCACTGCACTCAACACCACTTTATTCTACTCTGCACCACTGTACTCTACGTCACTGCCCTCTGCACCACACTACTCTGCATCGCCCTACAACCCTGCACTCTGACACTCTACTCTGCATGACTGCACTCTAGGCCACTGCACTCTACTGTGACTACTCAACTCTACAACACTCTACACCACTGCACTCTACACCACTGCACTCTATGCCACTGCACTCTGCACCACTCTAATCTACACCTCTAGACTATACCCTGTACTACTCCACTCTAGGCCACTTCATTTCACTCTATGCCACTCTACTCCACTCTGCACCACTCCACACCATTGCACTTTAACCCCGCTGCAATCTACACTGCACCACTGTACTCTATGCCACTGCACTCTACGCTACTCTACATCACTGCACTCTGCGCTAATGCACTCTATGTCCCTTACAAAAAACAAGTGCATTCTACGCCAATCTACTCTGCACTACTGTACTTTAGGCAACTTCACTTTTGGCCACTCTACTCCAGTCTACAACACTCCCATCTATGAAACTCCACTCCATGATAGTTCACTCTATGATACTCTATTCCATTAAACTCTGCTCCACTCTATGCCTCTCCACCCTGTAGCACTCTACTCCACTCTATGCCATTCTATGACCCTAATACTCTCTACGATGCTCTACACAACTTCCTCTGTGCCACACCATGCCACTTTGCTCTAATCTATTTTATGACACACTACTACACTCTACTTCTCTACAATCTCTGCCACTCCACTCTGACAATCTACTCCTCTCTATGCCATTGTACTCTACAGCACTCTAAACAACACCCTCTACCTCAGTCCACTCTACACCACTCTGAAACACTCAATGCCACTCCACTCTACAACACTCTACTCAACTCTGACACTGTACTCCACTCCACACCACTCAAGTCTATGCCCTTTCACTCTATGACACTCTACGCACTCCATGACACTGAACGCTAGTCCATGACACTCCACTTCACTCCTATCCACGCCACTCTACACTACTCCATAACACTCCACTCCACCTCACCCTCCTTTAGCCCAGTAACTTTTAGCCATGCTGAACAGCAACCACTCTGGTGTACAGCATTACTAAAAAGTATTGACAAAACCAATAGCTCCTGCATAGGCGCGACCAATTGGCTTTGCCAATGCCTATTTGCTTTAGGCTGTCCAGGTTCAATTTGTCCCTGCCAAAGAGCAAAACCTTTTCACACTATGTCTCATTGTATTCCTCCACAAGTGGGCCTTTCTGAAACAGGCCTGTAAATCTTGCTCTTATCTTGTCACATTTGCTTTGCATTCAGAGAAAGAGGTCAAATGTCAGGCGCTGTCAAGCTGAGTGAGAGGATTTATGTTACAATCTTGCTGGATACTAGGGTAGAGGAATAGGCTTTTCCTATCACACAAAAACATATAAATGAACTGTGAAAGTATCTGAGAATATTACAGAATTAGCAGAGCACAAATGAAGCACATTTTTGTTAACTCTGAAGTGTTTGGAAACAAATACTTTAATACGATCAAAACAAATCAATACACTAGGTGATGCCATTTCCACACCTTATTGTTGGCGCGCTGTATAGTTTTATTTGTAAAACTGTATGTCTGTGCAAATGTAATGGTTTTTCAAGTCATTACAAGAACCTAGGAAATATTCATGTAATTTAGTCACCATGTCATTATGTATTTGTAGGTCGAGCCTGGGCAGCGCACGTGCTGCTGCGAGGCATGCAGTAGTGGAGTATGGCTTTGAAGCCCAGCCCACTCTCTGTCCATATTTTTAAATGGCTTGTGTCATTGTCCTTCATAAACGCTGGCTTCCGAGTCGTTATTAGAGCTGTTAGTCCCTCCTTGGTACAGCTTTGTCTGCATTTGTTACCTCCCATGCGGACTGGCCCTGTTATTGGTGTTGTTATATGATCTGCTTTACAAATCTGTGAGCACTATTTTCTTTAATGCTCTTCCTGTATTCCACCCATGACATCGCAGCACCTGCCTGCTTTTATTTTCACCCCTTGGCCGCGGTGATAATTCCGCCGCGGCACTGTGGGGGAGGGGGTGCAGCGCGGCGCCGCCATGCTGGTGACGGAACCACTCCGTCACCAGCCACGGGTGGGCTGTGCTAATGACGGAGTGGTTCCGTCACGGCCCCGCCTGCTCAATAGAACACGCCGCGCAGGCGCGAAATTAGTGCCACGCAGGCGCGGCGGCCGGACCGTGACGGAACCACTCCGTCATTAGCAAAGCCCACCCGTGGCTGGTGACGGAGTGGTTCCTTCACCAGCATGGAAGGGGTTAATAGCGATATATTTATCCAAATGACAGCGCGGTACACTTTAACTATAGCAGCCGCGCTTGTTTAATTATTTAATATACAGCACGATCTGCTTTCACTTTAGCGGCCGCGCTTATTTAATTATTTAATTACCAGTGCTGGCCGCTTTCACTTTAGCGGCTTCACTACAGAAGCTTTTGACACTAATGATTTTTTTATCACTTTGGGTGAAAGCACCATACGAGCTCTCACTTTAATGTTGGCCGCACCCCTTTGTTTTGACACTGCTCAGTAACCTGAATATGCGACCACCATTAAAGTGCTCTTGCATCCACACTTACTTGCACCTGAAGGCATTATTCTCAGTGGTGGCAAAATGAAGCAATTAATGGTGTTGAGTGGCCTGTGTAGAGTTTATGGTCCCTCCTCTCGTCGGTTCCAGGTTTCTGGTTCTCTGGGCCTGAGCAGCTAGCTCATACAATGCAACGCTGTCAAAGTTGCACGTGCTAAACGCAGGTGTTGATTACTCTTTCCACAGGTGGTGAAACAGCTGAACTTATTTTTGGAAACCCCAGAATGCAAGGCGTTGTTGACGTATTTGAGTTTCTTCCTAGCCCAATGGCACTTTTATAAAAACATCACGTTTTTAGCAGCATAGTACATGTAAAAAACATTTTTAAATGTTGTAGTACTTGTATAGCGCCCAAATCACCCCACATGGGGTCTCTCCGGAGCTTGTACGCATACCGCTGTGGAACCCTTCCTGGCTTTTTCCCTGTGAGGCGCCCACTCCTGGGCATCCCCAAGGTGCAGCCAGGCATCCTAGCGCTGTTGGGGCCGTTGTGGAAATTAAGCAAGCTATTGCCCAGAGTTGCAGAGTGGGACCCATGATTAGAATAGGCACCGAGGTGAGAATTATCAGGTCCAAGGAAAATGAGCCCAAGACCCACCAAGGTGGGAATTGAACCCTGGTCCCGGGCCAGACCTCTGCATCAGGGTCTGCCGCTCTAACCATTGAGCCACACTTCTCCACTTCCAATGACAAGGCATGTCATTTGTCATAGTGCCTACCTGTTTAACACCATGCACATAATGCCAGCAGCGAAGAGTGTTCTGGGCATGATTATAACTCTTCAAACACCCAAAAGAAACGTACGTGTACACACACACACCCGCACACACAAACAGAAGGGCTCAGTGGCCGGATAAAAGTGTGTTTCAAGGAGATAGCAGGGTGCACTTTATATTTTGGTCTGGCTGTGGTGACGCGGGACAGAAGCCGCATATGCTTCAGATTGGGAATGGTGGACAGGCCATCAGTATATTTGGAAGGGGACACTGCATAGAAGCCATTTTAGAGCAGAAGCATGGTAAGAGGTATTATTTGGAATGAAGAAGAAAGGGAGCACGAAAAGAACGCCATTATCCAATATCTGCGCTGGTCTAAAAATAGAAAACATATTTTTTTTCACCTGTTTGTTTCCTTCCAAACAAGGAAGGAACCAAACATGTTTAGCTTCAGTGGACAGTGAATAACAACCTTTGAATCAGGGAAAAAGTGATAGAAATCATTTGTGAAGCATTGCTAAAAAATGTTTTTGGGGGGGTTAATTTAGGTTTAAAAAACATAAACATAAATGACTCAAATAAGACCAAAAAAAATAATCGTACCAGATTCAAATTAATTTATGATAACTTTACTTTACAAAGTTATACTAAGACCGATCCATTAACGTGTAATATAAAAAT
This sequence comes from Lissotriton helveticus, assembly GCF_964261635.1. NCBI lineage: Eukaryota > Metazoa > Chordata > Amphibia > Caudata > Salamandridae > Lissotriton > Lissotriton helveticus. The sequence goes on from NC_136068.1 coordinate 123,555,589, forward strand.
CTTGTAAACAGAAACAGCTTTCACGCAACTTACTACTGAGCATTTATTTTCTTGCACAACCACCATTGGGCTAAAAGGGCTTCAGCCTTCCCAACACCTGCCCCGCCCACCTTTCGACTGCTCCCTTACCCATGCGTCTTAAACCAGGCAGCAGCAGCTTCCAGGGTGCACACAGTTCTTTAGCTGGTGTGTGCTGGGCTTTGCTAGAGATGGGGCCTAGTGGCAGCCTCTACCAACATATTTTGCAGTTCATCCCAAAGTTCACATGTGCTAAACAAACATTGGCAAAGTCAAAAGTTCTACCTATGCAAAACGCTATTGACTTTGCCAGTGCCTTTTAGCCATCTTGTAGGGAAGGTAGCATGTGAGCTGTGCGCCTAAACATAAATAAAAGGCATTGTCATTTACAATGCCAATAGCTTAAACTCTTGCTAATGCGAGACCTATTGCATTCCAAATGCTTGTTTTCTTATATGCACTGGGCTGGACTGGGAACCCAAAGCAGCCCTGGCAATTTTGTAGGACCAACCCCGAGGGGGTGCAAGTGAGAAGCACTACTGCTTTTGGTACTGAGGACCGATATTACAGCATCAGTGGCATAGCTGGGGAAGTCCACCTTGTGCGGAATTCTTTTCAGTCAACTATCAAACGACCCCCTCCTCTGTCGACCGACACCGCCCTTCATTTACCCCCCCCTCCCGCTCTCACCTGCACCGGGCGGCAAACTCAGGGATCACCCTGGGCTAGCTACGCATTTACGCAAGTTTGAGCTATTGGCATTGTCATTACAATGCCAGTAGTATAAACTCTTGCAAATGCGAGTCCTATTGCATTGCAAATGCGGCCGTGCAATAAACATTTGTTTTAAAGGGTTAGTAGAGAGTGTGTCCTGCCTGCAAAGGCAGGAAGGACAAAGCTATCTGAGAAAATAGGGGAAGCATCCTTTACAACGCAACTTTTACCACGCAGTGCCTTTACGACGCAACTTTTACAACGCAAACCATTACAGCGCATTGCGCTGGGGGCGATCTAGGATAGGGAATAGGTTTAATTTACTGTCCAACACCTTCCCTACTATCCACGGGGACTGGAGTTGGAATAGTAAATTTAACTATTCACTATCCAGCGCCCCAAAGCACTATGCGTTGTAATGGTATGCCTTGTAAAAACTGCGTTGTAAAAGCATGCGATGTAAAAGCATGCGTTGTAATGTCATACATTCAGAAAATAGTGCTCAGAGGCTGTAATTAAAGCATACCAAGTAACAACACACGAAACAGAAGGTGTCGCCATGGGAGGTTACAAAATGAGACAAGGTGGTACTAAGAAGGGATTACTAAGCCCTTTGACCAATGAACAGCTACTGTGGACAGTGGACAATGACACAAGCCAATGAATAATATGGGCATAGAGTGGGCGGAGCTTCATGTCCCTACCTGAATACAGCATGCCTCACAGAGCAGCGCAGGCGCAGCCCAGGCTCGACCTAAAAAACATCTCCCACTGCTGCAAAACTGACCCCCACCCTTCCAGCCTCCTGGGAAAATGCTTGATGCCTGCTATGGCCAGTCCGGCCCTGACTTCCCCACACTCTCTCATGCTTGGCCACCCACTCCCACTCTCGCACCCACACACATACACAAAACTTTTCCGTTTCACACCTATATTCTCCTCTGTCTCCCTCCCTCTGTCCCTTTCTCTCATGCTTTTTTACCACTTTGTCTTCTTCTTTCTCTTTCCTCTTCCTTCCATATTTTCCATTCTTGTTCCTTCCCTGTTTTTGCCCCTCAATCTTGCTTTTGCTTTATGCTCTCTCCCTCTCACGGTTTCTCTCTTCCTCTCCCTGTCTCTGCCCATCCTTGTTGTATCTCTCCGCGCCCCTTCCTATTCCCTCTTCACCTCTAGCCCCTGCAAGTTTCTTTACGCCCTCCACCCCTACGTACAGTCAGTTCACCCTCTCTCAACGTCACTCGTCTTTTTTCTAATCCCTTTTTCCCAGCTCGTTCATATTTTACGTCTCTCTCTCTCTCTCTTCTCTCTCTTTCTCTCTCTCTCTCTCTCTCTCTCTCTTCTCTCTCTCTCTTTTCAAGGTATCTTGTATCTCTGTCTTTCCTTTTCCATCATCCACTCCATTTCTCTCCCTTTTCGTCTACTTCTCCCCCCCACTTCTCTTCTCATGATCTCTCCTTCGCCTCCTCCCCCGCCTCTCCGATTTCTAACAATCTTCCCTTTCTCCTTCCATTCGTCTTCCCTTTTCTTGCCCCTCCTCCATCCTCTTCCGGGTCACAGCAGACAAAATATGTCTGTCTGGAGAGCCGAGATTGATCTGTTGCACGGAGCACCGGGCCAGGGACTGTCTCTAGAGGCGTCTAAGAATAGCAAAGGCACAAAGCGCTGTCCCTAGACACTGTCTGTCTCGAATCCAGTCTGCAGCACCTTCTCGATCTGTGTGTGCGTGCAGCTGTGAACGTGCGTGTGCGCGCAGACAAGGGGCAGTGTATTTATGCATTTGATATGTATAGAGGTATTTGTACAAAGCTAAAGGCTAGATATGTCAGAACACACCTTATATGCAGTAATGTGTTTGTGTGCGCACGCGGGTATATGTGGTGTGTGTGCTATGTGTGCACGTGCGTGTATTTGTTGTGTGTGCGTGGGAAATTTGTTCCCCGGGGCACGTTTTGAACATCCTTCCAGGCCTCACGCACTTCACCATTCTCGTCCCACAGGCTGCTGGGAAAACCCACACTGTGAAGGAATTGTCCACAGTGCTTTAAATTGGCCGGTGCTCACAGGTACTCAGTACCCGCACTTCTTTCATTTGAAAGAGAGCGTGCCGGCACTTCTTAACAGGGGTGCAATTATAGAGGGTACTAGCACTTCTCAGAGGGTACTTTTGGCTAGTACCTCCACTTTTATATTTTCACTTCTAGCACTGATTATCTGCACACATAACGATGGTAAGTGCACACAAAAGGTGGCAGTATCTCTTACTCCACTTCACCCCATGTATTGAAATGACGGATTTGTATTTCGCGTCACTATATGTGTCAATTGGCGCTAATTTCACATGACAACGTGAAAGCAAACTGCGCGAAATCATCGCGTACATAGAACGTGCTTCCCTAGGGCCAGCTTTTTAAAGATTTGTTTGTGTGATAACACTATTACCACACATGGGTATTGCCTCTGGGTTTTTCACAGGACTTTAAATTAGGTCAATACGTTTAAATTGTCTGTTATGGAGAAAGAGGGAGATAGAAAAAAACACACAGAAATGAAACAGAGAATGAGAGGCAGTGAGTGAAAAAGAAAACAGGGGGAAAAGGGAAGATGAATAGAGAAAGTGAGAGAGATATGAAAACACAAAACAAGTAAAAGAAGAATGACAGAGAAATAAAAATGGAGAGTGAGAAAAACAGTGAAAGAGAAAAAGAGAGAAATGAGTTCATGAGAGATGAAAAAAAGTGAGTTAAGAAAGTGACAGAGAAACGCATGTCCAAATAGAAATGAGAGAAAGAAAGAGAGAGAAAAATAGGAGAAAAGAAACAATGAATGACAAACCGAAACAGGGAGGGAAACAGTGGGAAGAAGAGTGCGAGAATAAAAGTAAATGGAAAGAGCGCTAAAACGGAGAGAAAAGAGAAATTATTTGGCTAGAGAGAGGGAGGGGAATATATAATAGGGTGTGAGAAAGAAAGAAATTGGGCTTTGAGAGAGAGAAGTGCGCACACTTTCTTTGTGTGTCAAGCTAGGGCCGCTGAAAGGAGTGATGGATTCTGGGAGCAGCGCGCGCCCCGTGGAATGGATCGGGGAGGCCTGTGCGTTCCTGCAGCGCCGATCCATTTCCTTTCCTCACAGCTGGGTCCCCGGAGCGCTGCCTTCGGAAAATCTCAGCTTAACCTCGATCTGCCAGCGAGGGCGAGTCGGCGAAGTGATAATGCACCTTCTGTAGATTGTATTGGCAGCAACACGAGGACATACTGACTCGAAAGGCGAGTGTAACATCACTGGGGAAGGGGGGATGACTGAGCCGTCAGCCAGCGCAGTGCAACCTCACCTCACGGCTGACAACCACGAACAAAACACAAGGGGCTCTTGAGAAGGTCACCACAAATCAGGCCAAACATTTTATGGAGGACTTCGGTGCAAAACTGGAACACAAGCAACCCAGGACAGATTCCGCCCTAGTGATGTGCTTATCAGCTGGGTACAGCCTGGTTCCAGTGACACAGGGAGGATGGGACCCAGGTCTGGTCGTACTGGTGCATTGAGGGTGATACGCAGCCAGGGCACAAGTCCTGAAAAAAGAAGTGGGGGGACGCTGTCACCGGAAGTGACGACAGGAAGTGACGTCACGAAGGGTGTCTTGCACCATCAGGATCATTGCCGCCCTTCCCTCACCCCTTAGATGCGATTGCATCTGAGAAGCGAGCGTGCTGTGAGCTCCGAGCTCCTCGTCCCAGAGAGGCCAAAGAGTTAAGTCCAGCTGTTTGGCAGGGAGGACGGCGTCCACCCAGATAAGTGGGGATACGCCGTCCACCTGCGTGGTACCCTGACTCAAACCCTGGTGGTACATGAAATACATAAAAGGTGATGGGGTGTACCGGGATGATGCGCCAATAACTAGGGCAAAACCATCCCTGGGTTGCTTGTGTTATGGTTCAGAGAGGACCTGGCTTAGCAGTTCGGGCTGGACTGTTCCCATGAGGAGCAGGGTCAAGACTGATTTGCATATGGCTGCAGTGGCGGCTGGTATCTCCAGGGTGTGGGTGAGTACGCATGAGCAAAATGAAATAAAAAAATTAAAGCTTAACTTACCTAAACGCAACGCAATGTCCTCCTCGAGTCCTCTTCTCTCCCCCGGCACTGGCAGCAGCAACTCCCTTGACCAATCAGGGTGCTGCTCTCATGTAGCATGAGAGCAGCGTCCTGATTGGAGGGAGCAGCCTCACTCCACGCTCCACAGTGCTTTGAGTCTATGGCTTCCTCTAACCCAGCTGTCCAGCTGGGTTAAAGCTGTTAAAGTACACATGTCTGTCGGGCCGTCTCAAGACGGCCGGCCAAAAAGACATGCGCATTTTAAACAGTGCCATACAAGCCCACCGTCCACCTTGCTGAGTGAAATGCTGTTGTCACTAAGCAGTGGCCGCACCCCCGTCCTGACGCTCTGTTCAGGACGGGGAAGAAAAATAACATGGTAATAAATTACCATTTTATTTTTCTGGGGTTTGGGGGGATTATAAGTGGGGCAACGCTCTTCCGCTCCAACGGAGGAGCAGCCCCTGTATGGCTGGGTCCAAACTGAGGTGACATGTTGAGCAAAACAATGTGTTGGGATGCTACCAAGAGGGTTTGCCAGTAGTTGGACTTATAACAAGCAGCCTCCCATCACCTTTTGTGTGTTTCATGTACTGCCCTAAGTGGCATGGATATGCCGAGAAGGGGGTCCCATTCTCACTGTGTCACTGGAACCAAGCTGTACCCAGCTGATGAGCCCATAACTAGGGTGAAAAGATGTTCCGGTTCAGGGAGGACCCGGCCTGGCAGTTCGGGCAGGACTGTTCCCATGAGGAACATGGTCAAGACTGGTTTGCATATGGCTGGATCCAAACTGAGGTGGCATTGACAGTGGTTATGCAAATTGTAAGCGTTCTTCCCTTCACCTTTTGTGTGTTTCATGTTCCCAGACGTGGGTACCGTACTCACGGCAGGCAATACAATCTGCATGTTACTCCCCAAAAAAGTAATAAAAATCAATAATTATTGCATCTTATAAATTCTGAATAGCTTAGTGTCAGATTGTTATCGAATGTAATAATGTAATCAGGCCAATAATGTAAGTGCTTTAGATGAAAAAAAGAAATGCACAAACCCATTTTGTGCCTAAACAGTGCATAGATTGGGCTCACATTACAACCCCTGCTGTCCCATCATGAACACATGCCCTGGCTCAGCGTGGGTGGCGCAGAGGTTTTTTTTCCGTTTTTGTTGTCTAAAGTTCATACATATAACAAGTCATAAACAGAGACAGTCAATCCCTGCTCGCCATTCCCGACCTTTGTTGTTCTGCATTTCATGCATTCACTGAAATAAATTCCAAGCTATATGTCTTAACTTTAGACACCTCAAAGGCAAAAAAGTCAGACGACTGTGCACTGAACCAACACAACTGTTCATGGTATAGTCCCTTGCTGTAAGCAAGCACAGCAACGGTTTAGGTCTGTTATTATTGTTAGCGTGTGTAGTGTCCTCCCCAGCCCGGGAGCATGCGAATAAACACACCACACACGGATCTCTGCCATACACTTCTTTATTCCTCAGCATACAATCACACACTGCTTCTCTCATTATGTCCTAACTGTTAATAATCACACCTTAATAGCTCCCAGCAAGTTACATAATTCCTCTTTCGAGTCTGCCCAGAACCACAAGGGTCCTAGCGCACATACAGCTAGATTCATCAAAGTCCCGTTTTGCGAGTCTGTAATAGCGATTCATAAGGAATCGCTATTAAGGACTTGCAAAACGGGATTCATGTAGGAATTGCAAATAATATTGCGATTCCTACATCTTCCTTATTTGCGATTAGCAAATTGCTCCCATTCATTCCTATGGGCCTAAAGGCCCATAGGAATGAATGGGGAGTTATTCCTTATTTGCGATTAGCAATTTGCTAATCGCAAATAAGGATGCGATTTCAAGGGTGCCAGGGGTGTCCAAAGGACACCCTGTAGCACCCCTGAAATGAAAATGTACACATGTGTTGCGCACACACATGTCCAAAGGACATGTGTGTGTGTAACATGCAACTTAGAAAAATGCACCGAAGTGCATTTTTCTAAGTTTTCGCTATTTACCACGAAGTTACAATTCGTGGTAAATAGCGGCCAGTAATAGCGAATTCTAAAAAAAAAATGGTTAATGAATTGCATTTAAGGAATCTCAAATAGAGATTCCTTAAATGCAATTCCTCGCAAATATGCGATTTCGCTATTAGCGATTTTTGCATTTGGGATGATGAATCCCAAATGTAAAAATTGTGCTCGCAAAGGGCCAGATTCACAGAATCTGGCCCTTTGCGAGCCGATTTTTCTTTCATGAATCTACCTGTAAGTCTCACGACACTACAGTGTGTAACACTTAAGAACCTAATTCTGAGACAAGCATTTCTAATGGTGTAAAAATACCCCAATACATTTACAGTGTAAGTTTTTTATCTGATTCATTTTTTGTACAATTATAACTTTTGTTGTACAAAATCGGAATTGATGTGCAAAAATCTTCTTACTCACAGTATTACTACTACTGCACACTTGTGGCACAGAGAGCTTGATGCAAGTCTCTGGAGAGGACTGCAAATGTGTGCATTCTGTGAGGAAGTGTAATCCTGATCCCATCTAGATGTAATGTAGGAGTGCATCATACTCATGCATAGACAGCACCCAAATATATTCTGTTGTAACTAATGTACTAAAAGGGGTCGAGCAGTTTATCCTAAAGGGGGTTTTGTTTGAAAAATGTATTTAGAATGTGATTAATATCATTGCGTGACAATTATGTAACATGACAAGGGAAGAATAACCTAAAAGTCGTATTTTGAAGTACTTGATTAGGATGTATACAACTAATGTTTAATGTTTATACGCATAATTTGAACAAATCAAGGGCAGATGCATTGACACTGAGACTTTTATAACTCATTGTATTTATTTGCGCTTTGAGCAGTTGCATTTATTTTCCTTGTAGAAAGGTGCACCTATCTTGTAACCCTGTGCCCTTGTTAACTTAGCCAACTAGGCCTTAAGAAGAAATTTGTTCAGTTGCTGCTCACGTTATGATTTGGAATTTACTTTTAACCTTCAAGCATGGACCGTATGTTGCTGAGTTGTTTCTACTGCATGTGTGGATAAGCCTCAATCTATACTAATATTATAAAGAGAGAGCCCAAACCGTTGATGCGGGTAAGCTCCGGACTACAGCGCCAATCAGAACACCCAACACAGCATCGGAAAGGTGAGTATAAGCAGTTGGACATAGGCTATACACCAGCCCAATATATACATTACAAGTGCAAAAAAGACCGTTTTGGGACAAAGTAGTCCGTTGTGGGCGTGGGCATTCTTCTGTAAAGCAATGCTTGCGAAAAGCGTTCTGTGTGAGAATAGCGTTCTGACACGTCTTGAAGTGGGCGTGTCATTTAGCATTGTTGTGGGCGTGTGCCTTCAGAGACGCCCGAAGCATTGCGGAGAGGGGGAATAGCGTCCTTGGAGTAGTGGCGTTTGTCAGTGACGCTATGTGGGGCGTCTAAGTGCACCAAGCAAGTCTTTGGGGAGTGCCTGAACCTACTAAGGCACACGCCCTCAGTGTGCATGCCAGGACTGATCAGGGGCGTCAGCAGGAGCGGACACACACGTTCGCATTCTACGGAAAGGACAACAAACCGCAGAGCACACGCTCACCTTCCGCGCAACAGAAACAGGGGTTCTGAGCAGCCGCACAGGCAAGTCCCATGAAACAATAAATGTACTATGCCATGAACTTTTAAAAAAACGTTGCCTTGCCTATTCTAACCATTTAAGACATTCTTTTTCATACCCGGACAACGTCGAGACGGGCTGCTAGTATTTAGAATAAAGAACTTTTGTTAATAGATAGCAAAGCATGGGAAAGAGGAATCGGCCACGGAATCGCAGTAACAAGTGAGGAGAGGAGTTCACATGGGAAAGGAATGGCCAAAGACGAGAAGAGATAAGGTGCTATCTGAATGAGAAGGGGAGCTGAGGTATCCAGTTGCACCAGAGCTATGGACATTTCCCTAGGAGGACCCACATGAGACAAAGGCAAATGATATTATGTGCTGTGTTTTAGTTAGAGACAGTCCATCTTGGGTTTCTTAGGGAGCAGACGTATGCTATTGCTTGAATGGCTTTCTGCTGCTCAACCAATCGTCAAAGTGTTCCTACTGAAGCCTCTGATGGCTGACACCTTTCTTTTTTCCTTATTTGACTTTGTCCTTGCTCAAATCTTTTAGTTTAGGGCTGCCCTTATTAAGGTAGTGTAGGGAAAGTTGGATTACTCATGCTCGTTAAAGAGAATCAGCTGATGCAATTTAACCTTCATTTCTTCTTGCTGATTGCATGCGTCATTTTCTTAGAGTTAGTCATTTGCTTTGTACTATATAGGGTACATCTCTTAAGGAGATTTGGACTTACTCTGATCTTTTTGTACTTGTAAACGATTTTATTGAGCATGATCTACATAGACTTGTTTCTGAACTTATAATTATACATACTAATCTCAGATCAGAGTCGAGTGGATTAATGTGTAGCTACATTGGTTGCACTGCATTGAAATGATAAATTGAAATTTGAATCCTTTCACCGCTCACTCTACTAAAAAGTCTAATCCTCTCTGGAGAGAAATTGTGTAAATGGGCCTGGACTTTAACAACTTTAATGAGCGCAGAAGACAAATCAATGCTGTGAAAACATTTCTGATGATATTGCATTTTGGACACAAATCGGGAAGAAGCCCTATGGTGATAATTGCTGCTCTCATCTCACAAGCACTCTTTGGTAATGTGTATAACTTTCTTGAGTACCTAGTTGCCTCCAACTTGCCTCTGTCGCAAAAAAAGCATTGGCAAAGCCAAAAAGTTTGCTGTTCAAATGGCATTGTTGTGCGCATGCATTCATCATACCTAGAGGCTTTGCCAGTGTTTGTTCGCCCAGGAGTCCTGGGCAAGCAGGTGCAGACAAAAGCATTTGAAAAATGATTGCTGCAAAAAAATGAAGTGACATTTTTAGGACTAAGCCTGATAGACAGTGAATGTGCAGAATGTTGCGAGACAGTCTGGCTCACAAACAACGTACAGGGCCTTGGGCATTGGCTGGCTTTCGTTGTCACTCTCATTTACTTGCTTTTTATCGGAGTCAAATCTAGTCAGTCTTGTGTTTACCCAGCCATGGAGCATTGCAACTTTACATCTTTGTTGATTGATTGCCTTTGCGGCTTCCAGTACTTGCTTTTCAAGGACTTCATTTTTCTTGTGTGTTTTCGAACTGTCACTTTTGTATACTTCTCTCCCCCTGGACTCCCCGTGACTCTGTTGCCGCCATTTTCTCCCAGGTCCTTATTTGTGAGCAGCAGCGGCCCATGCAGGCAGGAGCGATGGGGACGGGTGGGGTGGGGGGAGGGATTTCGACGGACGACAACGAGGGAAAATGATTTGTTCATTTAATTTACCCTCGTGGTTGTCTGTCGAATTCTCCCGCAACCCGACCCCACTGCCCCACCGCTATTACCTGCACAGGCCGCTCCTGTTTGGAAGTAACCTGGCAATATCCTTACTGGACATACTCATTTTCCAGTGTAGGACCACCAAGCCATCGCCTTTCTTCTACCCTGCACCCTCAAAACATGGGCTCCTCAACCAGTGCTACCAAAACGCTGGGTCAGAGACACCAAAAACCTAGACCTAATTGAACTTGAGACCCGTTGCAATTCCGACCTCCCCCCCCCCTCCCTACATCACCTCAGTCAGTGACCTCAATGATCACTACACTGTTTCGATGTCGAACATTTTAGATGACCTAGCCCCTCTTAAACTAAAAAGGACTCGAGTCAAAGATAGAAACCCTTGGTTCACCGGCTCCCTCAACGACGAGAGAAGATCACTCCGACAAGCCGAAAGAATTTGGAGACAGCACCCATCGGCAGATCACCTGAAACTACACTGCCAGGCCAGAAATGCTTACAACAAAAACATCCTCAAATCAAAAAAAGAGTTTTTCAGAGCGGAACTAGGAAATGCCCAGAACAGGCCTCGGAAACTCTTTGAGATGATCAAACTCCAATTGAACAAACTGTCCAAAACAGCTAAAGAAAACCCCAAGTCTCTCATCTCCTCCGAAGATTTCTCCTCATTTTTCGCAAACAAAATCCTAACCTTAGGTACCGAACTCAAAGCTGCCTCACTCCCCCCACCTAACATTGACCATCCGCCTCCTCCATCACTGCTATCGACACAGACCTCATCCAAGAATCTAGCGCACTGGTCCGAATTCTCACCCTACGATGAAGACTCTGTCGCAAATATCCTTTCCTCCTTAAACCCGAACAACCATTTCAACGACCCACTCCCCTCGAACTGTCTTGCGACTATTACCAAATCCATCATTCCTTGCTGGACTGCGATAATCAACGCCTCTCTCTGGCAGGGATCAATCCCGATCTCACTGAAAGCAGGCCAAGTCCTCCCCATTCTGAAAAAGCCATCGCTGGACCCAGCCTCCCCAGATAACTTTAGACCAATCTCCAACATTCCCCTCTTGGCGAAAGTGATTGAAAAATGTGTTCACATACAGCTAAGTCACCACATCAGCAATTTCCGCCTACTTGATGACTGCCAATCCGGCTTTTGACCGGGACATAGCACTGAAGCCACCATGCTCCACATTGTCGATGATGCTCTTCAAGCCCTGGACCAAGACAAAACATGTCTCCTAATCCTCCTTGATCTATACTCGGCCTTCGACACTGTCAACCACGAGATGCTACTCGAACGCCTCAAACTTAGGATGGGCTTAGATGGCACTGTACTTGATTGGTTTAGTTCCTACCTCCAAAATCGATCTCAGAAACTCCTAATCAATGGTGAACTCTCTCCTCCTCCGTGGTCACGGTGGGAGTCCCTCAAGGATCAACGTTGTCCCCCTCCCTTTTTAATCTCTATTTGGAACCTCTTGCCGAAATCCTTCGCACTGCAAATATCTCCTTCCATATGTACGCTGATGATACTCAGATCTACATAAAAATATCATCACTTGCGGAGATCCTCACCCTGAATGAGGCCCTGAAGCTGACCGTCCGATGGCTCGCTTCAAACTAACTCAAACTCAATGCTAATCATGGATCCAGGGGGCAAGAGGGGGCACTTGCCCCGCCCCCTGGATCCAGGCCCGGTTCTAGCGGATGGGCCCACATACCTGGGCCGACTTTCCTGCTGGGGCGACACCTGAAAGGCTGCTACAGCCCGAGTGTGAGTCCCAGCAGGTCACAGAGTCAGCCGTTCCATTGTCATGGGCAGTATGACAGTGGGCCGGCAGAGGAGACACAGCATGGAGCATCTCCCCCATCCCAGGCCTCAAGAGATGACGTTGAGTTCCTGGGGAGCTGCAGATGCTTTCGAGCAGCACAATTAGCAGGGGCCATGAGCTTTAGTCCCTCACAGCAGGCCACAACGATCAGATAAAAAGCTAAGGGGCGTGGGTGGGGGCGGTGTTTGGGGAGCGGGGTTAGTGCCAACATTCTTAGTTTAAAAACTGTGAAGTGACAGACCAGATTAAAATTGAAAGTTTCATTCTCATGAATTTGTGCAATGGGGAGAGTCCTGTATACAGCTAAGAGTGAAAATACTCCGGAAAAAACACTAAGGACTGAAATAACTACATTTAAAGAACAATATGACTAAAAATGGAAAAAAATCAAAATTCGATTTTGACAATGTTGTAGTGGAAAAATGTTACTAACCCTCCATGTTGAGGCTAAGGGAGACGTAAGAGCAGAGGAGAGTTAAAAGAGAGAGACAGAGCCAAAAGGAAAAATAAGAGACGGAGTCGGGAGTAGAGACAAACGGAGAGGGGGAGAGGAAAGAAGGAGAAATGATTGACGAGAGAAGATAGTGAAAGAGGTAAAGTAAAGTAAAGTCCACATTTGTAAAGCGCACAATCACCCGTAAGGGTCTCTAGGCGCTGGGGGCCGTCGGGAAGATTAAGCGAGCTATTGCCCAGAGTCACATGGTGCTGGGCTAACCTGCCGCCCGAGCCGGGGATCGAACCGTGGTCCCCAGATTCCAGCGTCAGTCGCCCTGGCCGCGGCGCCAGGGGGAGACATTATTATAGATAAGCACAATGAGGCTGGGAGACGGAGGGAGACAGAGGGAGACAGACAGAGGGAAGGGGGCAACAGAGGGAAGGGGGCGACATAGGGAGGGAGACAGACAGACAGGGAGACAGATAGAGGGAGATACAGGGTGGGAGATAGACAGAGACAGACAGAGGAAGAGAGACCGAGAGAGAGGGAAAGAGAGGGAGACCAAGAGAGAGAGAGACCGAGAGAAGGAGACAGAGAGAGAGGGAGACCGAGAGAGAGGGAGACCGAGAGAGAGGGAGATAGAGAGGGAGGGAGACAGAGAGGGAGGGAGACAAAGAGGGAGGGAGACAGACGGAGGGAGACAGAGGGAGGGAGACTGAGGGACGGAGACTGAGGGACGGAGACTGAGGGAGGGAGACTGCGGGACGGAGACTGAGGGAGGAAGACTGAGGGAGGGAGACAGAGACAGACAGAGGGAGACAGAGAGAGAGGGAGACAGATAGGGCAGTGGACAGATAGGGCGGGGACAGAGGGAGAGAGACAGAGGGAGGGGGGCGATAGAGGGAGGGAGACAGACCGGGAGAGAGACAGACAGAGGAAGGGAGAAAGACAGAGGGAAGGAGACAGAGAGAGAGGGAAACACAGAGAGAGGAAGACAGAGAGAGGGAGACAGAGAGAGGGAGACAGAGGGAGGGAGACAGAGGGAGGGAGACTGAGGGACGGAGACTGAGGGACGGAGACTGAGGGAGGGAGACTGAGGGAGGGAGACTGCGGGACGGAGATTGAGGGAGGGAGACTGAGGGAGGGAGACTGAGGGAGGGAGACATAGACAGACAGAGGGAGACAGAGAGAGAGGGAGACATATAGGGCGGGGACAGAGGGAGAGAGACAGAGGGCAACAGACAGAGGGAGGGGGGCGATAGAGGGAGGGAGACAGACCAGGAGAGAGACAGACAGAGGGAGGGAGACAGACAGAGGGAGAGAGACAGAGAGAGAGAGAAACACAGAGAGAGGAAGACAGAGCGAGGAAGACAGAGAGAGGGAGACAGAGAGAGGGAGACAGAGGGAGGGAGACAGAGGGAGGGAGACAGAGGGAGGGAGACAGAGGGAGGGAGACAAAAGGGAGGGAGACAGAGGGAGGAAGACAGAGGGAGGGTGGCATCACTCAGCCCCACCCTCTTCAACGTCTACATGAGACCTCTGGCAGCCATTGCACGCCAACACAACCTCAACATCATCTCCTACGCCGACGACACCCATCTGATCCTCTCCCTCACCAGGGACCCCGACACCGCCAGAACCAGCCTCCACGAAGGGATGAAAGACGTCGCCGAGTGGAGGAAGAACAGCCGCTTGAAACTGAACTCAGACAAGACGGAAGTCCTCATCCTTGGACCATCACCCACCGCCTGGGACGACTCCTGGTGGCCCCCTGCCCTGGGCACCGCCCCCAAGCCGACAGACCACGCTCGCAACCTGGGCTTCATCCTGGACTCCTCCCTCTCAATGACCAGACAAGTCAACGCCGTCTCCTCTTCTTGCTTTCACACCCTCTGCATGCTCCGCAAGATCTTCAGATGGATCCCGATCGAAACCAGGAAGACTGTCACCCAGGCACTCGTCACCAGCCGACTGGACTACGGAAGCACCCTCTACGCCGGAACCACAGCCAAGCTACAGAAAAAACTACAACGCATCCAGAACGCTTCAGCCCGACTCATCCTGGACATTCCTCGACGCAGCCATATCTCCAGCCACCTGAGGAACCTGCACTGGCTCCCTGTCAACAAGAGGATCACCTTCAGGCTCCTCACCCACGCACACAAGTCTCTCCACAACCTAGGCCCCAAGTACCTCAACGACCGCCTGACCTTCCACACGCCCACCCGCCAGCTACGGTCGCCAGCCTCGCCCTCGCCGCCGTACCACGCATCCGAAGAGCCACCGCCGGAGGCAGATCCTTCTCCTACCTGGCGGCCAAGACATGGAACTCCCTCCCCATCCACCTTCGGCTGACCCAGGACCACCTCGCCTTCAGGAGACAACTCAAGACCTGGCTGTTCGAGCAGTAACGGCCCCCTTCCCCCAAGCGCCTTGAGACCCTCCCGGGTGAGTAGCGCGCTATACAAGTGTTTTGATTGATTGATTGATTGATTGATTGGCAGAGGGAGGGAGGCAGAGGGAGGGAGGCAAAGGGTTGGAGGCAGAGGGAGGGAGACGGAGGGAGACTAGGGGGCAGTGACTGATGGACAGAGACTGAGGGAGGGAGACTGCGGGAGGGAGACTGAGGGAGGGAGACAGGGAGGGACGGACACAAAAGGGAGGGAGACCGAGGGAGGGAGACAGAGGGAGGGAGGCAGAGGGAGAGAGGCAGAGCATGGGAGGCAGAGGGAGGGAGGCAGAGGGAGACAGAGGGAGGGAGACAGAGGGAGGGAGACAGAGGGAGGAAGACTGAGGGAGGGAGACTGAGGGAGACAGAGAGAGGGAGACGGATAGGGCAGGGGACAGACGGGGCGGGGGACAGAGGGAGAGAGAGAGAGAGAGAGAGAGAGAGGGAGGGAGACAGATGGAGGGAGACAGAGGGACGGAGACAGAGGGAGGGTGGCAGAGGGAGGGAGGCAGAGGGAGGGAGGCAGAGGGCGGGAGGCAGAGGGAGGGAGGCAGAGGGAGACTGAGGGACAGAGACTGAGGGAGGGAGACTGAGGGAGGGAGACTGAGGGAGGGAGACTGAGGGAGGGAGGGACACAAAAGGGAGGGATACTGAGGGAGGGAGGCAGAGGGAGAGAGGCAGAGGGAGAGAGGCAGAGCGTGGGAGGCAGAGGGAGGGTGACAGAGGGAGACAGAGGGAGGGAGACAGAGGGAGACAGAGGGAGGAAGACAGAGGGAGGGTGACAGAGGGAGGAAGACTTAGAGAGGGAGACTGAGGGAGACAGAGAGAGGGAGACGGATAGGGCAGGGTACAGATAGGGCGGGGACAGAGGGAGAGAGAGAGAGAGAGGGAGGGAGACAGAAGGAGGGAGACAGGGCAACAGAAAGAGGGAGGGGGCGACAGAGGGAGGGAAACAGACAGGGAGACAGATAAAGGGAGACACACAGAGGCAAACAGAGGAAGGGAGATAAACAGAGGGAGGGAGACAGACAGAGGGAGGGAGACAGAGAGAGAGAGGGAAACAGAGAGAGAGGAAGACAGAGGGAGGGGGACAGAGGGAGGCAGAGGGAGACATAGAGAGAGGGAGACATAGAGAGAGGGAGACATAGAGAGAGGGTGACAGGGAGGGAGGGAGACAGATGGAGGGAGACAGATGGAGGGAGACAGAGGGAGGGTGGCAGAGGGAGGGTGGCAGAGGGAGGGAGACTGAGGGAGGGAGACAGGGAGGGAGGGACACAAAAGGGAGGGAGACCGAGGGAGGGAGACAGAGGGAGGGAGGCAGAGGGAGGGAGGCAGAGCATGGGAGGCAGAGGGAGGGAGACAGAGGGAGGGAGACAGAGGGAGGGAGACAGAGGGAGGGAGACAGAGGGAGAAAGACTGAGGGAGGGAGACTGAGGGAGACAGAGAGAGGGAGACGGATAGGGCAGGGGACAGATAGGGCGGGGGACAGAGGGAGAGAGAGAGAGAGAGAGAGAGAGAGAGGAAGACAGATGGAGGGAGACAGGGCAACAGAAAGGGAGGGGGCGACGGAGGGAGGGAAACAGACAGGGAGACAGATAAAGGGAGACAGACAGAGACAAACAGAGGAAGGGAGATAAACAGAGGGAGGGAGACAGACAGAGGGAGGGAGACAGAGAGAGAGGGAAATCGAGAGAGAGGAAGACAGAGGGAGGAAGACAGAGGGAGAAAGACAGATGGAGGGAGACAGAGGGAGGCAGAGGGAGACATAGAGAGAGGGAGACATAGAGAGAGGGAGACATAGAGAGAGGAAGACAGAGAGGGAGGGAGGGAGACGGAGGGAGGGAGAGAGAGGGAGGGAGACTGAGGGAGGGAGATTGAGGGAGGGAGACAGAGGGAGGGAGACAGAAGGAGGGAGAGAGAGGGTGGGAGACTGAGGGAGGGAGACAGAGGGAGGGAGACAGAGGGAGGGAGACAGAGGGAGGGAGACAGAGGGAGAGAGTCAGAGGGAGGGAGACTGAGGGAGACAGAGGGAGACATAGAGAGAGGGAGACATAGAGAGAGGGAGACATAGAGAGAGGGAGACAGAGAGGGGGGAGGGAGACAGAGGGAGGGAGAAAGAGGGAGGGAGACTGAGGGAGGGAGACAGAGGGAGGGAGACAGAGGGAGGGAGAGAGAGGGAGGGAGACTGAGGGAGGGAGACAGAGGGAGGGGGACAGAGGTACGGAGACAGAGGGAGGGAGACGGAGAGAGGCAGGGGGAGGGAGGCAGGGAGAGGGAGGCAGAGGGAGGGAGACAGACAGAGGGCCACAGACAGAGGGCGACAGACAGAGGAAGGAAGACAGAGGGCGACAGACAGAGGACGACATACAGGGGTGACAGACAGAGGGCGACAGACAGAGGGATGGAGACAGAGGGAGGGAGACAGAGGGAGGGAAACAGAGGGAGGGAGACAGAGGGAGGGAAACAGAGGGAGGGAGACAGAGGGAGGGAGACAAAGGGAGTGAGACAGAGAGAGAGAGAGAGACAAGGAGACAGAGGGCGATAGACAGACAGAGGGCGATAGACAGACACAGGGCGACAGACAGAGGGCGACAGACAGACAGAGGGCGACAGACAGACAGAGGGCGACAGACAGACAGAGGGTGACAGACAGAGGGCGGGAGACAAAGGGAGTGAGACAAAGGGAGTGAGACGGTGAGACAAGGAGAGTGAGGGAGACAGAGGGAGGGAGACAGAGGGAGGGAGACAGACAGAGGGAGGGCGACAGACAGAGGGAGGGCGACAGACAGACAGAGGGAGGTTGACAGACAGACAGAGGGAGGGAGGAAGACAGACAGAGGGAGGTCGACAGACAGACAGCGGGAGGGAGGGAGACAGACAGAGGGAGGGAGACAGACAGAAGGAGGGAGAGAGAGGGAGGGAGAGAAAGGGAGGGATAGAGAGGGATGGAAAGGGGGGTAGAGAGGGAGGAATAGAGAGGGAGGGAGAGAGAGGGAGGGAGAAAGAGGGAGGGGGGAGGGAGAGGGAGGGAGGGAGAGAGACGGAGGGATGGAGAGGAAGAGAGAGCGAGGGAGACAGAGAGAGGGATGGAGAGAGAGGGATGGAGAGAGGGAGAGAGAGAGATGTATGTAGGCCGGGTCTGGTGGCTCAGTGGGTTTTGGGGTATAGGGTTATTTTTAGGGTTCAGGGGTAGGTTTGGGTTTTGGGGTATAGGGGTATTTTTAGGGTTCAGGGCTAGGTTTGGGTGTTAGGGTACAGGAGTATTTTAGGGTTCAGGGGTAGGTTTGGATTTTGGGGTACATGGTTATTTTTAGGGTTCAGGGGTAGGTTTGGGTTTTGGGGTACAGGGGTATTTTAAGGGTTCAGGGCTAGGTTTGGGTTTTGGGGTACAGGGATAGTTTAGGGTTCAGGGGTGGTTTTGGGGCACAGTGGTATTTTCAGGGTTCAGGGCTAGGTTTGGGTTTTGGGGTACAGGGGTATTTTTAGGGTTCATGGGCAGGTTTGGGTTTTGAGGTAAAGGGGTATTTATAGGGTTAGTTTTAAGGGTGTTTGGGTATTTTAAGGGTTCAAATATAGTTTTGGGTTATGGGGTACAGGGGTAGTTTTAGGGTTTAGGGATAGGTATGGGTTTTGGGGTACAGGAGTATTTTTAGGGTTCAGGGCTAGGTTTGGGTTTTGGGGTATAGGGGTATTTTTAGGGTTCAGGGGTAGGTTTGGGTGTTAGGGTACAGGGGTATTTTAAGGGTTCAGGGCTAGGTTTGGGTTTTGGGGTACAGGGGTATTTTTAGGGTTCAGGGCTAGGTTTGGGTTTTGGGGTACAGGGGTATTTTGGGGTTCAGGGGTAGGTTTGGGTTTTGGGGTACAGGGTTATTTTTAGGGTTCAGGGGTAGGTTTGGGTTTTGGGGTACAGGGGTATTTTAAGTGTGCAGGGCTAGGTTTGGGTTTGGGGGTACAGGGGTATTTTAGGGTTCAGGGGTGGTTTTGGGGCACAGTGGTATTTTTAGGGTTCAGGGCTAGGTTTGGGTTTTGAGGTACATGGGTATTTATAGGGTTCAGGGCTAGGTTTGGGTTTTGGGGTACAGGGGTATTTTTAGGGTTTAGGGATAGGTTTGGGTTTTGGGGTACAGAGTATATTTATAGGGTTAGTGTTTAAGGGTGTTGGGGTATTTTAAGGAGTAAGGGTGGGTTATGATTATGGGGTGCAGGGGTATTTAAAGGAAGCAGGGTGGGATTAGCACACGATATGAGACATGGCATGAAGGGTGGAACATACCACACGCCCCCAGCGTTTATCACGCCCCCGGCACACGCCCACAGCACAACGCAGACACGCCCACAAGGGACTACTTTGCTGGCACGGTTCTTTTACCTTTTAAATGTATATGGTGGGCGTCTGCATAGCCTATGTCCTTCTGCTGCAACTGCCCTTTCCAACGCTGTTTTGGGTGTTGTGATTGGTGCTGTGGTTCCCGAGATTACCCGCCTCAAAGGTTTGGGCTCTCTCTTTATTATATTAGTATAGATTAAAATAAATAAATAAATAAAATAAATAGGAATACAATTTACATTTTGTTAAAAAGCAGTGTTAACTGTGCATTGTAATGTGTAGAAACATACAGCATGGGCATTGTGGCCAAACTTCAGAAAAGTTTGTTGGAGATATGGTATATGAAAAATTAAAACAAGCTCATTAGGAGAGGGCAGAGAGGGTCGCAAAAGGAGGAACATTGTGGGGCTTGTAAACAAGACCAAACCAAACAGATTCACAGGTTGAAATGGTAGCAGGTGGTACAGCTGCTAACTCCAGGTTATTGCTGGTGAAATCTCACACAGTGAAAGGAAGTCACAAATTTACTCTTCATTTTTCCTCTCCAGATGAAGTGATATTACATACACTGCATAAACTTCTTTACTAGAGGGTTTGGCATAAGATGGGCCCATTTCTTCATAGTGCATGAAGTCACTGTTGTCTGTAGAAATTAATACTGCAACGTAGTGTTTCTCAAAAGGTGGGTTGTTAACTGTTTTTTTGGGGGGGGGAGGGGGGTCAGGAAAGTCCAAGCAATAAATGAAGATGCCTTTGAATTCTGTAGTTATATTGACACATTTGCTGCTTCAAAGAAAGGGGTCAAATGTCAAGCTATGTATTCTGACAAATTGCTGCTTATTTTTGACCTGGGGACTGGTATTTACAAACTCCCCTCACTTTGCAGTCAAAGAAAGAAAATTAAAGTGAATTATATGACAATCTTGTCGGGGGTACATGTATTGCCAACGTAAAGGTTCTAGGTTGTCATTTTTTGTAACACAACTAAATGCAAATACCTGTAAATGAATTGTACACATTCAGCAGTTAGAAAAGCAAAAATTAAGCAATTTTTTTTTGTAATTTTAAAGTTTTAATAGAATCAAACCAAATCAAGATACTTTACTTGGTGATGTACAAATGATAAATATACACTTAAACCCGATTTCCACACATTATCATTATTGGGCATCACAATTAAGGCTCCCTGTTTTCCATTTTTACAGATTTTTACAGATGAATACAGACAGAAGACAATGTGTTTTCTGTCTGCATTTATTTTTAAAAGTAGAGAAATGCAATAAATTGGGCTTCTTTTAAGCAACTCTTCATGCTGTCTTTCATGAACTGTAGCGTGACAGCTGAGCAGATGGAAAGCATGAGTGATTAAAAAACAGGTTGACATTTCTTTAAATAATGTCATATGCCAACATACATTTGTGGTCTAATGCTAATATTTAGTAGCTGTACTGTTATGTATTATTTGGCAGCTTAAATAGCTAAATCATGGCAGACATCAAAGTGTGAGTGCATGTCCTGTCAGATAAATAAATATGGAAATGTACAGTTTTACAAATTCATTTATGCACAAAACACAAAATAAATATGGATAAATACAGATAAAATGTCCAACAAATAAATATGGATAAATCCAGACGGAAATGTAAAAAAAATAATTCCCATACAACCAGGAGCCTTATAATTTTATCAGTAAAACTGTGCGTCTGTGAAAATTTAGTGGCCATTTCAACTGAAAATTTGATATCTGAAAATTCCAGTGTGCTGCCACAAGATGCTTTAGTTACATAAAAAAATCACCCGCCTCATGTCCATTCAAGGTAGGTGGGCCGCGAAAGTTTGTTGCTCTAAAAATCGGGTTTTGGTTCTTAAAAGTATGGGAAGCACTGTTGCGATATGACAATTAGAGTATTTCGTGTTCAGCTTACCAGAGTGTTCAAGATGCAGAGCAAGTTTTCGAATATTAGCATCCAATGTTCTTGACAAGAACGTCACATGAAGCCCCAACTGCCTCGGGTTAAAGTGAATGAAAGGCAACATTGTGTACTATATTTACATGTTTCCAGACCTTTCGCGGAAATGTGAACTCATAATAACATTGCAGCATATATAGTGCTTATTAATTAAAAATTGCACTTTTAAAGCACTTAACGATAGCTGCTAATATTTTCAGTCTCTGTCATACTCAATTGCTTTTGCATGTTCTCTCAGTTATCCTATTGTGTACCCTGAATGACGAAAAGAACAGTGCATCATCCCCTTCTTTGCACCAGTACTTTGCTCTGTTTAACTCACTACTAGAGCATTGTGACTCTTCTCCTCTTCTTCAAGGGCACTGTGCTACCTTCACCACCATCACTTGAAGGCCACCCATCACCTTTACTTCTAGCCTTTGCTTTGTTATTGCTTTAAGACTCTCTCCTCCCAGGGTCCTCACTACCTTCAGTGGATGGTGAAACCTTATGTGCCCACTAGAAATGTGAGATCAGCTGTAGCTAAATAGGCCTGAAATTCAATAGGACCAGAGCAGGAGGCAGCTCTTTTGGCTTCCTAGCTTCTAAAGCTTGGAATCCTCTTCCTGTGGAAATTCGACAAGCCAGATCTGAATCCCTCTTCAGGAAGAAGGTGAAGACCTGGCTTTTTGGCTTAGAGTGAATTTCTCTATCAGTCAAGGAGTAGCCATGCACTTTATAATTTATATTTATTATTATTATTATTAATTATATTATACCCAATCACCCTTGTTTGCACAGAATTGTGCCCCATTCCCCATTACTCCTAGTGTGCTGTGCGCCATCTCCAGTGATTGCACAGTTCCGTGCACTTGCAATTTTTTTATTACAACAGTGCTATTATCACTTTTCCTTCACTATACGCGTACTGTGCCCTGTCAGCTTTGCTTCTATAACACCGTACCCTTTCCTCTTTGCTTCCACATCACCATTGTTTTCCAATAATAGTACCCTTTATTTATTAGAATCAAAGCTGGCCTTGAATACTATAGTGCTGCATTTTGTCACTTTGGATATCATAGCACTTTTCCTCTTTCTTCTTAACCGATCTTTGTGCTCCTCCACATTCTCTGTAAAAGCATTGCTCGCCCTTCATCTTTCACAGTAAACAACGTGGCCATATCCGTAGAGAGGTATGATCACTGTTAATGACCTATGCAGCTTTACACAGGAGCACTAACAACTGTTAGTTGTTTTTAAAGACCCCTCACCCACCTGGCTAGTCGGTGGCATGCTTCATCATTGGGGTCCCAGCTGGATTGCTGAATGAGCCTGATTTACAGCGGAGCAGGTTTTTTGAATGACGGGAAGTGCTGTGTGAAATGTGATTAAATGTTAAAAATGTCTCTAAGAACAACACTCCTGAAAAGTTTAATGTGAGGGTCTTAGGACATAGATAAAAACATATGCGGGGTACAGTAGAGTTTAATGATTGTGCCTCAATATCCCTTTAATGTGTCGGTCGACTAGTTTCGGCCTTCTACGGTATTCGTGAGGCTTTCTTCAGGACCAAGATGTGTAGTGGCTAAAAAATGGAGCAGCCACTAAAAGTGAATATATCAGCGCACATCCTAAAGTGCGCTGTGAGTGTAGTGGGTTTGTGTTACTTATGGACCCTTCGAGTTGAGTATTTTAGCTCAATCTGGGGCGGACCTACTGATCTGCCAAGAAAGGGGGGAGCTTCTTGTAGTCAAACGTTCTTCAAGGATAGCTGCCCTCGTTTCCAACCTAAGGAGCTTGGTCAGGATCTCGCCGGGTCAACTCGAAGGGTCCGTAAGTAACACAAACCCACTACACTCAATAGTAAGGTTGAATCCCAAGGCACAAGCGGTAAAATGCTCTGATTGGCACAGTCTGATCTCAGTAAGCCCTGCCAGTCTTGACACTTGTGAAAAAGTTCCCACTCTTAACAACTGCCAACTGTTTAATGGCTTATGTTTCTCGTGTAACATTCCGAAATGACGTATGGGCTATGACGAGGGGTGAGGGACACCTGCAAAGAGCTAGTAAAACTGTCAATGTAACAATGGGATAGACAAGGTGACAGTATGACAAAAATACAGTAATTTACAAAGAAAAATACAGTAATTTAAAAAGAGTTATTAAAGCATTAGGAGCTCTAACATGGAAGCACAGAGATCGAGAATAAAGAACATCTAATTATTTATTTATTTATTTTTGCATCTAATTTAGCTCAAGCAAAGCTTAATTTGTAAAAGAATGAGTGCCAGGGCCCAAGTTTTTGATGCAAGTGCTATCTAAGGCCTGGTGCCAAATACCAAGGCTTTGTAGTCTTGATTTCACCTTGGGCCTCTTTAATCCACCAGCGTCCGGCTGATCTAATTTGACAATTATCATCTCCCACTTTCTGCCACTTGTCGGCACTCACCTCATAGACTACATATAGAGTGAGGCTTTGGTCCTGATGAGAACCCCCTCATAGGTGGGGTTCGAAAGGCGTAGACCTCAAGATAAACCAAACTATTTTTATTACTTTTTTCTTGCACGAAAGGATATTTGTTTGTCACTTAGGATTCATGCAAGTTGATAAAGTTCCTTTGGATGCTATAAAATGTATAAAAATGTATATATTTGCATTCTTGTAGGAAAAAGTTCTTCTTTTTGATAAATCTTTCGTTTGGTTTATTGTATATGTTGTACCATAGGTGTATGTGTATGAATGTAGTATGTCTGATTAAGAATGTTTGATGTGATTGTGTCATATTATTCAGTATTTTGTACAGTTAATTGTGAGTTTGTTGTTATTTGTATTGTAAATATGTAAAAAAAACTGACAAAGTTCTTCTCTAAAAAACGAAAATAAGATTTCAAAATAAAAAGCAATTCATGAGCTTTACGATATAGTGATGGTTCATTCATATATCGGAGAGGACATAGTATAGGAATTAGTAGCAGTATTGGCAATTGTTTTCTGTTGTAGCTTAAGCGTGCTCAGCCTTGCTGCTTAAGAGCCAGACCCTTTTTTGATATTTATATCTTTAATCCACCAGACATGTATTCTTCTTATTTGATTTCTAGCAGATTATTTTTCATCCCTGCTTCACCTCTTTGTTACTTGGTGCCGCTCCCCAAAAATGAGTGCCAGTGGGTCACACCTGCAAGCACTGGCTCAAATTAAGCACTGACACAAGGAAGGAGGTATCTTACACATTAACAGGATCAAGCAGTTCTGAGCCATTACACAAACGTAGAATAACAGTTACAGTAATTCTGACAGTAACACAAATAAACAGTAATTAACACAATAATACAGTGACCAAGAGACTGACAGAGTAACACACTGATCAAGTGACTGACAAAGTGAGAAAGCAGAAACACTTATTTCTTCATCAGAAACACACCAATTCTGATGTATGTCTTAACATGCACTGATATGTTTCATGTTTGAATTGCAATATTGTTTTATATTAATCTGAAGAACTCTAATGTGTCTGCAAAGTTTCATGTGTGTATGAGGCCCATAAGCCATTTTATTCAGTGTTGTCCAATTCCACATTTCCTGCACTATGCAGTATGCTCAACCTCATTTTGAGGTTTTGGCACCACAAAGTGTGTTATAGAAAGTAGTGGAGTCAGTGCTTGTTTGTATTTCTCCATCTAGTCTTCAAGGACTTTTTATAGCCTTCTTGTGAAAAGACTGTGGTTTCTGCTCATTAGTTAGTTTTGTTCTAGTAGCAGTTTTGATCCGGTGCTCTTGTTTCAAGTCACGTGTATTGAGAAAAAACTTTATAAAGTTTATAAACTTAAAAAAAACTTTATAAAAGCTTTTGTCAAAATGTATGTATTGTAGCATTATACGCAGGGGTGTGCGGATGCTCGTGGAGTTTCACTCTGTCCCATGTGGCAAAGGCCCTGGATACTTGACTTGACAAGGGATGACAGATTAAGATCCTAGAGCTAAGAGAAATTTAGATGACAACTGATAATGTTCAGTATATTTATTTCTCAGTGGTCAATAAAATGCTAAATAGTCCGCGCATTGAGGAAACTGAGGGGTAAGCTAAGACCACAGATGAGCCCGGTGCAGCCTGTGGAGTCATCCATGTCAGGTATACAAGACTGCATAAAGTAGTGTTAAAGGCTGGACTGATTGGATGGTGAGAGTCCCAGCCTGTGACAAGTGCAGAGACAGGGAACTTAGCTTCCATTGGTGCAGCAGGTGCAGTGGCACTGGAGCCCAGAGGCCTGGAAGGCCCACTGATCCTGATTATTGCTGTATTTTACAATTGAAACAACAGCCAAGGGAACCATTTTCTCCATTACACTAGAACCCATAACACACTGGCCATGCCACCTTGCAGAGACTCAAGTGAGTGCAGCCCCTTCAGAAACAAACCCTTTAATTGTGCCCTGCCACGTCTCCTGCTATTCCTTGTCTCGTTTTTCCTATACGAGCAACATTGAACCCTGTGTCTATAGGCAGCATTACACCAGCTTTTAGTAGGCGAACCAGGCATGGAGGGGCAGAAGGCTTAGGAGGGTAGAGTGCTTCTCAGAGAAACTCATGTTTTAAGAGCACAGACTTGTCAGAATGGAACAAATCAGAGAAGGAGATGAGTGTAAGAATTAAAGCAGGAAGAGAAATGGACTTATAAGTGAAGCAGTGCTTAATTTGAGCCAGTGGTTTCCAGTGCTCGGCACCAGCACTTAATTGCCAACACCTGGTCTTATGACAGTCTGCCACAGGGTGGCGCTGTTTGTGTGTTTTAGAAATAAGCAAAACAACAGTCGCTTATTAATTTAATATACATTAAAATGACTAATACCGGCCACACAAGCCATTCTTATAGCTTTGGGGGCCATGAATAGTGCTACACTTGAAGGAGTTTGATGTTCATAGGTGTGTTTGTACTGTCACCGGCAGTGCTGGCCGGGGGAATGAGTGCTGCAAGCTGCTGATTACAGCCCTGGCACTTATTTATTTACAAATTAAGCACTGAAGTGAAGGAACCTGCTGATATCAGGGCCTGAAAAGCTCGAGCTAAAGACTGCAAAAGCAGTGCTTGCATTAGTAACGGGCAGTGCACCCCAGAGCAGTATTCCCTTGCTCCCACTTATTCCACAAGATTTCCTCTCCAGCTGCATTCTTGGAACTGATGTGATTTAATAGGTTAATGGCTTCGAACTGGCATGTGAGGAAGAGATGCCAGCTGCTTTGCAAGGCACACATCCCTTGGCCGGTAATAAAGCTACAGTGGACAGGGCCACTGAAATTACATAGCAGGAAAGGAGGGCGGCTTGGACGACTAAATTATGCAGCAAGAAAAGGCAAATTACTTGGCGTAATGAGGCACATTTTGTGACAGTATTACTTCATTATTTTGACATTTTTACACATGGGAACACTGCCAGGGCACCAATCCCACCTTGCTAGTACCACCCAAATACAGCAATAGGCAATTGAAAGATGACCAGTCAAACTTCGCAAAGGGCCTTCATGAGCGGGAAATGTGTCTCTACAACTGTAGTAACTTTTGACCCATTTGAGCTACAAAAAAAATCATCTGATTATACAGCAGATGATGGATTATGTGGCAAATGCGGCTAATCCATATGAATGCTCAATTTAATGCAATTTTTCTATATGTTTCATTGCATAACTATATCCTCTCTAACAATTGTAAAGCGCTCTGATACCTGCGAGGGTCATGTACGAGTTATTTAAAACTCTATAAATAAATAAATAAATGAAGGACACGTCAAGACCGCAGAATCATATAATTCCAGCGGCCCCCCCATTATGGAGTTGAATTGAAGTGACAGAAAGACGAAGGATGGTTTCATTTGGATTGGCCCTTGCCCAGTTTCCACAAACACCTTAAAAGTGTGAAGAAAGAGTGGACTATGAATTGGGAGATGTCTTTACATAACATTCATAAAAATCTGAGCTTGTACATGAAAGGGAAGAAGGTAGCAACACTGATAGTCTATTTAATCTGCTGATCCTGGAGCAACTTTGAATGTTTGCGTAGTGGAGCTGCGTCAGTGCTTGGATTGCCCAGGGAGCTTTACGCATGTGCTGACAGTGGACAGTTTACTGGCAAAAGACAAGAACACTTTATAGAAGGCCCACACTTTGAAAAGTGGTCACGGTATTTCTCAAGTGACTCCATGATGCCAAAAGTCCAAGGAAATTGATTCTTCCAGGAAGATCACACAAATGGAAATGGCGGAAGTAGCAGATCATATTCAGGATAGGAATTTACAATATTGGGGCACTAATCTACTCTTACGTTTGGGTATGGGTATGGGTTACCCCAGCTGCCCCTCAACAAATGTGCTAATATCGGAGAATGTCTACGAGGGGAGGCAAGATCTCAGACCTCAAATCCCTTCCGACAGCCAGGATTACTTGAAGCCCATTTTGGTAGATTGCCCCACGTTGACCAGCATGTGGGACACTGGAGCTCATCAGACTATGGTTGACTCATGATGAGTAGATCTGTTTCTTAATTATTACTTTTTTGAGTTTTATATAGCGTGAACTAGACCCGAAGATATCGGTTATCAGAGCGCTTTACATAGCACCAGTTTTGTTACACAAGGAAACATTCATTTTTGTTAGGTATGGGGAGATTAAGTGATTTGCCCAGAATCACAGGATGTTGAGCGTCGTTGCCGAGACTCAAACCCAGTTCCCCAGCTTCGATGTCAACCGCTCTAGCCGTAAGCTACATCCTCTCTCCTCCTACATCTGTCTAACATAATTCCTAGGGTCACCTGGTAACCACAACTGGTAAGGGTTTTAGGTGTACAATCACCAATATTGAGCTATAGAGAGATGGAGAAAACATGCAAGCCAGGGTGGGACTAGAGGTAGCACTCAACATGAATTTCTTGTTAGAGAATCACCCTAGAGGTTGGGATCCAGTTAAGCTCTGTTAAACTGAGCACAAGAACTGCCCAGAAGCAATTGAAGGAATAGAGGAACCCTCAACGGATGCCACATGCCAAAGACACAGAGGTGTCTGGGGCATTCCTTGCAGTCCTCTCTATTAGGATCATTGACATGGACTCTGGCAGGACTGGTGGCAGGGTAGACAAAGTAAACAGAATATTGGGTAAAGAGCTGCCCAAAATCACACAGTGAGTCAGCAGAGAAACCAGGGGCGTAGCTTCAAGGGGGGTGTTTGGGGTGTTACACCCCCCTTAATAAGTGTATTTTCTGGTAAACTGTTGAGTACAGGTGCTTTTAATCGGGTAAGGTGAGGTGTCAGTCGGATTTCATCGTGGACGTTTACATGCACACAGACAAAAACACACTCATTCCCTTTGTTTTGATAGTCCTCAAAATATTGGTTATTTAAAAGAATATATATTGTGTTTTCTCTCTTAGTACTCCACTCAATCCGTATTACTCTTCCATTCCACTGCCCCTTAAGCTCCTCTCATGCACCTTGCTTGTCGTATAATGTATTGAAACATTATATGCCAGTCTGATTGTCCGAAAATCTGCAACCCAACCCCCCCAATCTTACTGACCAAGCTATGTCCCTGAGAGAAAAGGGATCTGATGAAAATGCTCTGAATAAGTTAACATTGCAAAAAACACAGTTGATGGACAGAATGTAGAACAATGTCATACATTCACCCCAGTACAAGGATCTGGGCCTAAATCCATCGTTTTTTTGCACTCCACACCACCCTGGGTTAGACACTGGCTATATGCAAATCAGCTCTGACCCTGTGCCTCACGGGAACAGTCCAGTCCGAACTACCAAGCCATGTCTTTCCCAGACCGGAATCAAGCATCCAAGGACCGGTTTCTGGCTATCAGCCTTCATTCAGCCTGGATAGCTTGACTCCAGTGGTGTGGAGAGCCTGGGACTCACGTCTGAGCATACCCAGCCCACTCGGGGTGAAAATTGCAAAAAACACAGTTGATGGACAGAATGTAGAACAATGTCATACATTCACCCCAGTACAAGGATCTGGGCCTAAATCCATCGTTTTTTTGCACTCCACACCACCCTGGGTTAGACACTGGCTATATGCAAATCAGCTCTGACCCTGTGCCTCATGGGAACAGTCCAGTCCGAACTACCAAGCCATGTCTTTCCCAGACCGGAATCAAGCATCCAAGGACCGGTTTCTGGCTATCAGCCTTCATTCAGCCTGGATAGCTTGACTCCAGTGGTGTGGAGAGCCTGGGACTCACGTCTGAGCATACCCAGCCCACTCGGGGTGAAAATTGCAAAAAACACAGTTGATGGACAGAATGTAGAACAATGTCATACATTCACCCCAGTACAAGGATATGGGCCTAAATCCATCGTTTGTTTGCACTCCACACCACCCTGGGTTAGACACTGGCTATATGCAAATCAGCTCTGACCCTGTGCCTCATGGGAACAGTCCAGTCCGAACTACCAAGCCATGTCTTTCCCAGACCGGAATCAAGCATCCAAGGACCGGTTTCTGGCTATCAGCCTTCATTCAGCCTGGATAGCTTGACTCCTGTGGTGTGGAGAGCCTGGGACTCACGTCTGAGCATACCCAGCCCACTCAGGGTGAAAATTGCAAAAAACACAGTTGATGGACAGAATGTAGAACAATGTCAAACATTCACCCCAGTACAAGGATCTGGGCCTAAATCCATCGTTTTTTTGCACTCCACACCACCCTGGGTTAGACACTGGCTATATGCAAATCAGCTCTGACCCTGTGCCTCATGGGAACAGTCCAGTCCGAACTACCAAGCCATGTCTTTCCCAGACCGGAATCAAGCATCCAAGGACCGGTTTCTGGCTATCAGCCTTCATTCAGCCTGGATAGCTTGACTCCAGTGGTGTGGAGAGCCTGGGACTCACGTCTGAGCATACCCAGCCCACTCGGGGTGAAAATTGCAAAAAACACAGTTGATGGACAGAATGTAGAACAATGTCATACATTCACCCCAGTACAAGGATCTGGGCCTAAATCCATCGTTTTTTTGCACTCCACACCACCCTGGGTTAGACACTGGCTATATGCAAATCAGCTCTGACCCTGTGCCTCATGGGAACAGTCCAGTCCGAACTACCAAGCCATGACTTTCCCAGACCGGAATCAAGCATCCAAGGACCGGTTTCTGGCTATCAGCCTTCATTCAGCCTGGATAGCTTGACTCCAGTGGTGTGGAGAGCCTGGGACTCACGTCTGAGCATACCCAGCCCACTCGGGGTGAAAATTGCAAAAAACACAGTTGATGGACAGAATGTAGTACAATGTCATACATTCACCCCAGTACAAGGATCTGGGCCTAAATCCATCGTTTTTTTGCACTCCACACCACCCTGGGTTAGACACTGGCTATATGCAAATCAGCTCTGACCCTGTGCCTCATGGGAACAGTCCAGTCCGAACTACCAAGCCATGTCTTTCCCAGACCGGAATCAAGCATCCAAGGACTGGTTTCTGGCTGAATAAGTTAACAAGCAGACAAAGCTTAGAAAGAACAGGCACTCATGAGGCAATCAGAATAACTAACTCCCCGGATGTGCACAACATGCACATATCAACATTTATAATAAAGAGAATGTGGGGTAAAGCACTTTGGTGCTTCACACAGTAAGGCTGAAACTCAGTAAGTTCCTTTCCCACAGTTGCTATTACTGATATGACTACAGATACCCACACATAAGATTCACATTCAAAGGCTGTGTCTGTGGGGCTGATACCTTTGGTGATGTTATAAAAGTACCGCCACCTAGATTGTCAGCTGCGCCCTTTGTAAGTGGTTGCAAATTAATATATATTTCCTGATTGGCTGTCACTGGTGATTGCTGGAAATAACAATTTTTACTCAACAACCTCTCACTAAGAAAACAAATGCTTATGTTTTCTATTTTTTTCTACTTCTTTCTGAAGAATAAAATTGCAGTTGTGAAAGCAATGGTGCATGCATGCTAAAGTCTTCTTTGAGGAAACCGTATTCTAGTCTCCAACGCCAATGCACAAGCCAGACTGCCACCACCACCAATATCACGTATGTTCCTCCTACCATCAGGGTGTTATTGTGATTCAGCTCACTGAAACTTGCCGGTGCAACTTAAGTGGCAGACCAGGCAAGCACTTGCATGACCCTGAAGAGATGTAGGAGGGGATTGAAGGATTCCTGATCTGCAACCTGGCTTCGGCTTCTATGTCCTATGGAACATTGTCGAAGAGAGTGACACTCACCCTCAAAGAGCTCTTCTGATCATTGTGCCCTGATTTTAGTTGGAACTCATTCAAGGCAAGAGCTCAGGATGTCTTGTCCAACTCAACCCAGGCCTGGCATAAACCTCTTCCTTCAAGCCAGTGACCGCTGAATGAGAGATTGCACCAAGACCTGAACATCTCACCAACCGCCCTCACTCAAAGAGCTCTCCACAATTATTTTTATAAAATGTTAGGGTTATTTTTACCAGCAGTCCCAAAGACAGGTATCAACCATCCAGGACATACCTGTCTGTGTGAGATTAATGAGTGCCTAAGAGGACTGTGCTGTCATCCCATCTCTCATGTCCCCAGACTCATTTAAAGGTGCTGGTGAAGATGGATTTCTTGATGGTAAAGACACTGCTGACCCTGCCATTGGGAAAATCCTCTTAGAGTACTCAAGAAATACAGTAGGGGACAACCTACATAGGGTGTTATTCCCATCTGCATTAACCCTGACTGTGTCAACCATGTAAATGTAGGTGATCACACACAGGAAATGTCCATAAATGCTACCAACATGGTGGGTGATATCTCCCAGTACAAGTAGAACTTTCTTTTTCTCCAAAGATTGACCCCCTGCTTTGAGGATGAGTGTGGCGGAAACAAAAAAGATGGCCAATCTGCCATATCATGACAAATGATGGGCCTTACATCACTGTGTTTTTTCCCCGGGAGCTGCCCCGCCATAGGGATGGATGATCAAGGGAAAAATATTCCGTTACAGGATGCTGTGCTTTTGTAGGGGTGGATCAGTCGTGGCTGGGTGGGGGAAGTAGGGCTCCCTGTCACCCGCAGAGTCCCTCATGGTTCCATACAGTACCCCATCATTGTCAGCCTCTACTTGGAACTCCTTAGCGCTCTACTAACCGATAATAGCTTCAACATTCTCCAATATGCTCACACCTCTCAACTCTACCTAAAAGTCTACTTCACTCCAGATATATACAGTCTCAAACACTGCAGTGCATCCAGACCAGAGTGTCTTGCTTCTATCTGAGGTTCATTCTCACCAAGACAAATCCTACTATTCGCCGACTATAACAAGCAACAAGTAGTCGAAATCTGCGTGAACGACAAGAAACTGGGCCAATTTGAATTCCAACTTTTGCCAAATGCCAAGATACCCAGATTCAACAACTTTTACAGTGCCCGTACCCTGAAGGAACACATCATCAAGAAAACCAAGAAAGGCTGGTACCAGCTCTCTGTACTGAGGAAATGGAAGTGGTCTTCGCAGATCCGCATATTAAGAGGCAACTTATTCCAATAGAAAGGTGCAAGGAAGCAAAATGACCTGCCTCCTGACCGGAATTTTCTGCACCAGGGACCGTGAGCAGAGCTTTGTCACAAGATCTTAAGAGTCTAGGGGGAAAGTAGCGAGAGATCTTAGAAGATAGATAGGTGGGCCCTTTATCATGTAAAGCCTTGTGAGTTAAGCAGCAGATCTTGAAGCTAATTCTGTTTCTCACCGGTAGCCAATGTAAAGCATGTAGAAGAGGGGAGGATGCTGTTCCAGATGGGAGATTGCAAATGAAATGAGCTGCGGTGTTCTGTACCACCTGAAGTTTAGATAGCAACGTCTTGTTGGCCGAAGCCAGGAGAGCATTACCGTAGTCCATTGCATTGCCCTGCTACACAGCCTCCCAGATTGCTCACCGACTTCTCGTTACGGACATCCTACATGCTGTAGCAGAACTCACGTAAAACCAAAAAAAGCATCCATCAGCCCACCAGACACCTCTGCTCTGCATCCCTTTCTCTAACCCTCACCCCCTGCATCCAACTTAGCAGATGCGGAAGTCACAACTTTTCCGACCTAGCAGCAAAGATATGGAACGAGCTACCCTTTTATCTACGTACCTCCCCATCTCTTCCAGAGTTCCGAAAGTCCCTGAAGAACCTGCTGTCTGCCCAATCAACTGGACCCTGCTAGCACCTTTCTACCCTCAGGGGTGGCAAGAAGCGCTCAATAAATCTACTGATTGATTGAGCATGATCCATCACTGTGATGGGGTTCAGGATTAACACAAATATGGGGTACTGAACCGACATAGTGATGGGGCAAGGGGATAGCTTCATGGTGGCGCACTGCATTAATACAGTATTAGGGTACTTGAGGAACACAGTGATAAGGCAGTGGAGTAATCTAGCAATGGGGTACTGGAGTAACATATTGTGGGGTATTGGTGCAACACAGTGATGGAATACTGGAGTAATACAATAAGGAGTAGAGAAGCATTGGGTGATGAGGTTCTAAAATAATGCAGTGATAGGGTACTGGAAAGATCAGAAACAAGAATAGATCAGTGATTAACGCCGGATCACACAGTGATTTGGTTCTGTAGTATAATAGTGAGTAGGGTATTAGAGTAACGGTTTGGAGCAATACAATACTGGGGTACTGGACTAGTACAGTCATAGAATACTAGAGTGGCACAGACTTGAGGTACTGGGGAAACACAGTGATTTGTTACTGACGGCCTAGTGGAATCACGCATTGAGTAAGTATTAAAGTAATGCGTTGATGGGGATGTAAATAGTGCAGTGGGGGTACTGGAGTTATACAGTGAGTAAGTAATAGAACAGCACAGTCAGTGACGAAGTGATTAGGTGCAGAAATAGAGCACTGATGGGGTACTGGAGCAATACAGCGATTAGGTGCTCGAGTACAGAGATGGAGTATTGGAGTAACACAGCAATTTGAAAATGGAGTATCAGTGATGAGATACGGTGAAGGTGTACTCACAGTGATGGGGTACTGGAATAACCTAGTGATTGGGTACTGGAATAATAAAGTGATAGGCATTAAAGTGAAACAGAGATGAGGTAGTGTGGAAGTGTAGTGATTTGGTATTGGTCTGTAGCTCCATAGTAATGAGATACCAGAGTAAGGCTGTGAGTTACTATTGAATTAAGGCAGTATTGAGGAAGGGACTAGTGCAGCGATGAGGTACATGAGTAAGGCAGAGATTAGGTACAGTAATAGCGCAGTGATGGGGTACATGAGTAATGGAGTGACTAGGTACAGGAATATCGCAGTGATGGGATACATGACTAATGCATTGATTAGGTACAGGAATATCGCAGTGATGGGTTACATGAGTAAGGCAGAGATTAGGTACAGGAATATTGCAGTGATAAGGTACATGAGTAATGCAGTAATTAGGTACAGGAATATTGCAGTGATTAGATATATTGCAGTGATGGGGTACATGAGTACCAGTTCGGACTGCCTGAAGGGGGCTTCCTGCTACACGCGGCTGTAGTGTCTGCCATGCAAAAGCACTGGAAGGAGGGGCTCCTGGAACCTGCGACGACTATGGCGTGCCAATATGTGGTGATGGCGGCTGGTACCTTCAAAGCTGTGACGTGCCTCCATAATAGGATGCTGCACGACGGGCTGGAACCACTCCATGGGCTCAAAGCTAAATGGGAGGGGAGCATTGGCCGGCCCATACCGGATACGGCATGGGGCCATATCCTGCGACGCACGTGGAAGGGCACCAGGAACGCGCGCTTTCAGCAGGTTCATTTTTATGTGCTCCATAGGGCCTATCTAACTCCGGAGAAACTACAACTGCACTTTCGGGTGCCGGATGCCTGTTGCCCCCGGTGCTCGTCCCTTGGGGCGGACATGGACCACTTGTTTTGGGGGTGTCCACAACTGGGAACTTATTGGGCTGAGGTAGGGGAACTCCTGAATGAAGTGACTGACAGGGAGGTAGACTTCGACATGGCGACGTGTCTCTTGCTCTGGTTCCCGCATACTAAGCACACCAAGGTGACCAGTAAATTCATAGATCTGGGTCTGATATTGGCTCAAAGGGAAATATCGTGGCACTGGAAGGCCAGGGGGGGTCCCTCACTGCGTAGATGGAAGAATGAGTTGCTGAGATGGTCTGACTGCGAGAGCGTGCTCCGGATGAAGCAAGCGGTGAAGTTGGGGAATGAGAAGGCTCTGGATGCGGCCCGTGCGTGGGAGTTAGTGGTACAGGCTCTGCGTGATACTTTGGTTGTGGATGTGGACGGCGAGAACTAAGCCGCTGGACACCGCAGGGCGAACACAGCAGTATGTCATTCAGCACTGTAGTGGAACCATCCAATTCGGTGGAGCGATGCACACACCTTTGCAGTTGCCAAGGGGGGGGGGGCGTTGGGGGGATTAGTTGTAGAGGGGTTTGGGGGGGGCCGGAAGCCATTGAAGGGTTGCTGGTGGGGGCCTGGAACTACTGGGACAGGGGGTATTGAGTGGCGGGAGGCCTGATTGGGTGGGACGGCCTGGTATGAAGGCCCATATAGCCTTGGGCAGGCCCCGATGGGGGCAACTACGTTGATACCATGGGGATGGCTGACGGGACTGTTGTTGCGGGTGGGGGGGTAAACGCAGATACGTAAATCGACCTTCTGCCGGGGTCCCAATGGGACGTACACTATGCTGTGCTCCTCCAGAGCGAACTGATGTGCCGCCCGGCCTCCGGGATGCGGGCTGAATGGCTGTGTACAACCGTGAACTGTTATTGGACGGGGGGGCCCGCAAGTGCACTGGCTGTTTCCTTTACCTGCTGTTTATAACTCTGCAATAAAAATATATTTTATAAAAAAAAATAAAAAAAAAAAAAAATGGGGTACATGAGTAATGCAGAGATTCGGTACAAGAATATCGCAGTGATGGGGTACATGAGTAATGCAGTAATTAGGTACAGGAATAATGTAGTCATGGGATACATGAGTAATACAGTGATGGGGTGCATGAGTAAGGCAGAGATTAGGTACAGTAATAGTGCAGCGATGAGGTACATGAGTAAGGCAGAGATTAGGTACAGTAATAGCGCAGTGATGGGGTACATGGGTAATGCAGTGATTAGGTACAGGAATATTGCAGTGATTAGGTACATGAGTAATGCAGTGATTAGGTACAGGAATATCGCAGTGATGAGGTACATGAGTAATGCAGTGATTAGGTACAGGAATATTGCAGTGATTAGGTATACTGCAGTGATGGGGTTCATGAGTAATGCAGTGATTAGGTACAGTAATATCGCAGTGATGGGGTACATGAGCAATGCAGAGATTGGGTACAAGAATATCGCAGTGATGGGATACATGACTAATGCCGTAATTAGGTACAGGAATAATGTAGTCATGGGATACATGAGTAATGCAGTGATGGGGTGCATGAGTAATGCAGTGATTAGTTACAGGAATAATTTAGTGATGGGGTACACAAGAAATGCAGTGATCAGGTACAGGAATATTGCAGTGATGGGGTACATGAGTAATGCAGTGATTAGGTACAGAAATATCGCAGTGATGGGGTACATGGGTACGGCAGTGATTAGGTACAGGAATATTGCAGTGATTAGGTACATGAGTAATGCAGTCAATAGGTACAGGAATATCGCTGTGATGGGGTACATGAGTAATGCAGTGGTTAGGTACAGGAATATCGCAGTGTTGGGGTACATGAGTAGTGAAGTGATTAGGTACAGGAATATTGCAGTGATTAGGTACATAAGGAATGCAGTGATTAGGTACAGGAATATCGCAGTGATGGGGTACATGAGTAATGCAGTGATTCGGTACAGGAATATTGCAGTGATTAGGTACATGAGTAATGCAGTGAATAGGTACAGGAATATCGCTGTGATGGGGTACATGAGTAATTAGGTACAGGAATATCGCAGTGATGGGGTACATGAGTAATGCAGTGATTAGGTACAGTAATATCGCAGTGATGGGGTACATGAGTAATGCAGAGATTGGGTACAAGAATATCGCAGTGATGGGGTACATGAGTAATACAGTGATTAGGTACAGGAATAGTTTAGTGATGGGGTACACAAGTAATGCAGTGATTAGGTACAGGAATATTGCAGTGATGGGGTACATGAGTAATGCAGTGATTAGGTACCGAAATATCGCAGTGATGGGGTACATGAGTAAGGCAGTGATTAGGTACAGGAATATCGCAGTGATGGGTTACATGAGTAATGCAGTGATTAGGTACAGGAATATCGCAGTGATGGGTTACATGAGTAATGCAGTGATTAGTTACTGGAATATCGCAGTGATGGGTTACATGAGTAATGCAGTGATTAGGTACAGGAATACCGCAGTGATGGGTTACATGAGTAATGCAGTGATTAAGTTCAGGAATAGTGCAGCGATGGGTACATGCGTAAGGCAGAGATTAGCTGCAGGAATAGCACAGTGATGGGGTACGTAAGTAATGCATTGATTAGGTACAGAAATAGCACAGTGATCCGGTACATGAGCAATGCGGTGATTAGGTACAGAAATAGCGCAGTGATCCGGCATATGAGCAATGCGATGATTAGGTACAGAAATAGCGCAGTGATGGGGTACGTAAGTAATGCATTGTTTGGGTACTGGAATAGCGCAGTGAAGGGGTACATGAGTAAGGCAGTGATTTGGTACTGGAATAGCGCAGTGATGTGGTACATGAGTAATGCAGTGATTAGGTACAGGAATATCGCAGTGATGAGGTACATGAGTAATGCAGTGATTAGGTACAGGAATATCGCAGTGATAGGGTACATGAGTGATGCAGTAATTAGGTACAGGAATAATATAGTAATGGGATACATGAGTAATGCATTGATGGGGTACATGAGTAATGCATTGATTGGGTACAAGAATATCGCAGTGATGGGGTACATGAGTAATTATTTTAAAGGAACACTGGTCCTTAGGCAGAAGGGAGAATATTGACAAAAATAAATATAGACTAGATAGTACTATATTACTTGAAAACGTGTCCAGCCGGACAGTTTTAATATCTTGATAAAAAATATATTCAAAAAGAAATTTACACAAAGTGTGATGGAAGTGGGACACCAGCCGATGTCCGACTAACCAACTAGACAAACATTCAAAACATACATAAATAATAGGCAACGGAAGGTCATCTGAATATCATAAATTATAAACAGATGATCCACAATATACACATATGCATGAGCAATTATTGTCAACTATGCAATTAGTGCATTACTGGTCGACGACGTTTCGAACCTTACAACATTTTGGTTCATCCTCAGGACAGACAATGATTGCCTAAAGAAGTAATTAATTCAATTTTGTTACACAATGAGGCGAAGCTGATAACATATTAGCTCAAGGTGTATACACGCGGGAGCAGTCCGCGGGTAGCTTAGAATTGATCAGCTGAGTCGGGGCCCTAGACGATTAATCGGAGGATAAAAAGTGCAGGTCCACAATGGGGGTCCTAGCATGGAGAGAAGGATTCTTCACGGGTACATGAGTAATGCATTGATTAGGTACAGGAATATCGCAGAGATGGGGTACATGAGTAATGCAGTGAATAGGTACAGAAATATCGCAGTGATGGGGTACATGAGTAATGCAGTGATTAGGTACAGCAATATCACAGTGATGGGGTACATGAGTGATGCAGTAATTAGGTACAGGAATAATATAATAATGGGATACATGAGTAATGCATTGATGGGGTACATGAGTAATGCATTGATTGGGTACTGTAATAGTGCAGTGATGGGTACATGCGTAAGGCAGAGATTAACTGCAGGAAGAGCACTGTGATGTGGTACGTAAGTAATGCATTGATTCGGTACAGAAATAGAGCAGTGATGGGGTACATGAGTAAGCAGTAATTAGGTACAGAAATAGCACAGTGATGGGGTACATGAGTAATGCAGTAATTAGGCACAGAAATAGCACAGTGATGGGGTACGTAAGTAATCCATTGATTAGGTACAGGAATAGCGCAGTGATGGGGTAAATGAGTAATGCAGTAATTAGGTACAGAAATAGCACAGTGATGGGGTACATGAGTAACGCAGTGATTAGGTACAGAAATAGCACAGTGATAGGTACGCAAGTAATACATTAATTAGTTGCAGTGATGGGGTACATTAGTAATGCATTGTTTGGGTACTGGAATAGCGCAGTGAAGGGGTACATGAGTAAGGCAGTGATTAGATACAGGAATATCGCAGTGATGAGGTACATGAGTAAAGCAGTGATTAGGTACAGGAATATCGCAGTGATGGGGTACATGAGTAATGCAGAGATTGGGTACAAGAATATCGCAGTGATGGGGTACATGAGTAATGCATTGATTAGGTCCAGGAATATCGCAGTGATGGGGTACATGAGTAATGCAGTGATTAGGTACAGGAATATCGCAGTGATGGGTTACACGAGTAATGCAGTGATTAGGTACAGTAATATCGCAGTGATGGGGTACATGAGTAATGCAGTAATCAGGTACAGGAATAATGTAGTCATGGGATACATGAGTAATGCAGTGATGGGGTGCATGAGTAATGCATTGGTTGGGTACTGGAATAGTGAAGTGATGGGTACATGCGTAAGGCAGAAATTAGCTGCAGGAATAGCACTGTGATGGGGTACGTAAGTAATGCATTGATTAGGTACAGGAATAGTGCAGTGGTGGGCTACATGAGTAATGCAGTGATTAAGTACAAAAATAGCACAGTGATGGGGTTTGTAAGTAATCCATTGGTTAGGTACAGGAATAGCGCAATGATGGGGTACATGAATAATGCAGTGATTAGGTACAGAAATAGCCCAGTGATGGGGTACATAAGTAACACATTAATTAGTTACCGGAACAGTGCAGGGATTGGGTACATGAGTAATGCATTGTTCTGGTACTGGAATAGCGCAGTGAAGGGGTACATGAGTAAGGCAGTGATTTGGTACTGGAATACCACAGTGATGTGGTGCATAAGTAATGCAGAGATTAAGTTCTGCAATAGCACAGTGATGGGGTACATGAGTAATGGAGATATTAGGTACTGGAATAGCGCAGTAATAGGGTACATCAGTAAGGCAGTGATTTAGTACTGGAATAGCGAAGTGAAGGGGTACATGAGTAATGCAAGGATTAGGTACAGGAATAGC
The DNA here is from genome assembly GCF_964261635.1 of Lissotriton helveticus. NCBI lineage: Eukaryota > Metazoa > Chordata > Amphibia > Caudata > Salamandridae > Lissotriton > Lissotriton helveticus. The sequence continues at coordinate 123,596,048 of NC_136068.1, forward strand.
GCAGTGATTGGGTACATGAGTAATGCAAGTATTAGGTACAGGAATAGCGCAGTGATGGGGTACATGAGTAATGCAGTGATTAGGTACAGGAATAGCGCAGTGATTGGGTACATGAGTAATGCAAGTATTAGGTACAGGAATAGCGCACTGATGTGGTACATGAGTAATGCAGTGATTAGGTACAGGAATATCGCAGTGATGGGGTGCATGAGTAATGCAGAGACTAGGGACAGAAATAGTACAGTAATGGAGTACATGAGTAACATTAGGCACAGGAATAGCTCAGTGTTGAGGTACATGAGTAATGCAGTCATTTGGTACTGGAATAGCGCAGTGAAGGGGTACACGAGTAATGCATTGATTAGGTACAGGAATAGCTCAGTGTTGAGGTACATGAGTAATGCAGTCATTAAGTACAGGAATATCACAGTGATGGGGTACATGAGTAATGCAAGTATTAGGTACAGGAATAGCGCAGTGAAGGGGTACATGAGTAATGCAGTCATTTGGTACAAGAATATCACAGTGATGGGGTACATGAGTAATGCAGTGATTAGGTACAGGAATATCGCAGTGATGGGTGCATGAGTAATGCAGAGACTAGGGACAGAAATAGTACAGTAATGGAGTACATGAGTAAGATTAGGCACAGGAATAGCTCAGTGTTGAGGTACATGAGTAATGCAGTCATTAGGTACAAGAATATCAAAGTGATGGAGTACATGAGTAATGCAGTCATTAGGTACAAGAATATCAAAGTGATGGAGTACATGAGTAATGGAGTGACTAGGTACAGGAATATCGCAGTGATGGGGTACATGAGTAATGCAGTGATTGAGTACCGGAAGAGAGCAGTGATGGGTACATGAGTAAGGCAGAGATTAGCTGCAGCAATAGCACAGTGATGAGGTAGATGAGAAATGCAGTGATTAGGTACAGGAATAGCACAGTATGGGGTACATGAGTAATTCAGTGATTAAGTACAGAAATAGCACAGTGATGGGGTACGTAAGTAATGCATTAATCAATTACAGGAATAGTGCAGTGACGGGGTGCATGAGTAATGCATTGATAGGGTACCGGAATAGTGCAGTGAAGGGGTACATGAGTATAGTGAGATGGAATTTAGTCTCGGAATCGCGCAGTGATGGGGTACATGAGTAATGCAGAGATTAGGTACGTGAATAAGTAAGTGATGGGGTACATGAGTTATGCAGAGATTAGGTACAGGAATAGCGCAGTGATGGGGTACATGAGTAATGCAGTGATTAGGTACAGGAATAGCGCAGTGATGGGGTACATGAATAACGCAGAGATTAGGTGCTGGAATATCGCAGTGATGGGTACATGAGTAATGAAAGGATTAGGTACAGGGATAGAGCAGTGATGGGGTACTTAATGCAGAGATTAGGTACAAGAACAGCAAAGTGATGAGTATATGAGTAATTCAGAGATTAGGTACAGGAATAATGCAGTGATGGAGTACATGAGTAAGAGTAGGCACAGGAATAGCTCAGTGTTGCGGTACATGAGTGATGCAGTGATCACGTACTGTAATAGTGCAGTGATGGGGATCATGAGTAATGCATTGATTAGGTACTGGAATAGCACAGTGATGTGGTACATGAGTAATGCATAGATTAGGTACAGGAATAGTGCATTGATGGGGTTCATGAGTAATGCAGTGATTAGGTACTGGAATAGCACAGTGTTAGGGTACATAAGTAATGCAGTGATTAGGTACTGGATAGAGCAGTGATGGGTACATGAGTAATGCAGTGATTAGATACTCGAATAGTGCAGTGATGAGGTACATAAGTAATGTAGAGATTAGGGACAGGAATAGCACAGCGATGAGGTGTATGAGTAAAGCAGTGATTAGATACTCGAATAGTGCAGTGATGAGGTACATAAGTAATGCATTGATTAGGTACAATAATAGTGCAGTGTTAGGGTACATGAGTAGTGCAGTGATTAGGTACTGGATAGCGCAGTGATGGGGTACATGAGTAGTGCAGTGATTAGGTACTGGAATAGTGCAGTGATGGGGTACATGAGTAGTGCAGTGATTAGGTACTGGAATAGCACGGTGTAAGGGTACATAAGTAATGCAGTGATTTGGTACTGGATAGCGCAGTCATTACATGAGTAATGCAGTGTTTAGGGACTGGAATAGCACAGCGATGAGTTTCATGAGTAATGCAGTAATTAGATACTCGAATAGTGCAGTGATGAGGTACATAAGTAATGCATTGATTAGGTACAATAATAGTGTAGTGTTAGGGTACATGAGTAGTGCAGTGATTAGGTACTGGATAGCGCAGTGATGGGGTACATGAGTAGTGCAGTGATTAGGTACTGGAATAGTGCAGTGAAGAGGTACATAAGTAATGCAGTGATTAGGGGCAGGAATAGCTCAGCGATGAAGTGCATGAGTAATGCTGTGATTAGATACTCGAATAGTGCAGTGATGAGGTACATAAGTAATGCAGTGATTAGGGGCAGGAATAGCTCAGCGATGAAGTGCATGAGTAATGCAGTGATTAGATACTCGAATAGTGCAGTGATGAGGTACATATGTAATGCATTGATAGGTACAATAATAGTGCAGTGTTAGGGTACATGAGTAGTGCAGTGATTAGGTACTGGAATAGCACAGTGTAAGGGTACACAAGTAATGCCGTGATTTGGTACTGGATAGCGCAGTAATTAAATGAGTAATGCAGTGATTAGGGACAGGAATAGCACAGCGATGAGTTGCATGAGTAATGCAGTGATTAGATACTCGAATAGTGCAGCGATGAGGTACATAAGTAATGCAGTGATTAGGGACTGGAATAGCTCAGTGTTAGGGAACATAAGTAATGCAGTGGTTAGATACCACCGAATTGGCGTAACAGTGCGATTTAAGAGAGGGTTCAATTATTGGTGGGGTACTCACAGTGATGAGAGGGGTGTACTCCTGTGATCGAGTACTGGAGTAATACATTGATGAGCATTAAAGTGACAGAGATGAGGTACTGGGGGCATGCAGTGGTCTGGCACTGGAGCAGCCCCGCACACTGATGGCATACTGGAGTGCCACTGTGAGACAGTCCTGGAGTTAGGCAGGGATGCGGACGGGGATGGCGCAGTTATGCGGCACTGGAGTCACGCCGTGATGTGGTACTCGAGTCCCGCAGCAGCAGCACTTTGAAGGGTGAATTATTACTCCTGTCCGGCACAGTGGGCTGCTCCTCCGGGCGGCGGAGCCCTAATTGAAATGTGAGGTGGCACCACTGAAGGGTGAGGGCTCGGCGCCCTTCAGCTCGTCGGGCGCGCGGCACCTGCCTGGCACCCTCCCAATGTGAAGCCAGACGTGTCTTTCCTGGAAGTCGGCCCGCGTGCTCGAGGAATGACAAACAGGCGCGCTTTGGATCGGCTGCATATTGATTCCGGGTTTATTGCAGCGTTAAATCCTGTTCCTTATTTCAAGGCACGTCTGGGCTCTGTTCGCTAATGAACGGCCTCCGCCATCTCCGTCTTGGCACCCTGACGGCTGACATTGCTGCCTGAGTATGTCCTTGTTACTGGGGTGTGTGCCTGTCAGTGTATGTGACTGTGAGCATGTGTGGGGGCGTGCAAGTGTCTGCAGGTGTCTGTGAGTGTGTACGAGTGTCTTCCGTGTCAATGGTGTCTCTGGGAGTCTGTGTCTGCCTGTTAGTGTATGTTACTGTAATTGAGTGCCTGCAGCAATGTATGAGTGTGTATGTGGGTGCAATGCAAGGTCAGAAGGTGTCAGTGAATGTATACAAATGTCGGGTGTCAATGGGTGTCCGTAGGACTCTATTTGTGTCTGTGACTTTATTTTATTTATTTATTTATTTTGAAAGTTTTATATAGCGCGAACAAGATCTTTGCAGATATCAGAGCGCTTCACAGCCAATAGGAGCAACACGTGAATAAATGACAATTGGGGTGGGGGAGGTACATGAGGGAGCATAGTCAGCCAGATACATCAATAATGATACAAATACAGATAATTGATAGCGTAAGCCCACAGGCAGGTCAATAACACCAGTAAATACAGAATGCAAAAAAAAATCAGTGGACCTGAGTGGTACAGCGTCTGTAGGTAACAGCCCCAGTAACGTTCAAGTGTATTTAGCCATGAGGATAGCTTTTACTTCTCTCTTAAAAAGTATGGTAGAGGAGATGAGCCTTATTTCAGGGGGGAGTGAGTTCCAGATCCTGGGTGCCATTCCTGAGAAAGAGCGTTTGTACGTTTTTTCCTTGCGGAATCTTTGGGGCTTTAGCAAGAGATTGTTTGTGCCTCTGGTGTTTCTGGAGCCTCCAGAAATCGTCAGCTTCTGGGCGAGGTATCCGGGTGAGCTCAGGTGAACAGCCTTGTGTGTCATGCAGGCGATTTTCAGATGGATTCTGGCTTCAAAAGGCAGCCAGTTCAGGGCTTTCAGGTCAGGGGAAATTTGTGAATGTTTTTTTGATCCGGTGATGAGTCTCGCTGCGGCGTTTAGAGAAGCTCTTAAGGGCGCCGTAGTAGTTAGGGGGAGACCGCATAGGGCGATACTGCCGTAATCTATTCGAGGTATGACTAGCGCTTGTACAGCAGTTTGGAAGTCTTTGGCTGGAAGGAAGGGTTTGAGTTTCCTTAATGTATTGATCTGGTAGTTGGCCCCCTTAGTTGCTTTGTTGATGTGTTCCTGCATGTTGAGGTTGGTATCAAGTGTTATGCCTAGCGATTTTGCTGAGTCCACGATGGTGGGATGAACATTGAGTGCGGTTAGGTGTTTAAGCCAGATTTGAGTGGTAGTGATCTTCGCAAGAGGTGAGATCAAGAGGAACTCTGTTTTAAGAGCATTGAGTTTAAGATGATTAGCGGCCAGCCATGATTGGGTGCTTCTAATCGTTGAATTCAAGAGCATAATGTCTTTGGGTGATTGTAGTTTGAGATAGAGTTGGGTGTCATCGGCGTACATGTGGAACTGAACATTGAATGCTTGTAGCAAGGTGGTGAGAGGTTCCATAACTAGGTTAAACAAAGTTGGGGATAGGGCGGATCCTTGTGGGACGCCTAGCGATACCGGTATTGGAGCAGACATCAAATTGTTACTCTTGAATTTCTGCGATCTGTTGTGTAGAAAGGACGTGAACCACTTGAGTACAGTTCCAGATATACCCATTCTCGTCTTTAATAGATCGAGTAAGTTCTCGTGTTTGACGGTGTCAAATGCAGAAGAGAGATCAAGAAGGATAAGGAGGCAAGTATCATTTTGATCTAGGATTTGGAGGGCATCGTCAATTATGTGAGTCATAGCAGTTTCTGTACTATGGTCCGCTCTGAATCCTGATTGGTGAGGGTTGAGTAGATCAAACTGATTAATGTGTTTAGTCAATTGGGTTTGTGCGTGTTAGACCTGACATCCTTGGCATGGTTTTCCCCCATCTTTTTGCCTCAGACTCATGTATTTTTGATGCTGTGCTGGATTTCGTTTTTGCTGGTTTAGATGCTTTGGACCCTCTGCCACTGCTGATCAGTGTCAGAGGGTAAGTGCTCCCTCTGTAAATTGTCATATTGATTGAATATACCTAATTGGCATATTTGTATCACCACGAAGTCCCTAGTAGAGGGCACTGTGTGTGCCAGGGCTGGTGATGACAAATGCTACTAGTGGGCCTGCAGCGCAGATTGCGCCACCCACATGAGTAGCTTTTAAAAGGTGACTCAGGCCCGCCAGCGCAGGGCCTGTGTGCAGTCAGTGACTGCCATGTCAGCCTGGCCGGTGTCCCCACTGGCTAGGCTTAACCCTCCCCTGTCTGTGCACCTCAGCCACCCCTATGGAAGGCTCCAGGTACCCCCCTGGGTAGGGTGCAGTGAATGGATAGGGTAGAGCGTGTACTAGTGCAGGTAACATGCTCTGGTAGAGAGCAGCAGCCACTTTGTGTGCTCACTGCTGTAGGGCTGTAGGGCTCCCTAGGGTAGACTGGGGAGGCTGGTCCCATTGGATCCCAGCCTATCTCCCTATAGGAACAAGATGGAACATCCATGAAAGATATCCCTGAACTCAGAATTAAATGACACATCTTTTGGTGAAGGTTGTTTTTGGATCCTGGGGTTGAGAATAGCATTTTTAGAAGTGGCTGTTCTTTTGTATAAACCTTTCTGTGTGCCTGGGCCTGTGTGTGGAATGCCTGCGTGACAGGAGCTGCAGGGCCCCGGAGGGGGTTGGAGTCGGCCCAGGGGTGAAAGGCGACATCTGTTGCCCGGGGAAGGGGAGAGAGAAGAGCCTGATAGTGCTGGGCTGTGCCTGCCTGACCACCGTGCTGGCTAACTCCCCTGCCGATCCACTGTCACCTCTGGCCCTGAAGCTGTCAGGAGGAAGAACACCAGAAACATTCCAGAGCCAAGGATCCCCTTGCACAAAGGACTTCAAAGGCGTTCAGGGGTATAAGGGAAGGACCCCTTACTACAGAAGATTAGATTCTGAAACTCTACAATCAAGACGGACCCTCTGCTGGAAGGAGGACGGCGAGAGAACAAAAGGAAGATTGCCTTGCTGTGTGCTCTAAGGGCTGACCTGTTCTGCTGTATCACTGGAAGCTGAGGAGGGGAAAGGGACTTTGCTGTGGGCTGTGTCCCTGCCTGCTTGAAACTGCTGAGACTTTGCTGTGTGCTGTGCCTACAGCTTGAATCTCCAAGGGCCTGAGAAGAGCTGGCTCCCTGTCTGCAACCCAGGAACATAAAGGTTGCCCAAGGACTGCAAGACTCTGCTGTGCCCCCCCCCTGAAGCTGTGGGCCGGGGAGATCGTGAAACTGCTGTGTGCAGTGAACATCGGGGACTGCTCGACTAAGCCTGGCTGTGTGTCCCGGATAGCGCGCTGGCTGCTCTCTGCTCTGATTGAGAGCGCCGCGCTGATTGCTGCCTGCTTTGCCCCGAGATCGGCGTGTTCATCGACACGTGCTCGTGGGGGCCGAGGGGTTCTGAAGCTCCCCCAGCGCAGCGCGGGTTAATTCCGCTTGCCTGCATCATCACCGCCGCGGGCCCGGGCCCTGAAATCGACCTCGAGGGTCTGCTTGCATTCACGAAGGGGCCGTGCGGTGATTGGCCGTGGCCGGAGGCTGGTAGAGAAGTGCCGCGACCGGATTGGCCGATTCCCCCAAAGCTGCGGTGACGTCGCGGAGGGCTCGGCAGAAGTGCCGCGACCGGATTGGCTGATTCCCCCCAGAGCTGCGGACGTCACTGAGGGCTCGGCAGAAACGCCGCGACGGGATTGGCTGGCTTCGCTGAAGCTGCTGCGAGAGCCGAGGAAGTGCTGTGATCACCGCCGGGACCGGGGAAGACTGAACCGACCTCGCCGAGGGATCTGGAGAAGTGCTCGAGCCCCCGGCCTGCCGTCTCTGCTCCCCGCCGCTCCCCGAAGGATTGAGAGCAGGCGGAGAGCCTGCTGAGACCGGCCGGGCCCGAGCGTGAATGAGCGCTCCCCAGCGAGGTCCACCTGAGGCAGGAGAAGTGCCGGGGGAGGGAAAAGGAGTCCCCCCCGGCCCTCGGGTGAGACGCGCTTGTAGCGCTTAGGCTTCTCAGCGGTAGGGGATGATTCCTCTGGCACAGGTTGGCATCCACCTTGTTTTCCTTGCTCGTTTTTAGGGCTAATATAAAGTCAATCAGTATTACTCGTTGTTTTTGATACCGAGGGACTAGAGACTATTTTTGTTTTGATTCTGAGGACTGCCTATTTACAAGAACCATTAAGAATTAAGTGCAACCTTGTTCTAAATGAAGTGTTTAACGTGCGACCTTTAAGTTAGAAATGCTATGTGTTTTAAAGAAGTGATTATCATGCAACTGCTTCATTTACATGCTGAAACTAGATAAAGCTATATATTTTTATAAAAATATACTTACCTGTGTGGTCTCAGTTTGTGGTGGATTGGGGATTATTGTTGTGTTAAGTGCAAATGTTATCCACATTGCCTCCGAGTTTAGCCTAGACTGCTCGCGCCATGCTACCTAGAGGGTGAGCAGGGGTTATCTCAGAGGGTTATTCCGTCGCCCTGACCGGAGCTAGGGGTCCCTACTTGGGCCAAGGTACTTACCTTTGCCAACCAGAGACTCCCGGTTCTAACAGTGCGCATTTTTCCAACAATTTGGCAAGAGTCGGAATATTGGTAATGGGACGATAATTATTTAGATCAGAGGGGTCGGCTGTAGGTTTCTTTAGTAGGGGTGTGACTTGTCCCACTTTGAGGGAGTCAGGGATGGTCCCTTGTTGAAGTGAGCTGTTAATAATTTTAGTCCAGAGTGGAAGGAGCGACGGGGTAAGGTCTTTGACAGCGTTGGCAGGAAGGGGGTCCGTGAGGTGATTAGCTGGTTTCACTGTGCTGAGCAGTCTACCAATTTCATCTTCCGAATAGGTGAGAAAGGATGACCATGTAGCATTGTTTTTTGGTTCAGTGGGTGTTGTGCAGAGGTGTTTGGGGTAGAGGCTTACGTCAATGAGGAGATCGTTCCTTATGTTGTCTGTTTTTTGGATAAAGAAAGAAGCAAAGTCTTCGCAGGAGGGAGCTTCGTCCACATTGCTGAGTTGTTGGGGTTGTTCCTTGGTTTGTGATCTGATTAGCTCAAACAGCTTTCGCGGACGATTTTTGGCTTGGTCGAGCTGACGGCTGAAGAAATCAGATTTTGAGCGTTTTATTTTCCTGAAGTAGGCATTTCTCTTTTTCTTCAGAGTTTTTAAGTGCAGTGCGGAGGGAGCTGATATCCAGGTGCGCTCTGCCATTCGCATGGCCCGTCTGTCGTCATTGAGACTCCCGTCGTACCAAGGATCGGACATTTTTGTGGATGCTCTTTTTAGCTGCATCGGTGCAGCTTCATTGACTATATAGGACATAGCGTTGAGATAGTGATCCGTCAAGGATTGGACATCAGTAACGCCAGTAGGAGGAAGTAAAATATTGCAGCTGTTGGGGGGTAGAGAGTTTGGGTTGAGTTTTTTCAGGTCTCTTTTCCAGACTTTGGGCTTGACGGATTGAACCGTGTTAAATTTGACTTTTTCGTTGATGAAGAATGTGACAATATGATGATCAGACCAGTCACAGGGTTGGATAGAATCAAGTTGGATAGAGTCCTCCTTAGAGATGATGAGGTCGATGATAGAGCCCTTCTCATGGGTCGGGCTGTTGCATATTTGGGTGAGGTCAAGGGCGCCGAGGAAGTTTTTAAGACTAGTTACCACCGTGTCATTATGATCGTTCCAGTGGAGGTTAAAGTCACCAAGGTATATTTGAGTGAGTTGTCTCCCTGAATTGGTTGTGATCAAATCCATGATTTGTTGCGAGAAAGTAAGGTTGTCCCCTGGTGGGTGGTAAATGCCGTGAAGAGAGCATATCGGTTTGCCCTTGCTGATGATGTCAAGGCAGATGTGTTCACAGGAGGATGGGGAGGGTAGGGAGGGAGAGGTTACTTTCATGACAGAGAGGTTACTCTTGTGTATACACGCGATTCCACCCCCTTTTTACCCACCCTGTCTAGTCTAGTGATGTGGTAATTGGGGGGAACCAGTATGTCCAATATAGGTGTAGAAGATTCAGTTAACCAGGTTTCAGTCAAGATGATTAGATCAAGGTCCAGTGATAAGATGAGATCAGCGATTGCAGAGGAGTGCCTAGAGGCCGATCTGCAGTTGAGGAGAGTGCATTTGAGACGGGGTGTGTCTGGGGTGGGAAGGAGTTCTAGAGAGAGGGGGACTTTTCTCAGGTTACTAGGGATAGAAATTCTGTTGTTTTGCGTGGGGGGTCTAAGGGGATTTGGCTGAATCGTTGGAATGGCGCGGAGGGTGGAGGGTATGTTGCTGGTGGGAGCTGTGTCGCAGGAGCGGAGGAGGGTGACTGTGTCAAGGTCCGATAGTGTGTTGCAGGAGCGATGGGGACGGTTATCACGATTGCGAACAGGGATTGCGGTCCAGTGCTGGGGGCGTTGAGTGCTGGAGTCAGCCCACCGGGTAGAGGTCCTATTAGGAAGGGTGGTGCTGGTGAAGGCGGGTGAGGGGTGTCTGGAGTGTGTGCAGAGTAATTGCTTGATGATGTGGATGTCTTGTTTGAGCTTGAGGAGGGTGGTTGGTGAGGAGTGACTGGAATGCGTGCAGAGTAGTTGTTTGATGATGTGAATGTCTTCTTTTAGCTGGAGGAGGGAGGCCGCAACGTAGTCTAGTGTGGGATTTGTGATGGTGGTGGGGAGTGATGGGTTGGAGGAGGATGACATAGGGTGGAGGTTGGTGGTCTGGAGGAGGGTATTGGTGGTAGGTGGGGAATGTATGGTGGAGGATGGGCGTGTGTTAGTAGTGATGGGGCGCATGAGGACAAGTGGGGGGTGAGAGTGGGAGGGGGAGTGGGATTTTATGTAGTTCTTTTTTGAGGAGGCGGAGTTGAAATGATAGAGGCCAGATCAGTGAGGTTAGTTAGTGGGTGGGAATGGGGGCTGAGAATGGGGGGCGATAAAGGGTGGGGTTTGTCTGTGTGCATGTCGGTATGGTGCTTAACTCCGTTAGGCGGATTGTGGGTGGGAGCTGCGGTGTCATGAGTGCAAAGAATGGGAATGTGGGCTGGTGAAAGGGGGGAGGGGCTACGGTTGGTATATGTGGGTGAAGGGTCTGTGCTTGTCATTGAGGGGTGTGAGGTCGCACCGTAGGTGTCGGTGGTAGGTGAGAGGTGCGTGTCGTTTTGGGGCTGAGGTATGATCGAAGCGTTGTTATTAGGGGCTGTGATGTCAGGGGAGAGAGGATTGGGGGCTGTGATGTCAGGGGAAAGAGGACTGGGAGTGGTATGAATGGAGGTCACTGTGCTGGTGGGAGGGGAGAGGGTGCCGTTGGTGTGAGTCGGTGAGAGATCTAAGTCCGTGTTTGAGGAGTGTGAGGTGTTTGCCGTAGGTGGGTAGATGCCGACGGCGCCTGTTGTAGAGGAGAGGTGCGTGTCGTTTAGGGACTGAGCTGGGTAAGCATCGTCACGGTTGGTGGCTGTGAGGTCAAGGGTGATCGGACTGAGAGTGCTATGAGTGGGGGTCTGTGGATTGGATAGGTGCTGTAAGAAAATGGGGAACATGTTGTCTAGTAGTTCCAGGTTCCTGTCTGTGGATTGGATTAGGACAGTCCCATTGTTATAGATAATGATGGAGGTTCTACCCGGGAAGAGCTGGGATGGTGTGATGGAGAGTGTTCGGCCATGAGCGGTTTTCCTGGAATTAGATACGGTGAGTAAAGAGAGGAACGTATTTCTCCATTGAGCTCTGCGTGCGGTGTGGAAGATGATATCGATGTTTACGGCCCCATTGACCGGTGAGAAGTAGGTGTCTGCAAAGGGCGTTTCAGGGTGGGACCTCAGTAAGTTGTGCTTAAAGCGTTTAGCAGCTTTTTTGGTGAGTGTGGGTGGGTAGTTGATTCTGTAAGTGTGCATGCCGATGAGCTCCATGTTGGGATGAAGGAGTCGGTAGGTGTGAGAGGTGAGGGAGGGTGCCCAGTAGTTGCCAGTTACATGGAATGAGGGTGACACTAGTGGGTAGCCAAAGTGTGTGTGGTAGTAGTCAGTGTACAAACGGGGATAAAAACTGAAGTGGGTGCGCGTTGCACAGTTGTAGGGTGCACCATAAAGATATACAGGTGCAGAATACAAACACTTTATTGATATCCAGCTGCATGGAACACAGTGACATTAATGATCAGCCATATTATATGAGGTAATAATAGGTGCAATAGGGTAATAGGGTTACAAACATATACAGAGTATAGGTATAGGTGTGATACTGATGATATACTAATCTGCAATACAGATGCCAGCGGTAAAAAACCTGAAACAAAAGTAACACTATCAAGTAGTCAAAATGAGTGCTCCGAGATAAATGAGATACATGAATCAGTAGCAAAAATAGAGTTGCAGCAAAAGTTATATCCTGTATCACAGTAGTGAGTAGTCAAGAATAAAAGAGGAACCTGAAACCGTAGCAAACTACTCAGATAAGAATCGAAATAATCAGTAGCAAAATACATTTGCAGCCAAAGTTATATGGACCTAAAGTGACACTAGTGAGCAACCAAAATACATGAGGTAGCAATTGGTGCATAGCGGTGAAGAAAAAGTGGGATGTGCAGAAAAAGTGACACTAGGGAGCAGCCAAAAAATATGAGGTAGCAATTGGTGCATAGCGGTGAGGAGAAAGTGGGATGTGCAGGATACCATTAGGAGTAAGGACATAAAATACCACCGTAAGAGGCAGACACCCTGTCCTAATCTTGCGTGTAAACATCTGATGCAAATATATGAAGTAGCGTCGGTGCATTACAGTTGTAGAAAAAGTGAGATGTGCAAGATACAACTAAGCATATATATAAATAAATAAAGTACCACTGTATTAAGGCAGACACTTTAACATGAGGAATGACTAGTCCATGATGGTCACCAAGGATAGACAGTCTAAGATGGCCGAACCGCTAGGGGAGATAGAGACGTTAGTCCTCTGTCTGCTGCTATTACTTTGAGCACAGGGAAGGGCAGTTTCACTTTCTGTTAGAGTAGGCACTGATCATAAAATGCTGAGAGGGAGGCTTATCTCTACTTCTGGTGGACTTGTGTGGAGGAGTTGAGCTGAAGAGCCTCATGGACATCAGAGGCCTCGGTGAGATTTATTGCTACAGTTTAATGGCCCCAGCCATTTTGAACAAAGGAGAAAGTTTAGGATGTGAGCAGGCGGGTGGGGTGAAATAAATACCTTGTATAGCAGCTGCACCGTGTGCATGTTGAGTTTGCCAGCATAGTATGTCCTGTTGCTGTTGCAATGATAAATCCAAGACTATCACAGTGTATTGAAAGTGTATACCAGGCGTGAGGGGGGCCTCTCTCTCAGCCCTCCGATGTCTCTGTCCCTCCAGTCACCGGCGTTAGCCTGCCGCGTCAGAGGTCTGAGGTGTGGGCTGATCGCTTCCCTTCCGCCGTGGAGCAGGCAAGGGGGGGGGCCTCTCCCAGCCCTTCAATGCCGCTGCGATTCCACTGCTGTGGACGGCACTGTTTCCCTGGTGCTCCCCGCTGGTCGCAGCAATCGGCTAAACCATTATCCCGTGGAGTGGTGCCGCAAATAAAACAATTTTTCACATTCAGTTGAGTTTCAGAGCCTAACTGTCCAAATGCGGTATTTATTGTTTCAAACACAGACGTGCGATCAAGTAGTTGTATGTCTCCGCCGCGATACGGGCGGGGGGAGGGGGGGGCCTCCCGGTCCTCCGAGGCCGCCGCGCTTTCTCTGCTGTGGTGCGTGTCCGCCTCGGTACAGGCGGGGGGGGCCTCCCGGTCCTCCAAGGCCGCTGCGCTTACTCTGCTGTGGTGCGGACGGCTCCAGCCCCCGTCGGTCGCAGCAGCCGGTGCAGCAACTCGCGTCTCTGCCGTGGAGCGAGCAGGGGGAGGGGGGCCTCGCTGTGTATCCTCTGCTGTGGTGCGGACCGGTCATAGGACCATCCGCTGTGCAGGCTCATCAGGTTCTCGGTGCCCCAGCTGCCCAGTCCCAGCGCCGCGGCAGGGGAGTGTCCAGGTCTCGGTGCTTTGCAGGCACCAACCTCCGCCACACAGCCTGTCCCGTCATCCAGCGCTGGCTCTTCAGGCTCCCGGCGCCCCAGTCACCCGGTCCCGACGACGAGATGTGGGCGCCCTAGGCGAATGTCCAGTGGCAGGTCGCGGGGCTCCAAAGGCTCCAACCTCCGTCAGTCTGGTCGGCAGTCCAGTTACTTGTGAAGATCCAGTTACTTGTGAAAATCCAGTTACTTTTGAAAATCCAGTTACTTGATGAGTATTCCAGTTACTCTTTCATCTTCCGTTCCGCCGTGATGGTGGGTGCTAACCGGGATAAAAGCCCTAATTGGGATCCCAAGCACTGGGAGCTCTTCACAGGAGCTCCTACCAAGCGGCCATCTTGGAATGTTTGACTTGGAATGACTTTCTTTGAGTGACTGTTGCAATCTATGTTGTCTGTAGAAATCTGTCTGTCTTTTAGTGTATGTAACAGTCTTTGAGGCCCTGCAGCAATCTTTGAGTATATGCGAGTGTGTGCAAGTGTCTGTAGGTGTCTGTGAGTGTGTATGAGTGTCTTTGGTGTCAATGGTGTCTCTGGGAGTCTGTGTCTGCCTGTTAGTTACTGTAAATGAGTGCCTGCAGGAATGTATGAGTATATGTGGGTGTGATGCAAGGTCAGTGAATGTATACGAATGTCGAGTGTCAATGGGTGTCCATAGGACTCTATTTGTGTCTGTGACTTTCTTTGAGTGGCTGTTGCAATCTATGTTGTCTGTAGAAATCTGTCTGCCTTTTACTGTATGTAACAGTCTTCGAGGGCCTGCAGCAATCTTTGAGTATATGTGAGTGTGTGCAAGTGTCTGTAGGTGTCTGTGAGTGTGTACGAGTGTCTTCCGTGTCAATGGTGTCTCTGGAAGTCTGTGTCTGCCTGTTAGTGTATGTTACTGTAATTGAGTGCCTGCAGCAATGTATGAGTGTATGTGGGTGCAATGCAAGGTCAGTAGGTGTCAGTGAATGTATACAAATGTCGCGTGTCAATGGGTGTCCTTAGGACTCTATTTGTGTCTGTGACTTTCTTTGAGTGGCTGTTGCAATCTATGTTGTCTGTAGAAATCTGTCTGCCTTTTAGTATATGTAACAGTCTTTGAGGGCCTGCGGCAATCTTGGAGTATATGCGAGTGTGTGCAAGTGTCTGTAGGTGTTTGTGAGTGTATTGGAAGGTCTTTGGCGTCAATGTGTGTCCGTGGACTCCATTTGTGACTGTCAGTGTATATTACCATATTAGATTGTCTGTTGCAAGGGACACATCTATTACAATGCAGGGATTACTACGTAGTGCCTTCACAACGCAGTCAGTACCACAACTGCATCGTCACCACGAATTCCATTACAACGCAAATCATTACAACGACTTGCTTTTGGGAATTTCCGTGTGGGACAGGTGTTGGATTTTAAGTCCAACACCTTCCCTCCTGAGACATCAACTGGAGTTGAAATAGTAATTTAAACTATTCTAAAGTCCAGCGCTTCCCTAAAGCAAGTCATTGTAATAACTTGCATTGTAATGGAACTCGTGGGAACAACACAGTTGTGGTATTGATTGCGTTGTTAAGCCACGTGTTGTGTTAGCATGTGTGGTAGCAGATGCTATTACTGTTGCAGTTTATGAGTACATGTTGGTCAATCCGTGTGTCCGTGGACTTCATTTGTGTCGGTCAGTGTATGTTACCGCCTTTGCAATATCTATACTAATATAATAAAGAGAGAGCCCAAACCTTTGAGGCGGGTAATCTCAGGAACCACAGCACCAATCACAACACCCAATACAGAATTGGAAAGGGCAGTTGCAGCAGAAGGACATAGGCTATGCAGACGCCCACCATATACATTTAAAAGGTAAAAGAACTGTGCCAGCAAAGTAGTCCCTTGTGGGCGTGTCTGCGTTGTGCTGTGGGCGTGTGCTGGGGGCGTGACAAACGCTGGGGGCATGTGGTACGTTTCGCCCTTCATGCCATGTCTCATATCGTGTGCTGTGGGCGTGTGCTGGGGGCGTGGGCGTGTGCGGGGAGCGGGATTACGGTAGAAAAAAGCGAGCGTTGTGCCCAATATTTCATTGTTTTTTCTTCCCAGGTTCTGTACATTCCAGCTCCGGGTGTCCACCCTGCTCCCTTTAAATACCCCTGCACCCCATAATCATAACCCACCCGTACTCCTTAAAATACCCCAACACCCTTAAACACTAACCCATCTTAACCCTATAAATATGCCCTGTACCCCAAAACCCAAACCTATCCCTAAACCCTAAAAATACCCCTGTACCCCAAAACCCAAACCTAGCCCTGAACCCTATAAATACCCCTGTCCCTCAAAATCCAAACCTACCCCTGAACCCTAAAAATACCCCTGTACCCCAACACCCAAACCTAGCCCTGAACCCTAAAAATACCCCTGGACCGCAAAACCCAAACCTACCCCTGAACCCTAAAATACCTCTGTACCCCAAAACCCAAACCTAGCCCTGAACCCTGAAAATACCCCGGTACCCCAAAACCTACCCCATAACCCTAAAAATACCCCTGTACCCCAAAACCCAAACCTAGCCCTGAACCATAAAATAACCCTGTACCCCAAAACCCAAACCTACCCCTGAACCTTAAAATACCCCTGTACCCCAAAACCCAAACCTAGCCCTGAACCCTAAAAATACCCCTGTACCCCAAAACACAAACCTAGCCCTGAACCCTTAAAATACCCCTGTACCCCAAAACCCAAACCTACCCCTGAACCCTAAAAATACTCCTATACCCCAAAACCCAAACCCAGCCCTGAACCCTAAAAATACCCCTGTACCCCAAAACCCATACCTATCCCTAAACCCTAAAACTACCCCTGTACCCCATAACCCAAAACTATATCTGAACCCTTAAAATACCTAAACACCCCAAAACATATACCTCAGTACCCCAAAACATATACCCCTATACCCATACTTACCTTATCCAAACATTTTAAAAAAACATGTTTTTACCATTCATGCATTTACAACGAATTTCGTTGTAAATGTATGCGTGGTAAAAGCATATAAAATGTAATGCCATGCGTTATAATGGCATTGCGGAGTCATGGTACTTTCGTAATGAAAGTATGCAGAGTGATGGTATGCGGAAAGAAAGTTGCGGAATAATGGGTGTTTACCCTCCCCCGGTAAGTACATTGGTGGCACGGCGGCCCACATCTCCAGCAACATACTCATATTTTTTCACCACCGATTTGAAAAATGCACAGGTCTCTCTCATTGATGGCCAGCACCGACATACACTTTTAGACACACCTCCCGCCACAAGTTCTAGAATTGCGAACTTTAGAGCTGGGGAGCTACGTTCGAATCTCGGCATCAGCTCAACATCCTGTGATTCCAGGCAAATCGCTTTGTCTCCCCGTGCCTACCACAAATGAATGTGTTCTTCTGTAATGTAAATTGTGCTCATGCCATGTTGTCGAGTTCGCGCTATATAATATTGCAAGGGAAAATAAAGTAGGGAAACTCGAGTTCACACACTACTGAACGCGCACTCTTAAGTGCATCAGCAGTGCACTGTGAATCGGAGCGTTCCACAGGCCTGTCACAGATAAGAAATGCTATCAAAACGAAATCCTACAAAACAATATACTACTGTCCGGCAGCAATTCATACCCGGACAACGTCGGGACGGGCTGCTAGTAAAAGGATATTTTGGTCGATCCAGTTGTCTGTAGGTGTCTGTGATGGTATACGAGGGTCTTTGGTGTCAATGTGTGCCTGTGGGAGTCTTTGTCTGACTGCTAGTGTATGTTACTGTCGTTGAGTGCCTGCAGCAATCTTTGAGTATATGGTGGTGATTCAAGGGTCTGTATGCGTGCAACAGAGTATATACGTGTCTTTGATATCAATAGGTGTCCGTAGGCCTCTTTATGTCTGTCTGTGGGTGTGTTACTGCCTTTGAACATCTTAGGCAATGTATGAGCATATGTGGCTGCAGGCAAATGCCTCTAGGTGTTTTTAAATGAATACATGTGTCTCTGGTGCATGTGTATGCTACCATAGTTGAGATTCTGTTGCAATTTATGAGTATAAGTAGGTGTATCTAAGGGCCTGTGACTGTATCTAAATGTCTTTGGTGTCTGTGGGAGTCTGTGTGTGCAATCAGTGTATGTTACTGTCTTTGCAAGTCTTTGTCAATTTGTGAATACATGTGGGTGTATGCAAGTCTTTGTGTTCGTGAGCATGAGTGTGTCTTTCGTGTCTATGGGTGTTTGTTGGAGCCTATGTGTCCCTGCAAGTGTATGTTACTGTCTTTGAGTGTCTGTTGCAATCTATGATTATATATGCATGTTTGCAAGTGTCTGTAGGTGTCTGTGAGTGTATGAGTTTCTTTGGTCTCAATGGGTGTGTATGGGAGTCTATGTCTGCCTGTCCATGTATTTTACTATCTATGAGAGTCTGTGAAAATCCATGGGTATATTTTGGGGTATGCCAGGGTCTGTAGGTGGCTGTGAGTGTACAAAAGTGTCTTTGGTGTTTGCGAAGGCAATGCTGCTGATTTAAAGACAAATGTGGTGGATAACCCATCACCCTTATTACAAGTACATTATATCCTCAGGCACTTTTAATAAAGTGGAAGGGATATCCATCTTGTTTGTGACGGAGTACCTGCCTCCAAACTCTATATCAGGAGAAGCTCATCAGCCACTTCAGCAGGGGCAGACCACAAGCCCTAGGCCACCTCGCGGCAGGGAGCTGTCGCCACTCACATCCCGCAGCGCCCTGAGGTGCTCCTCAAATTCTAGCTGGGGGTCCCGCAGCGCAGGAAAAGCTAACCTACCAGTTCAGCAGGGGCAGACCACAAAACCCCGGGGCACCTCACGGCAGGAAGCCGCCACCACCAACATCCCGTGCCTGTATACCCCCGTAAATTCCAGTAAGGGGTTCTGCAGCATGGGACGCGCGCGGGTTATGCCCGGGCATGACCCGGGCGAAGACCATGCCAAGAGCGGGCTCATCTGCGCTCATTAGCACCAGGAAGAGCCAGGGCGGGGCTCTCCCTTTATATCTGCACTTAAAAGGTACAGATTTATTTTGATATTTTTAAGTCTTTTGATTTTCTGGCAGATTCCCTTTTTTTATATACCCTGAGCTTCCCACTGAGTGCCTATGGGGAAAAAGAATGCCGCACCAGCCCTTGGGAAGTCTGCTCCTGGCTCCACACGAGATGGTTTTCGGGAAAGAGCAGTGGGGTTTATTAGCGGGGACATTGACCTGGCAGAATGGCGTGTGTCCTTGACCTCCTTGCTGGTGCCACTTTCGGAGACTAAACAAGACCCCCCTGATTCACATGTGTCTGCTTGGTTGTCTTCCCCAGTACTTCTTTTCCCCAAACAGTCTCGAGCTCCACTCGGTCAGACCCTTCCACTGGTACAATCACTCTGCCTGTTGTCACCAATGAGGGATGCAATGCCACAGAACATAATCAGCCAGCTGTTTGCCCAACTAATTCGACTAATCCAGAGGTCACTGATAACATAGGGGGTAAGAGAAAGAGACTGGACTGGTATATTAAGTAAAATAACTATATCCAGAACCATCTACTGTTCCACCTACTCCAACCGTAGATCCAAATGGGATACCGGCCCTCGTCTTATGAGCTGCATGCAAGACTCTTTAGTGACTCCTGCCGGCAGATTATTCAAAAATGTATTATCTTCACTCACTGCATGTTGGACCCGGCCTCATGGCGTGGTCCTACCCCTCCCGCATGGCGGGCCCAGGACGATCTCCGCCCTCCACCAGACCTCGGGCGGCCCCTTCGGCCCGATCCTGCACGCCCCAACACCGCAGGGCCGGCTACCATCCCGGTCCCCCACCACAGGCCTGACCCCAGCGTAGGCCCATCACGACCTAAGCACGAGGCCGTGCCCGACTCCATCTTGGGCCCACCACGTCACCACCACGTGGCCTCGGCCCCGGCCCAGGCCCCAGCGAAGCCCCGACATCGAGGCACCAAGATCCACCCAGGTGGTCGAGTGGCCACTCGACAGATCCCGGAGGAAGAGGAGTCTCGATGGGCCTCCCGCCGTCCCCGGACGCCTGGTATCGATCGCCCTCCGGCCTCCCTGGGCGCTGGCTCCACCCCCCTGCTGGGTGTCTGGACACCTTCATCCCGGCCCCTCTGACCCCCAGGCGCGAGGGTCCGGACTTCAAAGACCGCCAGACCTATATCTGGGCCAGCCCTGGATTAGGACTTCAAAACTTACAGCCGCCTGGTGACCCATTTCTACTGGCCGAGAATGCGCAACGATGTGCATAACCACTGCAGAACCTGCCCGACCTGTCAAGCCAGCGGGAAGACCGGGGGGAAAGTCAAAGCCCCGCTCCAGCCATTTCCCGTAGTGACCACCCCCTTCGAGCGGGTGGGGATAGACATTGTGGGGCCCCTGGACCCTCGCACCTCTCAAGGGCACCGCTTCATCCTCGTCCTGGTGGACCATGCCACCCGCTATCCGGAAGCCATCCCCCTCCGCACCATCACGGCCCCCGTGGTGGGCCGAGCCCTCATGAGCATCTTCTCCCGAGTCGGCTTCCCCCGAGAGGTCGTGAGTGATCGGGGCTCCAACTTTATCTCGAAGCATATGAAGTCCCTATGGCAACAGTGTGGGGTCGCATACAAGTTCACCACCCCGTATCATCCCCAAGGGAATGGACTAGTAGAACGATTTAACAGAACACTGAAGGGGATGATCAAGGGCCTAGAAGAGCCCCTCCGGCGCAAATGGGATGTCCTGCTGCCTTGCCTCCTGTTCGCCTACCGAGAGGTACCCCAGAAGTCCTTGGGGTTCAGTCCTTTTGAACTCTTGTACGGGCACCCGGTCCGAGGCCCCCTAAACCGGGTCAAGGAAGGCTGGGAGACAGCCGTTCGAGATGCCCCACCGGATGTCTACCGGTACCTCCTGACGCTCCGCAACCAGACTCGGAAGTTCCGGGAACTCGCCAAGGCCAACCTGGAGGCTAGTCAGGAGGAGATGAAACGCTGGTATGACCAGAACGCCTCGTCCATCGAATTCGAGCCGGGCCAGCAGGTCTGGGTCATGTCCCCAGTCGAACCCTGTGCCCTCCAGGACAAATGGACGGGGCCCTTCAAAGTGGTGGAGCGCAAAAGCCCCGTCACCTACCTAGTGGATATGGAATCCCCCAGGAACCCCCTCCGGGTTCTACACGCTAACCGGCTCAAGCCGCACTTTGCACGCACTGAACTGAGCCTGCTGCTAGCGACCGATGACGGAGCTGAAGACGACTCCGAGCCACTACCAGATCTCCTCAGCACCTCCGAGAAAGACGGCTCCTTCGAAGGGGTCCGGCTCTCCTCGACCCTGACCCCAGACCAGCAACAAGACTGCCGGAAGCTGCTGGGGCAGTTTGCGGATCTGTTTTCCCTCACTCCGGGGGTCACCCGGTGGTGTGTCCACGATGTGGACACCGGGGACAGCCCGCCTGTGAAGCACCGAGCTTTTCGAGTACCCGACCGGGTTCGGGCCTGCATCCAATCAGAAGTGGCCAAGATGTTAGCTCTGGGGGTAGTCGAGCCCTCCAACAGCCCCTGGGCCAGTCCCGTTGTCCTGGTCTCTGAAGCCGCCGCCCCCGGAACAGCTCCGGAGCTCCGGTTTTGTGTCGATTACCGGGGGCTGAATGCCGTCACCAGAACCGACACCCATCCTATCCCCAGGGCGGATGAACTAATCGATCGCTTAGGAGCTGCCAAATTCCTCAGCACCTTCGATCTCACGGCGGGGTATTGGCAGATCGGCCTTACCCCCGGTGCACAAGAGCGATCAGCCTTCTCGACCCCAGATGGCCACTATCACTTCAAAGTGATGCCCTTCGGCATGAAGAACGCACCAGCAACCTTCCAGAGACTCGTGAACCAGGTGCTGGCCGGACTAGAGGAGTACAGTGCCGCCTATCTCGATGACATTGCTGTGTACAGCCTTCACTGGGAGGAGCACCTGACCCACCTCCGGACGGTCCTGACGGCCCTTCGGCGGGCCGGACTCACCATCAAAGCCAGTAAGTGCCAGATAGGCCAAGGGTCCGTGACCTATCTGGGACACCAAGTGGGGAGCGGCCACGTGGCTCCCCTCCAACCAAAGATAGACGCCATCTGGAACTGGGAGCCCCCGGTCACCCAGACCGCCGTCCGAGCCTTCCTGGGGCTCACTGGGTATTATAGGCGTTTTATAAAAGACTACGGTAGCATTGTGGGGCCCCTCACAGAACTGACCTCCAAGAAACTACCACAGAGGGTGCACTGGACCCCTGCGTGCCAAACCGCCTTTGAGGCCCTAAAGACTGCCATGTGCACCGCCCCTGTGCTCCAGGCCCCCGACTACAGCAGAGAGTTTGTGGTCCAAACCGACGCCTCGGAGCACGGCATCGGGGCGGTCCTGTCCCAAGTCAACCCCGAAGGAGTCGACCGGCCTGTGGCCTTCATCAGCCGACGCCTGCTGGCGAGAGAGCAACGCTGGAGCACCATCGAGAGGGAAGCCTTCGCCGTGGTGTGGGCCCTCAAGAAGCTCCGGCCCTACCTCTTCGGCACCCACTTCCGAGTCCAGACCGACCACCAGCCCCTGCGTTGGTTGATGCAGATGCGGGGAGAAAACCCGAAACTGCTGCGCTGGTCCATCTCGCTGCAGGGGATGGATTTCTCCGTGGAGCATCGCTCCGGCAACGACCACGCCAATGCTGACGGCCTGTCCAGATTCTTCCGCCTTGGCGAGGAGAATCCCCAAGAAGATGGGTGACTCTCCCCTGCCTTCAGCTGGGGGGGACGCGTGTTGGACCCGGCCTCATGGCGTGGTCCTACCCCTCCCGCATGGCGGGCCCAGGAAGATCTCCGCCCTCCACCAGACCTCGGGCGGCCCCTTCGGCCCGATCCTGCACGCCCCAACACCGCAGGGCCGGCTACCATCCCGGTCCCCCACCACAGGCCTGACCCCAGCGTAGGCCCATCACGACCTAAGCACGAGGCCGTGCCCGACTCCATCTTGGGCCCACCACGTCACCACCACGTGGCCTCGGCCCCGGCCCAGGCCCCAGCGAAGCCCCGACATCGAGGCACCAAGATCCACCCAGGTGGTCGAGTGGCCACTCGACAGATCCCGGAGGAAGAGGAGTCTCGATGGGCCTCCCGCCGTCCCCGGACGCCTGGTATCGATCGCCCTCCGGCCTCCCTGGGCGCTGGCTCCACCCCCCTGATGGGTGTCTGGACACCTTCATCCCGGCCCCTCTGACCCCCAGGCGCGAGGGTCCGGACTTCAAAGACCGCCAGACCTATATCTGGGCCAGCCCTGGATTAGGACTTCAGTTGTATCCTGGACTGGAAGCCCTGATGACGCTGTCACGGCCGACACCAGACGAACTCATCCGTAACCCGACGATCTTCCGAGAGCCTGCTGGCGCTGCCGCGGCCTACCTTGCTGAAACCATCTTGAGAGCCTGCTGGCGCTGCCGCGGCCTACCTTGCTGAAACCATCTTGAGAGCCTGCTGGCGCTGCCGCGGCCTACCTTGCTGAAACCATCTTGAGAGCCTGCTGGCGCTGCCGCGGCCTACCTTCGCTGAACCATCCTGCAAGCCTGCTGGCGCTGCCGCGGCTCGAACATCTCGGAACCCCCCAGCTCGAGGATTGAGAGCTGTGCGCCGGGTATCCCTTCCTCCGCCCCGAGTAAGACTGTCCCGCTACCTTACCTCCCTTTACGAGACTTTACGGGTCCCTCGATCCGCCTGTATATACTGCCAAGAACCCGCAACCTCTATTCTATATAAAAGCTTAAGAACTTGATCTCTTGTGTGGTGTCCATCTGTAGTGTTGTGATTACTCTGCTGTACGATCCTAGGAGAGGACCCTCATTCCGGAGGCCTCTCGGTAACGCTCGGCTATTTCTCGACGGAGAGGTGAACCTAGGGGTGGTCAGTCAGACATCTTCTGCCTCCCCCGGGGTCGCCTTTCTAACACTGCATCTCTGGATCCTATCATTGATAGATTAGGCAAGATTGAGGAAGCATCGGCTAAACTGAGTGATACTTTGTTGGTGCAACGCTCTGTAAGCCCTCCTTTGCCGTGTCCCTCAGGCTGCACCTCTGACAAGGCCCACCCAACACACCTCCCATCACATCCCCCGGTTTCTGGTGGAGTGACCACCTCCTCTCGGCTACGAGGGATACCGCCTATAGCTCTAGCCCAGCCCCGCCTATCCACGTTTCAGGGGCACGTTCTCATAACCTTTCTGAAGGCACTAGTGGGGACCGGACTCAGCCAGTTAGCTCAGGTGGGCCTGGAAATATTTCTGTAGGCTTCACACAGCGCTTTGGCCCCTCTAAGAGCCACACGTTGCAATTGCCCCCTCAGACTACCCGCTGTGTTGTGATCCTAAGGAATGTTCCTCCGTTAAGCAAAAGCTCATATGAAGATCATGGGCAATTGGTTAATAAAGTTGTACATTGGGTTAAATCGAGTGGGTGGCCCCGTGCTAGGTCACAACCAGATAAATCTTGTGAGCAGAGTTTCCTGGGTGAGCAATACTCCAAAACCAGATGGCAATGATTGTATTATCATTAAATTTAGAGATCGAAGAGTGGCTAATGTCATCCTGTCTCGGCTAAACCTTTCCTGTTCTGTACCAACTGCTATTGAGGCTTCTCCGTTGGGCTATTTTTACAGACCCCAGGGGCGTTTGCCCACCTCTTTATTTCCTGATCGAAACCTGGTGACCTCTAACAGGTTTACTCCTCTGTCCCAATTGGACCTACAGGACTGACTTCCCGCTGCAGTTACTCTCTTTAGTCTAAGTGATCGACCAGCTCAGCCTGTGCTACCCGAGAGTCCTATTGAATCTAGACTCAACGTGCTCACTGGGGGTAATCCCGTTCCCACCAGGGCTAGCACAAGTCATCCTATGCAAACACTGTCCATACTTCCTGGAACACCGCTGGCTTAGCTACTAAATGGGATAGGCCAGACTGGCTTAAGTTCATCGAATGCCATGCTATTATTTGCCTGCAAGAGACGGGGCTTATTGACCCTATATATATGGATGGGTTTGCTACATACCACACACCAGCAGTGGCTGGTAATATGGGCAGGGCCAAGGGTGATTTGGTCACACTTGTTTCTCTTTCCTTCTTTTATGAAAGTACAATGGACAAAGTGTGACTCAGCATATTATCAGATGATTCTGTTTCAGTGTTCTGCCGATAGATTGCCACTGATAAATCTATACAACAATGTTTTTGACCACTCTAAGGTCGACTTAGCACATTCTTTACTTAAGGACATTGAGAATATATCAGCAACACACACAGTGGTTGTGCTTTGGATCTGTTAGGGGATTTTAACTTAAACACTTGTCAGTATCCATGAAAATATTTGCGGGTTGGAGGATGAGGATGGGGTTTCTATCACCCATTTTGCACATTGTCCTCTTGGTGATGAATTGATCCTGCTGTTGGCTAAACTTCATCTTAATTTTTCTTTTGATACTTTAAGTTCAACAGCTAACACTACACCGATATTTGTGGGGGGAGGTACACCTAGTCAAATCGATTTTATTCTCTTTTCTAAATCACTAAGAGATTGGGTCTTTCTCCCCTTAGTGATCACAGCCTTCTGTCGCTTTCTTTTCACGGCTCATTTATAACAAGGATCCCTGTACGCGTTTATCATCTTCTAAGACTCATGGGGTAATAAACGCATGGTCCAAGGTTGATGAACCCTCCTTTTTCGTACAGCTAATGGTCTCCACTTACCCTGACTTCTTGGTTTGCCTATCAGCCGATTACCCACAGGGGTGGGGTACTGTCCTCCTCAATAGCTTTAATCAGATCTGTGGAGCAGCATTGGATCTTCTTTTAGTCCGGCATAATAGGTGACACAAGCCACCCATAAAGTTGTTTGACGTTATTGCGCCCAGGTGCACAATCAGCAACTCGTAGTTTTAAGACAATCCCCCAGAGATAAGGGCGCATTGCAGAGATGTCGATCTCTGTATAGAGATGCCCTCAAAGTCAAAAAGACCAATATCAGAGAGGCAGCATTTTCATCACTGGTCCAGGCAAGCGAACTCATGGACTGTAAGACCTTTTGGGAAATAGTTAATCGCAGCTTTTATGAAGCAAAAAGACAACCAGGCATTGACACTGTTATTCCATCTGAATCCTGGGTTGCCCATTTCACCGAGCTTTATGCTGACCCTCATTCAGGAAACCAAGAGATCCCTGATGATAATCTTTTAGTCCCTCCTCAGCCTAAGACCAGCAGCTCAAATGTGTCCCAACGTTCGGCAAAGTATCCTGTGGGTACGGTCATTGAACTGGAAGAGGTTATGAGGGCTGTGGCTAGTTGTCCGGTGGGCGTGCTCCACATCCACACAGGCTTCCCTCAGATATGTTTAAAGCTAATATCTCACTGTGGGCCCCTTTATCGACAAATGTCCTTAATGCTGCTCTAGTGAATGGCCCTAAGAGGCACTGTTCCCATGTGACCATCATTCCTATTTTTAAAAAGGGCTTGAAAAATTACCCCCACTACTATCGCCCTATCTCACTGATTAAATTCACTGTGAAAATTATGGGTCGAATTCCGTTGGACCGGTAACAGCTTTGAGCTGAGGAACTTCAATTCGGCTTCCGCTCCAGCATTGGTACAATCGAGCACTCCTTGAATCTATATCTGCTAATTGCAAAATACACTGGGATGAAGTGTGGCAAGTTTTGACTCTGTAAACAGGTCCAAATTGTGGGACATCATGATTGATATGGGAGTTGATCTCTACATCGTTAACTTTCTTAGAGATCTGCTCAATGATGACACTGCCAGCGTCAGGTACGGCCAAGGTGGGGAAACCAAACCACCTTTCAGCCTGGCTTGGGGTGTACGCCAGTGCTGCGTCCTGGCTCTTTTTCTGTTTTCCATTTATATAAACAGTCTGGAGGATAAACTGGTTAATCTCAGGGTTGATTGCCCTCATATAGGTGCTCGGAGTATCCCCACACTAATTTATGCAGACGATACAGTCATAATTTCTAGGACTGCAAGAGGCTTATAATGTCTGCTTGACGGTTTTTGCAAGTTTATGGCCAGTTTATATCTTATTGTCAACCAAAATAAAACCCACATAATGATTTTTGGGGGAAGGATAACGTTTTTTTTGTAGTGAATAACAAGAAGGTTGGCTCTGTTCCCACCGTTACTTACCTTGGCTTCCCCTTTGACACTTGTCTCTCATGGGGACCACTGAAGACTAGTAGAGCTGCTGCCTTCTACAAATCAGTGGAGGCCGTCCTTGACTGTGTCCACAAACTTGGTCAAAAATCAGTAAAGGAACTCTCGACAGTCAATAAAGCCACATGCTGTGCTATTGTGTCGTATGAGGGGTGTGAGGCAGTGAAAGATCAGGAGGCTCTGGAAAAAATTGAGAATAGTTTTAGCAAGAGGTTGTTAGCTCTCCCCCAAAGCACTAGTTCCTTTGTTTGCCACACTGAGGTAGGGATTGGCTATATTAACGACCTTATTAAAATTCAACCCCTCCTTTTGTGGCTTAGAATCTGGACCAAAAGTCAGACATCCTTAATAGGGCTTGCTTGCAGGCTGCTTAACACTAGACCGGGAAACAACCTTTACAATGCAACTTTTACAACGCACTTCCATTACAACAATACTTTTACAATGCAACATCCATTACATCGCATGCCATTACAACACAACCATTACATCGCATGCCATTACAACGCAACCATTACAACGCATGACACTACGACGCATACCACTACAGCGCATTTCATTACAACGCATAGTACCCTTACATTATCCAACACTTACCCTACTGTTGCACCCCTTGGAGTTAGAATAGTCATTTTTACCCCTACACTATCCAACACTTACCCTACTGTTGCTCCCACTGGAGTTAGAATAGTAATTGTTACCCCTACACTATCCAATACTTACCATACATGCAATGTAATGTTATGCGTTGTAATGGTATGCGTTGTAATGGTATGCGTTGTAAAGGTAGTATGCTTTGTAATGGAATGCGTTGTAAAGGTTGTTTTAAAAAATTTGTTGTAATGGCATGCGTTGTAATGGAATGCGTTGCAACGGATGTTGCGTTGTAAAAAATGTGTTGTAAAGGTATGCGTTGTAAAAGTATGCGTTGTAAAGTTATACAACCCACTAGACCACTGCTTAAGTATTCAGTGGGTCAAGTATACAGAGAAACTATGTCGCAGCATAAGACGGGAGGACTTGTTTACCTCTCCTAGCACTGCTTCAGCCACCTCTATTAGGACATTGAAGTATGCATTTTTAGAGGGATGACTGGAGAACAGAATGTGGAGTGCTGTAGACAAACCAGAGACCCAGACCTATATAGGGATTTGCCTAGTTGAAAGTCCTACGCCATATTTTTTTCTGATGAGACTCAGGCTTTGCACAGTGCACTTTCTTGCTGCTTTTCCGTCAAAAGGCACTGAATTTTTACAACTTCCTTTATGACCATGTGATGACCAATCTCCAGAGACTACCTTACATTTTATTTTATTTTGTCAATTTTATTTGTTGCTGGGGAAACGCTATTTGCTGCCCGTTTCCAGGGTGGCCAACCTTCATTACTGTAGAACTGCTTTTATTTACCTGCAAACCGTACCCACGATCAAGATCTGCTTCTCTGCTGCCACATATATTGATCGTACTATTAAGCAGAAGGCTACAGTTCTTACATGATGTGTTATGAATTTTATGTGGTTTTTATGGATTTTTATGATAGATCATCGTGCTTTTGATCGTAGCACTGACTGTCCTCAATATGTTTGATTTTCTGCTTAGATAAACGAGGGGGGCATAGCTGACCCCTAACGAGTATTCTTTTAGGACTTTTTGGGAGGTTTTTGTTCCACTGGTTTTATCTGAGCTTTGTGATATTCAATTTAACGATTCTTGCTGTATTATTAATTATTTATTACTATGAACTAGGATGAGTATTTTAAATGTTTTTCATTATACATATTGTTCTGCATTGTGCACTTTTATGGTTCAAATGAGCCGAAATAAAGTTGATTTATGATATGAGTGTCTGTTACATTCTATGAGTATGTACGCTTATTTTTAAGTGTCTGGAGGTGTCTGTGAGTGTATGAGTTTCTTTGCTGTCTATTGCTGTGTATGAGAGTCTATGTCTGCCTGTCGATGTATTTTACTATTTTTGAGAGTCTGTGAAAACCCATGAGTATATTTAGGCGTGTGCCAGTGTCTGTGTGTGGATAAAAGTGTCTTTGGTGTCTGTGGAGGCAGTGCTCCTAATTTAGAGTTTAGTGGACGGGGTTCTCCATCACAAATGTGGCGGATAACCCATCAGCCTTATTTCAAGTACATTTTAGCCTATGGCACTTGTAATAAGGTGGATGGGATATCTGTCTTGTTTGTGACGGAGTACCTGCCGCCAACTCTACATCAGGCCATATGTGTACCTGCCACTATATGATACTGTATTTTAATGTCTGTTGTGATCCATGAGTGAATGTGCATGTTTGCAAGTGTATGTATAAAAGTGTCTTTGGTGTCTATGGGTGTTTCTGATGTATGTATATCTGTGGATGTGTGTTAATGTCTTTGTGTTTTTCTGGAAATCTATGACTATATGTAGGTTCCTGCCAGTTGTTGTGGGTGTGTAAGAATGTATAGGGGTGTCTTTGATACGGTATCCTACGCTGACGATACCCATATTTTGATAACATTAGGCCCCAACCCTTTAGAAGCTAAAGTTAGATTCCAACAATGCATGATTTCCGTCCGTGAGTGGATGACAAACAACTACTTAATGTTAAACACCGGAAAAACGGAAATCATGCTGTTTGGCATGGCTAATAAAATTTGAACGGATGAATGGTGACCTCCGTCTTTAGGCCCATGTCCAGCCCCGAAAAATTTAGTTAGGAACCTTGGAGTCACCATCGATGACAAACTGTCCATGTCCCCACATATAAATAAAGTTGTTCACACCAGCATTGAGCTAATGAGAAACCTCAGAAAAATATTCAAGTGGATTCCACTTGCTTCCCGGAAACCCTTTATTCAGGGCCTTATAATCAGTCGCCTTGACTATGGCAATGCGCTACTTGCTGATGTGAACGAAAGCTCCTTAACCAAGCTCCAGACCCTCCAAAACTCAGCAGCGAGGTTGACCCTTGATCTTCCACCTTGCACTCCCTCTGTCCCATGTCTAAAGGAACTACATTGGCTCCCAATAAGAAAACGTATCAAATTTAAAATATGTTGCCTGGTGCATAAATCTATAAATGGACATGGTCCCAAATACCTGCAGAGAAAACTCCAGGGTTATTGTCCAGGGAGAACCCTCCGTTCATCCAACAAACACCTTTTAAGAGTCCCAAAGGTTAGGACGGTCAGAAATGGGGATAGAAGCTTTTCCAAAATAGGTCCCACCTTTTGGAACACTCTACCATTGTCCATCAAAACTGACCTTAATCATAAAAAGTTTAGTAAAAATCTTAAAACGTGGCTCTTTTAAACTGACATAAATTCCCCTGTCTGTCTATCTCTAGTCCAGCCTTTTGCAAGCGCTCTGAGACCGAACGGTGATTTATGCGCTATATAAAAATAAATACATAAACATAAACATATAGGGGTGTCTTTGGTGTCTATGAGTGTCAGTCGGGCTCTATTTGTGCCTGTCAGTGTATGGTACTGCCTTTAAGTAGCTTTCACAATCTGTGAGTATATGTGGGTGTATGGAGGTGCGTTAGGTGTCTCTGAGTGTATACGAGTGCCTTTGGTGTTGATGGGTGTTAGTAGGAGTTTATGTCTGCCTGTCAGTGTATGATATTGTCATTGAAGTGTCTGTGGCAAACTATAAGTATATGTGGTGTATGCACGTGCGTCTACAGTCTGTGATTGTAAATAAGTGTCTTTGGTGTCTGCGGTGTGTGTGGAAGTCTATGGCCCTCATTTAGAGTTTGGTCGTGACGGATGTCCCATCCTTCTTATTATAAGCTCATTATATCCTAAGGCACTCGTAATAAGGTGTACTGGACATCTGTCATGTTTGTGACAGTGTACCTGTCTACCAAACTCCAAATCAGTCCCTATGTGTGCCTGTATATGTCACTGTCTTTGATGTGCCTGTGTCAAGCTGTGAATTTATGTGGATGCAAGTGTTTGAGCGTATAAGGTCAGCTTTGGTATCTACGGGTGTCTATGGGGGATTTGCCTGTTGGTATGTGTGACTGTCTTTGAATGAATGTCTGCAGCAATCTATCTATGAGTATAAGTGTCTGTAGCGAGTGAGGGTACACAAGTATCTTTGGTGTCTTTGGGTATCTTTGGGAGCCTATGTGTGCCTGTCACGGTATCTTTCTGTCATTTAGTGTCTTTTGCAATCTATAAATATATGTGTACAAGTGGCAGGAGGTTTCTGTAATGTAAGGTGGATTTGTAGAGCACTGCTTGTCACCTGTGAGGTTATCCAAGCCCTGTGAATGCATGAGTGTCTTTGGTGACTACGGGAGTCTGATTCTGCATCTTGGTATATGTTACTGTCTTTCAGTGCCTGTGCCAATCTGTGAATATATGTGAGTGTTTGCAAGTGCCTGTAGTTGTCTGAGTGTATAAAAGTACCTTTGGTGTCTATGGGAGTCTGTATAAGTATGTTCCTATCAATGTATGTTACTGTCTTTGAATGTCTATGGCAATCTATGAGTATATGAATTTGTATGCAAGTGTTTATAGGTATAATAGTGTCTGGTGACTATGGGTGTCTGGACATGGCTGCTTTTGTTAATTGATGTCTAAGGGCATCTGTGGGTGTCTTAAGCTTTCTGGGGGTCGATGGGTGTCTTTGCATGTCTAATCGTTTTTGTGTGTTTGTGAATGCTTGCAGGTGTGTCTGGGTGCATATGAGTGTCTGTAGCTGTCTGTGAGTGTCTATGATATGAACGACTGTTTATTGCTGTCTACGGTTACCTGGTGCTGTCCTTTCCTAACACTGCATATATGTGTAAGGCTGCACACCTTATAAAAACAGAATGACTACCTGATGAACTCCCTCATCCTATGCTCAGGGAAAGGCCCCCAGCAAAACGACCTGAAAGGCCATAGATGTTGGCTTAGAGGAATCTACAGTCTGAAAGTGCTAGCTCCCCTGAGCCCCACTATCATGTTGGGATGACATATCTTTTCCAGATTGATTTGACTGTAGAGTTTGGGGCTATCTTTGATTGTGCCAGAGCCTGCTATACACTGACCACTTTTATTTGAAGAAATCTCTTTGCTCCTCTGTAGTGGAATGCAGGGTCCTGATGTAGACCTTTAAATTATATCTGCCATACACAAGGCTCTGAGGGCAGCACCTATATTCAGGGCCACTGGAAAAATGCGATTCTCCGTCAATTTTCACATAACTACGGAAGCACCACATTTGCCACATAACTCATCATCTGCTGCGAAATCTGCAAATTTTAACAACAAAAAATGTTGTTTCTAGCTCAAACGGAACAAAAGTTACAAAAAATATGGTGACTCAGGTTGCTGGGCACCAGAAGGCTGTTTAGTAAAGGTTGATTGATCATCTTTCAGTTGCTAATCGCTGTATTTAGGTGTTGAAATTGGTACTAATTAAGGTGGACTCTTTTCTTAGACACTGTTACTAGATGTCAAAATGACAAAATAATGAAGTAACACTATTACAAAATGTGCTGCATTATTTCACATAATTTGCCTTGTCTTGCCACATAATTTAGTCAATCCTGCTGCAGAATTTGGTCCTCCTCTGCTGCACAATCCCAGTGGCTTGGCCTATATTTTTAAGCCATGCTGTAGAAGGGGATAGACTACCTGTAATGCTGAGAATCTGTGCCTTGCATCGACAGAACCTGAACTACAGTTGTTACATGTACTGCCAGGACGTGCTTAGCAGTGTTATTTAAGGTGGTGGCAATAAAACCAGGTTTACAAGCAGTAGCGACTGGTGATTGGAGTGCTGCGGGCGGAGGTGCGGGTCGGGGGGTAGTAAACTACGGCATACGGCCGAACAGAGGTAAGTAAACAAACAAATAAATAAAACAAATTTCATTGCACGCGCTGCATTACAAAATGCGATGCAGCGCGCGCAACAAAATTTGTTTTATTTATTAATTTGTTTGCT
Source organism: Lissotriton helveticus (assembly GCF_964261635.1). NCBI lineage: Eukaryota > Metazoa > Chordata > Amphibia > Caudata > Salamandridae > Lissotriton > Lissotriton helveticus. The sequence goes on from NC_136068.1 coordinate 123,628,831, forward strand.
TACCTCTGGGCCGCATTCCATGGTTTACTACCCCCTACCCTGCTCCTCCCCCACTCCGCCACACCACCCCGCAGCACTCCCACCACTATTCACAAGGCTGTGCTTGTCAACAACTCAAGGATGAAGGCATTCCTGATTGCCTGTGCACGTGCACTCAGCTGCTTGGCATAAGTGAAACATAGGGTAACTCCAAACCTGCCAACTCACACTGTGCCACCTTGTGCCACACGATTTCGGCTCCCTTCACACTGTCACCCGATGAGGAGCCGAAATCACACAGTGGCTGGGAAAACGAGCTGAAAACAGGGCCGGACTGGCCGTAGCAGGCACTGGTCAATCCCCCGGTGCGCCGCACGGGTGGGGGCCCGTTTTTGTTACAGGGCCGTTATTGCAGCATAGCTGCAAAATCGGCCCTGTAACAAAATCGGCGGAAAACCGGCCCTGGCAAAGAGCTCGGCGGCACCCACAACCCCCCGGGGGGTGAGGGGGGCTGGCCGAGCACTTTGCAAGGGACGGTTTTAGTTCCCAGTCCGGCCCTGGCTGAAAACCTCGGTAAACAGTAGATTTCCAGCTAGTTTTCAGAGGTTGTAAGCAGCTGATGTCTATTAAAAGGTGTGAAAACACCTCAGGACATCAACGACAGCCTTGATGAACTTTTTTGGGGGGAGGTGTGGAGTCTTGCTGAGGGGCAGAGTGGCTCTTAGATAGCTCTCGGCACCAGGCCCCGCCCCCTCTCCAAGGCCCGCCCCCTGCTCACACGGTGAAGTTATTTTGAAAGTTGGCAGGTATGTAACTCGCAATATGATGTCAAACTTCTTAATGTTAGTCAGCATATTGATAATATTAAACGTATTTATAACTTCTTCTAAGAGCAGTGCTTTAAATGGGCCGGTACTCAACGGTACTGCGTACCGGCACTTCCGAAGTTTTTTGCCATCAGTACTGGCACTTCTCTGTAGCCAGGGACAGTACCAGTACCCTGATCCATGGCACGGCAGGCTCGGGTTAGGTTTCTGATCCAGGGCAGAGGCCACTCTGCTTCCGAGCAGCTTGTAATTAACTCGGCTGAAGTATCCTTTTCCAGAGTTGCTGGTGAAGATTCCAGCAGTGCCCATTTGAATGTCCCCAAACTGCAGGGGGGTGAGAGGGCTGGTGTCATGCTGTGAATGACAGGACAGGGTCTCTAGACAGACCCTGCACTGCCAATCAGGTGCGCAGCGACCATTCGGGTGACAGTGCCATCACGACTTTCATTTTGTGTTATGAGTTAATCTGTGTTTTTTTGCATAAACACATTTCTCATGTGCTGCAACTGGTACAGAAGTTTCTATGTATGATGATAGTTTGCCTAGCCTCGCCCATTGCCCCGCCCACTCGCCACACCTCTATTTTAATGAGTACCTGCACTTATTGTTCCCCATTTAAAGCACTGTCTAAGAGAATAACACTACTTAGAGATTATATTTAATGTGTTTAACGTGAGTGATAGTCGGACTACCTGAACTGAATATTCTACCCAACACCACCATCCAAGAGAGAAACACTGTTAGTTTTAAATCCTGTGTGGATGTAGCACATAAAATATATTTCTTCACAGAGGCAGACCATGCCTCACCCCTCTGGATCCTCCAATCGGCCGGTGTTAAGGTGAATGGCTGTTTCCCACTTACAGTCAGGTGGGGGGGCCTAATTGGCACATATTTATTTTATTGTTTATTTCATAGCTCCATTCCCTGCTGGCAAGGAGTGTTCAGCACAAAGGGGTTTATGCACCACAGTTCAGAGAGCATCTGTGAGCCAAATCACTTCCATGTTGGAATACATAATTGTTTGGGAATAGGATTGCAGCGATTCCCTGAGAATAATGCTGGTCATCTGTCCACTTTTTAACCCCTTCCGTGCTCATGACGGAACCACTCCGTCACGAGCCATGGACGCGCTGTGCTGGTGACGGGGTGGTTCCGTCACGGCGCGGCCACCCCGCCCACACTGCGGGTATTCTGCGCCTGCGCGGGGCGTTCTATTGAGCGGGCGGGGCCGTGACGGAACCACTCCGTCACAAGAACATCGCGTCCGTGGCTCGTGATGGAGTGGTTCCGTCACGAGCATGGCGGTGCCGCACGGCCCCCCCTTCCCCCCAGTGCTGCGGCCGAATTATCGCCACGGCCAAAGGGTTAACGTTCTTCAAAGACCCTGATGTGATTATTCTAATTTTATGTGCCGACAGGGACATTAAAATATCGGTCTTACAGGTATAAAAACTGGCCTGGTGGCAACCTTAGTTAGGAGGATACCAGGTCCTGGGCATACGTCCTGGGCATACGTCCTGCATTTAAAGGGGACATGCAGGGCTTTAAGTGGGATGAAAAAACTGGGGTCTCCCATAGGGGCGTAGCCATGTAATTGAGGGCGTGGCTTGACACTCAAACTAAAAATCTGTACTTAGCATAGTGTGCTGCCCCACTGGTATTTTACTGGGTCTGTCCCTTCACCCAGATACATAAACACAACAAGTACCAACATCCTGTGATTCAAAACATGAATATGTACTTGTGTAATGTAACTGGTGCTCTTGTTTGTTCCAAGTTTGCGCTATATAAAACTGAAAAATGAGACTCTTTGAGTTACATCAAAAGTAGTGACAGATGCAGAGTTAACTAAGGTTTTTTTTCCCCTCTATCCTGAATATAAAAATTGAGAGCCCGACAGGGATCAGTTTCGCCTTTAAGAACTGCCAGTGCTCAACACCCCCTGGACCCGGCCCACTTAAAGCCCTCGGGTCATGTCTCCTCACGTGCAGGAATGACAGCCAGCCTATGGTGCGGCGGAGGTCGGCGCCATTTTGTCTTTCCCCCTCGTGCCTGAACACGTGACGCAGCACGTTTTCCCCTTATTATGATCCGGTGTGGAGCCAGCACAGCAGATGTGTTTTGATTCCTCTTCCGTCCTTAGCATTAAAAATGTAACAAACACAAGCCCGGGGCGGCTGCCTCCTCAGTGCCAGCCGAGCCCGCGGATGGGCCTACACTGGAGACTGAAGCGCCATTCACTTTTATGTCTAGCAGAGAGTTGGGGAGGAGGGAGGGATATCGGGGCTGCTGCTTTGTTTATTATTTTTTATTTTTGGAATGTCATTAATTCATTTTCCGCCACACAATGCCCCATTCTGTGTGCGCCTCCGCGCAGGGCGAATGCAGCTGTGTATAGCAGGCCCGGGCAGAATATGCCATTCATACTGCACTTACTGGCAGATTGAACTGGATGGTGTGAAATGTCCCTTTTTATGTCCTATTATGCAAATACTGGGACTTTAACTTTGGGAGATGTTAAAAATGGCCTGGTAGCAGAAGGCGTGTGCGCTTCTGACGTCCTGGCCCGGGCAGCATCGTAGCCAGGGCGTAAAATTAAACTCGTTAGCATACAATTTAGAATTATAAGTGTGTCGTTGCAGCCTTCTGGCTGCATTCATTGAGGACGCCCTTGAGAGGGATGGCACTTGCCTGGCTATTGATAGCAACACTGGGACCCATTGCGTGACACAATGATAGCTAGCGAAGGGGTTTTACTCATGCCCTTGGGAGTAGATAGTGGTGTCAAATAGTCAGGAGGTACGTAGGAATGTCCAGTGTTCCTGTGTAATAAAGAGGCAAAGGGGTCAAAGATGAATTGGGCGTCTAGGATGGGGGGAACGGGGTACCTATTTCCGGCACAATTTATATTTATTGTGTGGTCTTAGGGAACTTTAGCACCGGGGCATGGTAACTCCTGGATGCTGAAGTCACACAGCGGAGGTTGTCAAGTGTGCTAAGCAGCTTAGTACAGATGGACACAGAAGCCATTTAATGGTGTAAAGAAAATACCACTAGCTGGCCATTCAAAAGTCCTGAAAGCTCACTCATTTCGAGTGAGTCTCACACATTTAGAAGTCGTGGTGCCCTCTATCACAACAAGAGAAATGCCACGACTGTTAAGTAGACCTGGAACTTGAACTCTAAATGCAAGTCTTTTCAAAGATCTGCTGTGTGCAGAGCAGCTCCTTGAAGTCTCTTTGGACACACCATAGTGATGCTCCACTACCTTAAAAAGCAATTGATAAACTTTCGTGAAGTTGTGCTGTCGTTTTATTGATTTGTTGTCATTATTTTTTGTCATTTTGTCTTTTCCATTGATAGCAATGTGTGTTTGACACCTCTCCCTGTGATGTCGTAGGACATTCTGATTAGTTCTCATGGCTAAATATTTTCAAAAGTTGAGAGCTCTGCCGTCTGTCCACAACATGTACCCAACTTCATGTATCGGCGCACACTCGAGGGTTGGGAACTAATCGATAATACAATATGTGTGAGACTTCTAATCTTGCAGGCTCTATGCAAGTTTATTCGTTCTTTTCATGCATGCAGCATTCAGGTAGATTCATGAAAGAAAAATCTGAGAATCTGGCCCTTTGTTAGCGCAATTTTTGCATTAAATTCGCTATTACAGAATTCGCATTTTAGCGAGGAATAGCATTTAAGGAATCTCTATTTGAGATTCCTTAAATGCAATTCATGAAACTTTTAAAATTTGCAAATTTACAATTTCCGGCCGCTATTTACCACGAAGTCTGACTTCGTGGTAAATAGCGAAAACTTAGAAAAATGCACTTTAGTGCATTTTTCTAAGTGGTATGTTACACACACACATGTCCTTTGGACATGTGTGTGCGCAACATCAGGCTACATTTCTATTTCAGGGGTGCTACAGGGTGTCCTTTGGACACCCCTGGCCCCCTTGAAATCGCATCCTGATTTGCGATTAGCAAATTGCTAATCGCAAATAAGGAATTACTCGCCCATAGGAATGAATGGGGAGTTATTTCTTATTTGCGATTAGAAATTTGCTAATCGCAAATAAGGAAGCTGTAAGAATCGCTATTTATTTTGCGATTTCTACATGAATCCCGTTTTGCAAGTCCTTAATAGCGATTCCTTAATAATCGCTATTAAGGACTCGCAAAACGGGACAATGATGAATCTGGCTGATTGTTCTCTTTTTTAGTTGCCACCGAGAGGAGTTGTTTAGGTATACATCTTATTTAGTGTTCTCCTAAAGCATTCAACCTAACCATTGGCATGGCGCCAGTATAGTGTAATGTAATGCACTGGTATCAAAAATTCACGGTTCTGCGAGAAAAGTGAACTATTAGCCTTAAAATGGATGTCAAGTATCAGACTTGAGCATCATCATTTCCACTATGGAGCAAACTTGTCAAAAATAGGCGGTGGAGGAGAGCATAACTTCTGCAAACGTGTACTGTGAGAGCTCCTCCATTATATTGATCAGGGCACAAGTCCTAAAAAAAGAAGTGGGGGGACGCTGACGTCTTGACAGGAAGTGACGTCACGAAAGGTGGCTTGCACCATCAGACTCATTGCCTCCCCTCGCTCACCCCTTAGATGCCATTGCATCAGAGAAGCCAGCGCGTGAGCAGCGTTCTGAATGGGCTCCGATCTCGCCCCAAGAGGCCAAAGAGTGAATGTGTGGCTCTATTTGCTCTAGTTTTCGAGCTCCCAGTAAAATAAGTGGGGGGACGCCGTCCACCCGTGTGGTACCCTGACTCGAGCCCTGATATTGATGATCTGTTCACCTTCTGAGAGGTTACAGAAGTTGATGTCCTTGTTTTGTTAGGGAGCTGCATGTGTCACAGCTGTGATGGCAGATGCAGAGGGGCACACTAGGGTGAGAGCTTTGGCATGGTACACACTGGCTGGCAGTTTGTTCCACCTAATTGTTTGGTTTCAGTAACCCAATCGTCTGTCTCGATAATGCCTTCATTTTAACCTGCCCATCATACCTTTCTTGTGCTGTGCCTACCAGATGTTGACACACAGATTCGGGTGTTTATGGCAATCCTGGTCCCTGTGAACAGAATGCCCTACAGTATGACCTTGAAATTGTGACTTACCAGTGCCAGACCTAGAAGGATCATGAGTGGCAATCTGTTTGTAATCATCTCAAGTATGTAGAATTTTCAGAAGTGTCACAACCTTCCGATGGCACGGTGCATATGTTGTGCGAAGAATTGGGGATGTTGCTTGTTCATTGCCAGCTATAGCCCTGGTGGCACCAGGTGCGACAATCACTTTTGGCGTGCCCCACGCCCCATGACCACCTCCTCGGATTCTCTCACTTCCACCGGGCAAAAATACCTCTCATTGCTCCAATCATAAGATATTGCTAAACACAGCACCCCTCTTCCCAGAAGCCAGCACCCCCCCCCCCTTTCCACAGGTCAGCGCCCAGTGTGGCCGCACCGGTTGCACTGCCCTGAAGCCAGCCCTGCCCGTGATAATAAGTGCTTTCTTCTCCACTTCATTGGTCAGTGGTATGAAGTGGCTGGGTGATATTGTACCTGTTGCAGCATCCAGCATTTTCTGCTGGCGGTGTAGACAATGTGTTCTTGAATGTATATGTCATGTGCACTTTTTTCTAGCACTAAGAGCAGATACGCCATTAAATATTGACAGCGGTAGCCTCACAACATGGCGAGTGCTTCTTGTTCTGATTGTAAGTAGTACTGTCTATTGGAAATGAATTGCCAGCAAAACAGTCACAGTAGTTTACCAGGCTGAGGAAGCTTAATATCTCCGTCCGTGTTTTTAGAAGTGAGCAATTTTCTTCTGCTCATTTCCACCCATCTGGTGACATGATGTCCAAGAAAATAGCTTTTTCAAAAAGTTATGCGCCATGAAATTAAATTTTGTTTATGAGAAGACCGCCTCCGTTGATGAAGTAGAATATCACCTTCAGGCCTTTTTGTCACTCATGTGCTATCGTGGCATATGCTGGAATGTTGTTGCTGAATTTGAGAACCTTTTTATGTCCGTCCCACATTTTCCATGCCTAATCTGTCTGCGCATAGGACACAACAAACCTGGAAAGCTTGTACAGTCTGAACCCCATTTGCATTCAGACTTAGTAACAAGCCAGGATGTTGGGTCTAGCTAAAGCTGGTGAGTTCCCTCTTTTAGTTTGAGTTTCAAGAACACTTGTGCTCCACTGAGATCTGCTGGAATACACTCAACCACCGATACCATGTGCTTCTCCCACCTGAGGACTTTGTTCAACTGCCAGAAGTCACTCCACAGTCTCATTTCTTCTAATCTCTTGGGTTTGGTGGTGACAAGGATCAGGGGCACTCATTGCATCTGGCTTGCTCCTTTCTTGACTGTGTCCAGCATGACAGGGGAGAGGTATGGCGCAGCGGCCAGAGTGGCAGACTCCGGATTGCAGGGCTCACGGTTCGATCCCGGGTGGCAGCTGAGCCCAGCACCATGTGGCTTTGAGCAATAACTCACTTAATCTCCCCGACGGCCCCCAGTGCCTTGAAACCTTAAGGGGTGATATGTTCACGCATTACAAATATGGGTTACCTTATCTTATTTATCATTTCCTTTTTAAGTTTCTCCTCTTCCTTTAAAACGAGAGAAAGGTAATTTTTCTGTATAGCATTAATGTTAATTAATGTTGAATGTGGACTGTTTTATCAAAAGGCAGATTCCATTACTTGAATTTGGACTTCACAATTCATCCCAAGAGATTTGGCAACTGTGCAATCGCTGGTGCTATATGGTCATGGGACTTGGAGCTAAAAATCTGCGCAAGACTCTGGCCTCTCGTTGTGGCTTCCCTTATGATGACATCAGTACTGTGCACTAAAATGTAGAAGGTAAAACCTACCAATCTGGTGCCAACGGAGATCTCGGCTGTGAATAATCTGTATAGAGAAAGTACAGCCTTCCCTGCCTACCTATAGAGGATGGTCCTTGCTGTAAGGGTGAGATGGGCTGGCATGGTCACGTGGAGTACAACGGGAACCACCCTGTCAGTTACCCCCATGTCAATAAGTCATCAAACGGTTGTCCACCCATGTGGATGATGCATTTTGGGTCTGTGGGGGATGTAATTGCTGCATTGAAAGAAGCAGTGAGGTAAATAAATAAAAGTGTCATTAATAGCACTCGCTACGACCATAATGATTGGGGGCTGCCAACCGTGACGTATTTCATGTCCTGATGCAGACCAAATCCGAGTGTTGAACACTGGTTGAAACGTCAACAGTCGGACAACGGCGAAGAAGACAACAACGCAATATGACCACGAACAACCCCACGAGCCAAAACTCAAGCCGGAACTACCTCGTGGCTGTGCACCACACTCTAAACTAAGACATTCTCAGGAAGACGCATCTACCTCAAGACTGTTCCAGCTCCTCAATGAGCGAACAAGGAAGCCACACGAGCACACAGCCAACATACCTACCTCAGCAATGAAAATTAACAGACCTACCTCAAGATTGCTCCATACCATGACAGTCCCAAGAGGGAAAAAAACTAGGACCCCTTGCCCCCAGACGAGGGAGGCAGGGACACATATCCTTTTTTATCGGAACAGTCAAGGGGTAGGGGCTCCGAACAAATGTACAATTTGTCGAGCGGGACTATCACTCAAGCCTAACTCTCGGGGGAGGGGGCAGGGGGGGGGATCATCACTGTCGCACGCCTACAGTACGAAGCACGGGGGTGGGGGGAGGGCGGGGAGGGGGGCAGGGGAGGGGGGTTCTACGAGTACGGTGGTATGCCACTACCAATATCTATGCCTATTTTCTCTTTTTCTTCCTTTCTACTACCCAAGACTTTCTATCCTTACACCACTCTCATCTCAGAGACAGAATTAACAACGCAGCGACTTGGCCCAAGAACAGGGGGCACAGACCTAGAACGCTGAAACCAGGGACAAATAAAATGAGGAGACACAAGCACGACCGACAGACAGGACACACACAACCAGACCGCGATAAACACTCAAATACATGGCAACAATGACACAAACACCTAGCAAGCTGACCTCAGACATCAAGGTAGTGTCCCTAAATGTCAAAGGTCTTAACCACCCCGTCAAGCGTAGGAAAACACTAGAATACCTGGCAAAACTCAAAGCAGACGTGTACGTCCTCCAGGAGACTAAACTCTCAGAGGAAGACGCGCCGCGCTTCAGAGCGAGCTGGATAAGCCGCACCTTCTGCTCACCAGCAGTACGAAAAAAAAGAGGAGTGATCACACTTATTCATAAGAAAAGTAACTTAGCCATACATGAATCCCACAATGATGCAGACGGCAGGCTGCTGATAACGAGCCTTAAAAAAAGGGGATGAGACCATACATATAGCCAATGTCTACGGCCCTAACGCTGAAAACATGGAGTTCTGGACTGACATAGAGAGCAGATTAGACAAACTACCCCACGATGACCTGGTATTACTGGCCGGAGACATGAATGAGGTACTAGACCAAGCCATAGACAGACACCCAACCAGGCAAAGCCACAGAACTCAAGAGCAAAGCACCCTGCAAAACCTATGCGCAAAGCTCCACCTTAGGGATCCCTGGAGGCTACAACACCCTGACGCGAGAGAATACACCTTCTACTCACACCCCCACAACTCATACAGCAGAATAGACTACATATTCATGTCAGCTACACACACGCACCTCATCTACCACACAGACATAGCACCCATAACAATCTCAGACCACGCACATATCAGCCTCTCCCTCAGCGGCAAGCACAACGAACACCCAAGCCGCAGATGGAGACTAAACAATGACATACTGCTGAACACCACACATGCCACAGAGATTGAGCAAGCGATTAAGGAGTACCTGTCCTTCAATGACAATGCAGAGGTGGATAAAGGCGTCATGTGGGACGCCCTCAAAGCCACCCTTAGAGGGAAGTTCCTAAATATAAAGGCCAAGATGAACAGAGAAAGGAACAAAAAGATCAAAGACCTCGAGAGCGAGATCAGGGTCCTAGAGACAGACCATTGCGCAAACCTCGCTGATGCAAACACATTGACTGGCCTCACAAAAAAGAAATACGAACTAAACAGAATCTTGAGTGAGAGGGTGGGCACGTGGATAAATAAATACAAAGCAATTAACTTATGTACGGCCAACCAAGCAGGGAAAGCACTGGCGTCGTATCTAAAAGCAAAACAGAGGCAGCACTCCATAGCCGCAATAACAGGCAGGGAGAAAAAGACCCACACGGGCAACAAAGAAATTTTGGAGACATTCAAAGACTTCTATGGCAACCTGTACAAGGCAGACAATAACCTAACAGCAGACGGGGGGGCAGACCTACTAAGTAAGCTAGACCTAACCACGCTAACACATCACCAAAGGTCGTCACTAGACCAAAACATAACAGGGGCAGAGATTGAAAAAGCAGTAGAGTCCCTCAAAATCAACAAAGCACCAGGGCCAGATGGATACACAGCGAGCTTCTACAAGCTCTACCTCCAACAGCTGAAACCCACCCTGGTAGAAGTATTCACACACTGTGTGCAGAAGGGAAAAATGACAGACACCATGGCCGAGGTCAACATTATAGTTATAGCAAAGGATGGCAAAGACCCTCAACACCCACAAAACTACAGACCAATCTCGCTGATTAATGTAGACTGCAAAATCTACGCTAAAATTCTAGCAAGCCGACTGAATAACTATCTCCCCCACCTCATACACAACTCCCAAGTAGGCTACATCAAAAATAGACTCTCCCAGGACAACACAAGACTTCTCTGCCATCTGATCAACCGCATGGCAACCAGTACAGACCCAGCGGTCATAATAGCACTGGACGCTGAAAAGGCCTTTGACAGAGTGTCGTGGCCATTCCTAGAACAATGCATGAAGAAGTTTGGACTAGGGGAGGCCTATAGAGGGATGGTGATGGCCCTATACAACAAACCCAAAGCAAGAGTGTTAGTCAATGGGGGAACATCGGAGCAATTAGTACTAGAGAGGGGAACGAGGCAAGGCTGCTCACTATCACCAGCCCTCTTCCTACTGGCAATAGAACCACTCCTCAGCATGATCAGGAACAACCCTGACATTGCAGGGATAGAGGTACACGGAATGACAGTAAAACTGGCTGCATACGCTGACGACGTCTTGATAATAACTAAGAAGCCAACTGAATCTATTGCGGCAGTAATGGGAACCATTGAGACATACGCAAAAGTCTCGGGGTATAGACTCAATAGGGACAAGTCTGAATGTAAACCTATGAACATCCATACAACGAGGGAGGTCCTGGGAGACTCACGTCTAACATGGCAAAAGAAGCTCCTTAAATACCTAGGTCTACACTTCGGGAGGGATGTATGACATTACAACGCATGCTTTTACATCGCATGCCTTTACAACGCGGTTTTTACAACGCAAACCTTTACAACACATATCGCTTTGGGGTGCTGGATAGTGAATAGTTTCATTTACTATTCCAACTCCAGTCCCCGTGGACACTAGGGAAGGTGTTGGATAGTTAATTAAACTTATTCCCTATCCTAGAGCGCCCCCCAGCGCAATGCGTTGTAATGGTTTGCATTGTAAAAGTTGCGTCGTAAAGGCACTGCGTGGTAAAAGTTGCGTTGTAAAGAATGTTTCCCCTTCGGGAGGGACCTCAGAGACACCCTAGAAAACAATGAGAGCACCACCCTAAAAAAGGTCAAAGATAAGCTTACCGCCTGGTCCCCCAAATACATTAGCTGGTGGGGAAGAGTAGAATCTATCAAGATGATGATAACACCACTAATAAACTACCTGGTAGGAATGCTTCCACTTATGCTCACAACAGACTTCCACAAACAGCTAGACGCCATGATCAACAAATTCATATGGAAGGATAAAAAGCCCAGGATCAGCCTGCACAAACTAAGGCTGAGCAAAAACTTAGGTGGACTCAACATAACCAACTTCAGGACATTCCAAACCGCATGCCTAGCCAGACAAGGGACCCAGTGGCTAGCCCCTGATGAGAAGTACACACCAGTATGGTTAGAGCTAGAGAGAGCCATGCTAGGAGGCCTGGACCCCATAGCATTGCTTACGGCGAAAAAACACCCAGAGGCCGACAACACCTTCCTCAAAAACCCTAAAAGAGCCCTACTAACGGTAGACAAAAATATGGATCAGAGCATATGCTACACGAAATGGGAGTCCATATGGCACAACCCTAAAATTACCAACAAGGGGAAACCCCTAGTCAACACCACCTGGGCTGGGAAGGGCATATCCACCCCTCAACAGCTGGAAAAGAATGACACTCCCCTGACCTTTGAGGCCCTTAAAAACATCTACAACCTAAGGGAGATAGACTTCTATGAGTTCCTCAAAATAAAAGATGCCATCACGAAAGCCAAGCTGAATAAGAACACACCCTCAATCATACAATACATGAAGAACCTGAACAAGCTAGGTCACCACACCTCCCACCTATACAAACTACTTAGCCCTACAACGTCAAAACTCAACAACAAGACAATAAGATTCTGGGAAGAGCTCCTCGGGAGACAACTAAACGAGAGAGAAAAGAAGCACCTGTGGCTGTCCACATCCCAAAACAAAATATCACCCCAACTCGCACAGACAAAGTACTGTCTGTTACACAAATCCTACTGGACACCAGCCAGACTCGCAGAGGTAGGAGTCAGGGAAACGGACACTTGCTGGAACTGCAAGAGAGAGAAAGGTGACCTTGCACATCTAATCTTCCACTGCACCCGTGTCAGAAACTTTTGGGCCAGAATCACCGATTTCATTACAGAAGTGGTAGGAAGGGACATACAGCCAGGATTCGTAGGACTAGCTACGGCCTTTATGGCCCCAGACATCCAATCAAAAGAGGACGGTGATCTGATAGACCTCCTCCTCACGACAGCAGTCAAAACCATACTGGCTAACTGGAAGAACACAGGGAAAGCCACTTTCAAGGGTTGGGTCAACTGGATTACCTCCTTGAGGGGGGCAGACAACATAGCGGCAGCGCACACCCATAACCACACAGCGAGAGACGAAATGTGGGCACCCCTTGACAGACACCTAGGAACCTACGAACCCCCGTAAAGAGGGCCAGATCCCACCTCCGACCACCTACGTTTTGTTGCACAGCATAACGAAGCGACAAACTGTCTCTACCTTCACCCCTTTCCTTTCCTTTCCTTTCACCCTATTCTTTTCATCTCTTCATCTCCATGTACAAGGGGGCAACGTCTCATAGCATGCATACACAATCCAGCCCGCCAAGCCCGTTGTAACCCCTACGGAGCCCGCGAGGCAACGTTACCACTGTACTGTATGTATATATGAAAAATTTGCTAATAAAATCTGTTGAAATAAAAAAAAAGAAACGTCAACAGTTGTTAAAATATAGCTAAATAAAAATTCATCCATGCACTTATACTAGTTGATGGATGATTTGGATTACAAGATCAAGTAAATGTTCTTTATGCACTTGTTATCCTGTTCACTACCTCTTTATTGGTGACCCACCCCACACTTGCTTTATTTTCTACCAGTATGTTAGTTGAGATCATGTTAGATACACTTACTTTGATATAGAACAGGCAGCTTTCTGACTTTTAAAAAAAACATAACCTGTACGGATGTATACACATAGTAACTAATTTGCACAAAAGAAACATGCTTATTTGTTCTCTTCCAAATATTTTCTTTGGGGACATTATCCTTTTTTACTAACTAACTCACACATGCCATCATTTTAAAAGTGGAAAGTGGGAGATTCCCCCCAGGTCGTTTTTCTTCCTTCTTCCTTTGTGAATTACCTCCCATGTATATGTTACGCACCATGTAAATACAATTTTCAATAAAAATGTTACTGAAATAAAAAAAAAAATAATGTATTTTTCCAATTGACCTACATTGAAGCCGAGGTAATTTGGGGCTGGAGAAAGCTAAACTAAAGCAATTTTTGGCCTCAAACATAGGAAGCCTCCCCCTGATTAGTGTCTGCTGGCATGTATGCTAGTGCTTTTGTTATCAACGTGGTAGGATGAGCTCAAAGCCGAAGAATCTTGGATGAACCTTGATATAAACGCATCTGCACTAAATCCCACAGGGCCTCTTTGTAGACAGTATATGCAGATGTGGTGGAAGGGAGTGAATTCTTTTAGGACGCGTAGGGCTGATCATGAGTGGGTCAGGGTTTCCGAGCCTTGCGCAAACCCCTGTTTTGAGCATGGGCTGGAGATCTGGGAAGGTTTCTAACAGCTGGTAATTGCAGGGTGACATAAAGTCCACACCTGTGAAACCTCTCAAAAAGTTAACAGGGAAAAACAGACGGGTACTTAACGTGACATGCAGGTTTTGATACGGCAAGCACCACAATGTGCATATTATTCCCCAAAAACTTAAAATAGTCACAATTTACCGCAACCAATAAATTTGGATTTTATCGGGTGTTATAATTAGCACCTACTTCTTGGGGGCGCTCATAATCAAGGCCTAATAGTGCTGAAGTAGGTTATTATTCTTCCGCTGTTGGGATACTGCCTGGTTCGAATGGGTGGTTGAGGTGGTCCAACCATAAGGGTCACCCATGAGGGTCCCGCATGGACTCAGCGGTGGGCGCGTCTAGCAATGGCTCAATACCAGGGAGTTTCAGGAGTGGCAGAGGCTGTTGAGCCTCCTTCCTCCTTTACTGGTGTTGCTGTTCAGTCCTTACAATTATAGTCGGTGTTGGTTGGTATATCCAGGAGGTGGTATGAGGTTGCTGCTGGGTGTCTGTCAGAAAGTGGGCCGTCTCTCTTGTGAGTGAAAGTATATTCCTTTTTTGTAGCTTAATCATGCACCATTTACTGTCCCTTGCCTATTCATTCATTTCTGTGATGCTATTGCTACTATGGACTCTTCTTTTGTGGTTTATATATTTTCTGTGGTATCTGTGGTGGAGTCCTTCTTTGATGTTGCCTACAGCCCTGTCTTACAGAGACAGCGCAACATTGTGGTGCCCGGGTGGAGTCTCTGAGGTTGCAGGGAGAAGCACTGGGGGGCATACTACCAAGGGGGGCGATAGACAATTATCGCCGATTTAGCGGCCGTTTTCGGCCGCTAAGCGGCGATACTTCTATCGCCCCATTAGCAAGATGTCACTAACTGATGTTAGCGACAGCTTATAGGCGATAGCGAGCGGTTTGGTGCCCGCTTTGCATGTCAGCGATGTTTATCGCTAATGACATGCAAAGTGGGCGTACCCAAACTGTTAGCGACTGAAAGCAGTCAATAACGTCGCCATCGCCTATTAACAAGGCAGGCGTAGCGTTGGAAATATTCGCGCTAAGCGCGAATATCTCCAAAAACTAACGCCTGCTCAGACCAGTTCTTAGTCACGTTATCCAATGGGAGGTGGATAACATGGCTAAGAACATTTTGTCGCTAATGCGTGAATATCGCTGTATTCTCAGCGATATTCACGCTATCGCCGGAAAAATTATCGCTTTGGAGATAAACCTTGCTACTAGCAAGTTATCCCAGCGATAATTTCCGGCGATGCTTAGCGATAAAAAATTTGTTGCTAAGCCTAGTTAGCGATAAATATCGCTAATCGTTGGTAATATGCCCCTGGGTTCCATGATGACCAGCAAGCAGGACCCCTGGCAGGCATGGATGGGGGCCATGGAGTGCTTCTTGGCAGTGGCAGGTGGTGACGGTGTACAGTGTTGGGCTTACACAGTCAAGCAGGCAGGTCTGAGGTTAGACAAAGCAGGCAGGTGCAGAATGAAGGTGCCAGACAGCATGCAGTGTGCCTGCATGAAGGCAGACTCAAGATCCTGGCAGGCGACCATGGCCCACTGCTTAGAACTCTTCCCAGAGAGCTCCTGATGGGCAGTAGCCACAGATCATGACACACCATAGCAGTGACATCAGGCTGCGGGATGGTGGAGGGGGCTGCTCAGTGCTGGATTCAGGCTGCTTCATCACCAATGTGCTAGACACTACCATCAGCAGCAGAGCTGTACCACAGCCACAATACTACCTGCTTGGAGCCAAGCTGATCTACTGCAACTTTTTCATCCATGCGCTCAGCCCTCCATGCCACAGCCTATGTTAGTCCAAGTTGATTACTGCATGCTACATACAGTCTGAAATGCAAAAGAATAGGGATTGAGGCAAGGAAAATTGCACCTATCCTTAGTGGAATGATTTTTCTCTCAACATGCAAGGTGCTCAGGACCTGAGATCCAATACCCTAGATCTCCTAAGACACTAAGGGGCCCATTACGATGTCGGGCGGATTGCCTCCGCCAGGCTGACGGTAGCCACCGCCGGCCTGGCGGAGGCAATCCGCCCGACATCCACACATATTAGTATGGCGGGGGGGACCTCGGCGGACGGAAAGAACGTCTGCCGCTTTTCTGCCCCGGTCGCCTTCCGGCCGGGGTGGGAAAGGAATAATATGGTGGCGGTGTCTATCAGACACCGCCAGCCATATTCTGATGTTTGTAAATAGGTGCTTTTCCGCGGCGGCGATGCCGCCACGGAAAGGCATGCGGTCTACACTATGGGGGCCCCCTGCGGGCCCCCAGAGTGAAGGAGAGGTGGGGGGTGCACACTAGGCATGGGCGGATTTTGCGGATCCACGATTCACGGATTTGCGGATCGTGGATCCGTAAAATCGGTGGATTTTGCGGATTTGCGGATTTGGGGCGGGGCTTCCATGCGAGTGCACATGCCTCTTGTGTGGGTAAAAGGTCCGATTGTTTTTTGGGCTGATGAATGAGTCACTGCATTTGAGCTTCAACTAGTTCCAGCGACCATGTGTGTGTTACTATGCAATCGCCCCGAAGGGCGCAGGGGTCCCTTAGGTGAGCTGTCCATCATAGTGGGTCAATGGCGGGAAGACGGTGCACACCGCGAGCGTGAGGGCGGGGCTTCCATGCGAGTGCACATGCCTCTTGTGTGGGTAAAAGGGCTGAGGCCGATCAGAGCAGTAGGTGAAGAGACAGAAGCTCCTGGTCACAGGAACAGCAAAGGGATTGCGCTCCTGAAAGTCAAGGATGCAAAGGCCTCTGTCCAGCATCACAGCTGATTTTCGAGGGTAGATTTGGGAAGAAGGCACACCTGCCTCGACGACGCTCACGATTTTTTTTGGGCAGATGAATGAGTCACTACATTTGAGATTCAACTAGTTTCAGCAACCATGTGTGTGTTACTATGCAATCGCCCCGAGGGGTGCAGGGGTCCCTTCAGCTTCCTGGCCACAGGAACAGCACGAGGATTGCGCTCGTGAAAGTCAAGGATGCAAAGGCCTCTGTCCAGCATCACAGCTGATTTTCGAGGGTAGATTTGGGAAGAAGGCACACCTGCCTCGACGACGCTCACGATTTTTTTTGAGCAGATTAATGAGTCACTGCATTTGAGCTTCAACTAGTTTCAGCGACCATGTGTGTGTTACTATGCAATCGCCCCGAGGGGTGCAGGGGTCCCTTCAGCTTCCTGGCCACAGGAACAGCACGAGGATTGCGCTGGTGAAAGTCAAGGATGAAAGGCCGCTATCCAGCATCACAGCTGATTTTCGAGGGTAGATTTGGGAAGAAGGCACACCTGACAGAAGCTCCTGGTCACAGGAAGGCCATGTTATAAATATTTTACGATGGCGCCGGCAAGCTGCCAGCGCCATCCTAAAATAGTTACTAAATTGGCGTCAACAGGAAGCTCTAATAGATAAAATAAAGCAGGTGCTCGAGCAACTGCTTTATTTTATCTATTAGAGCTTCCTGTTGAAGCTAACTTAGTAACTATTTTAGGATGGCGCTGGCAGCTTGCCGGCGCCATCGTAAAATAGTTACAACAGGCCAGCAAGGCTTCAACTTTTGCCCCCGGAATCCGCCGCTCGCGGATTTGCGAATTTGCGGTAAATTCGCGGGATTTCGCGGACCGCGAATTTACCAAAAATTCGCAAAATCCGCGAGCGGAACGGATTTTGCGCCCATGCTTAGTGCACACGGGGGTACCTGTGGCACTCCCCTTAATTTGCATTTACAAAGCGGAAGGCACCGCGCGGTGCCTGCCGCTTTGTAAATGCAAATGCTGAAATACATTTTTAGCATTGTGGCGGGCGGTGCAGAGAGCACCGCCCGCCACAATGCTAAAAATACAGGATGTGCCTGCCACTGTGGCGGGCACATCCTAATACCCTCCACGGGTCCCCCGCCCTTATGGCGGGCGGTCCCTATTACCACGAGGATGACGGGCAGGCAAAGTCCACCCGCCATCCTAATGACCCCCTAAGTGTCTCAAATTTCCATAAATAACACAATGATCCAGCACACTAGTTTCAGGTAAGGTGTACAAAAAGTGGATGATCTAATGTGATCGACAGTAATTCACATTTTAAACATAAGAATAGCAATTCAGCAGAGTTGTTCCTTTAAATTCTTTATCGGTGACTTCTTTTTTCGACAAGATTAAAGAGACTATAGCCAACGCGTTTCGTCCTCTCTGACTTCTTCAGGGCAGAAAACACATTTACTGTTCACGTTAGATCATCCACTTTTTGTAAACCTTACCTGAAACTAGTGTGCTGGACCATTGTGTTATTTATGCTACATACAGTATCTACAATCACACGCTGCACCATCCCCTATGCCCCAGTGCTGCCAATACTTGTTACACCGCAAGGTAACAGATTCAACACTAGAGCGGAACTCATGGACTGGGAGGAGTCTGACGTTCAGACAATGGGGGACCATTACAGAGATGGTACACTCTTACCCTGCGGTACCCTGGTTGAGGAGGATGGACTTCCTGCGGGGCAGTTCTTATTTCATGTTTCGCTCATAGGGGCCCTAAGTCACAGCTGGGGGGGACATAGTGAACTGATTGCCCACACATTTAACCATAACATACCTGCATGTTCTAAGACGTGGCAAGCACTTCATCCACTGACTGGCGGAATTGTTTTGCACCCATACAGCGGTTCCCCTCGCTCAGTTATATGGTAAGTGGGAGACTGACTTGAGCCATCCCTACACCGATAAGGAATGGGATGCAGTATTGGAGAGCCCCATCACAATCCCTCATAATGCCAGATTCCCTTTCAAATGTAAGTTGTACATAGGGCCTATCTTACATCCGAGAAAATTAATAGATATTTTGGTGGCATTGACACCGCCTGTCCCCGCTGTCAGTTGGCAAACGGCAACTTACTGCTTATGCTATGGGCTTGTCCTCGACTTGCACACTACTGGCAAGCAGTAGCATCCGATTGCTGCATTGCACGGAAAGGGCTCTCACGTTCACATGAGAGGTGTACATATTGGGTAGGTATAGCAGAGGCAAGAACTACGAGGCCACGTTCTGATGTATTGCTCCGGGGCAGATCTTGGCCAAATGCCTCATTACCTGCAGGTGGATAATAAATCCCCTAATCTCCGCATGCTACGACCTGCTTGCACTCGTTTACAAATTGGGCGCAAGCGGAGAGCACAGTCTTACACAGAGAAGACAATCTGGGTCTCAGAAAACACCCTGTTGCCTTGCACTGGGATGGTTTAATGGCAGATTTACATACTAACTTGTGCTCTACCCCACGTGTTAATGAATTAATTATGGGTGGAGACGACGCAGCGGTGCGGGAGGATTGTGCAGCGCCTCTTGTCTTTGGGGATAACTCTACTGCACACCTTTCTTAGCTAGGCTGACCTATCCACACTGGGAAACATCCTTTACAACGCAACTTTTACCACGCAGTGCTTTTACATCGCAACTTTTACAACGCAAACCATTACAACGCATTGCGCTGGGGGGCGCTCTAGGATAGGGAATAGATTTAATTTACTATCCAACAACTTCCATACTATCCACAGGGACTGGAGTTGGAAGAGTAAATTAAACTATTCACTATCCAGCACCCCAAAGCGCTATGCGTTGTAACAGCATGCGTTGTAAAAACTGCGATGTAAAAGCATGCGATGTAAAAGCATGCGTTGTAATGTCATACATCCCTGATAGAGTCTGGAGGGGACCCCTCTAAGTACCTTACAGGGGGGGCCCTCAATTATCGTTAAGCCACTGCGCAAAACTACATATTCGAACATGAGAGACAGTGTTTTGAACCTGAGAGACCAAAACGCAACTCGAAATTACTTTTTGAAGTTGAAGTTTAAGCCGAATAGACCACTCAGGAAATGTTTTGTCTGCAAGATGTATAATTATGCTATAGCAAATTTCATGAGTTTTGCACACCCTTACTTTATATAGTCAGAGGTTACTGAGACGTCATGCCCTTTCGCCGCCTCCTGCTATGTCATTGGTATTTTCTCTCCTAAATGAGCTGCTATTGGACAGGTTTATCTCCTCCCTTCTTTTGACCCATCCCCATTTAAATAATGACCCCTTTCTCCTTGTACCATGGTCCTTGATGTTAATTTGGAAGACAAATGGGTGTGTGGGATCCACAGGAAACATTGGGGCGTTAAAGGAAATAGGAATAGGTGGCAAAGGGCAGTTGGCTTCTTATCCATCAGACATGTGCCGCTGGCCCGTCTGCAGAAGCTGACTCTATCCGCAGCATCAGCAATGCCCTGAAGATGCTCATGAGAACACCTGAGTAGGCCTGAATTGAATATCAATAATGCCGGTGTCATCAGAGGAATTTTAGTAATTCCAGGTAACTCTTTGACATGAAATTACCAATAATAACGCAATTATGCCCGTTCATGTAATTAAGAGTAATTTGATGGGCAAAAATCCTACTGCACAGGCACAGTTATCGAACATTTATCGACCGGAAGCAGCTGTTCATGCTACTGTTTATGTTCTGTTGCATTTAGAGCTATTTTCATACCGCAAAATGCACCCTTTGCTCGATTTTGGACACAGGTGCATTTTGCTCTAAGAAGCTGGTGCTAAATGCTGGGAGTAAATTGGAGGAAAATCCTACCCCAAGTGCACATTTAGCGAGCATGAGCAGCTGCTGTTTATGTTCTGTTGCATTTAGCCCCATTTCCATGAGAAAAGTGCCTCCTTGCGTCCATTTTGGATTAAAAGGGGCATTTTGCCCTGAGAAAACAGCGCTGTTTGCAGAATTACGCTGTTTCTGGCGAAAGTCAAAGTAATTGCGCAGAATTTGGGGATAATTCCACATGATTATGCTTCACTGAATTACGTGAGATTTGTCCACCCCTAAGAAAGAAGTGGAGGTGTGTGTAGTTTTACATGGCGTGGAAAACGTAGGAATAGTCCCTGAGCGAGAGAGTCTCTTTCAGAAGGTTTATTGTAGTCCTGTCAACAGTGTCCTTTCAGAACAGTTTATATGACACTTCCTAGGTATTTCCTTTTAAGGACACATTGGATCAAATGTAAGGGGAAAAACATGAGTGTGAAAACAACTAAAAACAAGAAAAAAATAGGGTGGGAGGATTTACAGAGCTTGATTTGGTTAGGCCACCAAATTCCTCCCCTCATGAAAGCAGAAAGCCATGTCTAGGCTTCTGAATCATTTTTAGGGACATCCTACAGTTAGTTTGGTATATACATATTTTTAATAAATATTACTCAAATTCACATGATGTGTTCATATAGAAGAACCATTTCTCTTCTGACAGTGCCTTTAATTAAAAAAAAATTGTACGTATATCTCTTACTCGTTAGCTCTTTTCTCGAATTTCTATTGTCTGTTCTTGGCATAACCCATATAGTAATTTCCTCATATCGTTCGCCTGCCAAACCCCTCACCCACCATCAGGGGTTCTTTTATTAAAGCTTTTCTCTCCACAGAATCTGTGAAGCAGTGGAAGTTGTCGGTATGTAAATCCTCACTCAGACACGCCCCCTCTTTTACTTCCGCAGCTAAGAGGCGGGGCCACGAACAATGGATGGCAGTGCCATGTTCTTGCCAGAGAAAGGAAGCTATTCTCGACACATTATCCTTCTCTTGGTAACTGAAGTACAAAGCGGATACTATGCTCTGCCTCTGCTGAGGATTTTTACACTCACACCCTCTGCGTCTGACTAAACTGGAAATGTCTGATTAATCATAGAGTGTGTCTTTTCTGATCTACACTAAAATGTATGCTAAATATAATTGTATGCTTCACATAATTACTAAAAAAGTATATTGTGGAACATATATGCGTATATGATTTTATTCGGGTTTTGATGATTTTTCTTGGGCACATATTTTCTGTGTCCCAGTCCTCTCTGTAGATAGGAGTGTAGCTCCTAGAATTTACTACATGAGCAAAATAAGGACCTAGGAGCATATTTACAAGCCCCTATCGCCATCACAATGTCGCTTTAAGTGAAGTTGTGATGGCGATAGGGGCCTCACCTTATGTACAAGGCAGCGTTAAGCCACGTTAACATGGCTTAACGCTGCCTTGTAAATAAGGTCCTCTTTCACGCTATGCTTAGCGGGAAAGGGGAGGGCAAATGCGTGTTGCTGTGGGCGTTCCACCGCAGCACTCAGTGATACTGACGCTGCCTCCTATTTACAAGGGAGGCGTAAATAGGAGGGAGGAGCAAATAGGAGACAGCGCCAGAATTAAGACCAGGGAAAACCTGTTCTTACCCTTGCGCAATGAGAAATGAAATCCTCGATTTTGCTGTTTTCATGTGTGCTGCGTTTTGCAGCACACGTGAAAACAGCAAAAGGCCAATGATTGTTTATGTACAGAATGGTCCCCCTTCCATAATTTAAAAAAAATGCAGTTTTGCAACTTCTGTGTGTAATGCATTAAGCAGCAAACATAGAAGTTACAAAGCGGCATAAGAAGATTGTTTATGTGCAGGATGGGAGACTTCCTGTACATAACAAATCTAACAAATCTTCCCCTGAAGGCAGACACCCTTGCACTCTGGTACAAGGGTGCCTGCGTTGGTGCTAGGCTTCTATACTTAGCGCCAGAGCAGGGGGAAAGACAGGGCTGCACCATATTCCACCAGGAGTGGCGGAGCGTGTTGTTAAGCCAAGGAGGCTAACAACACGCTCTGCCGCTTCTTTGTAAATATGCCCCGAAGTTCCTAACATGCATTTATTTTTCAATTTGTGTTGGGTAAGACCCTAGTTCAAACAAGCATTTACAATGCAACGGTTTCGCCTTTGGAAAAGTTTGAGCTATTGGCATTGTAAATGACAAAATTTGTATTTATGTGTTGGTTTTGAAAACAGATAAATAAATGGCATTGTCCTTTACATTGCCAATAGCTCTAACTTTTCCAAAGGCGAAACCGTTGCATTGTAAATGCAACTGCATTTCACCAACAAGTCCACCACCACCAGAAACAACTTTCATAACGGGATGAAGGCTGTTGCCTCCTGGATGAAAGACAGCTGCCTGAAGCTCAACAAGACAAGACTGAAGTTTCCATCCTGGGGCCCAACACCTCTGCTTGGGAGGATGTGGGGGGGGAGGGGGGGCGGCGCCGAGCTAGGGCCTCTCCACACCCACTGACCACGCACGAAACCTCAGAATCATACTCAAGTCCTCGCTCACCATGAACCAACAGATCAACGCTGTCACCTCATCATGCTTCAACACTCTTCGCCTGCTTAGGAAAACCTCAGATGGATCCCCACGGAGGCCAAAAAAGACGGTCACCCATGCACTAATTAGCAGCAGACTCGACTACAGCAACTTACTCTATGCAGGCACCACCCAGAAACTCCTAAAAAAACGTAAGATTGTGCAGAACGCTGCTGCCAGATTGGTCCTCAGTCACATCTCAGAACACCTACAAGAACTCCACTAGCTCCCAGTCAACAAAAGAATCACATTCAAGCTCTTCACACATACCTCCAAAGTCCTCCACGATGCTGGACCTGCATACCTGAACCACCTGCTCTCATTTCAATCACCCACCAGACACCTCTTCTCTGCCCAACTGGCCCTTGCCACCGTCCCTCGGATCCGCAAGACCAGGACCAGAGGAAGATCCTTCTCCTACCTTGCAGCCAAATCCTGGAATGCCATGTCTCTTCACCTCAGGCTCTCACCGTCTGACGCAATTCAGGAAGAATCTCAAGACCTGGCTCTTTGAATGAACCACAGTGCCCAGTCAAACCTGCAAACCCCCTCCAGCGCCTTGACCCTCACTGGTGACTAGACGCGCTCAATTGATGGATTGGGATGTTGATGCCTGCTCGGACAGTGCTAGAATATAGACCTTATTGAGAGTGTTATTATATAGGGCATATCGCGTTATATATGTGGGTGTATAAATATTACTTTTTATAAAAGCAAATATTTAGCCGAGCATTCATTCATTGAAGTTACTGAATATATGTTGTGTTATGAGCCTGTGTAGTCCTTGCATCTATCTTCTCCCCGAGAAGCCTTGGACTGCCTGACTTGCACTACCGCTGAGCGCTAAGTGCTTAAGGGGTACCTGACCCGGTTGTTCAAAGTTCATAGTAAGCTGGGCCCTGGGCCATCAGGGGTGAATGACCAAGGGTGAATGCCTCAGCAACTCCTGCTTGCACAGTGGAACTCTGAAATGGGTTCTGACACGTGATGACTTGTTGTGTCCCTGAAGTCATCAGTGACCAAATATCCAGTTTCAGTTATATGTAAGACTTATTGCCATAGCCTGTGCTTGTTCCATAAGCACTCCAAGTGTCCTGAAACGCAGAGCATTCATAGTTCTACTGACGTCATTTTTCAAAAAGAGCAAGCATTGGCAATGGGAAAGCACAGGGACAATGGAGGGTGGGAGGAAGGCTTGGTGATGGCAAATGGATAGGTGGGCAGGAGGAGTGCCTGGGGAAGCAAGCCAATAGGCGGGACGGGCCAATTGCGGACAGGCAGAAGAAAACGGTGATGGGAATGCAACCTGATAACATCTTGCTGGGGTAGCAGGCTGACAACAGAGGGCAGGCGGGAGGGACTGAAAAGCAAGCCACAATGGAGGGCAGGCCGTAGATACTGGGGCAGCAAGCTGACAACGGATGAAGGGGCGGCGTGCTGCTAACAGAGGTCGGGCAGGAGGGACAGCAAGCTGAAATCCAAGGGTGGGAGGATGGAGAAACACATGGACCCGCAATAGGGAGGAGACAAGATCAGCAACTGGGAGAGGGCGTGAAAGGACACGGTGCGGGAAGAAGTACGTGAAGGAGGCAGCTGCAGAACACATGCACTCTCATCGAGTGCTACAACACAAAGAAGAAAAACAAATAGCGTCTGAAAAATGAGCTGTGGAAGGACACAAGTAATGCGCCCATGGTTCAGGAAAAGGACAAACACAAGAAGAGAAAAGAAAGCATGTCGAAGCTGACAAATAAGAAGCAAGCAAAGCAGAGTGAAAGTGATGCCAACTTATGGTACGCTCCATGTCCACTGTAAGCTAAAAAAAAAAAGTGTTTTGCAACAGTGCACCGAGACCTCAAATGACCCCAGTGCACCAGGCGTTCCTGCCCAAGCTGTCAGAACTGCATCCAGTCTTAACCTGCCTCCCAGACTAAAGCCTGCCAGACCTTCATCTAATCGAAGCCGAGAAAACGTGAGCCGATCAAAGCCTGCAGTGTCCCAAGGGAGCAAATGAAACCCCAAATCTAGCAATATATGAATAGCCCGAGCCTCCGCTGATCATGTGATGCAGATGTATGAGAAAAACTCGGAAGAGGGAGGAACGCTCTCTTGAAGTAAGTGCTCTACTTGGGATCCGCGTCTCTCACCAAGCAACCTCTCTATTCTTGAGAAAGAGCTTTTGCACTATGGCAGGGACGCCGCTCCCGCGCTGGAGGGCAGCCCGCCTCATGCCTATAGTGTCAACATCCTCCAGGGCTCAAGAGAGAGAGTACCCCACTATCCCCAGGGAACAGGGTACAGTGACAACCGGTCAGAGAAGAATCCCTGGGTAAAACACTATCTTAGAGATGCACGGTTTTTATGAACCCTACCAATCTAGGCATTCATACATTCTTTTCTCCTGTACTCACAGGCCAATCACTCCCAATACTCGTAAATAGTTAATTTCCACACTAAAATTGAATGTTCACAATCTTTTTAATATAAAATATACATAGAATAACTTAAAAATTCAAAGAAAAATCTTAGAATACATACAGTAAAAACACAGAAATTCATAAAAATTAATGAATGATTTGTTGTAGACAATTGGACAAATACTATAACATTTGCCGAACTTAATACATCAGAAGCATGTAGGGTAGGGTTCATAAAAACCGTGCATCTCTAAGATAGTGTTTTACCCAGGGATTCTTCTCTGACCGAACATCCTCCAGGGCTCCTGTGTGTACCAAACCCCGTGCTCCGCACTTCATGTGGGCATGCTACAGCCCCGCGCGTGCCTTTAATTTGCCGATGCCTGGGAAATGTGGGCGCGAGCACACCTGTGTTATCAGAGCCAGTAGTTGCGCTCCTCACCAGCCCACCAGACTGTGGAGCGCGTCTTTGGGATACGACTTCAGGTCAGGGTCAGCCCTTATGGATCTTCAGCTACACTCCCGTGCAGCAAACCGCTCAGCCAAGTGTTAGCAAGAGACAGTTTATTTCGAAATACCACCCTTTGAATCACACTACTTCCGCTAACTCTGGGGGCAGTCAGTGTGTCGGTTCTCGAGCCCCAGCTTTCTCAAGAGTCCTGGGACAGACCAGCCATCGTCGTGCGGCTGCTGCCTCGAGCGGACGCCATGGAATCCGACACTATTACCAGCGCACAGGGGGTCTGGAGAGTCCCAACACCAACTCCAGATAGTGGATCTACGCAGCGACACGCTGAGCACCCCCTGTGCAGAGATGAGGAGCGCCATGGCACGCGCAGAGGTCGGAAACGACGCCTTTCTGGAAGATCCGACTGTAAATGGTGAGGGTCCTCAGCAGCGATACACGATTCTCTCACGCTTAACGCTTTCTTTGCTAGAAATACATTTTAAATCACAGGTTGGTTAAATAAGTGTTATAAACTTAGTTCTCATTTAATTTTAAAACTGCTCTCAATAGACAGACTAAAAATTAAGCCTAAAGTAAAAACAAGTCAGGTCCCGGGCCGTGCTGTGATTGGCTGACGTCACGGGGGTGTCCCTGGCCAGCAGCCAATCACAGCGCGGCCCGGGAAATGACGTCACTGGGGTGTCCCGGGCCTGCAGCCAATCACAGCGTGGCCCGGGACACACGGCAACAAGGGCCGGGGCTTAAAAAGTCAGAGAAACGCCCCCGAATTGCGTTTTCAGGGGAAAGCGTGATTGACAGCCTCTGTCTCCCAATGGCTAGCCTCCATTTATGAAGCTAGCCAATGGAAGAAGGGGCGGTTTCAATCCTCAATATTGAGATAACATTAGATTTCGCACTTGGGCGGAGCAACTGCTAGGCAGTTGCAACGCCAGGGCGAAACCTAAAAAGTGTGGATCCGATTGACTTGACAAGTGCCTTAGAAATACCTATTTACTCATGCTTAATTTGCTATTAAAACAAGCATTTACAATGAAATAGGTCTTGCATTTACGAGAGTTTGAGCCATTGACATTGTAAATGACAATGTCTTTTACGTATGAGTTGTTTTTAAAACAGATAAATAAAAGGCATTATCATTTACAAGAGCAGAGACAGCATCAGCAGCAGGATATTGACACTATCAGATGCACAGTAGTGACAGCATCAGATGGAGAGGCGCAACAGTATCAGCAGTGACAGGATCAATAGAAGGCAGGTGTGAGCATCAGAAGCACAGTGGTGACAACATCAGAGGAGAGCAATGAGAGGATCAGATGGAGAACAGTGACAACATTTGCAGAAAGACAGTGACAGCATTAGACGCACAGTGGTAACCGCATCAGTGAGAGTGTGATGATGATATACGAAGGAGAGCGATCACTGTATCAGATGAAGAGCATAGACACCAGGAGCAGTGACGGCAGCAGGACAGCAGTGCAGCAGTGTGAGGAGAGCAGTGACGGCAGCAGGAGAGGAATGACAGCAGAATCAGCAGGAGAGCAGTGACGGCAGCAGGAGAGGAATGACAGCAGAATCAGCAGGAGAGCAGTGACAGCAGCAGCAGGAGAGGAATGACAGCAGAATCAGCAGGAGAGCAGTGACGGCAGCAGGAGAGGAATGACAGCAGAGTCAGCAGGAGAGCAGTGACGGCAGCAGGAGAGGAATGACAGCAGAATCAGCAGGAGAGCAGTGACAGCGGCAGCAGGAGAGGAATGACAGCAGAAGCAGCAGGAGAGCAGTGACAGCGGCAGCAGGAGAGGAATGACAGCAGAATCAGCAGGAGAGCAGTGACGGCAGCAGGAGAGGAATGACAGCAGAATCAGCAGGAGAGCAGTGACAGCAGCAGCAGGAGAGGAATGACAGCAGAGTCAGCAGGAGAGCAGTGACGGCAGCAGGAGAGGAATGACAGCAGAGTCAGCAGGAGAGCAGTGACGGCAGCAGGAGAGGAATGACAGCAGAATCAGCAGGAGAGCAGTGACAGCGGCAGCAGGAGAGGAATGACAGCAGAGTCAGCAGGAGAGCAGTGACAGCGGCAGCAGGAGAGGAATGACAGCAGGGTCAGCAGGAGAGCAGTGACGGCAGCAGGAGAGGAATGACAGCAGAGTCAGCAGGAGAGCAGTGACGGCAGCAGGAGAGGAATGACAGCAGAAGCAGCAGGAGAGCAGTGACAGCGGCAGCAGGAGAGGAATGACAGCAGAGTCAGCAGGAGAGCAGTGACAGCAGCAGGTGAGGAATGACAGCAGAATCAGCAGGAGAGCAGTGACGGCAGAGTCAGCAGGAGAGCAGTGATAGCGGCAGCAGGAGAGGAATGACAGCAGAATCAGCAGGAGAGCAGTGATAGCAGCAGGAGAGGAATGACAGCAGAATCAGCAGGAGAGCAGTGAAAGCAGCAGGAGAACAGTGACAGCAGTGACAGCAGCAGGAGAGCTGTGAAAGCAGGCAGCAGGAGAGCAGTGACAGCAGCAGGAGAGCAGTGACAGCAGGCAGCAGGAGAGCTGTGAAAGCAGGCAGCAGGAGAGCAGTGACAGCAGCAGCAGGAGAGCAGTGACGGCAGCAGGAGAGCTGTGACAGCAGGCAGCAGGAGAGCAGTGACAGCAGCAAGAGAGCTGTGACAGCCTCCTTGATCACTCTAAACCCTGCTAACCAGACCTACCAGTCCTCTCCCAGTATCAGAGTGGCCCTTGCATCCAAGGGGTGATGTTCAAAAGGTGCTGCTTCTGTCAAGGACCCTCTTGTAGGCTGATACTTGCAGAGGTTGCCTCCCCCTGTTCTCATGAGGTCATCTGTGCACCTGTTTGCTTTAGTATCGAAACCACTTAGTGATTTTACTGATTCTAAACTTTTTGTGTTAGGGTAAATAAGTGTGCTGCCCCACGTGGTGGGTTTGCCTCCTTAGCAGATGCTAGGCAGCCCCTGGGTTCATTTTTCTTTGATTCACATCTCTATTAATCATTTAATAATACATTTTAAGCCTGAACTAAAACTTGAATCTTTCTTCCAAAATTAGTGCTTGGGCTTTTTTTTGAGTCTGCAGTATTGGTGGCTTGTGATTTCCAATGTTAGTCTGCAGTATTTGCATCTGGTGCTTTGGTTTTCCGTCTGCTGTATCAGTACCTAGAGCTTTGAGTCCTCAGCCCACAGTATCAGTGCCTGGTGGTTTCCTTTGGTAGTTAGTATTATTAGTGACTGGTGCATTATTTTTTCTGTCTACAGTAGTAGTGTCTGTTTTTTTCAATTGGTAGTCTGCAGTGTTAGTGCCTGGTGCTTAATTTTCAGCCTTCAGTATTAGTTCCCTGAGGTTTCCTTTTGTAGTCTCTAATATTAGTGGCTGGTGTTTTGGTTTTTCAGGCTGCAGTATAAGTTCGACGTGATTTCCACTGATAGGGCCCGATTCACAGAACTAATTTACGACAAAATCCTAAACTTACTACTCATGGTATTCACAGAATGCACTTATGACTGTCCTAAGTTTACGTCCTCTCTCGGGCTGGAATTTCCGCACCCGGAGTGGAAGCTCCGCACCCGGAGTGGAAGTTCCACACCAAGAGAGGAATTTCCACCATCGGGCCGGAATCTCCGCTTTCAGGCCGGAAAACCCACAATGCATCAGGTATAGTCAATTAACACCAGATTGTGGGTATTCCGGCCCGGAAGTGGAGATTACGGCCAGATGGTGGAAATTCCGCTCTGGGTGTGGAGCTTCCACTATCGGTGTGAAGCTTACACTCCGGATGCTGAAATTCCAGCCCGAGTGAGAATGTAAACTAAGACAGTCATAAGTGCATTCTGTGAATACCATGAGTAGTAAGTTTATGATTTTATCGTAAGTTAGTTCTGTTCTCGGCTAGCAAAGTCTGCACTTGCGTAGTCTCGAATGTTAATAAATTCCTAGTGTTTTTGTTTTTCAATCTTCAGTATTAGAGCCTGGTGGTTTCCTTTGGTAGTATGTAGTATTAGCACCTGGTGCTTTTGTTTTTCAGTCTTCAGAGTTAGTGCCTGGTTATTTCGTTTTTCAGTCTTCAGAGTTAGTGCCTGGTTGTTTTGTTTTTCAGTCTTCAGAATTAGTGCCTGGTTGTTTTGTTTTTCAGTCTTCAGGATTAGTGCCTGGTTGTTTTGTTTTTCATTCTTCAGAATTAGTGCCTGGTTGTTTTGTTTTTCAGTCTTCAGAATTAGTGCCTGGTTGTTTAGAATTTCAGTCTTCAGTAGTAGCGCTTGTTTGTTTCCTTTGGCAAATGTCAATAAGTTGAATCGTTCCGATATTGGTTCAAGGTAATATATTAAATACCCAGAACGTAATCAGTCCATTCGAGCATCTGTTTGTAGGAGTGCAAGCCCTCACCCACCCAAGGGTGGCATGCTTCATCATAGGCCCTTGCGCCTCGTTGGGCCGGCACTGTAAGGCCCAACAAGCCCCTTGAGGGGGCTCTTTGCCCAAGATCTTTTTTTTCGCCAAGTTGGGTAGTAAATGTGCAACCTAGGTGTGTTAACATATACCAGCAACTGAATTGAAACATTGGTTTTAGGATGATTCAAATTAACAATAGATTGCTCACTATCTTCTTTTAATCATGTCGAGGATCTAGGTTAAGATTAAAACCAGGATTGAGATTCCACAGGAAATAATGTTCTTAGTGTCTCTTAAGTAGTCATTCTTTAGTAAATTATATGGAAGGATTTAGTTAAATTGTGGTCGACATGTTTCATGCCTATTCTGTCCCAAAGGATCAATGGCATATCACTATGACCTAGAGTTAAGCACTTAATCTTCTCTCTGGATGGAGACCCTAACCTAATTGTGTCAAATAATTGATCCCCACCTCTGTGAAGAAGACCAAAGAATTGGTTGTCTCTCAAACTGTCCCTATGTGTAGGTTGTAGTTCAAATCCTAGTGACCTAATAAAAAAACTGTCATAACAAACAAAATGAAATAAACATCAAACAAGCACAAATGTGTTATGACTCATGACAGTAATGTACCCATTAGAAACATGCTCAATTGGTGCAGGGTGACGTCACCATCCTAATATAGATAGGATCGGTATACCTTCCTGAAATTGATATATGTCTGGAGAAGGTATACTGGACCGTCATCTCTCCTTGTGCTCCAGCTCCTGGTGCTTTTGGTTTTCAGTCTTCAGTATTAGCGCTTTGGGATTCCTTTGGTAGTCTGTAGAAAGGGCACCTGGTGCTTTTGTTTTTCAGCCTTCAGTATTAGCACCTGCTGGTTACCTTTGGTAGTCTTTAGTATTAGCACCTGGTGCTTTTGTTTTTCAGCCTTCGGCATTAGCGCCTTTTGGATTCCTTTGGTAGTCTGTAGTATTAGCACCTGGTGCTTTTGTTTTTCAGCCTTCGGTATTAGCGCCTTTTGGATTCCTTTGGTAGTCTGTAGTATTGGCACCTGGTGCTTTTGTTTTTCAGGCTTTGGTATTAGCGCCTGGTGGTTACCTTTGGTAGTCTGTAGTATTGGCACCTGGTGCTTTTGTTTTCCAGCTTCGGTATTAGCGCCTTTTGGATTCCTTTGGTAGTCTGTAGTATTGGCACCTGGTGCTTTTGTTTTTCAGCCTTCAGTATTAGTGCCTTTTGGATTCCTGTGGTAGTCTGTAGTATTGGCACCTGGTGCTTTTGTTTTTCAGCCTTCGGTATTAGCGCCTGGTGGTTACCTTTGGTAGTCTGTAATATTGGCACCTGGTGCTTTTATTTTTCAGCCTTCAGTATTAGCGCCTTTTTGATTCCTTTGCTAGTCTGTAGTATTGGCACCTGGTGCTTTTGTTTTTCAGCCTTCGGTATTAGCGCCTGGTTGTTACCTTTGGTAGTCTGTAATATTGGCACCTGGTTCTTTTGTTTTTCAGCCTTCAGTATTAGCGCCTTTTGGATTCCTTTGCTAGTCTGTAGTATTGGCACCTGGTGCTTTTGTTTTTCAGCCTTCGGTATTAGCGCCTGGTGTTGTATTTCTATCTAGGACCCTAATTCGATATTCCTGATTTATGCCCTTATGTGGCTATAATAAATAATATCCTTATAAAGACATAAGAATCATATCCATATTTAGTAATAGCCCATGCAGTCCAAATACAGCAAGGCTACTCCCCAAGACTCCTAGAAAGTACAACGCGTTCTTTAAACAAACCAAACCTCCAGCAACCTGGGAATTCCCCTTGCTTTTGTTTTGATTTGTCCTAGAACTCCTGCGAGCACTGGAAGAACGGCCAGTTCTTAGTGACATCTTTTATTGATGTCTTATGTCCAACCTTATGTCAAACTCGGCACCTTTCATGTGTAAATATATCAACAGTTGCCTTAAGCAAACACACGGTGGTTTGGAGCAGGGCGGCGATCTACTTGCCCCGAGAGCCCAGCTGATGCGAGAGCCCACGGACGCCGCCCCTCCCTTTTGACGCACTGAGAAAGACGCTGTCTTTTTCTCCAGCCGAAAAAATCCAGCTCCGGTGTTTCCAGCCGCCCTTGCGGGTTGCTGGGATATCGAGTCCTGAGAGAGAGATACCAGACCTCCTGCTTTCTATTACCCAGGTACGGAGCTGACTAAACCCTTAAGAGAATTCTTGATTCAGATTCCTTGGCAAAACCCAACTTAAATTAAACTGCAACTTACTTACTCCTTCCCACGTATTAGGCTTAGGTCAGGTACACCGGGGTAGGCGTAGATTAGAACAGCAAAAAAATGGGACCCCCTCTAAGGCTTACTTTGGGCCAGGGAAAAGAGAGGACAATATAAACAAAATATGAAGAGATTCCCCTATGGCCTTATACTTTCATATGTGACATAGTTCAGATTATACTTTTATATTAATGAAATCCCATTGGACACACAAATTACATAAAACCTATTTTTCGTTAATTTCTTTTATTCATTTACTTCTTTACACATGAGTTGTTTTCATTTTTTACTTTTTTACTTTTTTGTCAAGCATTTTCATTATATACATTTAATAAAAACTATACAAAATACAAATATCAAAAAAGGTTTAGACAATATTTAAAGAAAAACCCTGTAATCCACACATACAAAAACAATCACTCTCTATTCATACATACTTGATACTGTTACCCACACAACACACAATTCAACCAGACATATTCTGTGTTTGAGGTAGTCCAGATGGCTTAGAGGACTGAGTACGCCAGGTCTACGTGTTTCGGTGGGTTGACACCACCTTCCTCAGGACCAACAGATTTTCTCCCTTTAACTCTTGTGGGGACAGGGTTTCTGTAATAATAAATATACATAAATCTATCTTGTGGTCAAAAATTGGGATTCACCATCACTTAATAGTACTTTTGTTCACAATTGTCTATGTTTGCACCTACGCACACCGTCCGCTCAACAAAGCCCTTCAACAAAAGACAGGCACTGAAAATAGATTTCATTTATTTTAACATGTTGAAGAAATTCATTTGAGATTTACTAATGATCATATACGCATGATTACAAGTATACGAGCAGAGCATTAAAGAAAAAGATTTCTAATTGTTATCCATATGAGATGAACTCTACTAGGCATTTTAATGAATCACAAAGATAGACCACCATTAGAGATGTTACCTATGATATCTCAGGAGAGATATTAGTCAGGAGTACAGATGTCGCTTGAAGGCTTCAATACGGTCAATAGGTGGGAGATATATTAATTCCTAAAAAACATATTGTGTAGTTTTAGGGAATTGAATAATGTTTATTAAATACTCACACTCTCTTTCATAGTGATATTGACCTAAATAGATTACCTGATATCAGAAAACGTCAGATGTATCAATTGGGGGTCTGCTTCTTTCTATGATTTCTTTATGTTAAATAGTATAAGAACGAGATTCTTTTTCACCTAAAGTAGAATGCAAGCACATACTTCAGAGATCAAGTCCTAAGTGTAGAGCCATTTGTGTACTGTCATGATACTTTCGCTGACATACTGACCTCATTGGAAGTTCATTGGGGGTCAGAAGGGGTTGCAAAGGCGTTGTCGTGTTAGTAAATTAATGTTCTGGGTCCTCACCGCAAGGCTGTAAGGTTTAAATGAGAAAGTCAGGCCCCTGCGGTGATTATATACATGGTTCGTTTATACCACATATGTACTAGTATACGAACCTTTCTCAATGAGGCCGCCTTCCTTTAAACTTTTTCCCTTTTTCCCCTCCCTTTTGTATCCGTCTTATTCTTCTGGTTTGTCAACTGGGGAGGTAAAGTAATATGATAGGTTTTAGGGAATATATGTAAATAATTCACTAGTTAAGTGTCCCTGAGAACAGAGTCTATACAGTTAAGATGGCGCTGTAGGTTCTGTCTTCACTTTAACGTCCTCCACGGGATAAGAATACAGACTAGGTTGCATTAGAGACCCACTATTTAACATTAAAGGTTTTTTTTATTTAAATGGGGCCGAGTCTAAGACCCATAGGACCTCACACACTAATCACTAATACACTTATACTCCGATTAACAACTCCCCGTCTAATTATGTTAGTAAAGAGGCAAATTATCTATCTATTAGTCTCACAGCGAGTACTTACTTCAAAGTCCTTTTTATCTTGCTTTCCCGAGTCGTCATGCTCCGCTACGTACTGCAACACCTAGAATTATGGTGTTGCGAAGAGGCTGCTTTTAAACCTCGCTGATTGATGCGAGTGTCACTCATGATCCGGAAGTGATTTCTGGGTCATGTGTTTGATCGCGTCCGTTTGTTATATTATTTTATCTACCATGCCAGATGTACTTGTGTACTTTATGCGTGTCCTCTACCGAGCACTGCGATCATAATATATATTGCAATCTCTTAGCAGTTTGGCGAGGGTCATATGCGACCCGGAATTGAAAAGTGTAGTCCACAGCTAGTGTGTTTATTACTGCATATACGGGCGCCATTTCTGAACGGAGTTAAAACTCCACTTATACAGTCGTTATCAGGGCAGTTCTAGATATCATCTTTTAGTTGTACCTTTTAAGTACACAATAGTTGATTATTTATGGCACTGCGGTATGCAGGTAATGTTTGTTATCCTCAAACATAATGGCACACAAATACTCTGTCTCATACTATATTATTGGGCGCCATTTCTGAGTGGAGTTTTTGCTCAAATTTCTCCATAGTTATACAACCTATTTCCACATTGTTGTATTATGATTACTGCTACATAGTGTGCCTCGCTACAATTGTTATAGGCCGCAATTTGCAGACAAATTTAATATTTCAAAAGAGGAAGCTGCCACCTTCCTTTTTTTTAAAGCACAATAAGTCGGTCATATTTAATATCAGCCGTACGGCTATGTTTCTAAATAGCAACTCGGTTGTTTTAATCACATATAAGCAGATAGATAACTGAAACATCAAAAGTATTTCGATTTGTCGTTGCGATATGTGCAACACTGTATGATAACTAAGACAATTGTGAACAAAAGTACTATTAAGTGATGGTGAATCCCAATTTTTGACCACAAGATAGATTTATGTATATTTATTATTACAGAAACCCTGTCCCCACAAGAGTTAAAGGGAGAAAATCTGTTGGTCCTGAGGAAGGTGGTGTCAACCCACCGAAACTCGTAGACCTGGCATACTCAGTCCTCTAAGCCATCTGGACTACCTCAAACACAGAATATGTCTGGTTGAATTGTGTGTTGTGTGGGTAACAGTATCAAGTATGTATGAATAGAGAGTGATTGTTTTTGTATGTGTGGATTACAGGGTTTTTCTTTAAATATTGTCTAAACCTTTTTTGATATTTGTATTTTGTATAGTTTTTATTAAATGTATATAATGAAAATGCTTGACAAAAAAGTAAAAAAGTAAAAAATGAAAACAACTCATGTGTAAAGAAGTAAATGAATAAAAGAAATTAACGAAAAATAGGTTTTATGTAATTTGTGTGTCCAATGGGATTTCATTAATATAAAAGTATAATCTGAACTATGTCACATATGAAAGTATAAGGCCATAGGGGAATCTCTTCATATTTTAGGCGTAGATTAGAAGCACCAGTTGAGTACGTTAGTCAATGGTTTTATGTATGTATATATTTTATCCATTTTAAAGTATCATATGGCTAAGAAACCATATCAATGCTTTTACAGTATTATTTTATAATACTCCTTTTACTGTACGCACTTTACTTCATGTTAAGTATTGCAATTGTGGCAATTCATTTCTCTTGCATGAGAAAGAAGACTGCTCAATAAATAACACCTTTTATTGAAAACGCCCGTCTCTCTATTTCTCTGCACTCTGGTGAAACTAAGTACGCACGATTGACTGAGTAAAATAGCTGTCTATTGTTTTCACACAACTCTAGAGATACACTTTTAATCTGAGGGAGCAAAGTTGTCATGTTTTATGGTTGTCAGAAGCTAATCCCTTCTTGTCTATCCAGGGAAGTTAAACTCCTCCTTGTTTATTCGAGAAAGTTTCTAGTGACCTCTGAGCTAGCTGGCAAAACTAATTAAGTCTAATATAGTCAGTAGAGACCTAGTCGACCTCAGTCCTACGTCTACACTGCTGAATATATTATTCCAATGCGCAGAGCCTATTGGGAATATAGGAACTACACTACATGGCGCCTAACGTTTGGTAAGGCGATAATCTAACGCAAGACACTAGAGTAACTCTAGTGCCTTTTCACACAGACCCTTTTTCCCGTAAATACTCCAAAAGGCGTCTGGAGTGGGTAAAAGGTTAAAATCCGCCGGAACTTAGTAGGATGAGAATCCTATGTATAGTTTTGGTTTAGTCAACGTTGAAGGATACAGTGTTCCAAAATATTGTGCACCTAATCTTTGTTTCCCTTGAAACTTGATCTGCAACAAAAAACTTTCTGTAAGTAAAAATGACGGAAAGTGGCGATGAAAGGGAGGCAACTAGAATAGCAGCTCGACTCCTAGCGGATGACACAAGTCTCCAAGAAAATGACCCGAATGCTATAATCATTCAGGTAAATGTAAGGAAAACTATAACTATTAAACTTATAGAAAACGGACTGACATCACGAGGTGGTACAGTCATATTCGGGGTAGAGGCCCATGAATATCGGCAGACTCTATTCATGGATAAACTTTCCAACAGCAAACGCTGTAACACACGAATTCCACTATTACAAAATAGAGGAACCTCCGGATGAATACACTCCTTTCGAGGACGTTGAAATCCCACTAAATTACCAAGAGCGCCTGCTCTGGTTTAATGGCGCCCTAAAACATCAAAATCACATCACCAGGCTCGATCCACTAGGTAGACCAGGAGCCACGTGGCCGGTTTGAAAAGATGTCAAGTGAAGAACTTTTAATTAAAATAAAAGAATTAACCAAAGGCATATAGAGAATTAGTTCAATTGGCAATGGAGGACATAACATACCTCCAGAAATTGAAACAAACAGATATAGCAGATATAGCAGACCAACCATTTGAACTTGCCAGAATCATAGAAAAATCCTATGAAGAACTAGGAAGAGATAGTTTGGGTGGGAAACCAGTAAAACCCCAACTACTTAAAAATCCTGAAAAAACATTTATTAAAAATAATCTAAATACTCCAAAAAAGAGTTGGGATGGAAATAAACAATCCACTCCCAGGGAAAAACGATTCCAGTCCAGAGGAAGGTCTCCTCAACGAAGAGATAGATCTCCAGAACGAGGTTACAAGTCTCCCCAGAGGGAGAACCTTAGAGATAGGGATAAATTGAGAAAACCTGACAGATATCAAGATATTGATACACGTCCCTCTCGATCTTTTCAGACTTCCTCACAGAAATCGGAAAGAAGAGGACGGTCAGAACACAAGGAAGAGCACGTCAATTCCAAAGACAAGGAACCTGCTCATCAAAGTAAAAAATTACAATTTCCAAAGAAGAAGGTAGCTAGTATTAAAATAATAAAACATGCCGAGGAGACTGAGGACACAACTGAAAAACGGAGAGTGGGCCCAGACAATGCTAGACAGCGCAGCAGAAGTGTCAATAGCTCGCAAGATCTTGATGAATCTTCTGGAGACAGTGGACACAAATGAATACATTCAGGTGGAAACTGCAGATACCAGAGTTAGTAAACCTCATAAAATATACAAAATAACATTACGTATAGAGGGAGACAAGACTAGGAAAGTAAGGGGTCTCTTTTGGGATAACCTTTCAAAAGGCTATGACATCCTGTTAGCTGAGAAAGACTGGCCACCAGAGTTTGTCAGGGAGTGCCCTCATGGCGAGGAAATGATTATGCCTGCCTTCTCAAATCATATTCCAATTCATAAAAAATATACACTTGCAAGAAAATGGGCAGTGGCTCAAGCTCCTGCATTATATAAAAATCAATTTTTTAACTGGATTTTGTGATGAGGAGAATCCTCATCACAAAATCCAGTTAAAAAATCAACCCACTGCACAAAGGCAGTACCCAGTTAAGCAAGAAGCTAAAAAGCAAGTCAGGGAGATCTTAGATCAACTTGAATATCAGGGGGTGATTTAAACATGCACCTCACAAATGAACAATCCTTTGTTTCCTGTCTCCAAGCCAGACAATTCATATTGTCTTGTTTTGGACTACAGACACTTAAACTCCTGTTGCAAAACTTTTGCAGTACAAAACTCACACAGTGCAGCACTAATGAATAACATCGTGCGCACGAAATATAAAACGACATTAGACATCTCTAATGGATTCTTTTGTCAAAACATTGCACCTGAAAGCCGGTTTTTGACCGCTTTCTCAATAATGGGGTCGCAAAAACACTTCTGTCGACTCCCACAGGGATTCAAGAATAGCCCAGGATTATTCTCAGCAAGAGTAACAGAGTTACTACAAATATATGATGATGGAGCATTATCGTATGTCGATGACATCTATCTCACAGATGATGACCTGGAGACTCACTTGAAAAGAGTGAACACCATAATACTTGGTTTCGCAACTGAGGGTTACAAATTCAACTTTAAAAAGTCACGAATTGCCCATCTAACTGTCCTGTTTTTAGGATATGAATTATCAAGTGAAGGCAAAAGCCTAGCAGACAACTTCTTAGAGAAGTGTGCTCTACTCCAAGCACCTAAAACGCTGAAGAACTTACAATCAATACTAGGTTTCCTAAATTTCGGAAGAACATACATTCAAAATTATGCAGAGAGGGTTAAACCTCTCTATGAATTAACAAAACCTGATTTTAAACCAATAAATTGGACTCAGAAACACACAGAAATTTTAAGATCATTGCAAACAGACATGTTAGCTAAAACAAAATTACAAACTCGCGAAAACATACGCAACCTTGTAATCCGAGTCATTCCAGGAAGATGCAGATTCACGTACTTGACCTCTAATGAGGGAGAAACGGTACCAATAGCTTACAAATCACACTTGTACACACAAGCTGAAATGAAATTCAGTTCTACTGAAAAGATTCTTATAGCGGTTCAAACTGCTGTAGCAAAAGAAAGAGCCCAAGCCCAAGGAAGAAGGATAACTGTTTTAACAGCAGAATCAGCCCTTGAGGCATTAACAAGCCCACGCAATTTGACTGCCGTGGCATTAGATAAAAAATGGATACCATGGGAAAATTCTCTTGCTGCAGAAGACGTGAAATACTATTTTGCCCCGAAAATGAATAAACTAGAAAATCTAGAATATGAAGAAGAATATCCTCTGTCAATCGAAATTCTGCATCTCGAACAATACACATGTGTAATCTACATGGACAGATTTGCACAACACTACGATGTAGAGAAAAAATCCTACAACGCAGCGTGCGCGATTGTTAAAGGTCGCTGGCGCTTTGGTAAATTCAGACCATTAATTACCAAAACTGAATCACTCAGAAACTGTTCAACTCAGCGAGCTGAAATAAGATCTTTAAAGATGGTGCTTGAAAATGCCGATCGCGAATTCCCCACACTAATAGTGTGCGATTCGCATTACTGCGTCAAGTCTTACAACAATGACTTGCAGAACTGGGTTCAAAACAATTAAAAAGATGACACAGGTGCCACAATAAAGCATAAAAAGCTCTGGGAAC
The DNA here is from genome assembly GCF_964261635.1 of Lissotriton helveticus. NCBI lineage: Eukaryota > Metazoa > Chordata > Amphibia > Caudata > Salamandridae > Lissotriton > Lissotriton helveticus. Next base: position 123,669,129 of record NC_136068.1, read on the forward strand.
AAGTAGTTCTTTTGTAGAAAGAACTACAAAAGACTCACGTGATACATACACTGAGTCATCAGCGTGATGGCGTTCACGTTGCAGGGAATTCATTGGCTAACAGAGCCACAGCGGAAGCGGTTCAACCGGCTTCCGTAGCCACAAAAAAGCATTCTAAAAAACACATAGATGGAGAACCAATGCTGGCGGTAAAAGCATCTTTAAAAGGCGACTATGCAGCATTACCTCTGAACTATCCACTCAATTATACATACATAATTGATGCAAACTCCGTTCCTTTTGCTCAAATCCCTGGAGTGGGGGATAGAGTAATTTCAAACACGAGCAGGAGAGTCTTTTTAATAGCAGACGCACATATGGGATTGGGTCTAAGACACCAAGAGATTGTAAAATCTGTAAAAGAATTACAATCAGAATACTGGTGGCCGGGGATGAACTTGCAACATTACAAATTTGCAAAGGATTGTCCAGACTGCAACTGAGATCGCAGTTGCGAACCGACCGGAGTATTGCCAGGACCCTTCTTTTAGAAAGCATAAGGCTATCTATACGCAAAAACCCAGCAGGAAAAATGCGTCCCATAATATTTAAGACTAGATTCACTTAAAATGCAGACACCAGCGCTCGGCTGACGCCAGAACTGTTATAAAAGATTCGCGAGTCTTTATCGGCACATATGCAATTGGCATGCTACATTCTGACCAGGGTTCTGAGTTTAGCTCTAGGGCTTACAAGGAGGCCATGGCCAGCATGGGCATTGCATTGCGGTACTCTTGTCCCTTCCATCCTGAGGGAAATGCGGTAGTGGAAACAAAAAACCGGGACATAAAGCAATCTATAACGGCGAGGGTATTAGGTTCGGGTGATGGGTGGGTCAAACATTTAACAAGTGTCCAACGTAGTCTTAATAATCTGCCAAGAAATTCTCTAAAAGGTCTCAGTCCGTACGAACTATTGTTCGGTACTAGAATGTATATTCAGGATCTTGATAGTCACACTTCAGTGGTAGAAGAAAAATGCTTTGATATCAAAGACCGTTTGGCTGTTTTACAGGACTTAAATGAAACAAGACGAAACCTGAGTAACATAAAGTTAAAACAACAGCCAACAGCCACTGAAGAAAAACCACCTGTCCCAGCAAGGCCTGTCTGGATTCCAAAGATTGGGGATCTAGTCAGAGAAAAGAACGCGGTGAAGAAGGAATTTGGGCCTTCTTACAGAAAAGCAGTACCTGTCTTAGCTGTCAGCGGAACAAGATCAGTTGTACTACCGCCACTTGCTGGTAAAAAGGAGAACCGAGTTGTATCCATCGACCTGGTAAAACCACAATCATTTGGCCAATAATAAGTAGTAAGCCCAGTGGACTCCCAAGAAATAGCAGAACACCAAAATTTGCTACAATCCAAGAGGTTCAAACTGAGAGACTAATCACTTTTGATAAACCTGCAGTGAATAAAAAAGGACTATGCAACAAAGCCATGGAACTTGTGCCTCTTGAAACCCAAATTGCAACAGTTCGTCAAGAAACACCGGTCTACAACGATGTAGCCTCAGACTATGCTAGTGAAACAAAGAAAAATCTAAAAGAAAATGAAAATCCGGAAGCAATTCCAACAATTGATAGAACTGCAACTGGCTACTTCATCAATTTCGATGACTTTTCCGATGATCCAAGTGAACATGAAGAAACGCCAGAAACAAAAACTTTCAAAGACAATGTAACTGAACTTTTTCATCAACTCAAAGAAACCTATCTAATTTCTCCATGGATTGAATTTTGGATTGTGTTATGTGTACTTTTCCTCTTGCTTTGGCTCATCATGGTTCTTTGTTTGGGAAAATTCATTGAAGGAAAATACAGTACAATGGACACAGTAAGTCAGAACATCAACTTGGTCCTAAAGCCTCACAAGTCATATCACATCGAGAAAAGAGAACTATCATCAGTGAACGTCACAGTCAATCCAATACCCGGTGGGGTAGCATGGGACAAAACTGAGTATGACATTTTTGGCCCGATTGAGCTCTTGAAATATCCTCACCAGTTTAAGGTTTCATTAAGTGACTTTGTAAAACCAAGTACTTTCTCTGATGATTGGGACTTTCAAAATATTAACAATATGATGTCAGATATAGTAATGTCAGCAAAATTTACAGAACATGCTTACTTACAGGGTTCATCAAATTATGAAGAAATGTATTGCTATAATAATTTTGGTCATCACTATTTGCATAAATCTGCACAGCCTAGAAATGTTTATAATTATAACCAATGGGAACATGGTGCAACACCGCCTAAAGGCAGCTCGAAAATATTTTGGGAGAAATTCCCGTACTTCTCAGGGTTTAACACAAGTGATGCAGAAACGTTTTATTTTAAAATGTTAAATAAGACAGGTATGAAAACAATGTTGACAAATACTAAATTGATTTATTCTGAAGCATTTTATGAAAAAATGACTACATTTGTTTTTGAATTCTGGAAAAATAACATTGAAACAAAAACCATCTGGGGTACAAAAGAATGGCAGGTCCAAGGTTTAGAAGCATTATTTAGAGCCTGCATGATCCCAGAACAAATAATATTCTTGAATGACACCATTCAACAGACAACCTGTCTTGGCCTAGCCAAGATTAAAGACTTAAACAAACCGTCTATTCCGAAGCCCATACCTGATAGTAATAGCACTACAGATGTGGAGATAGACCTATCCCATATTCTACACCAAAACAGAACACATCCTGATTGGAAAAAATGGTTGATCTGGCCCACAGACACAAATAACTGTCAAGATAGATTCCTGAACAAAATACAGGGGTTAAAACTGAACAGGCCAGACCCTAGATACTCCCAGAGACAACATCCAGGGATAGTTACAACATACAGTGTAGGGAAACTATGTCTCGAATAGCTACAGAAATCCACACTGGCTGAAATTAAGCCACAATTGACTTTACTTAAAGACGGTGCTGACTTGCGTGATTTCATACTGGGACCACGCAAACAGTGTCAAAAAATGTTTCATAGCGGCCGGTATATACACTGCGTACAACGAAGCTTGGAAAGTAATGTAAATTGAGACAGCAGAAAAAATACGAGAAATTGATCGTATTAATTTGGAAAAATCACTTTCTGTTGTGGACAATGGGTTAACGACTCTGTCCTCCAGAATATATTCACTGGACAGTATTGTATCATCTGCTATTGATATAATAGAGCAGGACTTACTAATGTTACAACATGGTCAGTCCCAACTACGTTCTATTGTACAGCTTGGTTGGACGTTGCAAAATCTTCGTTCAGGCTACGTGCCATGGCGTTCAATCAACGTAACGTCATTATTTTCTATCTTTAACCTTACTGATAAACAAATCAGTTTGGCACAAAAAGGAGCAGACTATACGATTCTGAGTATTGAAAAACTTGAGAGATTACAATTGACAATGTCAGAAAGACCTGTCATTGAATGGATAATACACGGGATAATTACAATTCTGATAACAACTTTCCAGTTTAAATATTGCCAAGAGTATATACCAGCGGGCCAGTATGAAAGGTTGGGTAAAGGCTACATCAAGTCAACATGGAAATTACCTTATACACACAAATGTTATAATGAAAAGAAAAAGGAGATATTTCTTAGTGGTAACAATTGTAAAAAATCACTAAGCGGTACACTTCTGTGTCAAGGTATTAACTTGCATGGAGCCTGCGAAGGGTCTTCAAATAACCTTTCATGTCACCTGCACGGCACTCCTGCAAAACAGATAGAGCCATTTTTCAGACAGCTTTCCAACGGCAGCTACGTTCTAATAAATGACCACAGTTGTTGTGGCATGGTGCCAGGAAAAGCCTATCTCGTGAGCGTTAGTTCCATGGTCACTTCCTGTATGCAAGTATTGTATCCAAACAGCACTCCAGACATGGAGGCGGCAATATGGCCTTATTTGAATATCTCTTCTATTCGAATTGATACTTTAAGCAGAATGAAATCCATTCTATTACAAACAACTGTGCCTTTGACCTCGTCTAAAGAAACGTATGATCTGCAAGTCGCAAGGACAACAGCAGAGATACATTCCTTATTATCAACAAATTGCCCCGTGCATTTCATAGGAATGTTAAGCCAAATCTTAAACATGTCAGATACCAGTGGCATCGCACATGTATTTAAGACAATTTTTTCGGGACTGTTAACACCCTTTGAAACAGTTCTGGGCATCTTTCCCAATTTTGTCCATTCTGTCTTTGGCGGCCTACCTCTACTTTTGGGACTCGTAGCAGGAATTTTATTTTTGATTCTTCTGCTCCGATATGGCAAGCCAAGCCGCAGACAAGACTCCAGCAACGATGGAAGAAACGATCCTAGCAATGCGCTACCGGGACCGCATAACTAAAGTCCTTGGATTAGCCCGGCTAAGAGATCTGAATATGACCTGGTTTCTTTCATTCAGACCAATCTGGCAAGATTGCATCTTACCTGTGCTTCGATGTATGCTATGCGGAGAAGAATGCGTGTTGGACGTCTGTCTTACACTACCATCAGCAGTACCAATGGATACAGATACCTTGCTAGGTCCTGTAACGGCTCATGCATTGTGTTGTCCCCAGCGGCTTCCTATTCTGATGACGGCATTCGTTGAGACTTCACCACTACGAGTATGTGGCAGTGGAGTACGAGATGAGAGCAGCATCACACAGGTACAACCTTCTGTGAGCATTGGTGATCCTGACATCGATGATAGCAATCATTCTCACACATCCACTGTTACAGCATTTTCAAACTTGGTCGAACTTTCACCTGATGTTGTAGACCAATTTTTTGCGAGTCTGCTGAAATGATGTTCTCCCCTGAACAACGGGAATAACTTTTTAACAACAAGCTCACAGCGTTCCCTGAACTCTGATTTCGGCCTTCAGCTTTGAAAAACAAAAGCTACTGAAAACAATTGGAACTATTTTTCCCCCTGAAAGCAAAATTATTTTTTTTTTTCACTTCCAAAATATTTACCCTTTCTTTGGCACAGAGTACTCTGCTTAAAGTAGAACTATTCTTAGAGAACAGAGCTTCTAATTTAGGAACTCTAGAGACAATATTTTACCTCCGCCTCTAGCACATGTGCAGCATTTTGTATAAATATGTGATGGAATGGTCTCGACCTTCTTTTCTGTATTCAGAGCCATTTCATGTGTACATTTTGCAATTCATTCAGCTGATATATATATGCATTTAACTGAATGATGACACTGCTTAATAAGCGTACAGTACCAATACTCATTTTTCGTGTATTTACCATATACCATTTCAAATGCGATTTATGTATTTTGGAGTGCGTTGGAAAAAACACATGCATCATTATATGTTTACTATTGCTTAGTTTTAGTAATGATGGACATTAGATCGTGGAGTGGGTGTTGTATTTCTATCTAGGACCCTAATTCGATATTCCTGATTTATGCCCTTATATGGCTATAATAAATAATATCCTTATAAAGACATAAGAATCATATCCATATTCAGTAATAGCCCATGCAGTCCAAATACAGTAAGGCTACTCCCCTAGACTCCTAGAAAGTACAACGCGTTCTTTAAACAAACCAAACCTCCAGCAACCTGGGAATTCCCCTTTCTTTTGTTTTGATTTGTACTAGAACTCCTGCGAGCACTGGAAGAACGGCCAGTTCTTAGTGACATCTTTTATTGACGTCTTATGTCCAACCTTACGTCAAACCGGCACCTTTCAGGTATAAATATACCAACAGTTGCCTTAAGCAAACACACGGGGGTTTGGAGCAGAGCGGCGATCTACTTGCCCGAGAGCCCAGCTGATGGGAGAGCCCACGGACGCCGCCCCTCCCTTTTGACGCACTGAGAAAGACGCTGTCTTTTTCTCCAGCCAAGAAAATCCAGCTCCGGTGTTTCCATCCGCCCTTGCGGGTTGCTGGGATATCGAGTCCTGAGAGAGAGATACCAGACCTCCTGCTTTCTATGACCCAGGTACGGAGCTGACTAAACCCTTAAGAGAATTATTGATTCAGATTCCTTGGCAAAACCCAACTTAACTTAAACTGCAACTTACTTACTCCTTCCCACGTATTAGGCTTAGGTCAGGTACACCGGGGTAGGCGTAGATTAGAAGCACCAGTTGAGTACATTAGTCAATGTTTTTATGTATGTATATATTTTATTCATTTTAAAGTATCATATGGTTAAGAAACCATATCAATGCTTTTACAGTATTATTTTATAATACTCCTTTTACTGTACGCACTTTACTTCATGTTAAGTATTGCAATTGTGGCAATTCATTTCTCTTGCATGAGAAAGAAGACTGCTCAATAAATAACACCTTTTATTGAAAACGCCTGTCTCTCTATTTCTCTGCACTCTGGTGAAACTAAGTACGCACGATTGACTGAGTAAAATAGCTGTCTATTGTTTTCACACGACTCTTGAGATACACTCTTATTCTGAGGGAGCAAAGTTGTCATGTTTTCTGGTTTTCAGAAGCTAATCCCTTCTTGTCTATCCAGGGAAGTTAAACTTCTCCTTGTTTATTCGAGAAAGTTTCTAGTGACCTCTGAGCTAGCTGGCAAAACTAATTAAGTCTAATATAGTCAGTAGAGACCTAGTCGACCTCAGTCCTACGTCTACACTGCTGAATATATTATTCCAATGCGCAGAGCCTATTGGGAATATAGGAACTACACTACACTGGTGGTTACCTTTGGTAATCTGTAGTATTAGCACCAAGGGCCCTATCACAGATAGGGCCCACTTTTCCTGTTTGTACTACGGCACACCTTAATGCAGGTGCCCTGGGTGCAAATAGGGAAAGTGCACTGTAATAGGAAGAATGAGCTGCCCCCCAGGCCAGCCGCAAACTCGCGCCCCTGCCAGGCAGTCCATTCAAGATAAATATGGAGCAGCTGTGTAAAAACTGCTCTGTGTTTCTCTGTGCAGACAGCAACCCGCCTGCACTCTCAAAAGGTATTAGCGGTACGCTTGCAGAAGTGTGCAGTGAGTGTACCCACCTGCAAGGGGAAGTCTGGCGTGAATGGGATACTGTTTCATCCCTTAAGAGGGCTGCCCCCAGCAGGTGCACTGACAGCGCGCCACCTTTTTGTGGCATACAAACATTGTAATTCCCCACAATGCAATGATTTAACTAGACGTAACGTCACAATGCTAACCTCGCCGAAAACACACTGTTGTAATGGTAATGGTAAAAAGTATTTATAAAGCGCTGACATTCATCCTAAAAGGATATCATGGCGCTAAAATTAACAATGTACATATCACTGGTAGTTGTTGATGGTGATATTGTGGTTTAGTGGGTATTAGGGAACAATGTTGTTTTAAGTTTTTTCCTAAAGATAAGATAGTCATCTTGGGGGAACCTGAGCCTTGCACTGACCTGGGAGGTCACTTTTGGGGGTAGAGGACAGCTGCAGACCGAGCGCTGCTCCTCTGAGAAACCGGACCTTGTTGCCAGCCTGCATTCCGATCACCGCGGCGAGGCGGTAGATCGGAAACTACACTACCCAGCACCCTTAGCGCCCAGGAAGGCGCGCATCCAGCATCCTGCCCCGCCCCCGGAGGTGCGCTTAAGGACAGCGCGAGCCCCGGGGGAGCGGGGAACCTGAGCCTTGCACTGACCTGGGAGGTCACTTTTGGGGGTAGAGGACGGCTGCAGACCGAGCGCTGCTCCTCTGAGAAACCGGACCTTGTTGCCAGCCTGCATTCCGATCACCGCGGCGAGGCGGTAGATCGGAAACTACACTCCCCAGCACCCTTAGCGCCCAGGAAGGCGCGCATCCAGCATCCTGCCCCGCCCCCGGAGGTGCGCTTAAGGACAGCGCGAGCCCCTGCGTCGCGGGACCGCGCGCGGGCTAAGCCCGGGCAAAGGGCGGGCCCTCTGTGGCCCTCAGAGGCACGAATAGGTCGGGTCGGGCCACCCCACTTGGCTGCTACGAGGTTGGAGGTATTTTATTAATTTTTCTATAAACTCTGACATTGTACTGTGTTACCATCATGTCCATATGGGAGGAGCTGAACGCCCTGTGTGGTACGAAATACTCCCAGATTGTATCTACCCCCCCTACAGTGGGTAGACATGCTGATGACTTAAACAACGAAGACAATGAGAATACTGACAAAATGTGCACTAGTCCCTCACCAAAACCCTCCTACCCATCAATAATACCGCCAACTGAGGAGGCGAACAAAACACCTGTCCCAGTATCACCACTTCAATTGACTCTACTGGCACAGATTGAGCAACTGTTAACAACTGCACTATCACCCCTGATCACTAAAATCAATAATTTGGGAGATAGGCTGACCAGCATCGAAAATAAATTATTAAGGAACCATATCTCAACTGGAACAACAGCCACACCCATTGACCCAACTCTTCCCAGTAACATTGACAATTTCAAATCTACGACACTTACGACAGCTCGAACTCCTGAACCCCTTATCTCTCTACCTAATTCAAGAGGACGGAACATCATTTCTAACCCCATACCTGTACCCCACAGAGCTCCTAGGCTTGTACATAAAAGCAAGAATTGGATCAATTTACCGCCAGAAGCTGCCCCTTACGTGTCTGTTCTTTCTGGGGTCCCTGCACCTAATCAGGGTAAATTTGAAACTCACCAGGACTTGTTAAACAAAACCATCTCCTGGCTTCAACAACACAGACCATTGCCACCTGCTCTAGATGGCGGCATCTTGAGAGTTAGGAGGGTGGGGTGGCTTGGTACGTCACCCAAAGACATCCCGGGCGACCTTGTTCTAATTAAATTTAAGACTTCGAACACTGTCCCCTATTTGCGATCCTCCCAACCTAAAGAGGGAGATGGCCCCATTCGCATCTGGGACTTGTACGATTTTTACCCCGGCCCCCGGCCCCATCCGTCCCTAAGGCAAATGACATGGAACCACAATTCTTGGTAAAAGGGGATGTCATGTACCCAGTGCTACCAACACACTACCCCTTTTCCTGATGTTTGCATGCACCTTTTTATATAGCTGAATGGACAAACTAATTTTACTTTGTTTTTAATAGTTGGTTCTTCTTTTTATCTTACTAATGATTTGTCGAGTCATTTATACATGTTTTGTATTTTTTTGCTGCTTTTATGGTTTCAAACAAAAACCGAATAAAGCTTATTTGATTTGATTTGATTTGAGTCTCAAATCTATCGGTAAATTGTTCCACAGGTTTGCTGCTAAGTGTGAGAAGGCACGGCCTCCTGTCCTAGACATAAACTCAATTATATAGATTCTGTATTAACCTTGTCGTTCACTATAAATATGGCACATACAATGCAAATGCCTTATATATATATATATTTGGTGCCGCTCATAAAAACATGCTACATGGACACGATGTTCCGCTGTGCATATGGAAAATGCCAATTACAAAAATTTCCAATCTACTCAAGTTTCAATTTGTATGGGTGCAAACCCAGAAGGTCAATTGTCGTAATGTATATCATTGAAATAGGGAATGCACTCCTTTTTTAGTTCTCAATTTCATGCGATGTTTGTCCATATTTCTTCAATGTTGCGTGCTCCTTGGAAAAGCGCCTTGCGCCGGTGGCGCTTGGAAAGTTAAATTGCATCATTTTGGGACAGCATTTCGCCTCAACCCAAAGGCACAGCTTACTACTCCTCCTTTCTTTCATATTTCAAACCTTCTTTCACCAGTTTTGTACTTTGTAATCATTTGCTTGTTCATACTTTTAATTTAAATACAATTTGTTCCACACGCACAGAATGATGCAATTTTTCAAAGGTTTCTCATATTCTTGATGGGCCCATCCAGACCTCTCTTCAAAAACACATACAGACGCATATGTTCATCTAGAAGCAGTGTTTAATAAAAAACCAATGCATTTCGGGCTACTGGGGCCTTCGTCAGGGGTCACTACAAATGACATTGAAAAACGCATATGTTATTTCATTTAACCATTGTATATGCTTAACAACATGTGAAAAAATCTTTTAACAATTGCAACTGACTACGCCCCACCCTTCTGACTAACGCCTGCCAAGGAATCTAGGGCCTCATTTATGAGAAGTGACGCATCGCTGCGTGAAAGCAGCGATGCGTCACTTCTCAGTGCGCCCTCCTTGCGACATGATTGATGCGTCATATTTACTCTATGACGCATCATGTTGCAAGGAGTTACAGATACGTCAGTATTTCTGACGTATCTGTATGGCGCAAAAGTGGCGCATTGCTGGAGTGTGTCACAAAAGTGACGCAACTCCAGCAATGTATCCTTTCACATGGGGCAAGTCCCATGTGAATGAGCCTGCTTCAGTCTTATGCCTGCTGTGAGGCAGGCGTAAGATATTGACACATTTGTATCTTATAGATTTCACTGCGTCACTTTTATGACACTTTCTTGCGCCAGAACGCCCCCCCCTGCATACATTATACCTGGTGCAGGTATAATGTGACACAGGGGCTTACAAAGTGACACATCTACCTAGATGCGTCACTTTGTAAATATGGTGCAACAAGGCACATTGTTTACGCCGCTGGTGCGTCACAAAAAGTGACGCACCGGCGTGGTAAAAGTAACGCACGGCCTCATAAATAAGGCCCCTAATGTCTAGCTCAATATCAAATAAACTAACCCTCCATTGGTTGAGAACATCAGGCATCTAATAACAACAATACCCCTTCTTACAATCCTTCTTAGAGCATACATATCGCTCTACCCATGACTCATCATTCGATTGTAACGTAACCATGAACACACCCATAACCCTTTGCCGCTATGACACTTAACATCTCCACCCTTATTTCACTCTCAGAATCTATTCGGAAATCACTCCCCTCACATACAAACTAACTTCCCTTCTTTTTACCAACTGTCATGTGCGTTACTTTGCACCCTCGCTGTGCTAATCTAAACCATACGTGACGCACCTCCTTCCCGCCATCAAAATTCTACCGACTACCTATTCCTAACCCCTCACCTTTTTGTTTTCACACAATCTCTCCGATTCTACTGTCCCTCATGTATACCTTCGTTACACGTTTACTACACTGTTTCATCCCTTAAGAGGGCTGCCCCCAGCAGGTGCACTGACAGTGCGCCACCGTTTTGTGGCGCACTGTCAGTACGCCTCCTAAGGAAATGTTTGCCTTAGCGCCAATGTCTTTAATTAGGATTGGGCGCACAGGCAAAGTGATTCCTTCATTTGCACGGGGCCACGCAGCACTATCTGTAGTGCAGAAGGGGTCGCACAAGCATCTGCTGCCCCTTCTGTATTACCGAAGTGCACCAGGGGAACACAAAGTGGGCGTAAAAGCCTGTTGTGCCCTCGGGGCACTTCTGTAATACGGTGCTTTTCTTTTTTAGCCTTCAGTATTAACGCCTGGTGGTTTCTTTTCATATTCTGTAGCATTAGCACCTGATGCTTTTGTTTTTAGGTCTTCGGTTTTAGTGCCTGGAGATTTCCTCTTAGTCTGTAGTATTTGTTCCTCCTGCCTTTGTTTTTCAGTCTTCGGTATTAGTGCCTGGTGATTTCCTAGTAGTCTGTAGTATTAGCACCTGGTGCTTTTGTTTTTCAGTCTTCGGCATTACTGCCTGGTGGCTTCCTTTCATACTCTGTAGTATTAGCACCTGGTGCTTTTGTTTTTCAGTCTTCGGTGTTAGTGCCTGGGGGTTTCCTGGTAGCCTGTAGAATTTGTTCCTGGTGCTTTTGGTTTTTAGTCTTCGGTGTTAGTACCTGGTGGTTTCCCGGTAGTCTGTAGTATTTGTTCCTGGTGATTTTGTTTTTCAGTCTTCGGTGTTAGTGCCTGGTGGTTTCCTGGTAGTATGTAGTATTAGCACCTGGTGCTTTTGTTTTTCAATCTTCGGTTTTAGTGCCTGGAGATTTCCTTTTAGTCTGTAGTATTTGTTGATGGTGCTTTCGTTTTTCAGTCTTCTGTGTTAGTGCCTGGTGATTTCCTGGTAGTCTGTAGTATTAGCAACTGGTGCTTTTGTTTTTCAATCTTCGGTTTTAGTGCCTGGAGATTTTCTCTTAGTCTGTAGTATTTGTTCCTGGTGCTTTCGTTTTTTAGTCTTCGGTGTTAGTGCCTGGTGATTTCCTGGTAGTCTGTAGTATTAGCACCAGGTGCTCTTGTTTTTCAGTCTATGGTGTTAGTGCCTGGTGGTTTCCTGGTAGCCTGTGGTATTTGTTCCTGGTGTTTTAGTTTTTCAGTCTTCTGCATTACTGTCTGGTGGTTTCCTTTCGTACTCTGTAGTATTAGCACCTGGCGCTTTTGTTTTTCAGTCTTTTGTGTTAGTGCCAGGTGGTTTCCTGGTAGCCTGTAGTATTTGTTCCTGGTGCTTTTGTTTTTCAGTCTTCGCCAATACTGCCTGGTGGTTTCCTTTCGTACTCTGTAATATTAGCACTTGGTGCTTTTCTTTTTCAGTCTTTGGTGTTAGTGCCTGGTGGTTTCCTGGTAGTCTGTAGTATTTGTTCCTGGTGCTTTTGTTTTTCAGTCTTCGTTGTTAGTGCCTGGTGATATCCTGGTAGACTGTAATATTTGTTCCTGGTACTTTTGTTTTTCAGTCTTCAGTGTTAGTGTCTAGTGATTTCCTGGTAGTCTGTAGTGTTTGTTCTTGGTGCTTTTGTTTTTCAGTCTTTGTTGTTAGTGCCTGATGGTTTCCTGGTAGTCTGTAGTATTTATTCCTGGTGCATTAGTTTTTCAGTCTTCGGTGTTAGTGTCTAGGGATTTCCTGGTAGTCTGTAATGTTTGTTCCTGGTGCTTTTGTTTTTCAGTCTTCGTTGTTAGTGCCTGAGGGTTTCCTGGTGGTCTGTACTGTTTGTTCCTGGTGCTTTTGTTTTTCAGTCTTCGTTGTTAGTGCCTGATGGTTTCCTGGTAGTCTGTAGTATTTATTCCTGGTGCATTTGTTTTTCAGTCTTCGTTGTTAGTGCCTGATGGTTTCCTGGTAGTCTGTAGTGTTTGTTCCTGGTGATTTTGTTTTTTAGCCTTCGTTGTTAGTGCCTGATGGTTTCCTGGCAGTCTGTAGTTTCTTGTTACTGGTGCTTTTGTTTTTTAGTCTTCGGTGTTAGTGCCTGGTGATTACCTGGTAGCCTGTAGTATTTGTTTCTGGTGTATTAGTTTTTCAGTCTTCTGCATTACTGTCTGGTGGTTTCCTTTCGTACTCTGTAGTATTAGCACCTGGTGCTTTTGTTTTTCAGTCTTTTATGTTAGTGCCTGGTGGTTTCCTGGTAGCCTGTAGTATTTGTTCCTGGTGCTTTCGTTTTTCAGTCTTTGCCAATACTGCCTGGTGGTTTCCTTTCGCACTCTGTAATATTAGTACCTGGTGCTTTTGTTTTTCAGTCTTTGGTGTTAGTGCCTGGTGGTTTCCTGGTAGTCTGTAGTATTTGTTCCTGGTGCTTTTGTTTTTAAGTCTTCAGTGTTAGTGCCTGGTGATTTCTTGGTAGTCTGTAGTATTAGCACCAGGTGCTCTTGTTTTTCAGTCTTTGGCATTACTGCCTGGTGGTTTCCATTCATACTCTGTGGTATTAGCACCTGGTGCTTTTGTTTTTCTGTCTTCGATGTTAGTACCTGGTGGTTTCCTGGGAGTCTGTAGTATTTATTTGTTCCTGGTGGTTTTGTTTTTCAGTCTTCAGTATTAGCACCTGGTGGTTTCCTGATACCCTGTAGTATTTATTCCAGGTGCTTCTGTTTTTCAGTCTTCGGTGTTAGTGTCTGGTGATATCCTGGTAGACTGTAATATTTGTTCCTGGTCCTTTTGTTTTTCAGTCTTCTGTGTTAGTATCTAGTGATTTCCTGGTAGTCTGTAGTGTTTGTTCCTGGTGCTTTTGTTTTTCAGTCTTCGTTGTTAGTGCCTGATGGTTTCCTGGTATTCTGTTGTGTTTGTTCCTGGTGCTTTTGTTTTTCAGACTTCGTTGTTAGTGCCTGATGGTTTCCTGGAAGTCTGTAGTATTTATTCCTAGTGCATTTGTTTTTCAGTCTTCGGTGTTAGTGTCTAGTGATTTCCTGGTAGTCTGTAGTGTTTGTTCCTGGTGCTTTTGTTTTTCAGTCTTTGTTGTTAGTGCCTGAGGTTTTCCTGGTGGTCTGTACTGTTTGTTCCTGGTGCTTTTGTTTTTCAGTCTTCGTTGTTAGTGCCTGATGGTTTCCTGCTAGTCTGTAGTATTTATTCCTGGTGCATTTGTTTTTCAGACTTCGTTGTTAGTGCCTGATGGTTTCCTGGTAGGCTGTAGTGTTTGTTCCTGGTGATTTTGTTTTTTAGCCTTCGTTGTTAGTGCCTGATGGTTTCCTGGTAGTCTGTAGTATTTGTTCCTGGTGCTTTTGTTTTTCAGTCTTAGGTGTTAGTGTCTAGTGATTTCCTGGTAGTCTGTAGTGTTTGTTCCTGGTGCTTTTGTTTTTCAGTCTTCGTTGTTAGTGCCTGATGGTTTCCTGGCAGTCTGTAGTTTCTTGTTACTGGTGCTTTTGTTTTTTAGTCTTCGGTGTTAGTGCCTGGTGATTACCTGGTAGCCTGTAGTATTTGTTCCTGGTGTATTCGTTTTTCAGTCTTCTGCATTACTGTCTGGTGGTTTCCTTTCGTACTCTGTAATATTAGCACCTGGTGCTTTTGTTTTTCAGTCTTTTGTGTTAGTGCCTGGTGGTTTCCTGGTAGCCTGTAGTATTTGTTCCTGGTGCTTTCGTTTTTCAGTCTTCGCCAATACTGCCTGGTGGTTTCCTTTCGCACTCTGTAATATTAGCACCTGGTGCTTTTGTTTTTCAGTCTTTGGTGTTAGTGCCTGGTGGTTTCCTGGTAGTCTGTAGTATTTGTTCATGGTGCTTTTGTTTTTAAGTCTTCAGTGTTAGTGCCTGGTGATTTCCTGGTAGTCTGTAGTATTAGCACCAGGTGCTCTTGTTTTTCAGTCTTCGGCATTTCTGCCAGGTGGTTTCTATTCATACTCTGTAGTATTAGCACCTGGTGCTTTTGTTTTTCTGTCTTCGATGTTAGTGCCTGATGGTTTTCTGGGAGTCTGTAGTATTTATTTGTTCCTGGTGATTTTGTTTTTCAGTCTTCAGTATTAGCGCCTGGTGGTTTCCTGAAAGCCTGTAGTATTTATTCCCGGTCATTTTGTTTTTCAGTCTTCGGTGTTAGTGCCTGGTGTTATCCTGGTAGACTGTAATATTTGTTCCTGGTGCTTTTGTTTTCAGTCTTCGTTGTTAGTGCCGGGTGATATCCTAGTAGTCTGTAGTATTAGCACCTGGTACTTTCGTTTTTCAGTCTTCGGCATTACCTCCTGGTGGTTTCCTTTCATACTCTGTAGTATTAGCACCTGGTGCTTTTGTTTTTCTGTCTTCGATGTTAGTGCCTGGTGGTTTTCTGGTAGTCTGTAGTATTTATTTGTTCCTGGTGATTTTGTTTTTCAGTCTTCAGTATTAGCGCCTGGTGGTTTCCTGATAGCCTATAGTATTCATTCCCGGTGCTTTTGTTTTTCAGTCTTCGGTGTTAGTGCCTGGTGATATCCTGGTAGACTTTAATATTTGTTCCTGGTGCTTTTGTTTTTCAGTCTTCGATGTTAGTGCCTGGTGATTTCCTAGTAGTCTGTAGTATTTGTTCCTAGTCCTTTTGTTTTTCAGTCTTCGGTGTTAGTGTCTAGTGATTTCCTGGTAGTCTGTAGTGTTTGTTCCTGTTGATTTTGTTTTTCAGTCTTCGTTGTTAGTGCCTGATGGTTTCCTGGTAGTCTGTAGTATTTGTTCCTGGTGCTGTTGTTTTTCAGTCTAAGGTGTTAGTGTCTAGTGATTTCCTGGTAGTCTGTAGTGTTTGTTCCTGGTGCTATTGTTTTTCAGTCTTCGTTGTTAGTGCCTGATGGTTTCCTGGTAGTCTGTAGTGTTTGTTCTTGGTGCTTTTGTTTTTCAGTCTTCGTTGTTAGTGCCTGATGGTTTCCTGGTAGTCTCTAGTGTTTGTTCCTGGTGCTTTTGTTTTTCAGTCTTCGTTGTTAGTGCCTGATGGTTTCCTGGTAGTCTCTAGTGTTTGTTCCTGGTGCTTTAGTTTTTCAGTCTTCGTTGTTAGTGCCTGATGGTTTTCTGGTAGTCTATAGTATTTATTCCTGGTGCATTCGTTTTTCAGTCTTCGTTGTTAGTGCCTGATGGTTTCCTGGTAGTCTGCAGTGTTTGTTCCTTGTGCTTTTGTTTTTCAGTCTTTGTTGTTAGTGCCTGATGGTTTCCTGGTAGTCTGTAGTATTTGTTCCTGGTGCTTTTGTTTTCAGTCTTCGTTGTTAGTGCCTGGTGATATCCTAGTAGTCTGTAGTATTAGCACCTGGTACTTTCGTTTTTCAGTCTTCGGCATTACCTCCTGGTGGTTTCCTTTCATACTCTGTAGTATTAGCACCTGGTGCTTTTGTTTTTCTGTCTTCGATGTTAGTGCCTGGTGGTTTTCTGGTAGTCTGTAGTATTTATTTGTTCCTGGTGATTTTGTTTTTCAGTCTTCAGTATTAGCGTCTGGTGGTTTCCTGATAGCCTATAGTATTTATTCCCGGTGCTTTTGTTTTTCAGTCTTCGGTGTTAGTGCCTGGTGATATCCTGGTAGACTTTAATATTTGTTCCTGGTGCTTTTGTTTTTCAGTCTTCGATGTTAGTGCCTGGTGATTTCCTAGTAGTCTGTAGTATTTGTTCTTTGTCCTTTTGTTTTTCAGTCTTCGGTGTTAGTGTCTAATCATTTCCTGGTAGTCTGTAGTGTTTGTTCCTGTTGATTTTGTTTTTCTGTCTTCGTTGTTAGTGCCTGATGGTTTCCTGGTAGTCTGTATTATTTGTTCCTGGTGCTATTGTTTTTCAGTCTAAGGTGTTAGTGTCTAGTGATTTCCTGGTAGTCTGTAGTGTTTGTTCCTGGTGCTTTTGTTTTTCAGTCTTCGTTGTTAGTGCCTGATGGTTTCCTGGTAGTCTGTAGTGTTTGTTCCTGGTGCTTTTGTTTTTCAGTCTTCGTTGTTAGTGCCTGATGGTTTCCTGGTAGTCTCTAGTGTTTGTTCCTGGTGCTTTAGTTTTTCAGTCTTCGTTGTTAGTGCCTGATGGTTTTCTGGTAGTCTATAGTATTTATTCCTGGTGCATTTGTTTTTCAGTCTTCGTTGTTAGTGCCTGATGGTTTCCTGGTAGTCTGCAGTGTTTGTTCCTGGTGCTTTTGTTTTTCCGTCTTCGGTGTTAGTGCCTGATGGTTTCCTAGTAGTCGGTAGTAGTTATTTATGGTGCTTTTGTTTTTCAGTCTTTGGTGTTGGAGCCTGATGGTTTGCTGATAGTCTGTAGTATTTGTTCCTGGTGCTTTTGTTTTTCAGTATTCGGTGTACGTGCCCGGTGGTTTCCTGGTGGTCTGTAGTATTTATTCCTGGTGCTTTTGTTTTTCAGTCTTCGGTGTGAGTGCCTGATGGTTTCCTGGTAGTCTGTAGTGTTTGTTCCTGTTGATTTTGTTTTTCTGTCTTCGTTGTTAGTGCCTGATGGTTTCCTGGTAGTCTGTATTATTTGTTCCTGGTGCTATTGTTTTTCAGTCTAAGGTGTTAGTGTCTAGTGATTTCCTGGTAGTCTGTAGTGTTTGTTCCTGGTGCTTTTGTTTTTCAGTCTTCGTTGTTAGTGCCTGATGGTTTCCTGGTAGTCTGTAGTGTTTGTTCCTGGTGCTTTTGTTTTTCTGTCTTCGCTGTTAGTGTCTAGTGATTTCCTGGTAGTCTGTAGTGTTTGTTCCTGGTGCTTTTGTTTTTCAGTCTTCCTTGTTAGTGCCTGATGGTTTCCTGGTAGTCTCTAGTGTTTGTTCCTGGTGCTTTAGTTTTTCAGTCTTCGTTGTTAGTGCCTGATGGTTTTCTGGTAGTCTATAGTATTTATTCCTGGTGCATTTGTTTTTCAGTCTTCGTTGTTAGTGCCTGATGGTTTCCTGGTAGTCTGCAGTGTTTGTTCCTGGTGCTTTTGTTTTTCCGTCTTCGGTGTTAGTGCCTGATGGTTTCCTAGTAGTCGGTAGTAGTTATTTATGGTGCTTTTGTTTTTCAGTCTTTGGTGTTGGAGCCTGATGGTTTGCTGATAGTCTGTAGTATTTGTTCCTGGTGCTTTTGTTTTTCAGTATTCGGTGTACGTGCCCGGTGGTTTCCTGGTGGTCTGTAGAATTTATTCCTGGTGCTTTTGTTTTTCAGTCTTCGGTATGAGTGCCTGATGGTTTCCTAGTAGTCGGTAGTAGTTATTTATGGTGCTTTTGTTTTTCAGTCTTTGGTGTTGGAGCCTGATGGTTTGCTGATAATCTGTAGTATTTGTTCCTGGTGCTTTTGTTTTTCAGTATTCGGTGTACGTGCCCGGTGATTTCCTAGTAGTCTGTAGTATTTGTTCCTAGTCCTTTTGTTTTTCAGTCTTCAGTGTTAGTGACTGGTGATTTCCTGGTAGTCTGTAGTATTTATTCCTGGTGCTTTTGATTTTCCGTCCTCGATGTTAGTGCCTGATGGTTTCCTAGTAGTCGGTAGTAGTTATTTTTGGTGCTTTTGTTTTTCAGTCTTTGGTGTTGGAGCCTGATGGTTTGCTGATAGTCTGTAGTATTTGTTCCTGGTGCTTTTGTTTTTCAGTATTCGGTGTACGTGCCCGGTGGTTTCCTGGTGGTCTGTAGTATTTATTCCTGGTGCTTCTGTTTTTCAGTCTTCGGTGTGAGTGCCTGATGGTTTCTTGACAGTATGTAATATTTGTTTTCTGGTGCTTTGTTTTTCAGTCTTCCATGTTAGTGCCTAGCGATTTCCTGGTATTCTGTAATATTTGTTCCTGGTGCTTTTCTTTTTCAGTCTTCGGTGTTAGTGCCTGATGGTTTCCAGGTAGTCTGGAGTATTAGCATCTTGTGCTTTTGTTTTTCAGTCTTCGGTGTTAGTGCCTGGTGATTTCCTGGCAGTCTGTAGTTTCTTGTTCCTGGTGCTTTTGTTTTTCAGTCTTCGGTGTTAGTGCCTGTTAATTTCCTGGTAGTCTGTAATATTTGTTCCTGGTGCTTTTGTTTTTCAGTCTTCGGCGTTAGTGTCTAGTGATTTCCTGGTAGTCTGTAGTGTTTGTTCCTGGTGCTTTTGTTTTTCAGTCTTCGTTGTTAGTGCCTGATGGTTTCCTGGGAGTCTGTAGTTTCTTGTTCCTGGTGCTTTTGTTTTTTAGTCTTCGGTGTTAGTGCCCGGTGATTACCTGGTAGCCTGTAGTATTTGTTCCTGGTGTTTTAGTTTTTCAGTCTTCTGCATTACTTTCGTACTCTGTAGGATTAGCAACTGGTGCTTTTGTTTTTCAGTCTTTGGTGTTAGTTCCTGGTGATTTCCTGGTAGTCTGTAGTATTTGTTCCTGGTGCTTTTGTTTTTAAGTCTACAGTGTTAGTGCCTGGTGATTTCCTGGTAGTCTGTAGTATTAGCACCAGGTGCTCTTGTTTTTCAGTCTTCAACATTACTGCCTGGTGGTTTACATTCATACTCTGTAGTATTAGTATGGTGGTTTCCTGATAGCCTGTAGTATTTATTCCCGGTGCTTTTGTTTTTCAGTCTTCGGTGTTAGTGCCTGGTGATATCCTGGTAGACTGTAATATTTGTTCCTGGTGCTTTTGTTTTCAGTCTTCGATGTTAGTGCCTTGTGATATCCTAGTAGTCTGTAGTATTAGCACCTGGTACTTTCGTTTTTTAGTCTTCGGCATTACTGCCTGGTGGTTTCCTTTCATACTCTGTAGTATCAGCACCTGGTGCTTTTGTTTTTCTGTCTTCGATGTTAGTGCCTGGTGGTTTTCTGGTAGTCTGTAGTATTTATTTGTTCCTGGTGATTTTGTTTTTCAGTCTTCAGTATTAGCGCCTGGTGGTTTCCTCATAGCCTGTAGAATTTATTCCCGGTGCTTTTGTTTTTCAGTCTTCGGTGTTAGTGCCTGGTGATATCCTGGTAGACTGTAATATTTGTTCCTGGTGCTTTTGTTTTTCAGTCTTCGATGTTAGTGCCTGGTGATTTCCTAGTAGTCTGTAGTATTTGTTCCTAGTCCTTTTGTTTTTCAGTCTTCGGTGTTAGTGTCTAGTGATTTCCTGGTAGTCTGTAGTGTTTGTTCCTGGTGCTTTTGTTTTTCAGTCTTCAGTGTTAGTGACTGGTGATTTCCTGGTAGTCTGTAGTGTTTGTTCCTGGTGCTTTTGTTTTTCAGTCTTCGTTGTTAGTGCCTGATGGTTTCCTGGTAGTCTGTAGATTTGTTCCTGGTGCTTTTGTTTTTCAGTCTTCGTTGTTAGTGCCTGATGGTTTCCTGGTAGTCTGTAGTATTTATTCCTGGTGCATTTGTTTTTCAGTCTTCGCTGTTAGTGTCTAGTGATTTCCTGGTAGTCTGTAGAGTTTGTTCCCGGTGCTTTTGTTTTTCAGTCTTCGTTGTTAGTGCCTGATGGTTTCCTGGTAGTCTCTAGTGTTTGTTCCTGTTGCTTTTGTTTTTCAGTCTTCGTTGTTAGTGCCTGATGGTTTCCTGGTAGTCTGTAGTATTTATTCCTGGTGCATTTGTTTTTTAGTCTTCGTTGTTAGTGGCTGATGGTTTCCTAGTAGTCGGTAGTAGTTATTTATGGTGCTTTTGTTTTACAGTCTTTGGTGTTGGAGCCTGATGGTTTGCTGATAGTTATTAGTATTTGTTCCTGGTGCTTTTGTTTTTCAGTCTTCGGTGTACGTGCCCAGTGGTTTCCTGGTGGTCTGTAGTATTTATTCCTGGTGCTTTTGTTTTTCAGTCTTCGGTGTGAGTGCCTGATGGTTTCCTGACAGTATGTAATATTTGTTTTCTGGTGCTTTGTTTTTCAGTCTTCGGTGTTAGTGCCTGGTGATTTCCTGGCAGTCTGTAGTTTCTTGTTCCTGGTGCTTTTGTTTTTCAGCCTACGGTGTCAGTGCCTGTTAATTTCTTTGTAGTCTGTAATATTTGTTCCTGGTGCTTTTGTTTTTCAGTCTTCGGTGTTAGTGTCTAGTGATTTCTTGGTAGTCTGTAGTATTAGCGCCTGGTGCTTTTGTTTTTCAATCTTCAGTGTTAGCGCCTGGTTGTTTCCTGGTACTCTGTAGTTTCTTGTTCATGGTGGTTTTGTTTTTCATTCTTCAGTGTTAGCGCCTGGTTGTTGCCTTTGGCAGTTTGCAGGATTGGTTCACGGCCCTTTGATTCTGTAAACTGACATACTCTGGAGATCCGCTACACAACTCCCTGGCCCAGCGCCAACAGCTGCCAGATACAATACATTGTGAAAGATGTTTTCGCTTTCATATTCATGCATATTAATCAGCGGCACAACAAGCTGCTGACAGTGATTACAGAAACCTTTTCATATAAATACCTGACTCCAATGTCCGGGTCGCCCAAAACTGCTATTTTTCGCAGCCCAGCGGAAAGGCCGTGATTTGGGGCGTGCTGACCGGGCACATTCGGCACAATTCATGCCCAGGCCGCTGGCTTCAGTGACAGCTCACGCTGAAGCTGTATTAATATTAAGCACATGCAACTGAACTGCTTCACAGGCCCTGATTAGAGGTGGGCAGTGTATTGCAGACTCCCGTGCAAGCTCCCATTTGTGCAGGGGTAGAAATTATGAGTGGGGTGGAATTTAACGCACCTGGGGCTGTATTACAGAAGTGCCCAGGGCGCGTAATGACATTCGTACCCGCTTTGTGTGCCCCCAGGGCACTTTGGTATTACAGAAATGGCCGCAGACCTCTTCTGTAATACAAATACGGGTGGCACACATTTTGCACCAGCGCTATTATGCGGGGGCATTTTTTCATAATAAGGGAATTATTTATTTGCCTCTGCGCCTGTGCTGTATTACCAGTGTGGGCGTAGAAGCCTAAATGCCCTTTGGAGGCACACTGAAAATGCGCCACAAAAAGGTTACGCACTGTTGTTGCACCCCCTAAGGACAGGCCTCTCAAGGGATAAAGGAGGGTCCCGTGGACCCCCCCAAACATCTCCCTACAGGCAGGGGCAGTCAATCACTGCACCCGCCTGCAAAGGGATCTTTAATCCACCTTAAAAGTGCAGGCGGGTACCTCCTGCACAGACAAACACGGAGCAGCTTTTAACCCCTTCCAGGCTGATGACGAGCTCAGCTCGTCATGAGCGTAACCTGCCGTACGCTCATGAGTACGCGGTATTTTTTAAATTGCCGCGCACAGCGGGAAAAGCGCCGCAGCGATGCGGTTAAACAGCCGCTCCGTACTTTTCTTGACTGCGCTGCCCTAGGGGCAACACGATTTTGCAGCTGCCCTGAGGGCAGCGCACTCTTCCTGATAAGACGCACTTTCACTGTTTGCACCGGGCACACCTGCTTTAAGGTGCGCCGTAGGGCAAACAGGAAAGTGCATCTTGTCTGTAATAGGGTCCAAGGTCATTACCAAGTTGTGATCACATTTTCCTCAGGTGAATATTGGCAAGTGAAGCCGGCCGATATATAACGGAGAAAAATGGTTTCTTGCTGTGGGCTGGTACAGGTCTGGGCGATGGGCATTGCGTGCAGTGGTTCTGTCTTATGTGAGAGAAGATAGTCACACAGGATAAGGGAATTAATCTGCAGCCAGACTGAACTACAATTGGCAACGTGACAACTGAGTACACTGGTAAGTGCAGGTCTGATTATGCATGAATTTACATTACTATGTAATACTCAGAGTAGACACAGGTCAGCCACCTCATAACTTACCAGGACACAGAAAGTTGTTAGAGTGTTTGCCAATGGGAGGAGAGTGTGCTGGTCGTGCTGTACCATATCCGTGGAAGGAGGGATTATTCTTCCCGTTTTTATCTCAGGGTTATGGGTTAGTGTAGTTATCATGGAAACAGCCATGTTTTCACCTCTCTTCTGAGCTGCTCACCTCCCTCAGTTAAGAGTATTTATTGTGTATTTGTATAGGGCACGAGGGGTGGTGTACCCAAAACGGGGAACAGCCATGACAACGCGGGGATTACCCCGCACTGCCATTACAAGGCAGGGATTACAACGAAAGTCGTTAGAACGACTTTCACTGGAGGGCGCTGTTGGATAGGGAATAGTTTGATTTTCTATCCAACACCTTCCCTACTGTCAGCGTGGGCTGGAGTTGGAATAGAAAATTAAACTATTCCACTATCCAGAGCCCTCCAGCGAAAGTCATTGTAACGACTTTCGTTGTAATCCCCGCGTGGTAATGGCATGCGGGGTAAAAGCCCGCGTTGTAATGACATACCACCACCGAAAACGATGGTGAGTCTTGGTGCGCATGCGCAGGGAGCGAGTTTGGCCAGATCCTTCGCATGCACTGATTTTCAATTGTCATCCCTGATTTCAGTGCGCCTCTTGGGTCATTTATTTAAACACACTGATTATTTGATGCTAGTGCATGCAAAAACATCCCTATTCTAGCAGCAGTGAGAGCAGACTCCTGTAAAATGGGGAAACAAACAGCAAAACAGCATTATGTGGAGCATTCACCAAACTTCTGGCTCACCATCCCAACCTACTAAAAGCCATAAGAGGCAGGCGGACTACTCAGAGGAGATCCTTGAAGAGAGAATCAGGAAGATAGTGAGAGAGACTGTCAGTCAGCCAAAAAACAACTTTATTTGGTTTATCATAACCATAAAGCATGGAATAAAAAATATAAATAGCACCACATAAAAACGTCATGTTACACAAAAACTTCTAAAACATTTCCAAATCTAAAAAATCCCAATGCGGATTCCCACGTGCGTTTACTGCTTATCTGCTTTCAATAATAAGGTGTTCACTTTAATCATAAATTTTACACCACGACAAATTAGAATACTGGACATGCCTCTCATCCAGCTTATTACCGCCTGCCTGCAAGTACGAATTTGTAAGTCCTTAAAGTGTGCCAGTAACAGCTTCCTTCGTACTATTTTTAAACGATCACAAACACACATTAAATGAGAGACTGATTCTACCAGAAGCCACTTTCTTTTTACATTCTATAGGGCTGTCCATTCATCCAAACTTCTGGAACCGGGTCACAGCAATACTAGCTCAATTCATATCCCAAATAGTCCAAAACAACCCTAAAATAAATATTACTGAATATCTCGGGTGACGACCCCCAACCAATGATCACCAGATATGGGTTACCATAACCCTAGGGGTAGCAAAAAGTAATATAGCTAGAACATCGGTAAGACAGATCCCCCAACGATACGACAATGGGAAACAGATCTAGATTGGTGTCAGAATGCAGAACAAGTAATATGTAAAGGACAAGGATGCCCACAAAGGTGGGAAAAAATGTGGGGACCGTGGAAATCTTACAGGGGTAGTTGAGGCCCTAGCTCAGGGTACAAACACTTACTGTGACCAAGGCAAGATTGTCCTAGAAATTGGTAAATAAATATTCAAAATGCAAACTGCTTACAGGCTATCACAAACAACCTTGTTTTAGGGCTCTATGTTTTATTGAAGCTGAGAACTATGTACCTATGCTTTTACGAACTAAAGGTAATGATACACATGTTAAATAAATAAAAAAGTTTTTTTTTTTGAAAAGAGACTGTGTCTACCATGCAATCTCCCACTTCTTCAGCATCTCATCAAGGTATTCATGATGTCCTCTCTTCCTGGTCTGAGATGAGAAGAGGAACTGGACATTCTTCCCACCGATCAAAGCGGGAAATACATAGCTAAGCACATTTTGCCTGAGTTACTAACCAGAGTGTGGAAGAATATGGATGTTTCTATTGAAGATCTTCCTAGTACTTCTTCTGAATCGCTGAATCAGTTTTAAGGCAATTTCTAAATATCCAGAAGTTGGTCTTCCTATCCAACAGCAGGTATTAGACATTCATCATCATAAGATCTTTATTTCAGTAAAATACCATAAAAGCACACACAAAAACGTATAGCAATAATATACTTGAGTGACATTCACAGTTTAGGCATAGCAAAAGACTATATAAATCACATTAAAAAACTAGAGCAATAAATAAGTTTCTAATAAAAACACTTAACACAGCAGGATTGGTCACTTGTCTTATATGTCTAACTTAGCCATGGGTAATTAAAGCTATGCGGATACGCCACATGGCTACCAGGAAATGCAAAACAGCAAAAACGATGGGTCCGGATGTATCAGTCTTTAAAACTCTAACTGCATGCGTACATTGCCGGAAACCAAGATTTTTACACAAGAGAACAAGCCAATGCTTCCTGGGTTTATAATATACAGGACCAAAGAAAAAAACATGTATCTCAGATTCTCTATCACATTCGCAAAGAGGAAATTTTTCCGGGGCAGGAGTAGACCAATTACTAGTAAAGGCTCGTACAGGTAATACTCCATGCCTCCATTGTACATACAGTTTTCTGGCTAAAAATGGATAAATGTCATCTAGGAATCGTTCAAAGTGGTAGGAATATTTGACCATAGGGAAGGAAGCAGTTCTAGAGCCTTTTTTGGGGTTACACAGGGCCGCATTCAGGTTCTCAGCTCGAAATACCTTCGCAAGCATGCCCCTCTCAGGATCAGCCCATAAGACAGGAAATCCCAGCCTTGTAAATTCCTTCTTAATGAAGGTGAGCCAGGGAATTTTACATGCGCTCTTACTAGAGAGTATTTCTTTGAGCTCCTGTCTGTAAATAAACATAGATATTGGCATGGGTAAATGGAAGGATCTTGATACAAATTTTTCCAGATTCATGTCAAAGCTGCATGCATTGGCAGACAAGGATGAGTCTATTCCTGAGTCAGTGGCAGGGGACTCTTTGGGAGCAAGTCTAGTGAGATGAACCTCTACGGCTGAGGAAATATTGATCAAAGACAAAATAGACAAGAAACGTGAGCCAGCTTTGAGGATGAGCTAAGCTGGAACTCATCTTGTTAGGATAGCATGAATTCATGTGACCTGCACTAGTCTAAATATATCATCTCCACACTCAAGAATGTATTCAAAGTGATTCTGGAAGGAACTAAATATGTCATGTGGCTGGATGACATAGAAAGACAGGCAGAATTCTCTTCATGTGGTCAATGCTGTAGCTCTTGCAGGGGGGTGCAACAGTGGCAGCTAAAATAATTTTGTATTTATATTACTAACATGCTGAACATTAAATCCATTACCAATATCCTTCATGGCACTAAAATTATGACCACAGCGTCTCCAAGATACAGAGCGGATCTTTGTATAACGATCTTCAAGAATGGAATAGTGATGATACAAGCTTCTAACTACGATTTGTAGAAATTTGACAACATGTCTCAACCCTAAAAAGATGCGTAGAGGTCTCAAGTTCACAACAACCCCAGAGAACACAAGAAATCACTAGGAACTCAGCCGCATCTACCTGCACTACCAACAGACCTGCTAGAGTCCTGCAGGAACCTGAACAATATACGCAACTAAGAGACCCAATCAGAACAGGAGATGCAACATCTGGATATGATAGAGAGAGAATCTCACCCGCAAGACATGCGCATAACAACTTAGTGCTTCAGCAGAGGGAAACACCGACCTCAGACAGCATTCTAAACAGAGACCCTCAGGATCTAAAGCAGTCAATGCTTCTAGGAAACACACTCGAATTAGGAGACCCAACGCTTAGGATGGTGATAGAGAGAACAGAAATGGTTACACGTCATCTGATAAGCGTTACAGAACCTCTCCAGAGGGAAGTTTCGACTCCTCCCCCCAATGACGGAACATCTCTAATGGACAGAACACCCAATGAAAACCTAGAAAGATCTGATATGGAAAAGGCTACCCCTTTCACACCGCAAAGTAATTCGTCACAAAAGCCTCTAAGACCCACTCGTACTGTACTTACTACTAGCATGAAACTAGGACCTCAAAGCATTGATAACGCATCCACTAAGTCAATGAATGATATAATAGACAACCGATCTCGTGGCAAAAAAAAGAAGACCCTGACGAAGAATTCAGAACGTAAATACGGGAACAATAAAATGGAATCACGAAAGAAACAGAGGATCATTCACAAGATATCACCCCAGACCCTGAGAAAAATAATAGAGCTCTAAACACAAATGGGCGACATGTCCGTTACATACTAAGCACACTTCAAGAGATAGAAAAACTTTGTGACATTTCAGAGAACACTCATTCCAAAGTTGAGCACATCCAAGACCTACTATTTCATTCCCAAAGAAAGGACAATAACAGGGTGATGCCGTTAGCTTACAGACAAAATAGACCCGATAGGAATCACAAATATCTAACGAATGAAGATATCCTATCCTTACTCCGGGATTATGAATCTAATGTCAGCAGTAGAGGGGAGGAAATTAAAACAGTCCTGATTGATGCAAACAGAACGTCGAGAATGAATAAGAGGAAACCTAACCTTAACAATCTTCAACGAGTCCAGCTAACCACTGACTCGCTAAATCTGAACCCAAGCATAACTGGGAAAGCACTAAAATGCCTACTGATTAACTGTCGGTCAGCAACTAAACATGCTTCTGACATAGCTGATCTCATCATTAATCAGGACATAGACATAACAATCCTTACAGAAACTTGGCTATCAGAATCCTCGTCCCCAGTCATGGATCTACTGGTGCCCCCTCATTATAATATTGTGAGACTTGATAGGCTAAAAAAGTCAGGGGGTGGTATAGCCTGCATTCACCGACCAAATCTTGAAGTTGGCCAAATTCATTCCAACCCACTAGAATCCTGCGAAAATCTAGGTCTCAATCTAAGATCAGCTAACAATCAGGGATGCAACTTGCACGCCCTTTATCACCCACCAGGTAATAATATGACCTACATAGACCAGCTAATGGAGATCATCACATCCAACTCTAACTCTGAAGCAAATAACATATATCTTGGGGATTTTATTCTACACTGGAATGACAACAACGACAAACAGGTCAACGCTCTTAAAGACTTCTTATCGGATCTAAACCTATGCCAAGCATGCACACAACCAACTCATTCGAAAGGAGTGACATTGGACTGGATAATTTCCAAAAAAGACAATACATCAGTCCTCTCAATAGAGCCATGCGACTGGTCAGATCACCATGTCATAACCTTCCTGATACCCATATGGAAGAAGACAAAGAGCACACAACCAATGAAAACCAAAAGATGGATGCGAGACACCAGAGATGTAAAAATGGAATTACTAATAGAACGCTGCGAGAAAGACCTAAATATACCTCACAACTTACAGAATGTGAATGATTTAACTAAGCACTACACTACTTCAGTAACAAAAATAGTCAACGCCACCATACCTCTAAAACTGAAAAGAGTTACAGATAAGGTGAAAAACCCTTGGTTCAATGGGACATTGAATGAAAACAGGAGGAAATTGAGACTGGCAGAAAGGAAATGGAGACAACACCCTTCATCCCCTGAACTGAAATCCCTCAGAAAAATCAGAAATGATTACAACGAAAAGATCCTCAAATCAAAGAAGGAATTTATTAGATCTGAACTGGATAACGCCAAAAGCAGACCACGGAAACTTTTTGAGATTATAAAACAACAATCAAATAAACTGGCCAAATCGGCTCAAGAAGTCACAAAAACACAACTAAGCTGCGAAGAATTTGCAACGTTTTTCACAGAAAAAGCTGACACGCTGGAAAGAGAACTCAGAAACGCAGCGAATAACCTTGATCTCCACACACCTTCATCGATCATTACCACAGAGAAAAGTTCGGATAATATGAAGAAAAACGAGGCACAATGGGACACGTTCAAACTACTAGATCAGAATAGCATTGCCAAAGCGCTATCTGACATCAAACCCAACAATCACTACAATGACCCTCTACCAACAAAATGCCTGAAAGAAATCAGCCATTCAGTGATTCCAATCTGGACAGAAATCATAAACGCCTCCTTATCCCAGGGGATCCTTCCGGATTGCCTAAAAACAGGTCAAGTAGTCCCTATCATCAAAAAACCGACAGCGAACCCTGAAGATCCGAATAATTACCGCCCAGTTACCAACATCCCTCTTCTCGCCAAACTAATAGAGAAGTGTGTGCAAATCCAATTGAGCCAACACATCGACAATTTCTCTCTATTGGATGACTATCAATCAGGATTCAGAACAGGACACAGCACGGAAACGGCGATATTACACATTGTCGATGATGCACTTCAGGCACTAGATAACAATCGAACTTGTCTGCTTATACTCCTTGACCTGTCATCTGCATTTGACACGGTTAATCACGAAAAACTTTTGAACAGACTACATGAAAGGATAGGAATATCTGGCATCGTGCTTAAATGGTTCGAATCCTTCCTACAAAATAGAACTCAAAGATTCCTGGTAAACCAAGCTCTATCACCTTCATGCCCTAACACAATTGGAGTCCCGCAAGGATCCACATTATCTCCGTCACTGTTTAATCTGTATATCGTACCCCTTACAGAAATCCTCCGAAATGTCAAAATATCCTACCACATGTACGCGGATGACACGCAGATATACATCAAGATTACATCCTTGGAAGACATCAACGTAATGAACGAGGCCCTAAAAATAACTCTAAAATGGTTAGCTATCAATCACCTGAAGCTAAATGCACATAAAACTGAATTTTTACTAATCTCACCTCAGAAGAATCAGTCGGTAGTGAAGGAATGGTCCAAACTGATCACGGCGTTAAACTGCACCCCCACCCTAGTTGACTCAGCGAAATCACTAGGAATCACACTGGATGAGAACCTCGACATGAAAGCACACATCAAAGCAATGGCAAAAAGCGCCCGTTTTCACCTGAATTACTTAAGAAAAATTAAACCATTTTTATCTGAAGCGGATCTAAAACTAGCAGTCCAATCATTGGTCATTTCAAGGATTGAATATGGAAGTACAACATTGGCGGGGCTACCAAAAATTTCTACCGCACCATTAAAAGCATGCCTCAATGCAGCGGCAAGACTTATCACAGGAACAAGGAAATTTGATCATATCTCCCCTCACCTGAAGGCATTGAACTGGCTACCTTACGAGGCCAGAATTCAGCTAAAGATGGCATGTGTCACCCACAAAGTGCTTCATTACAATACTCCGAGATACCTTGCCCAAAAAATTGAAATATCTGGAGGAGATAGACCAGGCAGGAGTGCCAAGGAGCTGGTGCTGAGACCACCCATCTTCAGGAAGAAAAAAACTTATGATAGAGCGTTTTCAGGAGTGGCCCCTAGAATTTGGAACTCACTTCCCCCAAATATCAGAAAAATTGAAAACTCTGCAATTTTTAAGAGGGAAACGAAGATCTTTCTTATGAATATATTCCTTCCATTGGAATGATAGATCGGCACTAACTCCTTGAATCAGAATCGTCCAAGATATACACTTGTCTGGAGAACATAGGTGACTCAGGAAAAGACTCATCGAAACTATCATATACAGGAAGACCTAGTACACCTCATATAATAACTATCTAACCTACTTCAGGTCCTTGTCTATTTGTTGTAAACTGTAATCCTTGTTATCCTAGTTTGATATCATTCCCATACTAAATTTGTCTAATATAATCTTGTTATACAAGATGGACTCTTTTATCCCTCTTGAAATGTTAAGCGCTCTGATACCTAAGGGTCTTGTTCGTGCTATAGAAAACTGTTTAATAAATAAATAAATAAGCAATATCATACCTTTTCGGCACAAAAATAAGCAACTCTTCACATGCCATTGGAGGAGGTTATGTTGTTTGGTGCTGTACTAGAGAAAACTTAAATTGAACTTTTAAAGAGAATAAATTACTCTTCCTCATTTCGACATATGCTGGAAGCTTCAAATTTCTGAGCTTAGACCTCAGTTAAATTATTCAAAAGAAGCATCTCAACAGCAACAATTTACATTTCCTGTAGACCCTGCAATTGGAATTATAAGAACAAAGGAGAACAGAAAGAAACCCCTTTCTCACCTGGGAAGATTCAGCACTCCTGATTTTATCTTGGGTGGCCTAGAGCGGGTGGTTGGAGGTTGGATATGCCATTGGTGGAGGCTCAGGAGGCATCTACTTCAGATGGCTGAGTGCTGAAGGTTCCCAGCTAGAGTTTGCATCTATTTGTCCAGAAACTGGTAACATACCTATGCCTTGTCCACAAAATCTTTTTAGGAAGAAGGCAATGCTATCCGTGATGAAGGTTCCTCTAGCAAGAAAAAAAACTAGGTACCAGGTTTTTCAACAGGAAAAGGGAGGAGATATTTACTTGATCGTCTTTATGGAACCCAAGTGCACAGGCGGTTCAGGAGATTTCAGATTGGTCATGGTTCTCCAAAAGAGAATCAAGTAGATCGGGAAGATCCTATTCAAGGTGGAGATGCTTCAAAGGATAATTTATTTGACTACATAAGGTTAGTTCTGGATTACCTTAGATCTAATGGATGTAAATCTCACATTCCTATCTCATGAGATCATCAAAGATTCCTGAGATTCTGCCTTATGAGAAATCATTTTCAGGTTCATGTACTGACGTTTGGCATTGGATGTGCCCCCTTGTTCACAAAAAAGATGTGCTATGTTATTGTCCATGTTAATTAAGGGTCTTGAAACTCACCCATGATTGTAATCTACTGCTACGCTACATGCATCACGCGGCCGGCCCAACAAGGGTTGTAGGCGACATGCTGTGTACAAGCTGTTCCGCTAGGCCTCCCCCAAATCCCTCGAGACTCTTTTGAATTGCGCGGCTGGCCCTGCATAGGGTTTTGGGCCTTGCACTGTGTGTACCTAGACCCTCCCTTTGTTATCTACATGGAAAATAAAAACAGATTTAAACAAAAAAAAGATGGCACACCTGGTGGCATCTCTACATTTTCAGGAATTTCATATTTTCCTGTAACCGGCAGCTGCATGCTGCACTGAAGGGAGAGGCTTGGGGGGGGGGTCGCCAGCAGTGCAGGATTGTTCCCAGCACCATGGCCTACTCATTGATCTTCTGAAAGGAAAGTTAGATACAGCACACAACAAGGTCTACATAGGAGAACACTTCAAGTTGGATGAGGGATGATTCTGTCTTCCAGCAGAAGCAAAGACCCTGTGGCTGGTGCTGTCTCAGTTGCTATCTCAGCATCAATATTGAGCTTCCTTTTGACTAAAGGTAGAAGGACATATGGCATTGTCTGAGCTCCTAGAACCCTGGGCACTTCTTCCTCTCCAACTTCTTCTAATATATCTACTGCACACAGCAGGCCACACTCTAGATCCCATCTTCTCCACCAGCAACACAGCCAGGTCAGCCAAGCCATACCCTCTGGCTCACTTGGAAGGACCACTCCATCATTAATTTCAACATTCTTACCCTCCCCACATACATTGACAGTGACACCCCAAACCCAGGGCCCCAACTGGAAAAACCTCACCCAAGGAGCATAGATCAATACCCTCAACCTACACCATCCCACTCTCTCAGAAAACACCCACAGAAGCGCTCAAAGCATCAACGAAAGGCTCACCACCTGCGCCAACAGCCTTGCTCCACTCAAGGCCAACAAACCCAGAAGAACCAGAAAACATGCATACTGGTACACAGACACCCTCAGGAGCGCCAAGAGACACTGCAAAAAGTTGGAAAGGAAGGTGAGATCTTCTCAGAAGCCCGCAGACAAGAACACCTACAAGAACTCTCTCAGATGGATGTATGACATTACAACGCATGCTTTTACATCGCATGCTTTTACAACGCGGTTTTTACAACGCATACCATTACAACGCATAGTGCTTTTAGGCGCTGGATAGTGAATTGTTTAATTTACTATTCCAACTCCAGTCCCCGTGGATAGTAGGGAAGGTGTTGGATAGTACATTAAACCTATTCCCTATCCTAGAGCGCCCCCCAGCGCAATGCGTTGTAATAGTTTGCGTTGTAAAAGTTGCGTTGTAAAGGCACTGCGTGGTAAAAGTTGCGTTGTAAAGGTTGTTTACCCTCTCAGATCCTACCACAACGAACTGAAAGAGGCCAAGAAGAGAGCACTGTCCCAGAGAATCAAAGCCAGCAACAACAAACCTAAAGAACTCTTCACGATCATCAAATAATTCATCCACCTCACAGCCACATCCAACTCCATCACCGCATGGCAGGACCTCTGCAATCAATTCTCAGACTTCTGCCCTGGCCAAATCTCCAACATCTACAACATTTTCGATCCTCCACCTCTTCACACGACCCTTATTCATTTACCGGCCCTCACCGCAGGAGCTCCAACACTCTCCACTGGACCCCGATGACCGCTATAGAAACCACAGCAATTATGAATTCCAGAAACTCAGGTGCCCCCACTGATCCTTGCCTGTACCAGCTCTTCACTCAAGGCAGCACCATGATAAGCTCAGCTCTACAAGTTATTGACAAGAAATCCATCGCCACTGTCACATCCCCTGGAAACAAGCAGATGTCATCCCTCTCCTCAAGAGACCATCCGGAGACCAGGACGTCCTCAGCAACTTTTGACCCATCTCACTGCTTCCCTTGCCTGGAAAAATCATGGAAAAACCAATCAACAGCCAGCTCTCCTGATACATCAAACAACATGAACTTCTTGACCACTCACAATCAGGATTTTGCAGCCACCATAGCTCCGAGATGGCCCTCATTGCAGCAACGGACAGCATTCACAAAATCATGAACCGAGGGGCCTATTTCTTCTCGACCCCCCCCCCCCGCCTTCAACACAGTCACCCATCACACATTCATCACCGACTCCACAGCGCAGGAATTCAAGGGCCAGCCCCCTAATGGATGTTCTCTTTTCTGACAGGTAGAACGCAATGGGTCAGGCTTAATGCACCCCCGACGGGGGCCATTCCTCAGCCCCACCTTCAACAACATTTACCTGGCACCCCTTGCATAGAATACCCGCTCCCAGGGACTTAGCATCATCTCATGCACCGATGACACCCAACTCATCCTGTCCCTCTCAGAAGTTCCCAACCCGGAAAACAACTTAAAAATATGCATGATGGAAGTCGCCACATGGATGCGCACCAGCTGCCTGAAACTCAATGCCATGGAAACCTAAGTCCTGATTTTCAAACCCAACAACTCCCCCTGGGACGGCACCTGATGGCCCACAGAATTGGGATCCACCAACCGGGCACGTAACCTGGCCTCATTCTGGACACCGAACTCTCTGTGAGACCCCAAATCAACGCCGTCACATTTGCCTGCTTCAACATCCTCCCATGCTCAGATAGATCTTCAAATGGCTCCCCTGGACACCAGGAAGACCATCACCTAGGCTCTGATCAAGAGCAGGTTAAACTACAGCAACGTCCTCTACTACGGAATTCCCGCCCACCTCACACACAAGCTCCAAACAATCCAAAACGCTGCTGCAAGACTGGTTCTTAACCTTCCCCCCTGCACCCACATCACACCTGACCTCTGCGAACTCCACTGGTCCTCCGTCCAGAAACTCTGCCAGTTTAAAATACTCACCCTTGCCTAAAAAGCTCTTCATAAGAAAGAACCCTCCTACCTCAACCGTCGACTGCACTTCCACAAGCCAACCCGGAATCTCCGATCTACCTCGCTATCACTTGCACACTACGGGCCCAATTCACAGAACTAACTTAAGACAAAATCCTAAACTTACTACCATTTTGATATTCACAGAAGGCACTTACTCATTTTGGTATTCACAGAAGGCACGTACTCATTGATGAGTAAGTGTCTTATGTGAATACCAAAATGAGTAAGTGCACTTACTCATTTTGGTATTCACAGAAGGCACTTACTCATCAATGAGTAAGTTCCTTCTGTGAATACCAAAATGAGTAAGTGCTCATCAATGAGTAAGTGCCTCCTGTGAATACCAAAATGAGTAAGTGCTCATCAATGAGTAAGTGCCTCCTGTGAATACCAAAATGAGTAAGTGCTCATCAATGAGTAAGTGCCTCCTGTGAATACCAAAATGAGTAAGTGCCTTCTGTGAATACCAAAATGAGTAAATGGTAGTAAGTTTAGGATTTTGTCTTAAGTTAGTTCTGTGACACGGGCCCTGTCCCCGCATTCGCAGAAGCAGGTCAGCAGGCCGCTCATTCTCCTACCTCGCAGCAACGACCCGGAACGCCCTCCCCTCCGACATCAGAGCAGCCACCACGCTCACAACATTCCGCAAAAAACTGAAGTGCTGGCACTTCAACTGATACCCCTGACCTCCCGCACCTACTCAGCGGCTGGATACCCTCACGGGTGATTAGCCGGCGCTCTTCAAAACCTCTTACATTATACAGATTACATTACATCAGTAAAATTCTCCTTTCGACTATAGCCATGGCACATCCTTTGTCAAATACTCCTTTTCTGGAGGGCTTTCAGGGAAGATCTGCAAGGGGGTGGAAGCATTTTGAGATTTGTAGGAGAGACACCTGGGCTTCCTCCCACACATTCCTTCAGCATTACCAGCTGAGGGTGCTGGTTTACAAGGATGTTCTTTTGATCACAGTGTTTTGAGTTCTCTTAGCTAAACAGACTTTTTAAATACACAAATGTAATTCTGAACAGCATGATCAGTGTTTGTTTCTTATTTACTGTTAATATGTATGCATTTATTTGTTGCTTGAATGCCAGCTAAAGCTTTGGGGGCATATTTATGAGTTCTGGCGCATCTCTGCAAATCAGCAGGGATGCGCCAGAACTGATGCGTCACGCATTTCCCTCCTTGCGGCACCACAGATGCGCCGTATTTACAATGCGGCGGACCATGGTGCAAGGAAGGGCAGATGCGTGACGCATCTTGTGGTGTACGGGCGGCGCATTGCTGGAGTAGCGACGCAAGTGCGACGCAACTCCTGCAATGTACAGAGGCCACCCATACATAACGCGGTGCATCACTCCTTACGCCTGCTTCAAGCAGGCGTAAGGATTTGATGCAGCAGCGTCGTAAAACTGACTCAGTGAAATCTTGTAGATTTCACTGCGTCAGTTTTACGGGGCTTTCCTACGAGGGAACGCCCACCCTGCGACAGAACGCCCACATGAAACCTGACGCAGGTTTCATGTGGCGCAGGGCTTTACAACGTGACGCATCTGCCTAGATGCGTCACTTTGTAAATAGGTCGCAGGGATGCGCCACGTTTCTGCGCCGTTGCGTCACGCAACGGCGGCATAAACGTGGCGCAAGTCCGACATAAATCTGCCCTTTAGTATTCCTCGAAATGAACAACTCAGGGGAGGAGAGGAACATAAGGAAAATGGCTCAGTTATTCACTTTTAATCTTCGTTAACCTCAATCCTACTTGCTCTTGTCACGGTCATTACAACCCAGCATCCACCCAGACTGCTGCCCTTCAAGTTGCCTTAGTCAAGTCAGGAAATACTCTAGGTAGGATATAATTAGGACTCATGGTTTTATGGTATTTATTTTTGTGATATTTCCATCTGTATTTATCCATATTTATTTTTTGTCAACATAATGTATGTATGTATGTATTGTGCACTTATATAGCGTTGACATGGGCCCATATCTGTGTTTATCCATATTTATTATGGGTTTTGTGAAAAAATAAAGCTGAAACTGGTATAATTCCACATTTATTTAACCAAGAAAGGTGCAGTCACGCTTGAACGCCTGCCAGGTTTCAGTGATATGAACACCCGCAGAAGAGAAATAAATGCACTTATATGAAAATATGGACATTTCAGTTTCAGCCTTGTGCATATCTACTGCTGTTTAAGCCTCTTTACTAAAATTTATTTTTTTGTTTTTTAACTTCCTTACCTATCAATTCACACAGTGTTTGGCCTGGCAGTCATTGCAAGATGTATTTAGAATCACTCAAAAAATACACAATTTCCTTTTTTATCCACATCTAAAGATAAATATAGACAAGAAAATAAATGGCTTTCTGTTTGGATTTATCTGTAAAAATCAGTAAAAACGGAAAACAGGGAACCTTAGATATAATCTTATAGCAGCCAATAGTGTAGTGGAGTTTGCCTTTACTTCCTGTTCTTTCTCCTATTGTAAGGGGGGACTCACCTCAAAAATAAAGACTGTGGTGACGATGGCTACGGATGATTAACTTTATCGGTAAGTACCCAGGGCCAGGGCTTTAAGTGGGCCGGGTCTCACCGGTGCTGACCTCTGGCTGTTTTTTAAAGGGGGCCTCGAAGCGCGTCTCTATCGGGCTCTGTTTTGTGCCTTAGCACAGGTGGTCCGTTTTATTCCGGTCTGCAGTGACAGCAGGCACATCGATGTGCGCGTGCTCGCACTGCTCACTTTTCACTAGTGGAGAAGTTACAGCATGACGTCATGCCAGGTGAGCGTTGTAGGGGGAAGGGAAATCCTTAACCGCATGCGCGCTGCGGCGATTTTCGCGCTACGCGGCTTTTTTCAAAAAGCCACGTTACATGACGAGCTCAGCTCGTCATCAGCGTGCGAGCGGCGCAACTGATGACGAGCTGAGCTCGTCATCAGCGCCGAAGGGGTTAAAAGAGAGTCATTTTCTCTCTGGAGTTCCCTTCTCTTTTTGAAACTCAGGAGCAGCAACATTGTCGTGATGTCACCAGGGCTTTAAGTGGAAGCTTTTTCAATATTATATACAAGACATAGTTGCTGCTTATTTATTTTAGGCAACTAACAACCATTGACAAAGCCAATAGTCCTGACTTGTAGGTGTGATGTTACTTGTTGTATTATATATCTGGATGACAGAAACAGCACAATACAAGTAGGGGGGCACACTATGCTAAGCACAGATTTTTAGTTTACGTGTCTTTAAGCCACGCCCTCAATTACATTGGCCAGGCCCCTTTGAGAGGCCCCTTTCCCGCCCCCCCCCCCCCCCCAAAAAAAAAGTCATCCCACTTAAAGCCCTGCCCAGGAAAATACTCCTTCACCTAAATTGAAGCAGTTCCTGCTTAAATGTAGTTTTTTTTAAATCCCTTTGAACACAGCTGGCCTGCCCAAATCCCGGATTGCAGTGACTTCGTGTTTATAGTTCGTGATGTCATATTTTGTTCCCACAGCCGTCATGTACCGGTTCATGCGTGGCCTCTTCAGCTGGTGCTGCCTCTTTAGTCAGAACCACTTTCCGTGTTTGGATTTTTGGAGTTTATGTTTCGAATGATAAAAAGCCCAAACTGCTGTAGGGGCCACACGTCGCATGGGGCCAGCTGGTAATTATGCGCATTGGGCACACAAAGGGCCCTTGGGTACAGCTGCCCCCTGGAAGGGCAGATAGTACGGCTGGTATTGATCCTGGAGGGTGGGGGGGGAGGGGGTTATCTGCCTCCCAATCCTTTGTACGCCTTCGGCAATCCTAAAACCCAGATTTGCATCTGTTTCCTTAATCCTCGAGTCTGGATTACGGCATCCGAGTGTGCGCGCCTCCGCTCCCCTCCACCACCTCTTTATCAAAGATGTTTATCCCTCAGCCCTTTTTTGGTTAACAAAGTCTCGCTTTAAATGACATCGATTTGTGAAGTGCCTTAATCTGGGATTTTCCAGGCGCTGTAGACAGAAGAGGGGCTCAGCAGTGGGATCTCAGGGGGAGTCAAGATGCATACACACAGGGGCACTGTTTTAGGTCCAATAACACCTATTATTTCAGTGCACTGAAACCATCACGTGAGCACTGTATAAATGATG
This sequence comes from Lissotriton helveticus, assembly GCF_964261635.1. NCBI lineage: Eukaryota > Metazoa > Chordata > Amphibia > Caudata > Salamandridae > Lissotriton > Lissotriton helveticus. Next base: position 123,707,648 of record NC_136068.1, read on the forward strand.
ATTATTATGGGCCACGCGCATGATGTGAATGTTGCCCTGGGAGCACTGCACAGGCAGGCTCAATGCACAGATAATCACCATTTTATCTGCATCGCTGTCAAGTGTTCCCATGTGGCATCAGCCACTCCTGGCTTTTTAGCTAACAGCCCTTTGCATTGTGGGACTTATAGTGTTGTTTTTAAGATTACAAGTAGAGATTTAGACATCACAGCATGCAATACTCTGCTGGATAAAAGGCCAGGACTGGCTGAAGGTATCAGACGTGACATGGGACCTCTTGGCTCTATGTGAAGATGCTAGGTAGCTTTAACTGGGTGTCACCCTCTACAAACACGACACCAGGGTGGACCATCTCTGCAGACAAGATCCTATCCTGAGGTCTCACACTGGACTGTCCCCTGTCACACACAAGCAGTGTGTCCAGTCCTGCTTCATGGCGCGTTTTATTTTAAATCAAGGGCTACAAATCCCAAAGCCAAAGAAAATCACAGGGCCCATTGAGCTATTTATCATACCTGGGCCGAGCTTCCGCTGTAGGCACTCTAATCTAATACCACACTGAGACACAGGAGGAAGTGAGCCTCAATTGAAGACAGTCTTTACTTGCTTCCACAGAAGGCACACTTCTAAGGGCTTGATGTAAGACCATTCAATTTTGCGGATTGCAATTTTCGACTCGCAAAACGGAATGTACTAATGTGTCTCGACACATTTAGCAATTCCGAATGGGGTCCAAATGACCAGCCTCGTCAATATTCATGAGGCAGGTCGCAATTTGCGATCATTGGGAATGGGTAATAATACTGGGATGATGACCTGTTGCGGACAGCAGACCACCATGTCTGTGTTTGCTTTTTAAATAAAGGAAAATGCGATGCGATTAAAAGAAATACATGAAAAGTGGTCTTTTCATTTTTTAAGGGCAGGTAGTGGTCCGTAGGACCACTGCCTACTCGTAAAAAATATTTTCGCTGCCAAACACAAAGGGGAAGGGGGTCCCCTGAGGAGCCCTTCCCGTTTGTGACTAGCTTGCTACCAATTTGAAATTTGTGGCAATTGCGATTGTTTTGCGCCCGCATTTGCAGTCGCAAAACTATTGTACATCCCCTTGCGACTCGCTATTAGGAAGGGACGCCCTTGGCACGCCTCCTCCTAATAGTGACTTGCAAACCCTATTTTGTGAGTCGGTAATAGGTTACCGTCTCGCAAAATAGGGTTTGTACATGCTACAACCCTTTTTAGCAGTCGCAAAGAGCCTGATTTTCCATTTGCAAATGCTTAAAAATGTTCCCACATCTGGCCGTAAATGAACTTCTTCAGCACACACAGGCATATCTAGGCTTATGCTCAAACATATTCCTTGCACACCAAATGTCCAACCGGGGCCTCCATTGAATCACAATCATAAGTGAGCCTCCATTTAGACCCAAACGGAGACAAAATCCTACTTTCAGACTACATTTTGTCTTCGCCTCCATAACAGACTCAATTCTACAACAATCCCTTCAGCACTTTCATTCAGACACTCTCCTAGTGGGGTCTCTTCAGCCTGTTGGGAATATAGAACTTGGTGACACACTTCTGTGGAACGGCCCTACTACTCACCACTATTCACTCTTTCACCACTGGGGGCTCCCACACATGGCATAATCTCTCCCTTTAGGAGCTATTTGCTCAGTGACCAGGTGAAGTTCCCACTCTTGGACTTACTTCCCTGCACTGACTGTAACTTATCGATAATGCTGCACTGGAGGATCCAACCCGCCTTTTGTGTGCGCTATTGCCTAATTTATCGCCTCTATCCAAAAACAACAGTTGATGGGCATAATGCAGAACAACGTCATACCGTCACCCCAGTACAGAGATCTGGGCCTAAATTCATCGTTTGTTTGCTCGCCATTCCAGTTTGAACCCAGCCATATGCAAATCAGTCATCTTGACCCTGTGCCTCATGGGAACAGTCCAGCCCGAACTTCCAAGCCAGGTCCTCCCTGGACTGGAAACAAGCATCCTAGGACCGGTTTCGGGCTTTCAGCCCTCATCAGCCTGGATAGCTTGACTCCAGTGGCATGGAGAGCACGGGACTCACGTCTGAGCATACCCGTCCCACTCGGGGTGACAAATGCAAAAACAACAGTTGATGGACAGAATGCAGAACAATGTCATACATTCACTCCAGTACAGAGATCGGGGACTAATCTATAATTTTTTTGCTCACCTTGCCATTCCAGTTTGAACCCAGCCATATGCAAATCAGTCTTGACCCTGTGCCTCATGGGAACAGTCCAGCCCGACCTGTCAAGCTCACCTCTATCCATCCACACCTTTCCTTAAGATATTTTATTTATTTTTATTTTATTTTATATGCTTATAGAGCGCCAGACTAGACCCCCGAAGGGGTATCTCTGCGCTATAACTGCAGGTATAGAGAGAGTAAGAGACAGTGTCCAAGGATGGGCGGACAGTTAATAACTGGGAAACAAATGGGTTTTTAGGTTTTTTCTAAACACCATGTGATTGGTGATTGACCTCAGTCCGAACGGCAATGAGTTCCATAAAACAGGTCCGGTATGGGCCAGTGCACGGCCACCTTGCCTGGTTTTCTTAATTCTAGGTATTTTGAGTAGTAGCTGGTCGCTGGAACGCAAGGAGCGTCCTGGGGTGTAAGGCTTAAAAATGTCTGTGAAATACTTAGGGCCCATCCCCATTAGACTCTTGTGTATAGTGCACAGAGTCTTAAAATGAACTCGCTTCTTCACAGGAAGCCAGTGAAGCTGAGACAGTAGGGGGCAGGATGGAGTCCTAGGAGGAGCATTCATGATGATCCTTGCGGCTGTATTTTGAATGACCTGCAATTTCTTGATTTGCTCCTCATTGGCTCCTTGGAGCAATCCATTGCAGTAGTCGATCCTACTAATAACAAGAGCCTGCACCAAAGTTTTCCTGTGATGATCCGGGAGATAGGGAAAGACACGTCTGAGCATCCCTATAGCCCGGAAGCAGGTGCCGGCTACTTGATTGACATGGTCCTTAAAAATAAGTTGTTGGTCAAATAAAACTCCCAGGTTCTTGACCTTACTTTTGGGGGTGGGAACAGGGCCAAGTTCCAGAGGCCACCAGTCGGATGACCAGTGTGTCGTCGCTTGACCGAACAACACAACTTCAGTTTTCCCGACATTGCACTGCAGACAGTTCGATGACATCCAGTCTGCAATGGCTCTCATCCCCTCTGCAAAAGATCTTTTTATTGCAGGTGTGAGAGTTTTAAAGGGAAAAAGAAGTTGGGTGTCGTCAGCGTAGGATACAGGGGTGAACCCGAAAGATCTTGCTAGGTTGGCAAGGGGGGCCACATATATGTTGAAAAGTGTAGGCCTCAGACAATTTCGAGAATATGGGGACCTAGTAATGGGATCAAAGGGCCGACCATTTTAGCCGGTACGAGGTCATTGGGGGATCCTATTTTGATATGAGTACAGAGAGTAAGAAGCTCTGTATGAGTAATGGAAGGGAAAAGCGTCAGGGAGGTTTTATTGTCTGAAACAGAAGTTGCGGTGGGACCGATTTTAGTTTGACTTTTGCTGGTATTGTTGGCAACTAATATCTTTTCGTAGATAATGTTAATTTTGTCCTCGAAAAACAGCGAGACTTTATCACACAATTCCTGTGAAAAGTCGTCTGAACTTTCACACGCCGTAGGTTTTATAAAATTTTGTAGAATATTAAAAAGTTCTTTAGGGCTGTTACCTGCTTCTTCTATTTGTTGTGTCAATTGTAGTTTCCTCGCTGACTTAATGTTTTTATAGTATTCTGATTGGGCCTTTAGGAAAATCAGACGATTGTTTTCAGTTTTGGTTTTTCTCCAGGCTTTCTCGAAACGTCTACATTTTTGTTTCTCTGCTCTCAGTTCTTTTGTATACCACTTTTCTTGTTTTGATACTAGATGTTGTTTGTGTCTTTTTAGGGGAGCAATGGTGTCAATGGTTTTTTTGATAGATTCATTGAGTTTGGCTAATGCAGTATCTGCTGTATCGGATTGCAAAAAAATGGGATCTGTCCATACCTCATGAGCCGTATCGATATTAATTTTGTGCCATTGACGTCTCCAAGAGGGGGGGGAGGGGACATTCTTTATGGGTCTCGCAGGAGTTGGTAGAGTGAATTCCAACAAAGAGTGGTCAGTCCACGATATGCTAGTAGCCAAGGAACAATTTATTTTAGTAGAGTTGGAGAAAATAAGATCGAGCATGTGTCCTCCTATATGAGTAGGTCCATGGTTTTTTAATTCCAAGCCCAGATTCAGTAAATCTGTAATTAGAGCCATGGATTCGGTCAACATTGGCTGGTCAACGTGTATATTAAAATCACCTAGAAGCAGAAAATCTTCTTTTGATTTAATATGTGGGGCTAAGATTTCTTGGAGAGTGAGTGCAAAATTAGGATCTGCTCCCGGGGGTCGATAGACCAAGGCCCCTTTCCAAGTAAAATGATTAGTTAGGTGAAATTTAAAAAGCAGGGTTTCTAATTGTGCGTTTGAGTGTTGTTCAATAATTGTACAATGTATATGATCCCTATATATAATCGCTAAACCGCCTCCGGTTTTAATATCTCTGTCAAGATGTTTAATCTTATAGCCAGAGGGAATCCCCATTGCAATGGCTGTGACAGTGTGGGGTTTCAGCCAGGTTTCCACAAGGAAACATATGTCCGGTTGGATGGAATGTATTAAGTCCCAGACCTGATGCTGATGTTTAGGTAAGGAACGTACGTTTAATAGAAAGCTTTTCAAACCCTTGACTGAGGTGTGACGGTCTGAAGGAGACACGTTGGTGTTAGATAGATGTCGACATTCAGGGCAAGAGTAAGCTGCCTCAATGCGATGCCAGGGTATAATTGTATTACAACATGTGGCAGGTCTTAGGCTGCGTAAGAGTAGGGATGAATATAGAAGGGGTTGGAAATTCTTACCGGTGACGGTTTGTGAGATAGACCCTGAAGCTCTCCCGCATGGCTTCACATCTATCCACGGGCACTATTCGCTGATTCAAAATCTAATGCACCCCCACATGCACTCGCCTATATCTCTGGACACCCATTCAACACAAGAGAGTGCCACAAATGGGCTCACAAGTATCTGAGGACCTCATTTACCAATTCACTACAGAGTCTCCCACACGCAGGATCATCTGTATCTGTGGACACTATTAACCTATTTACTGCCTGAAGCTTGGACACTGCTGTCTTACCCACAACCTGAGGTTCAGGCACATGGACTCACTTATGTCTGTGGATACCATACAAAATCTGAGGCCCTTCGTACCCGGTCACCTCTCTCCATGAACACCAGCCTCACTTCCACCACCTAGGGGCCCCCATCATGGACTCACCTCTATCCGTGGACATCGTTGACACATTCAACAACTGAGGTTCCAAGACATGGAGTCACCTTTATCCCTGGACACCAGTCTCTCATCCACCACATAGGGGCCCCACTCTTGGGCTCACCACTTTATGTGAACCACAGTCAACCATTCAACACCTGAAGCTCACACCCATGTACTCACCTCTGTCCGTGGACACTGGCCCCTCATCCACTGCCTGAGGATACCGTACGTGGGATCACCTCTAACCATGGATACAAGCCTCTCAACCACCACTCAAGGCTCCCACGCATGCATTCACCTCAATCTGGGGACACCAATTACCATTCAACCCCTGAGCTTCCTTTAGTTGACCAGTTTGACTGGAAATCGGTGGACCCAGTTATGTTGTCTTTATCCCAGGTGGGAGCACTATGCCAAAGTCGGAAGCAGGAGAGCAGGAGCAATAAAGACACCGGACCTGGCGGAAAGGTAGTTAAAAAAAAATGATGACCCCCTGTGTACGACCCCCCCTCCTGCACCCGCCCGCCCCCCACCCACGTGCCATGCCGCCCTCTACTGTGCTTTGGTACCAGCTATTAAACCCTCTTTCATATCTGCCTGCTTTAAATTCAGGATTGTGCTCTGTTGATGTCCGGGGGGTGGCGGTGAAATGGTGTTACCTTGTTCTCCAATATTGTATCTTTCATAAATTTACATGCTTGAATCTTCCCCATTGTCATGTTGTAAGTCCCACTGTAACAGTAAAAATAGCAGTGCTAAAGAATTAGCCTTAATCTCCAATGAAAACAATGGTATTTAGCAACCTATTTATATTGTTTTAAAACATCCAAACTTCAGCTGATCAGATTAGAGACCCTGGAGTATTTATCCCCTGCAGTGCCACCATATCTCAGATTTCTTACCGCACATTGTATGTTAGGGAGTCTCCCTGAGCTCTGCTCAGTCACACTGTTTTTCTATTACCCTTTTGGCCTCCAGGTCCCAGCTATCATTTCATCACCTATCAACATCTAAGGCAGTGGTGGCTGGTGACATTTGAAAGTGGTAGGGTGTAAAAGTTTGGTATGAATTTTATATAGTGAGCGATACAAGCAAGCTTAATGGACAAACGTAGGGTCCAGGCTCGGTCCTGCTCCGGCCAAAAAAATGAAAAAAGATTGGCAAATGTTGCATTTTAAAGCAAAATAATTTTGTGATAATGCAAGGCTTATAAAGCAGCGAGAACGTATAGTCATGAAATATTAAACACAATAAAAACTGCCCTATATCTTACAGCATTAATATGCTAAACAGTTAATGTAATGTGCTAAATGTACAACGCAACAACTTCAGCCTTTTAAAGTGTGTGCTTGCCCAGTGTCTTGCACTGCGTGTGGCATCAACTTTGGAAGAAAATGCTCTAACCAGGCTTCAGAAAGGACCCACAGCTGCTGACTGCGATCAGTCTTATGGAAATATGTGAAGACAGATCTTTAAGTGGGATAAAAAAACTTGGGAGCTCTCTAAAAGGGAACATGTAAAATACATTTCTGTGTTTCCCATAGTGTGCTACCCAACCGTTATTTTGGTTTCTCTCTGAGATGTAATTGCATCCAAATATATATCACGGATCACTGACATAATATCGACATCAAAAATATTGAGATACCAAAATATCGAGGATAAAATATCGAGGGACAAAACATCGACTGCCTATCTTCAAACAGGTAAGTACTAAAATATCGACTCCAAAATATCGACTTACAAAAATATAGACTGTCAAAATATCTATTTTTTCCAATGTCTTAAAATTAAGTTAAAAATAATATATATAAATATATTTAATATAAACTTAGAAATAATTATTAAATAACTGTATTATTAATAAATAATTAATATAAAGTAAAAAATTATATCACCAAAAATAATACATATATATATATATATATATATATATATATATATATATATATATATATATATATATATATATAAACATATTATTAAATAAACATATTAATATAATATAATTTAATTTAATTTCATTTCATTAAATTAATTTAATTTAAATTTAATTTTACTTTATTTTTACACTGTACCCCAAAAACCCAAAACTGACCCTGAACCCTAAAAATGCCCCTTTACCCAAAAACTAAAAACTGACCCTGAACCCTAAAAATACCCCTTTATCCAAAAACTAAAAACTGACCCTGAACCCTAAAAATACCCCTTTACCCAAAAACTAAAAACTGACCCTGAACCCTAAAAATACCCCTTTACCCAAAAACTAAAAACTGACCCTGAACCCTAAAAATACCCCTTTACCCAAAAACTAAAAACTGACCCTGAACCCTAAAAATACCCCTTTACCCAAAAACTAAAAACTGACCCTGAACCCTAAAAATAACCCTTTACCCAAAAACTGAAAACTGACCCTGAACCCTAAAAGTACCCCTTTACCCAAAAACTAAAAACTGACCCTGAACCCTAAAAATACCCCTTTACCCAAAAACTAAAAACTGACCCTGAACCCCAAAAATACCCCTTTACCCAAAAACTAAAAACTGACCCTGAACACTAAAAATACCCCTTTACCCAAAAACTAAAAACTGACGCTGAACCCTAAAAATACCCCTTTACCCAAAAACCCAAAACTGACCCTGAACCCTAAAAATACCCCTTTACCCAAAAACCCAAAACTGACCCTGAACCCTAAAAATACCCCTTTACCCAAAAACCCAAAACTTAAATTTAATTTCCAAAACCAATTACTTTTATTTACGAAGTAAATTTTATATAATGGTCAATTATTAATTAATTAACACATTTAATTAATTAACATATTTAATTAGTTATTATCAAATTACTCCCCACCCTATCCCCCTATAAACTCACAACCCACTACAGAAATTAATTTACTAATTATTATGTATTTATTCTTAAAATATTAATAATTGCCAATTATATTTTAATTATTTACCAAATAATAATTAATTAACAATTATTATTAATTTACATATTTAATTAATTAAATTTAAATTACTTCCCACCCTATTCCCCTATAAACCCACAACCCGCTACAGAAAATATTTTACGAAAATATAATTATTGATCAATTAATCAATTATTATTAATTACCAATTATATTTTACTTAATTAACAATTAATAATTAATTAACAATTACTATTATATTACAGATTTAATTAATTATATTTAAATTACTTCCCACCCTATTCCCCTATAAACCCACAACCCGCTACAGAAAATATTTTACGAAAATATAATTATTGATCAATTAATCAATTATTATTAATTACCAATTATATTTTAATTATTTAACAATTAATAATTAATTACCAAATACTACTATATTACAGATTTAATTAATTATATTTAAATTACTTCCCACCCTATTCCCCTATAAACCCACAACCCGCTACAGAAAATATTTTACGAAAATATAATTATTGATCAATTAATCAATTATTATTAATTACCAATTATATTTTAATTAATTAATAATTAATTAACAATTACTATTATATTACAGATTTAATTAATTATATTTAAATTACTTCCCACCCTATTCCCCTATAAATCCACAACCCGCTACAGAATAATATTACACAAAAAATTTAAAATATTATTAACTTACCTTAAATTCGATATTTTTGTTGTCTATATTATGTCTAGTCGATATTCTGTCCATTCTATATTTTTGATTCGATATTATGTCCATTTTAGTCGATATTTTTGTTGTCTATATTATGTCTAGTCGATATTATGTCCATTTTATATTTTTTACTCAATATTCTGTCCAGTCGAAATAAACAACTCGATATTATGACTGCACACCATATATCACAACAACTGACCTGCACCTAAAACCTGTCAATACGATTGGCTGTTAGCTGTTTAAGATAAATGAGCAACAACAAGGATTTGTTATTAATAATTAACATTCAAAATGTTTCAATTCTGAAATTTTAACAGTATTGAGGCCTGTAGAATGTGCAATGTGGAATTTCAGGGGGCGCAGTTCCGGCGCAGTTCCGGAGCCCTAATGGAGAACCGCCCCTGATCTAAGGTACTGTCGGAGTGAGTTTGACTATATTCACTCAGAATGACCGAGTCTAAAAAAGGGCTGTTTAGGCCCTGCAAGACATGTGGAAAGTGCAGACTTTTCTCTGAGGATCCTCATGAGTGTCTATATTACCTCTATCCTACCACAAACCCAAAGACTGTATGCGATGCCATATGTTTTCTGCCAAAACACTCAAGGACAGAGAGGGTAGACTACTTCTGTGGCTCCAGAGAAAAAAGGCAACCTCTGACTTAGGCCCTGAGAATGAGGAGAAGGCATATTACTTCTCCAGAAAGAGAAAAGGAGAATCCTCTTCTACTCACAAGGATTCTAAAAGATCAAAGTCTCATGAAAAAGAGGTTTCTGAGTAGAGAATATTGAGAAAAAGACCAGGCTGGCCCTTCTACTTCTCTTTAGAGGTCTGGGTCAGCACCTCCGCCTACACCTCATATTCCTTTCAAGGAGCCTTCCTCCACCACTTCGACAGTCAAAATTGCAACGGCAACAGCGTCATCGAGCAAGGAGATGACTGTTACTCTTTCATCGACAACGTCGAGACTGTCCCCATAGGTGAGACCTTCACCGTTGGCCACCTCACCGACAACGGCCGCATCTAAGGCTGTCTGGCTGACGAAGACTCCTCCCCCTGGGTCATCAGTGTTGCCATCAGCTATGTCGTCGACGGAGGGAAAAAAGATTCTACAATCAAAGCCAGCATATCAGGACTATCCTAAGGTTTCGCTACTGCCCCTAACTCAACTCTGGGATTTCCAGGAATCAGAGGATGAAGGCTTATTTGGCCCTGCCTATAATATTTTCCAGTTGAAGGTAAATGGCAGGGATCTGCCGAGGAAGATGAAAGGGACGACAATCCATTCACTTACCTTCAGGCTGACTACTCCTTTGTGGATAGGAGTCCTCCCTCTGCTCAAATCTGGACTCCTTTCAGGAGCATTATACTTATGAGGAGCAATAGGACGAGCGCCAATACCTCAAGGAACCCTCTGTCAACGTCCCTGTATCATTAGTTGATGCAAACTCTGCTCAGCGGCCTCCGCCTCCACACGAGGTCCCTATTACCAGCTCTGCTCCTCAAAGTACTCCTAAACACCTGAAGGAGAAAGTAGTACCTCCGTTTTTTTTCATCCCAGTTGCTCCACAGGACAGTGACGACCAGCATAGGGAGGAGGGTGAGCTCCACACAGATCCAGATGCTCCCTATGAATGGGATGATTATGTTGCCCGATTATACCATCGCCTACCCCACCAGTAGCTGATTCGGCACCTGCAGATATTGGTGGCTTCCATCATCTTTTAGAACAGGCCTCCAAGCGCTTTGACCTCTCTTTGCCAGCCAAACAAGGGGAGTGCTTTCTCTATGACTTTAAACCTGTCACACAGCACACCATACGAGCTATCCCAATTGTGGATTTCTTGCGGCAGGAGGGTCTCAAATTGATGACAACACCAGCAACCATTCCAGCAGTCGTGCCAAAGCTTGACAACAAATATACGGCCCCTGAAAACTCCCTGTGTCTCATGGGGCATCCTCTACCTGATTCTGTTGTCGTGCAGGCCGTGCAACGAAGTTCCAAGAATTCATCTTCTCCGTACACTGCCTCACCGGACGGAAGGAAGGGCGCCGTCTAGATAATATAGGCAAAAGATTTTCTGTCCTGGCTGCCACTTCCATTAGAGCCTCCAATGTCATGGCCATCCTCGGGAGATACGACCGACAGATGTGGTCAGACATTTCGTCTTTGTTGGAGTATCTCCCGTTGGACAAGAAAAAAAAGGTGAGAGACATTCTATCTGAAAGAGAAAAGGCCTCTTTTTAGCTAATTGATATTGCCATGGGCATCTCGTCCGTTGCCTTCAGACAGATGGCTCGAGCGGCTGTGTTGTGCTGCCAGGGATGGCTTAAAGCAACTACTTTCCGACCGGAAGTGCAAGCCAAGGTGTTGGACATGCCGTTCGATGGGGAATGTCTTTTTGGGAGGCACATTGACTATGCGCTCCAATCCATCAAGTCAGACACTGACAGGGTCAAATCCCTCAGCAGTTTGCAGCAGCAGAGATTTCAGCCTTTTGGAGGCAGAAGAACAGGCCTGTACCTGTCTAGGCCACAATTTCAACAGTGGTTCCACCCTTACTCCCAGCAGGCCTTTCGCCCATCTTATTCCAACCAAACCTACCGATCAAATACCATGCCATTGTATTCAAGGGCATCAGGGCGCAGAGATCAACCATCAACCAGGAAGTCTCAAGGTTCCAACAGGAGACAATAAGAAGCAACATGCCCCTGTCACTAAATGCCCATTGCGATTCGGACCCACCTTGCCCAAATTCTTAAATCAATGGATGTCCAAGATGGACATCGTCAGACAAATAGGCGTTAGATGTTTTCCCTGGACAGAACTCTGGAACTTGTCCAGTAACCTCCAAATTTTCACCCACGGAAGACATCACATTGTCATCTTCCAATTCTCAGAAAAGAAATACGAACACTTCTTTCCGAACACGCAATAGAAGAGGTACCACGTGACCAGCGTTATCTGTGATTTTACTCCCACTACTTCCTCATCAAGATGAAAACAGGGAAATGAAGGCAAATAGTGGACCTCAGGTTACTAAACAAGTTCATCAAATATCAACGATCTTCTTGAGGCTTATTTTCACATCCCCATACATCCCAAGCATCGCAGATTTCTCAGGTTCGAAGTGGTAGGGTGCCATTATCAATTCAAAGTGCTACCCTTCGGGTTGAAGTCAGCACCCAGAGTCTTCAGCAAGTGCATGGCCCCGGTGGCAGCTTTTCTACAACTTTCCAGTCACCAAATATTCCCCTACCTGGATAATTGGTTAATCAGCGCTCCATCTTTCCGAGCGGCCAAGCCATCCACGCGAACCTGCTGGCAGCTCTTTAAGTCTGTGGGTCTCTGCGTCAACAAGGAAAAATCTCCACCCAGGCTGTGCAGTACAGATGGGTGGAGAACATGCTAAGTGCACATGACTATTTGGCAGCTCAAGACGGCCAGCCAGATCGTTATGCACACTTACAGAGTTCCCACCACTCCTCCCCCTCCTCTGGCCAGCCCAGCCCCACCCTGCACCTAAGCCAGTATGGAAAAATAAAATGATAATAGCATCGCGTTATTATCATCTTACTTTTGCTTTTTGAACGGCTCACAGAGCAGTGGGGCGACGCTCCTCCCACGTAGCGGAGGAGCTGCCGCTGGTAAACTGGGCAGGGTTCCTGCTCCAATCAAATGCAAAGCTTTAGCTATAGACCGGCCAGCTAGCCTAACGGGGATAGGGATGAATTTGTATTCTTTTTTCCTAAATCACAGTACTATAATTGATATGAGATGAAGCTCATTGGTTGCAAATTCAAGTCAGCTACAAAAAATGTCTTCTTCAGGCAGGATGGAGGGGCAGGTGCTAGTGCATGAGATAAAGGAGTCATTTCTGGTGAACCATGGTAATCCAGCTGTTACAACAGTGGCACGCCCTCCAAGGACCGATGTGTCCCTTTAGGGTGACAGGCATCACAGTGTCACAATCGCAGGGATCCGTCCCGTCTACCAGTGATCTTAGGCATGCAAGAGACTACATATACATAGATACTGCATGGCCTGTGCTTTTCCCAACAACTATCCAACAAGCAATAATTCATTTGTTTTCAGGTTCACTACTTACTACATCCCAAACGGCTGGTCTTCTCACACAAATGATAAAACACTTTGCATCAACTTTTTTGCAAAGATGGGCTACTGTTTGGATCTCTTTCTACTAGAATTTTGAAGAAATTTAACACTTTGAGGTCTTGCATATCATGTGGCTCATTTCCACTTGCAACCAGGTTTCTAGGAAACTTAGTGCACAGTCCCAATCTAAATAGCATAATCTAAGCATCATATGTTTGGCATGGCTATGGGGCCATGTGAATAATGCCATTGTACAGCTAGAAATTCGTTAATTGGGTCATATTTTTGGGGGATCTGCTGATAAGCCATCTTGGGTGGGTACAATACAAACCTTTTGCCCTGAGGATGACTCCCTTGCAAATATCAGCATATTAAGCCAAAACATTGTGCATAGATTAAATGGTTTGTTCAGACTAGAAATAATAAAACAGAAAAGGCCTAATTTTCCCAAGATTATTGTAAAGTTGTCAGTAATTCGAATGATGGGCGAACCCGAACTGCTCATCATAAGACCTGGGAGGGAGCATCAATGCCCCTGTGGCCACTGCCGGCTCCCCATCTCCAACGGGTAGGTGGTGGTTCCTGGGGGTAAAAATAGCCTGGGGGTGTGGGGAGGGGGCGTGCCCCTCAACCACCTTTTTCTAAATTTGCCAGACCCCAGGGAGCTGGTGGTCCCAGGGACCATAAAGAGCCTGTGAGAGCGATCCACACAGCCCTGGTCAGCTCTAAAATATAGGCCTTGCCCTAGGGATGTGGTGGGCCCCACCGCCTAAATCTGTCTTGGGAGGGCCACATGCACCCCTTCTCCATTATAATTCTCACATTATGACCTCTGGACCTGGCCCACCTGGAGATCAATGTTGAAACAAGCACGGGAGACCACGTTTGTTGTTTTAATAATGTTTCCTGAAATTCGCGGATCAGCCATGATTATCGTCGGAATTTTTTTATTTTTTTTAATTATTTTTGGGCCTGGCAGGGTGCCTACGGGACTTCACCACCAGGCTTAAAGTGTCAGTGGACTCCTACCCTGTCCGTTTCTCTATTTGTTTAAACCTTTTTTTTGGGACTCTGCTCCCAAATGGCTACCAAAACTTGCTTGCTGAAGTTTTAGCAGCCAATCAGATCTCAACATGAGATCTGTTAAACCCACTGAGGATTCGCTGCCCTAGATATCTATATTTCTTTTTTCTTAAATAGCTCCAAAACTTCTGAAGGGATTTACACCAAATTACAAAAGGGCTCTTTCTGAACCAAAATCTAGCTTTCTGCCAAATTTGGAGTAATTCCGTCCAGATGTTCGGGCTATAGTTGTGTTGAAACTCCCTTTGGGAAATTACATGGGGAAAACGCATTTTGGGACTCCCCGTTTTTCTTAGTCCTCGCTTGACGAATAACCCCGAAACTTTCCATACAGCAGTTGAACTTAGGTGTGTACTAGTTTTGAATTTTTTTTTAAAGTTCGTCAAACGGCGCCAATGTTATTAGCAAAACAAAAAACGCTTTTCCTATGGAAACTAGGTCCTAACTATAACTTCCTATTGGCGACCGCTAGTAGGAAATACTGCCTATAAATAGAGGGGCATATTATCTGGGAAGTGGCGGTGAGAGGCGTTAGCCTCCTTGGCTTAATGCTTCTCATCGCCACTGAAGAAGCGCCAGGCTGCACCATATGTGTGCTGCTTCATGCAGCACACATGTAAGTTACAAAATGGCTTTTAAAAAAAGGTTTGTTTGTGTACAGGAAGGGACACCTCCCTGTCCATAAACAAACCTTGCATTTTGCTTTTTCCATGTGTGCTGCACACACATGGAAAAAGCAAAAACGAGGAGAAATTAAGCATTTCTCCTAATTTCGCCACCTTAAGACCAGGATTTTCCTGATCCTAAGTTCGGGCTGCCACCTATTATCGCCTCCCTTGATAATAGGTGGCAGCGTCAAAGTGAATGGGTTTAGCAGTGGAACGCCCACCGTAACACCCACTACACGCCCCTTTCACACACATCGTAGCGTGAAAGGGGGCCTATTACCAAAGCAGCGTTAAGCCACTTAACGTGGCTTTTAGCCAAGTTATGTGGCTTAACACTGACTTGGTAATAGGGCGCTGACCCTATCGCCACCATAACGTCGCCAAAAGTGATGTTGTGGTGGCGATAGGGGCTTGTTAATATGCTCCAGAATCTTTTTTTCTACAGATGGAGCCATCTATGGTGGGAGACGTTTGTCCTTGCTACAAGTCATCCTTCTAATGAGCGAGTCACCCATATTTGCATCAAGTGGTGTGTTTGGATTGAGTTACTTGTGTATTTATGTGTCCATGTAATATCCAATTGTTCATCTAAATATCGTCTGTGGATCGAGTCACCCATCTGTGGGCCGAATCATCCCACTATTGATCAAGTTTCTTTGACTATTGTTTAAGTTGTTCTACTATAGACTTTAGCCACGCATCTTTGTGGCAAGTGGTCTATTTTTTTTTTTATTGAGTTGCCTGTTTATGTAGTTGCTCATCCATGGATCAAATATCAATTAAGTATAATGTCTATGAATTGAATAATCTTGCCTCTATGTACTGAGTTACCATCCATCACTGAATAAAGTTTTCTGGCTATGGATCAAGTGTTTAATGTACAGATCGAGCCTTCCAGCTTCGAATCAAGTTGTCTGTTTTTGAATTGGGTCACCTGTCTATGGAGTTGTTCATGCATGCACCAAGCACATACATTGAGTCGCTCATTTATAGATCAAGTCATCTCTCCGTTGATCAATTTTTCTTGCCAATGGATCAGGTTCTTCTTTTACAGACAAAGCTGTCTATCTATGGAGGAAATTGTTCCTCTATAGGTTTAATCATCTGTCTATGGATCGACTCGCCTGTCTGTGGATCAAGTTATCCTCTCTCTAGTAATCAAATTTTCTGGCTATTGATCAACATCTTCACCTACCGATTGAGCTATCCACCTTTGCATCTTGCCATCTGTTTTTGACCTGAGCATCCCATCCATGGTTCGAATCCTCCCGTGAATGGAGCAAGTTATCATTCAATGGATAAATGGATTGAGACGTCCATCTATGGATCGAGTAATCATCCAGCTATGCCTCAAGCTTTCTGCTTGTGGATCAAGTGCTTCGTCTACGGATAGCGTCTTGTCGTGGTATTGAAATTCCAATGAGCAAGCAAAATGCTTCCAAACATGATGACTTGCTAGGAAGTTTTTTGCTTGTTCATCGACAAATTGAGCTGTCTATCTTTGAATCAAGTTGTTCGTCTTTTAGTTTGAGTTGCCTTTCTGTGGGGTTTATTAAGGAATTATCCAACCGCGGATGGAGTTGTCCGTCAACAGATCAATTCATTGCTCCATTGATTGAATCATCCTTGTATGAATCGAGCTTTCTTATTGATGGATCAAGGTGCTTGTTTATTGGTTGTTCCCTCAAGCATCCATATATGGAGTCGTCTTGCTATCGCTCAAGTTGGCTACCGACTAGATTCTAATCTAGGTATGAAAAATGGCGGGATAATGAGACATAAAAAATAGGGGGAGCAGAGGAGAAAAAAAACAAGACAATGTGGTTTGTATGGGACAGGGACATAGGGAAATGGGTACTTAAAGAGTGAGACATTATAGGGAGATGATGGGCCAAGGCAGGAATATGGAGGGAAGACGAGAGAAGTAGAAGGACAGATAGGGAAGTGGAAGGGGGATAGGGAAGAATATGGATAGGAGAGTGGACAAAGATGAAAAAAAAGAGACAGAAAAAGTAGAACAAGATGGGTAAAGGGTGCACTGGATAAGGGAGAGGGAGGGAGAGAAGAAAGGCTTAGGGGGGAGGGGGAATGGGATACAGCAGAGGAAGAGCTTAAGGCAGGGTGGGGGCACGGGAGATAAAACAAGCAGAGCAAGAAGCGAGGAGAACTGGATGAGGAAATAAAGGGTCGGACGGGGAAAGGAGGGAGCCGGAGGAGGGAGGGAGGGAGGGGTCAAAGAGATAAGAGGGACTGGGAGCTGGCTCCCCCTCCTCAGGCTGCAGCAGCTGCTGCCGGAGCCTCCTCCCTCAGCCATCACTGGAGGTGCGTGCAGCCAGGGAAAGGAGGCAGAGGGCCGTGTCCTTCCCGTCTGCTCCCCGTGCCCCTGTCTGCTGCTCGCACACTCCTGTCTGCAGCCTGCACCCCGCCGTCTGCAGCCATCGCCCCAGCTGCCCCCCTGCACCCTCCGCCCTTGCTCGGAGCCTGCACCCCTCATGTCCAGGAGCAGCCCCCTCAGGAGGCGGGATGCGACGCTGAGCATGAACCACCCGGGACAGACGGGCGCCGAAGGTAAGTGCACCCCGCCCGCACCTGTGCACGGGTCTGCAGCCTCCCCTCGTCCGTGCACGCTGCGTGCACTTTGTTTATGTCCGTGCACGCTGTGTGCACCTTGTTTATGTCCGTGCACGCTGTGTGCACCTTGATTATGTCCGTGCACGCGGTGTGCACCGTGTTCATGTCCGTGCACGCTCCGTGCACCTTGTTTATGTCCCTGCACGCTGTGTGCACCTTGTTTATGTCGGTCCACGCCGTGCAGCATAGATAGCTCTGTGCACGCTGCGTGCACCGCGCCTACTCTGCACAGAGTGAGTGCGCGACCTACCTACATCTTTGCATAGTGTGGGCACCCCCCGCGTGCCTCCTGTTTACAACTATGCAAATAATGTTTACCATACACATATCTCTCTGTGCATAACAGGTGCACGACACATGCGTCTCTCTGTACACATAATGTGCAACCTGCCTACCTGCCTCTGGGCACGTCGTCTGCAGCATTCCTGAGCCTGTGCACGCCACGTGCACCCTGTTTACATCTGTAGGCGCCTAGTGCATCATGCATACGAGCCACACCTACCTCTGTAAATGCAGTGTGCGCCCTGCCTACCTCTGCTCGCACCACCTGCCACATCCCTGAATCTGTGCACGCTGAGGGCAGTCTATTTACGTCTGAACACACGGTGCACATCTTACATGTACCTCTGTAGACACCTACTCCTGTACACACAGTGTGCAACGTACCTACAGACTTGGTACATAGTGGACACCCGCCGGGCGTAGGTATCAAAAGTGCAGCAGGTGCCACGGCATGATGGGCCCACCCATCCCGATGACGTCAGTCTTTTGCTACCACAGCGGCCTATTTTCCTCGCTTGAACCCTTTCCATGCCTTTGGGTGACCTGCCCAGCTTTGCAAACGCTGTCTGCGCCTCGCCCACCCCTATTTAACGCGTCAGCTGTCCTTGCTGCCGTGCACGCCCTGCCTTGCCTGCCACTGTACACGCTACGTGACCGCTGCCTAGCCCCTACTTCCGGTGAGCAGCAGCATATCTGAACCTGAAAACACCGCGCGCGCCCTGGATAACTCTGCACACACCATGTACACAACACATATCTTTGCGCACATCAGCTATTTCTGTACAAAACAGGTACACCTTACCTACCTCTGTACTCGCGAGGGTACCTTACCTACCTCTGTACTGTCTGAGGTCATCTTACCTACCTCTGTACTGTCTGAGGGCACCTTACCTACCTCTGTACTGTCTGAGGGCACCTTACCTACCTCTGTACTGTCTGAGGGCACCTTAGCTACCTATGTACTGTCTGAGGGCACCTTACCTACCCCTGTACTGTCTGAGGGCACCTTACCTACCTCTGTACTGTCTGAGGGCACCTTACCTATCCCTGTACTGGCTGAGGGCACCTTACCTACCTCTGTACTGGCTGAGGGCACCTTACCTACCTCTGTAATGTCTGAGGGCACTTTACCTACCTCTGTACTGTCCGAGGCACCTTACCTACCTCTGTACTGTCTGAGGGCACCTTACCTACCTCTGTACTGTCTGAGGGCACCTTAGCTACCTATGTACTGGCTGAGGGCACCGTACCTACCTCTGTACTGTCTGAGGGCACCTTACCTACCTCTGTACTGTCTGAGGGCACCTTAGCTACCTATGTACTGGCTGAGGGCACCTTACCTACTTCTGTACTGTCTGAGGGCACCTTACCTACCTCTGTACTGTCTGAGGGCACCTTACCTATATCTGTACTCGCTGAGGGCACCTTACCTACCTCTGTACTGTCTGAGGGCACCTTACCTACCCCTGTACTGGCCGAGGGCACCTTACCTACCTCTGTACTGGCTGAGGGCACCTTACCTACCTCTGGAATGTCTGAGGGCACTTTACCTACCTCTGTACTGTCCGAGGCACCTTACCTACCTCTGTACTGTCTGAGGGCACCTTACCTACCTCTGTACTGTCGGAGGGCACCTTAGCTACCTATGTACTGGCTGAGGGCACCTTACCTACCTCTGTACTGTCTGAGGGCACCTTACCTACCTCTGTACTGTCTGAGGGCACCTTAGCTACCTATGTACTGTCTGAGGGCACCTTACCTACCCCTGTACTGTCTGAGGGCACCTTACCTACCTCTGTACTGTCTGAGGGCACCTTACCTATCCCTGTACTGGCTGAGGGCACCTTACCTACCTCTGTACTGGCTGAGGGCACCTTACCTACCTCTGTACTGGCTGAGGGCACCTTACCTACCTCTGTACTGGCTGAGGGCACCTTACCTACCTCTGTAATGTCTGAGGGCACTTTACCTACCTCTGTACTGTCCGAGGCACCTTACCTACCTCTGTACTCGCTGAGGGCACCTTACCTACCTCTGTACTCGCTGAGGGCACCTTACCTACCGCTATACTCACCGAGCATAAGGGCTTCAAAACGCCTTCCTCTGTACATGCCGTGGGCACTGCACCTGGCTAGAAAAAACGGTATGTGCTCCAACCATACATGTCTCTATGAATAGCCATACCCATCCATCGGTACACAGCTTGTGGGCCACGTAGAAAACGATGCATACGTCATGGGCCTCTTATTTACCTCTACCCATGTGCAGCATGCTTGCTATACTGAACACAGTGTGTGCATCACAGCTATTGTTCCGCACGTGTGCTCTGTGTGCATGGTCGGCAAGAGGGGGCGGGGCAAATTCTCAACAACACGCGTCTACCTCGTCCACTCTGTGCATGATGTGTGCACATCTCCAAACAACTGCACACGTTGTGTGCATACCGTCACAATATCTAATTCGTTGCAAAAAATGTCTGTCACCATCTGGGCTTTAAGTAGGATGAAAAAAGTGGGGTGAGAGGCAGAGGGGGGTCTCTAGGTGAGGCGTAGCCTTATAAGTAGCTAGAAATTATTTCCAAGAGGTGTGGCCTATGTGAGGCTTTAAACATGTAACCTAAAAACCTGTGCCTGGTATATTGGTGCTTCTCTGAGCTTTCTGCTATTCCATATCACAGAGTAATATTCAGGTAAAACAACAATGTTTTTATTGTGAATAATTTAATTGGAAATGTTTCAATTCTGAAAATATGAGACTGTGAATTAAACATTGCTAATGTCTGAGAGACATGCATAGTGGTTTTCAGAGTGTCTCAAACACTTCAGTTTTTTCCCTTCACACCACTTTCCTCTGAAGTCTCTCAGATAGATACAATCGGCCACATGCATCATTGTGACATTTTGCGAATTCTTAATTGCGAAAATTAAGGAATCGCAATTAAGAAATCGCAAAATGCTATGCATTAAGAATTCGCAATTTTTTTGCGATTTCTTAATTTTCCTTAATTGCGATTCACAATTTGCGAATCGCAATTAAGGAATCCCTTCCCATTGATTCCTATGGGCCTAGAGGCCCATAGGAATGAATGGGAAGCCATTCTCATTTTGCGATTCGCAATTAAGGAATCGCAAAAGGAGAATGCAATTTCAAGGGTGCAGGGGGGGTCCCAAAGACCCCCCCTGCTCCCCTGAAATTAAACCTTAAGTACATTTTTCACACACATATGCCCCAAGGGCACGTGTGTATGGAAAATGAAACTTTCAAAAATGCACGTTTGTGCATTTTTTAAAATTTTCGCAAATTACCATGATATGATGGTAATTTACCACTCCCTATTTGCGATTTCGCAATTAAAAAAATAATCATGCATTGAATTTAAGAAATCGCAAAATTGCGATTTCTTAAATGCAATCGCAATTTAAGAAATCGCAAATAAATTGCGAAAAAAGCAAAAAGCTTCATGCATCCCAAGAAAGGGATTTGCATTCGCAAACGGCCGAATTTTGCGATTTGCACCGTTTGCGAATGCAAAAACCCTTGATGCATGTGGGCAATACTCACTTTTTCATCCAAAATATTTCTGAAATCCTCCATCTGCTTATTTCTCACCTCATCTCTTTACTCTTCGGCACTATCTACTCTCTCTTCCGTGTACTTCGTTGCATCTCGTTACTTCACCACCCCAACACACAATTCACCCACTCACCCGTAAGCACTTCATTTTCTTTTACATTCTCCCTGTCAATATTTCAGCAGCTGTGTACCTCCTTCAAACACTTTTGTGTGGAATCACAACAGGCACACAGGGCCATTGCTCTGATCGATCTGCAGAGGGGCCAAAGATTGGATGAGCATGTATTCTGAACATCTTTATGGCCCATTATAAACACAAAGACACCTAGAAGCAACTTAATTCGCAGTATGCATAATGCAAGAGCAATATGCAGTACAAAAAAACCTACAGACAAAAAGAAAACACTCTTAAAGAATGCAATATTAAGTAAAACATGTGAAATGTGTTGTAGACAGAAACTAAATTGCTGACATGGATTACGATAACGATTTGCACATTGTTCAGAAATCCATCAGTGTTCTTGCCTGAAATATTTAGGTAATTTATTTTATTTATTTATTAAAGTTTTGTATAGCGCTAGCTGGACCCGAGGGTATCAGAGCGCTTCACAGCAAGAATAAAGGCGTTAGACAGACAATGCGGACAAAAAAAACAAGGCAATGAGCACAGGAGTGAGTACAGTCTGTACAATAGCAGCCAGGCGTGAAACAGGGCGGAGAGTCGTAGGCAAGTCAATCAGCTCTGGGGTAAACGAGAACATGGGACTATAAAGTCTAGGTTGAGTTCTAGTTAGTTCCGGAACGATCGAGGAAGAGGACTTTGAGTAACTTCTTGAATTTCGGGAAGGATGCGGTCATTCTGATGTGTGGGGGGATGGAGTTCCATATCTTGGGAGCATTGCCCGCAAAGGATTTGCTAGATGTTGAAAGTTTCTGGGATTTCAGAGGAATGAGTAGGAGCGTGTTGGAGCTTCTGAGGTTTCTAGACTGACCGGCCCTTTTGAGCTTGTTGGCCAGGTATTCCGGTTTGCCTGTATGCAGGGCTTTATGTGTGAGGCAGGCTGTGCGGAAGCTAGCTCGTTGGTCAATAGGGAGCCACTTCAGATCCTTAAGAGCTGGGGTGATGTGTTCATATTTCTTTGTTCCCATGATCATTCTTGCAGCGGCATTTAGGGTAGAGGTCAGAGGTCGCAGGTGCGATTTGGCTGTTCCAGTCAGAGTGGCAATGTAGTCAATTCTGGAGAGAACCAGAGCCTGCGTGGCCTGTTTCAAGTCTTTTGTGGGGAGAAATGGTTTTAGTTTGTAGAGCAATTTCAGGTTCAGGAAGGCACTTTTGGCAGTTTTTGAGACGTGTTCTTTCATATCCAGTTTGGGGTCAAGGGTGATCCCTAGGGATTTTATGGAGTGCGATGGAACAAGAGGAACATTCAGGGCGTTTAAGGCTTTGAGCCATTCAAGAATTTGGGGGTTTTCTTCTTTGTTAGAGATGAGGAGCACTTCAGTTTTTTCTTCATTGAATTTGAGGTGGTTGGAAGAGAGCCAGAGCTGAACTTCGGTAAGTGTGTGGTTCAGTCTGTGGATGTCCGAGATCGATGTGGTTTCCAGATAGAGTTGCGTGTCGTCCGCATAAAGGTGGAAGGGGATGTTAGCTTTCCTTAGAATTGAGGTGAGGGGCTCCATGTAGATGTTGAAGAGTTGAGGAGAGAGTACTGACCCTTGAGGGACTCCTCTGCTGATGGGAAGAATGTCTGATTCGCAGCTTTTAATTTTGATTCTTTGTGTGCGGTTGATGAGAAAGGAGGAGAACCATTTTAGGACAGTCTTTTCGAGGCCTGCTCTCTCCTTTAGGACATTGATTAGTAGGGCATGATCAACTGTGTCAAATGCAGCCGATAGGTCTAAGAGGATGAGAAGGCTGCATTGGTTGGAGTCGAGCGACATGTGAAGATCGTCCAGGACGTTAAGGATTGCGGTTTCAGTACTGCAGCCTTTTCTGAACCCTGATTGATATGGGTCGAGAAGCTTCGTGTTCTCTAAGTGCTGGGATAGTTGCGACAGCACACATCTTTCCAAGATTTTGGATAATAGTGGAAGGTTCGAGACTGGTCTGAAGTTGTTCATATCCTGTAGGTCAAGGCCCGTTTTTTTTAGTAGAGGCGTGACTTGACCTATTTTAAGGCAGTCCGGGATGGAGCCCTCGCTCAGAGAGCTGTTGATGATCTTGGCCCAGATAGGGGCTAGAGTGAGCTTCAAGTCTTTGGTCAATCTCGGGGGAAGCTGATCAAGGGAGTGGGTTGAGGGTTTGGCGGTGGCTATGAGATTGCTTATCAGTTCAACCTGGATAGGTTGGAAGGAGGACCAGCGAGTGGATGTGATTGTTGGTCTTAAATGGGAGGTTGTAGCGGGGTGGGAGGAGGGCAACGTGCCGAGTGATCAGTCAATTTTGGCAATTTTTTCGTTGAAGAACCTGGCAAAGTCGTCACATTGGGATTTGGACGCCACCATGTCTCCTGTTACCGGAATGGAGATTTGGTTCTTGATGATGTTGAAAAGTTCTTTGGGGCGGTTTTTGGCATTATCAAGGGCCGCACAGAAGAAGGACGACTTTTTGTTCTTGATATGGTTATAGTAGCTTTTGCGGGCTGCCTTGAGCTGGTCCCGGTTGAGTGAGGAGGGGTTGGACCTCCAGGATCTTTCCATGGTTCTTAGGTGTCTTCTTTCATCGTTAATGTCAGTGGAGAATCAGGATCTGGAGGGGATGTTTCTTTGTTTTTTTAGTTTCCTCGGTGCCAGCTGGTCTAAGACGAGCTCCAAGTTGGAATGGTAGAGCGAGGTGAGTTCTGTGGTCGAGTTCGAAAGGAGTGAGCTGAGGCCCTTTTCTAGCTTGTCATGGGGTACTCTCGATAAGTTTCTGGTCCACTTGGGGGAGGTTTGAGTGGGAGGGACGGAAAGCGCCGGGTGATTGATATGAAAAAGGATGGCGTGATGGTCTGACCAGTCTACTGGGATGATGTGGTCAATTGAAATTGTCTTTCTATCTGCGATGATAGCATCCAGGGTTGCTCCTCTGTGGTGGGTTTCCTCTGTGCAGTGCTGGGTCATGTCGTGGTCATGAATAAGGGTGGTGAGGGATTGAATGAGCGGGTTTTTTGATACATTCCATCTTAGGTTGAGGTCGCCCAGAATTATTCTAAAATCACTGTTGAGAGCGGTTTGCGTGATCAGATCCGTCAGCTGAGCGCCAAATTTGGAAGTGTTGCGCGGGGGATGGTAGAGGAGAAGGCATTGGAGTGAAGGGTGGTGAGGAGAATTGATGTTGACCGAGAGGGATTCAAAGGAGTTGTAAATGACGGAAGGAGATTCAGTGATGGAGAGGTCACTTTTATGGATAATAGCTATTCCGCCACCTTTGTGAACGGGCCTGTCTTTGTGTATAATTGAGAAACCGGGCGGCACCAGCGTGTCCAGGATGGGGCTGGATAGAGTGTTTAGCCATGTTTCAGTGATGAAGGCTACGTCCAGGTCATGGGAGAGAATGGTTTCGGCTATTTCTGTTGCATGTTTGACGGCGGATCTGCAATTGAAAAGCATACAATTTATTTGGGAGTCATCCTGTGAGATATGATTGACAGAGGTAGCTCTGGGTAAGGAGAAGAGATAGGGTGGTGGTCTGGCAGCTTTACGGCGGGACGGGTCCCTTCCCACTCCAGTGATGACTTGAATTGAGGAGAAGGGAGGGTGGCCAGGGGGAATTGTTTGAGCTGGCTGATTAGGAGGGGTTTCATAGGAGGCGATGAGGGAGGTCACTTCCTGTGGCGAGAGGGAGGGAGCCGTTCTTCTAGGACTGTCGATTCGAGCCTCAGTCCTGGGATTGGAGAGAAGAGGCTGGGAGCCTGTGGGGGGCTTGGACCCAATGTGAGTATGAGAGTCAGTCTTGGCGGGAGGCGGCTGGAGGTGAGGAGGAGGAACGTTCGGGGAAGGAGGCTGGAGTTTCTCTAGGGAGGATAGGGTTTCTTTCAGGCCAAAGATCAGAGTCGCGATCTGGGCTTCTAGAAAGTCCAGGCGTTGTGTCAGTTTAGGTGCTGGGGAGTAGGGGGGCGAGTGGGTGAAGTTGGGTTT